>NW_028270177.1:72986523-73674856 GCF_037043375.1 Chiloscyllium plagiosum
TCCCTCGCTGTGTGTGTGTCCCTCCCTCGCTGTGTGTGTGTCCCTCCATCGCTGTGTGTGTGTGTGTGTCCCTCCCTCGCTGTGTGTGTGTGTGTCCCTCCCTCGCTGTGTGTGTGTGTCCCTCCCTCGCTGTGTGTGTGTGTGTGTCCCTCCCTCGCTGAGTGTGTGTGTGTGTCCCTCCCTCGCTGTGTGTGTGTGTCCCTCCCTCGCTGTGTGTGTGTGTCCCTCCCTCGCTGTGTGTGTGTGTATGTCTCTCACTCGCTGTGTGTGTGTGTGTCCCTCCCTCGCTGTGTGTGTGTGTTGTCCTCCCTCGCTGGGTGTGTCCCTTGCTGAGTGTGTGTGTGTCCCTCCCTCGCTGTGTGTGTGTGTGTGTCCCTCATTCGCTGTGTGTGTGTGTCCCTCCCTCGCTGTGTGTGTGTGTTTGTGTCCCTCCCTCGTGTGTGTGTGTGTCCCTCCCTCGTGTGTGTGTGTCCCTCCCTCGCTGTGTGTGTGTGTCCCTCCCTCGCAGTGTGTGTGTGTGTGTGTCCCTCCCTCGCTGTGTGTGTGTGTCCCACCCTCGCTGTGTGTGTGTGTGTCCCTCCCTCGCTGTGTGTGTGTGTGTCCCTCCCTCGCTGTGTGTGTGTGTGTGTCTCTCCCTCGCTGTGTGTGTCCCTCGCTGTGTGTGTGTGTGTGTGTCCCTCCCTCGCTGTGTGTGTGTGTGTCCCTCCCTCGCTGTGTGTGGGCTCCCCCTCGCTGTGTGTGTGTGTGTGCGTCCCTCCCTCGCTGTGTGTGTGTGTGTCCCTCCCTCGCTGTGTGTGTGTGTGTGTGTGTGTCCCTCCCTCGCTGTGTGTGCGTGTGTGTCCCTCCCTCGCTGTGTGTGTGTGTCCCTCCCTCGCTGTGTGTGTGTGTGTCCCTCCCTCGCTGTGTGTGTGTCCCTCCCTCGCTGTGTGTGTGTGTGTGTGTGTCTCTCCCTCGCTGTGTGTGTGTGTGTCCCTCCCTCGCTGTCTGTGTGTCCCTCCCTCGCTGTGTGTGTGTGTCCCTGCCTCGCTGCGTGTGTGTCCCTCCCTCGCTGTGTGTGTGTCCCTCCCTCGCTGTGTGTGTGTGTGTCCCTCCCTCGCTGTGTGTGTGTGTGTCCCTCCCTCGCTGTGTGTGTGTCCCTCCCTCGCTGTGTGTGTGTGTGTGTGTCCCTCCCTCGCTGTGTGTGTGTGTCCCTCCCTCGCTGTGTGTTTCCCTCGCTGTGTGTGTGTGTGTGTCCCTCCCTCGCTGTGTGTGTGTGTGTGTCCCTCCCTCGCTGTGTGTGTGTGTGTCCCTCCCTCGCTGTGTGTGTGTGCGTGTGTCCCTCCCTCGCTGTGTGTGCGTGTGTCCCTCCCTCGCTGTGTGTGTGTGTGTCCCTCCCTCGCTGTGTGTGTGTGTGTGTCCCTCCCTCGCTGTGTGTGCGTGTGTCCCTCCCTCGCTGTGTGTGTGTGTCCCTCCCTCGGTGTGTGTGTGTGTGTGTCCCTCCCTCGCTGAGTGTGTTTCCCTCCCTCGCTGTGTGTGTGTGTGTCCATCCCTCGCTGCGTGTCTGTGTCCCTCCCTCGCTGTGTGTGTGTGTGTGTCCCTCCCTCGCTGTGTGTGTGTGTGTGTGTTTGTGTGTGTCCCTCCCTCGCTGTGTGTGTGTGTGTGTGTCCCTCCCTCGCTGTGTGTGTGTGTGTGTGTCCCTCCCTCACTGTGTGTGTGTGTCCCTCCCTCGGTGTGTGTGTGTGTGTGTGTGTGTGTCCCTCCCTTGCTGTGTGTGTGTATGTGTCCCTCCCTCGCTGTGTGTGTGTGTGTCCCTCCCTCGCTGTGTGTGTGTGTGTGTCCCTCCCTCGCTGTGTGTGTGTGTATGTCCCTCCCTCGCTGTGTGTGTGTGTCCCTCCCTCGCTGTGTGTGTGTGTGTCCCTCGCTGAGTGTGTGTGTGTCCCTCCCTCGCTGTGTGTTTGTGTGTCCCTCCCTCGCTGTGTGTGTGTGTGTGTCCCTCCCTCGCTGTGTGTGTGTGTGTGTGTCCCTCCCTCGCTGTGTGTGTGTGTCCCTCCCTCGCTGTGTGTGTGTGTGTCCCTCCCTCGCTGTGTGTTTCCCTCGCTGTGTGTGTGTGTGTCCCTCCCTCGCTGTGTGTGTGTGTGTGTCCCTCCCTCGCTGTGTGTGTGTGTGTCCCTCCCTCGCTGTGTGTGTGTGTGTGTCCCTCCCTCGCTGTGTGTGTGTGTCCCTCCCTCGCTGTGTGTGTGTGTGTCCCTCCCTCGCTGTGTGTTTCCCTCGCTGTGTGTGTGTGTGTCCCTCCCTCGCTGTGTGTGTGTGTGTGTGTCCCTCCCTCGCTGTGTGTGTGTGTGTCCCTCCCTCGCTGTGTGTGTGTGCGTGTGTCCCTCCCTCGCTGTGTGTGCGTGTGTCCCTCCCTCGCTGTGTTTGTGTGTGTCACTCCCTCGCTGTGTGTGTGTGTGTGTCCCTCCCTCGCTGTGTGTGCGTGTGTCCCTCCCTCGCTGTGTGTGTGTGTCCCTCCCTCGCTGTGTGTGTGTGTGTGTCCCTCCCTCGCTGTGTGTGTGTCCCTCCCTCGCTGTGTGTGTGTGTGTCCATCCCTCGCTGCGTGTCTGTGTCCCTCCCTCGCTGTGTGTGTGTGTGTGTCCCTACCTCGCTGTGTGTGTGTGTGTGTGTGTGTGTGTGTCCCTCCCTCGCTGTGTGTGTGTGTGTGTCCCTCCCTCGCTGTGTGTGTGTGTGTGTGTTTGTGTGTGTCCCTCCCTCGCTGTGTGTGTGTGTGTGTGTCCCTCCCGCGCTGTGTGTGTGTGTGTGTGTGTCCCTCCCTCACTGTGTGTGTGTGTCCCTCCCTCGCTGTGTGTGTGTGTGTGTCCCTCCCTCGCTTTATGTGTGTGTGTGTGTCCCTCCCTCGCTGTGTGTGTGTGTGTCCCTCCCTCGCTGTGTGTGTGTGTGTGTGTGTATGTCCCTCACTCGCTGTGTGTGTGTGTGTCCCTCCCTCGCTGTGTGTGCGTGTGTCCCTCGCTGAGTGTGTGTGTGTCCCTCCCTCGCTGTGTGTGTGTGTGTGTGTCCCTCCCTCGCTGTGTGTGTGTGTCCCTCACAAGCTGTGTGTGTGTGTGTGTGTCCCTCCCTCGTGTGTGTTTGTGTCCCTCCCTCGTGTGTGTGTGTGTCCCTCCCTCACTGTGTGTGTGTCCCTCCCTCGTTGTGTGTGTGTGTCCCTCCCTCGCTGTGTGTGTGTGTGTCCCTCCCTCGCTGTGTGTTTGTGTCCCACCCTCGCTGTGTGTGTGTGTCCCTCCCTCGCTGTGTGTGTGTGTCCCTCCCTCGCTGTGTGTGTGTGTGTGTGTCTCTCCCTCGCTGTGTGTGTCCCTCGCTGTGTGTGTGTGTGTGTCCCTCCCTCGCTGTGTGTGTGTGTGTGTCCCTCCCTCGCTGTGTGTGTGTGTGTGTCCCTCCCTCGCTGTGTGTGTGTGTTCCTCCCTCGCTGTGTGTGTGTCCCTCCCTCGCTGTGTGTGTGTGTGTGTGTCCCTCCCTTTGTGTGTGTGTGTCCCTCCCTCGCTGTGTGTGCGTGTGTCCCTCCCTCGCTGTGTGTGTGTGTGTCCCTCCCTCGCTGTGTGTGTGTGTGTCCCTCCCTCGTTGTGTGAGTGTGTGTCCCTCCCTCGCTGTGTGTGTGTGTGTGTCCCTCCCTCGCTGTGTGTGTGTGTGTGTCCCTCCCTCGCTGTGTGTGTGTGTGTCCCTCCCTCGCTGTGTGTGTGTGTGTGTCCCTCCCTCGCTGTGTGTGTGTGTGTGTCCCTCCCTCGCTGTGTGTGTGTGTGTCCCTCCCTCGCTGTGTGTGTGTGTGTCCCTCCCTCGCTGTGTGTGTGTGTGTGTGTCCCTCCCTCGCTGTGTGTGTGTGTCTGTGTCCCTCCCTCGCTGTGTGTGTGTGTCCCTCCCTCGCTGTGTGTGTGTCTCCCTTGCTGTGTGTGTGTGTGTCCCTCCCTCGCTGTGTGTGTGTGTGTGTGTGTCCCTCCCTCGCTGTGTGTGTGTGTGTGTCCCTCCCTCGCAGTATGTGTGTGTCCCTCCCTCGCTGTGTGTGTATGTCCCTCCCTCGCTGTGTGTGTGTGTATGTCCCTCCCTCGCTCTGTGTGTGTGTGTCCCTCCCTCGCTGTGTGTGTGTGTGTCCCTCCCTCGCTGTGTGTGTCCCTCGCTGAGTGTGTGTGTGTGTCCCTCCCTCGCTGTGTGTGTGTCCCTCCATCGCTGTGTGTGTGTGTGTGTCCCTCCCTCGCTGTGTGTGTGTGTGTCCCTCCCTCGCTGTGTGTGTGTGTGTGTCCCTCCTTCGCTGTGTGTGTGTGTGTGTCCCTCCCTCGCTGTGTGTGTGTGTCCCTCCCTCGCTGTGTGTGTATGTCCCTCCCTCGCTGTGTGTGTGTGTATGTCCCTCACTCGCTGTGTGTGTGTGTGTCCCTCCCTCGCTGGGTGTGTCCCTCGCTGAGTGTGTGTGTGTCGCTCCCTCGCTGTGTGTGTGTGTGTGTCCCTCACTCGCTGTGTGTGTGTGTCCCTCCCTCGCTGTGTGTGTGTGTGTGTCCCTCCCTCGCTGTGTGTGTGTGTCCCACCCTCGCTGTGTGTGTGTGTGTATGTCCCTCCCTCGCTGTGTGTGTGTGTGTCCCTCCCTCGCTGTGTGTGTGTGTCCCTCCCTCGCTGTGTGTGTGTGTGTGTGTCTCTGCCTCGCTGTGTGTTTCCCTCGCTGTGTGTGTGTGTGTGTCCCTCCCTCGCTGTGTGTGTGTGTGTGTCCCTCCCTCGCTGTGTGTGTGTGTGTGTCCCTCCCTCGCTGTGTGTGTGTCCCTCCCTCGCTGTGTGTGTGTGTGTGTCCCTCCCTCGCTGTGTGTGTGTGTGTGTCCCTCCCTCGCTTTGTGTGTGTGTGTCCCTCCCTCGCTGTGTGTGTGTGTGTGTCCCTCCCTCGCTGTGTGTGTGTGTCCCACCCTCGCTGTGTGTGTGTGTGTCCCACCCTCGCTGTGTGTGTGTGTGTCCCTCCCTCGCTGTGTGTGTGTGTCCCTCCCTCGCTGTGTGTGTGTGTGTGTGTCTCTGCCTCGCTGTGTGTTTCCCTCGCTGTGTGTGTGTGTGTGTCCCTCCCTCGCTGTGTGTGTGTGTGTGTCCCTCCCTCGCTGTGTGTGTGTGTGTGTCCCTCCCTCGCTGTGTGTGTGTCCCTCCCTCGCTGTGTGTGTGTGTGTGTCCCTCCCTCGCTGTGTGTGTGTGTGTGTCCCTCCCTCGCTTTGTGTGTGTGTGTCCCTCCCTCGCTGTGTGTGTCCCTCCCTCACTGTGTGTGTGTGTCCCTCCCTCGCTGTGTGTGTGTGTGTGTCCCTCCCTCGCTTTATGTGTGTGTGTGTGTCCCTCCCTCGCTGTGTGTGTGTGTGTCCCTCCCTCGCTGTGTGTGTGTGTGTGTGTGTATGTCCCTCACTCGCTGTGTGTGTGTGTGTCCCTCCCTCGCTGTGTGTGCGTGTGTCCCTCGCTGAGTGTGTGTGTGTCCCTCCCTCGCTGTGTGTGTGTGTGTGTGTCCCTCCCTCGCTGTGTGTGTGTGTCCCTCACAAGCTGTGTGTGTGTGTGTGTGTCCCTCCCTCGTGTGTGTTTGTGTCCCTCCCTCGTGTGTGTGTGTGTCCCTCCCTCACTGTGTGTGTGTCCCTCCCTCGTTGTGTGTGTGTGTCCCTCCCTCGCTGTGTGTGTGTGTGTCCCTCCCTCGCTGTGTGTTTGTGTCCCACCCTCGCTGTGTGTGTGTGTCCCTCCCTCGCTGTGTGTGTGTGTCCCTCCCTCGCTGTGTGTGTGTGTGTGTGTCTCTCCCTCGCTGTGTGTGTCCCTCGCTGTGTGTGTGTGTGTGTCCCTCCCTCGCTGTGTGTGTGTGTGTGTCCCTCCCTCGCTGTGTGTGTGTGTGTGTCCCTCCCTCGCTGTGTGTGTGTGTTCCTCCCTCGCTGTGTGTGTGTCCCTCCCTCGCTGTGTGTGTGTGTGTGTGTCCCTCCCTTTGTGTGTGTGTGTCCCTCCCTCGCTGTGTGTGCGTGTGTCCCTCCCTCGCTGTGTGTGTGTGTGTCCCTCCCTCGCTGTGTGTGTGTGTGTCCCTCCCTCGTTGTGTGAGTGTGTGTCCCTCCCTCGCTGTGTGTGTGTGTGTGTCCCTCCCTCGCTGTGTGTGTGTGTGTGTCCCTCCCTCGCTGTGTGTGTGTGTGTCCCTCCCTCGCTGTGTGTGTGTGTGTGTCCCTCCCTCGCTGTGTGTGTGTGTGTGTCCCTCCCTCGCTGTGTGTGTGTGTGTCCCTCCCTCGCTGTGTGTGTGTGTGTCCCTCCCTCGCTGTGTGTGTGTGTGTGTCCCTCCCTCGCTGTGTGTGTGTCTGTGTCCCTCCCTCGCTGTGTGTGTGTGTCCCTCCCTCGCTGTGTGTGTGTCTCCCTTGCTGTGTGTGTGTGTGTCCCTCCCTCGCTGTGTGTGTGTGTGTGTGTGTCCCTCCCTCGCTGTGTGTGTGTGTGTGTCCCTCCCTCGCAGTATGTGTGTGTCCCTCCCTCGCTGTGTGTGTATGTCCCTCCCTCGCTGTGTGTGTGTGTATGTCCCTCGCTCGCTCTGTGTGTGTGTGTCCCTCCCTCGCTGTGTGTGTGTGTGTCCCTCCCTCGCTGTGTGTGTCCCTCGCTGAGTGTGTGTGTGTGTCCCTCCCTCGCTGTGTGTGTGTCCCTCCATCGCTGTGTGTGTGTGTGTGTCCCTCCCTCGCTGTGTGTGTGTGTGTCCCTCCCTCGCTGTGTGTGTGTGTCCCTCCCTCGCTGTGTGTGTGTGTGTGTCCCTCCTTCGCTGTGTGTGTGTGTGTGTGTCCCTCCCTCGCTGTGTGTGTGTGTCCCTCCCTCGCTGTGTGTGTATGTCCCTCCCTCGCTGTGTGTGTGTGTATGTCCCTCACTCGCTGTGTGTGTGTGTGTCCCTCCCTCGCTGGGTGTGTCCCTCGCTGAGTGTGTGTGTGTCGCTCCCTCGCTGTGTGTGTCTGTGTGTCCCTCACTCGCTGTGTGTGTGTGTCCCTCCCTCGCTGTGTGTGTGTGTGTGTCCCTCCCTCGCTGTGTGTGTGTGTCCCACCCTCGCTGTGTGTGTGTCCCACCCTCGCTGTGTGTGTGTGTGTCCCTCCCTCGCTGTGTGTGTGTGTCCCTCCCTCGCTGTGTGTGTGTGTGTGTGTCTCTGCCTCGCTGTGTGTTTCCCTCGCTGTGTGTGTGTGTGTGTCCCTCCCTCGCTGTGAGTGTGTGTGTGTCCCTCCCTCGCTGTGTGTGTGTGTGTGTCCCTCCCTCGCTGTGTGTGTGTCCCTCCCTCGCTGTGTGTGTGTGTGTGTCCCTCCCTCGCTGTGTGTGTGTGTGTGTCCCTCCCTCGCTTTGTGTGTGTGTGTCCCTCCCTCGCTGTGTGTGTGTGTGTCCCTCCCTCGCTGTGTGTGTGTGTGTCCCTCCCTCGCTGTGTGTGTGTCCCTCCCTCGCTCTGTGTGTGTGTGTGTCCCTCCCTCGCTGTGTGTGTGTGTGTGTGTCTCTCCCTCGCTGTGTGTGTCCCTCGCTGTGTGTGTGTGTGTGTCCCTCCCTCGCTGTGTGTGTGTGTGTGTCCCTCCCTCGCTGTGTGTGTGTGTGTGTCCCTCCCTCGCTGTGTGTGTGTGTTCCTCCCTCGCTGTGTGTGTGTCCCTCCCTCGCTGTGTGTGTGTGTGTGTGTGTCCCTCCCTTTGTGTGTGTGTGTCCCTCCCTCGCTGTGTGTGCGTGTGTCCCTCCCTCGCTGTGTGTGTGTGTGTCCCTCCCTCGCTGTGTGTGTGTGTGTCCCTCCCTCGTTGTGTGAGTGTGTGTCCCTCCCTCGCTGTGTGTGTGTGTGTGTCCCTCCCTCGCTGTGTGTGTGTGTGCGTCCCTCCCTCGCTGTGTGTGTGTGTGTCCCTCCCTCGCTGTGTGTGTGTGTGTGTCCCTCCCTCGCTGTGTGTGTGTGTGTGTCCCTCCCTCGCTGTGTGTGTGTGTGTCCCTCCCTCGCTGTGTGTGTGTGTGTGTCCCTCCCTCGCTGTGTGTGTGTGTGTGTCCCTCCCTCGCTGTGTGTGTGTCTGTGTCCCTCCCTCGCTGTGTGTGTGTGTCCCTCCCTCGCTGTGTGTGTGTCTCCCTTGCTGTGTGTGTGTGTGTCCCTCCCTCGCTGTGTGTGTGTGTGTGTGTGTCCCTCCCTCGCTGTGTGTGTGTGTGTGTCCCTCCCTCGCAGTATGTGTGTGTCCCTCCCTCGCTGTGTGTGTATGTCCCTCCCTCGCTGTGTGTGTGTGTATGTCCCTCGCTCGCTCTGTGTGTGTGTGTCCCTCCCTCGCTGTGTGTGTGTGTGTCCCTCCCTCGCTGTGTGTGTCCCTCGCTGAGTGTGTGTGTGTGTCCCTCCCTCGCTGTGTGTGTGTCCCTCCATCGCTGTGTGTGTGTGTGTGTCCCTCCCTCGCTGTGTGTGTGTGTGTCCCTCCCTCGCTGTGTGTGTGTGTCCCTCCCTCGCTGTGTGTGTGTGTGTGTCCCTCCTTCGCTGTGTGTGTGTGTGTGTCCCTCCCTCGCTGTGTGTGTGTGTCCCTCCCTCGCTGTGTGTGTATGTCCCTCCCTCGCTGTGTGTGTGTGTATGTCCCTCACTCGCTGTGTGTGTGTGTGTCCCTCCCTCGCTGGGTGTGTCCCTCGCTGAGTGTGTGTGTGTCGCTCCCTCGCTGTGTGTGTGTGTGTGTCCCTCACTCGCTGTGTGTGTGTGTCCCTCCCTCGCTGTGTGTGTGTGTGTGTCCCTCCCTCGCTGTGTGTGTGTGTCCCACCCTCGCTGTGTGTGTGTGTGTCCCACCCTCGCTGTGTGTGTGTGTGTCCCTCCCTCGCTGTGTGTGTGTGTCCCTCCCTCGCTGTGTGTGTGTGTGTGTGTCTCTGCCTCGCTGTGTGTTTCCCTCGCTGTGTGTGTGTGTGTGTCCCTCCCTCGCTGTGAGTGTGTGTGTGTCCCTCCCTCGCTGTGTGTGTGTGTGTGTCCCTCCCTCGCTGTGTGTGTGTCCCTCCCTCGCTGTGTGTGTGTGTGTGTCCCTCCCTCGCTGTGTGTGTGTGTGTGTCCCTCCCTCGCTTTGTGTGTGTGTGTCCCTCCCTCGCTGTGTGTGTGTGTGTCCCTCCCTCGCTGTGTGTGTGTGTGTCCCTCCCTCGCTGTGTGTGTGTCCCTCCCTCGCTCTGTGTGCGTGTGTGTCCCTCCCTCGCTGTGTGTGTGTCCCTCCCTCGCTGTGTGTGTCCCTCGCTGTGTGTGTGTGTGTCCCTCCCTCGCTGTGTGTGTGTGTGTGTCCCTCCCTCGCTGTGTGTGTGTGTGTGTCCCTCCCTCGCTGTGTGCGTGCGTGTCCCTCCCTCGCTGTGTGTGTGTGTGTGTCCCTCCATCGCTGTGTGTGTGTGTGTGTTCCTCCCTCGCTGTGTGTGTGTGTGTGTGTCCCTCCCTCGCTGTGTGTGTGTGTGTGTCCCTCCCTCGCTGTGTGTGTGTGTGTGTCCCTCCCTCGCTGTGTGTGTGTGTGTCCCTCCCTCGCTGTGTGTGTGTGTGTGTCCCTCCCTCGCTGTGTGTGTGTGTGTGTCCCTCCCTCGCTGTGTGTGTGTGTGTCCCTCCCTCGCTGTGTGTGTGTGTGTCCCTCCCTCGCTGTGTGTGTGTGTGTGTCCCTCCCTCGCTGTGTGTGTGTCTGTGTCCCTCCCTCGCTGTGTGTGTGTGTCCCTCCCTCGCTGTGTGTGTCTCCCTTGCTGTGTGTGTGTGTGTCCCTCCCTCGCTGTGTGTGTGTGTGTGTGTGTCCCTCCCTCGCTGTGTGTGTGTGTGTGTCCCTCCCTCGCAGTATGTGTGTGTCCCTCCCTCGCTGTGTGTGTATGTCCCTCCCTCGCTGTGTGTGTGTGTATGTCCCTCCCTCGCTCTGTGTGTGTGTGTCCCTCCCTCGCTGTGTGTGTGTGTGTCCCTCCCTCGCTGTGTGTGTCCCTCGCTGAGTGTGTGTGTGTGTCCCTCCCTCGCTGTGTGTGTGTCCCTCCATCGCTGTGTGTGTGTGTGTGTCCCTCCCTCGCTGTGTGTGTGTGTGTCCCTCCCTCGCTGTGTGTGTGTGTCCCTCCCTCGCTGTGTGTGTGTGTGTGTCCCTCCTTCGCTGTGTGTGTGTGTGTGTCCCTCCCTCGCTGTGTGTGTGTGTCCCTCCCTCGCTGTGTGTGTATGTCCCTCCCTCGCTGTGTGTGTGTGTATGTCCCTCACTCGCTGTGTGTGTGTGTGTCCCTCCCTCGCTGGGTGTGTCCCTCGCTGAGTGTGTGTGTGTCGCTCCCTCGCTGTGTGTGTGTGTGTGTCCCTCACTCGCTGTGTGTGTGTGTCCCTCCCTCGCTGTGTGTGTGTGTGTGTGTCCCTCCCTCGCTGTGTGTGTGTGTCCCACCCTCGCTGTGTGTGTGTGTGTCCCACCCTCGCTGTGTGTGTGTGTGTCCCTCCCTCGCTGTATGTGTGTGTCCCTCCCTCGCTGTGTGTGTGTGTGTGTCTCTGCCTCGCTGTGTGTTTCCCTCGCTGTGTGTGTGTGTGTGTCCCTCCCTCGCTGTGTGTGTGTGTGTGTCCCTCCCTCGCTGTGTGTGTGTGTGTGTCCCTCCCTCGCTGTGTGTGTGTCCCTCCCTCGCTGTGTGTGTGTGTGTGTCCCTCCCTCGCTGTGTGTGTGTGTGTGTCCCTCCCTCGCTTTGTGTGTGTGTGTCCCTCCCTCGCTGTGTGTGTGTGTGTCCCTCCCTCGCTGTGTGTGTGTGTGTCCCTCCCTCGCTGTGTGTGTGTCCCTCCCTCGCTCTGTGTGCGTGTGTGTCCCTCCCTCGCTGTGTGTGTGTGTGTGTGTGTGTCCCTCCCTCGCTGTGTGTTTCCCTCGCTGTGTGTGTGTGTGTCCCTCCCTCGCTGTGTGTGTGTGTGTCCCTCCCTCGCTGTGTGTGTGTGTGTGTCCCTCCCTCCCTGTGTGCGTGCGTGTCCCTCCCTCGCTGTGTGTGTGTGTGTGTCCCTCCATCGCTGTGTGTGTGTGTGTGTTCCTCCCTCGCTGTGTGTGTGTGTGTGTGTCCCTCCCTCGCTGTGTGTGTGTGTGTGTGTCCCTCCCTCGCTGTGTGTGTGTGTGTCCCTCCCTCGCTGTGTGTGTGTGTGTGTGTCCCTCCCTCGCTGTGTGTGTGTGTGTGTGTGTCTCTCCCTCGCTGTGTGTGTGTGTCCCTCCCTCGCTGTGTGTGTGTCCCTCCCTCGCTGTGTGTGTGTGTCCCTCCCTCGCTGTGTGTGTGTGTCCCTCCCTCGCTGTGTGTGTGTCCCTCCCTCGCTGTGTGTGTGTGTCCCTCCCTCGCTGTGTGTGTGTGTGTGTCCCTCCCTCGCTGTGTGTGTGTGTGTCCCTCCCTCACTGTGTGTGAGTCCCTCCCTCGCTGTGTGTGTGTGTGTGTGTGTCCCTCCCACGCGGTGTGTGTGTGTGTGTCCCTCCCTCGCTGTGTGTGTGTGTGACCCTCACTCGCTGTGTGTGTGTGTGTGTCCCTCCCTCGCTGTGTGTTTCCCTCGCTGTGTGTGTGTGTGTCCCTCCCTCGCTGTGTGTGTGTGTGTGTCCCTCCCTGGCTGTGTGTGTGTGTGTCCCTCCCTCGCTATTTGTGTGTGTGTGTGTCCCTCCCTCGCTGGGTGTGTCCCTCGCTGAGTGTGTGTGTGTCCCTCCCTCGCTGTGTGTGTGTGTGTACCTCCCTCGCTGTGTGTGTGTGTCCCTCCCTCGCTGTGTGTGTGTGTGTGTGTGTCCCTCCCTCGTGTGTGTTTGTGTCCCTCCCTCGAGTGTGTTTGTGTCCCTCCCTCGTGTGTGTGTGTGTCCCTCCCTCACTGTGTGTGTGTCCCTCCCTCGCTGTGTGTGTGTGTCCCTCCCTCGCTGTGTGTGTGTCCCTCCCTCGCTGTGTGTGTGTGTCCCTCCCTCGCTGTGTGTGTGTGTCCCACCCTCGCTGTGTGTGTGTGTGTCTCTCCCTCGCTGTGTGTGTGTGTGTCCCTCCCTCGCTGTGTGTGTGTGTCTCTCACTTGCTGTGTGTGTCCCTCGCTGTGTGTGTGTGTGTGTCCCTCCCTGGCTGTGTGTGTGTGTGTCCCTCCCTCGCTGTGTGTGTGTGTGTCCCTCCCTCGCTGTGTGTGTGTCCCTCCCTCGCTGTGTATGTGTGTGTGTCCCTCCCTCGCTTTGTGTTTGTGTGTCCCTCCCTCGCTGTGTGTGTGTGTGTGTGTCCCTCCCTCGCTGTGTGTGTGTGTGAGTCCCTCCCTCGCTGTGTGTGTGTGTGTGTCCCTCCCTCGCTGTGTGTGTGTGTGTCCCTCCCTCGCTGTGTGTGTGTGTGTCCCTCCCTCGCTGTGTGTGTGTGTCCCTCCCTCGCTGTGTGTGTGTGTGTGTCCCTCCCTCGCTGTGTGTGTGTGTGTGTCCCTCCCTCGCTGTGTGTGTGTGTGTCCCTCCCTCGCTGTGTGTGTGTGTGTGTGTCCCTCTCTCGCTGTGTGTGTGTGTGTGTGTGTCCCTACCTCGCTGTGTGTGTGTGTGTGTGTGTCCCTCCCTCGCTGTGTGTGTGTGTGTCCCTCCCTCGCTGTGTGTGTGTGTGTGTCCCTCCCTCGCTGTGTGTGTGTGTGTCCCTCCCTCGCTGTGTGTGTCTGTGTGTCCCTCTCTCGCTGTGTGTGTGTGTGTGTCCCTCCCTCGCTGTGTGTGTGTGTGTGTGTCCCTCCCTCGCTGTGTGTGTGTGTGTGTGTGTCCCTCCCTCGCTGTGTGTGTGTGTGTCCCTCCCTCGCTGTGTGTGTGTGTGTGTCCCTCCCTCGCTGTGTGTGTGTGTGTGTGTGTCCCTCCCTCGCTGTGTGTGTGTGTGTGTCCCTCCCTCGCTGTGTGTGTGTGTCCCTCCCTCGCTGTGTGTGTGTCTCCCTTGCTGTGTGTGTCCCTCCCTCGCTGTGTGTGTGTGTGTGTCCCTCCCTCGCTGTGAGTGTGTGTGTGTCCCTCCCTCGCTGTGTGTGTGTGTCCCTCCCTCGCTGCGTGTGTATGTCCCTCCCTCGCTGTGTGTGTGTGTGTGTATGTCCCTCCCTCGCTCTGTGTGTGTGTGTCCCTCCCTCGCTGTGTGTGTGTGTGTCCCTCCCTCGCTTTGTGTGTCCCTCGCTGAGTGTGTGTGTGTGTCCCTCCCTCGCTGTGTGTGTGTCCCTCCCTCGCTGTGTGTGTGTGTGTGTCCCTCCCTCGCTGTGTGTGTGTGTGTCCCTCCCTCGCTGTGTGTGTGTGTGTCCCTCCCTCGCTGTGTGTGTGTGTCCCTCCCTCGTTGTGTGTGTGTGTGTGTCCCTCCCTCGCTGTGTGTGTGTGTGTGTCCCTCCCTCGCTGTGTGTGTGTGTATGTCCCTCACTCGCTGTGTGTGTGTGTGACCCTCCCTCGCTGTGTGCGTGTGTGTCCATCTCTCGCTGGGTGTGTCCCTCGCTGAGTGTGTGTGTGTCCCTCCCTCGCTGTGTGTGTGTGTGTGTCCCTCCCTCGCTGTGTGTGTGTGTCCCTCGCTCGCTGTGTGTGTGTGTGTGTGTGTCCCTCCCTCGTGTGTGTTTGTGTCCCTCCCTCACTGTGTGTGTGTCCCTCCCTCGCTGTGTGTGTGTGTGTGTCCCTCCCTCGCTGTGTGTGTGTGTCCCTCCCTCGCTGTGTGTGTGTGTCCCTCCCTCGCTGTGTGTGTGTGTGTCCCTCCCTCGCTGTGTGTGTGTGTCCCACCCTCGCTGTGTGTGTGTGTCCCTCCCTCGCTGTGTGTGTGTGTGTGTCTCTCCCTCGCTGTGTGTGTCCCTCGCTGTGTGTGTGTGTGTGTCCCTCCCTCGCTGTGTGTGTGTGTGTCCCTCCCTCGCTGTGTGTGCGTGTGTCCCTCCCTCGCTGTGTGTGTCCCTCCCTCGCTGTGTGTGTGTCCCTCCCTCGCTTTGTGTGTTTGTGTCGCTCCCTCGCTGTGTGTGTGTGTGTGTCCCTCCCTCGCTGTTTGTGCGTGTGTGTGTGTGTTCCTCCCTCGCTGTGTGTGTGTCCCACCCTCGCTGTGTGTGTGTGTGTCCCTCCCTCGCTGTGTGTGTGTGTCCCTCCCTCGCTGTGTGTGTGTCTCTCACTTGCTGTGTGTGTCCCTCGCTGTGTGTGTGTGTGTGTCCCTCCCTGGCTGTGTGTGTGTGTGTCCCTCCCTCGCTGTGTGTGTGTCCCTCCCTCGCTGTGTGTGTGTGTGTGTCCCTCCCTCGCTGTGTGTGTGTGTGTGTCCCTCCCTCGCTGTGTGTGTGTGTGTTTGTGTCCCTCCCTCGCTGTGTGTGTGTGTGTGTCCCTCCCTCGCTGTGTGTGTGTGTCCCTCCCTCGCTGTGTGTGTGTCTCCCTTGCTGTGTGTGTCCCTCCCTCGCTGTGTGTGTGTGTGTGTCCCTCCCTCGCTGTGAGTGTGTGTGTGTCCCTCCCTCGCTGTGTGTGTGTGTCCCTCCCTCGCTGCGTGTGTATGTCCCTCCCTCGCTGTGTGTGTGTGTGTATGTCCCTCCCTCGCTCTGTGTGTGTGTGTCCCTCCCTCGCTGTGTGTGTGTGTGTCCCTCCCTCGCTTTGTGTGTCCCTCGCTGAGTGTGTGTGTGTGTCCCTCCCTCGCTGTGTGTGTGTCCCTCCCTCGATGTGTGTGTGTGTGTGTCCCTCCCTCGCTGTGTGTGTGTGTGTCCCTCCCTCGCTGTGTGTGTGTGTGTCCCTCCCTCGCTGTGTGTGTGTGTCCCTCCCTCGTTGTGTGTGTGTGTGTGTCCCTCCCTCGCTGTGTGTGTGTGTGTGTCCCTCCCTCGCTGTGTGTGTGTGTATGTCCCTCACTCGCTGTGTGTGTGTGTGACCCTCCCTCGCTGTGTGCGTGTGTGTCCCTCCCTCGCTGGGTGTGTCCCTCGCTGAGTGTGTGTGTGTCCCTCCCTCGCTGTGTGTGTGTGTGTGTCCCTCCCTCGCTGTGTGTGTGTGTCCCTCGCTCGCTGTGTGTGTGTGTGTGTGTGTCCCTCCCTCGTGTGTGTTTGTGTCCCTCCCTCACTGTGTGTGTGTCCCTCCCTCGCTGTGTGTGTGTGTGTGTCCCTCCCTCGCTGTGTGTGTGTGTCCCTCCCTCGCTGTGTGTGTGTGTCCCTCCCTCGCTGTGTGTGTGTGTGTCCCTCCCTCGCTGTGTGTGTGTGTCCCACCCTCGCTGTGTGTGTGTGTCCCTCCCTCGCTGTGTGTGTGTGTGTGTCTCTCCCTCGCTGTGTGTGTCCCTCGCTGTGTGTGTGTGTGTGTCCCTCCCTCGCTGTGTGTGTGTGTGTCCCTCCCTCGCTGTGTGTGCGTGTGTCCCTCCCTCGCTATGTGTGTCCCTCCCTCGCTGTGTGTGTGTGTGTCCCTCCCTCGCTTTGTGTGTTTGTGTCGCTCCCTCGCTGTGTGTGTGTGTGTGTCCCTCCCTCGCTGTTTGTGCGTGTGTGTGTGTGTTCCTCCCTCGCTGTGTGTGTGTGTGTCCCTCCCTCGCTGTGTGTGTGTGTCCCTCCCTCGCTGTGTGTGTGTCTCTCACTTGCTGTGTGTGTCCCTCGCTGTGTGTGTGTGTGTCCCTCCCTCGCTGTGTGTGTGTCCCTCCCTCGCTGTGTGTGTGTGTGTGTCCCTCCCTCGCTGTGTGTGCGTGTGTGTCCCTCCCTCGCTTTGTGTGTGTGTGTCCCTCCCTCGCTGTGTGTGTGTGTGTCCCTCCCTCGCTGTGTGTGTGTGTGTGTCCCTCCCTCGCTGTGTGTGTGTGTGTGTCCCTCCCTCGCTGTGTGTGTGTGTGTGTGTCCCTCCCTCGCTGTGTGTGTGTGTGTCCCTCCCTCGCTGTGTGTGTCCCTCGCTGTGTGTGTGTGTCCCTCCCTCGCTGTGTGTGTGTGTGTGTCCCTCCCTCGCTGTGTGTGTGTGTGTGTGTGTCCCTCCCTCGCTGGGTGTGTGTGTGTCCCTCCCTCGCTGTGTGTGTGTGTGTGTGTGTCCCTCCCTCGCTGTGTGTGTGTGTGTCCCTCCCTCCCTGTGTGTGTGTGTGTGTCTCTCTCCCTCGCTGTGTGTGTGTGTGTCCCTCCCTCGCTGTGTGTGTGTGTCCCTCCCTCGCTGTGTGTGTGTGTCCCTCCCTCGCTGTGTGTGTGTGTGTGTCCCTCCCTCGCTGTGTGTGTGTGTGTCCCTCCCTCGCTGTGTGTGTGTCCCTCCCTCGCTGTGTGTGTGTGTGTGTCCCTCCCTCGCTGTGTGTGTGTGTATCCCTCCCTCGCTGTGTGTGTGTGTCCCTCCCTCGCTGTGTGTGTGTGTGTGTCCCTCCCTCGCTTTGTGTGTGTGTGTGTCCCTCCCTCGCTGTGTGTGTGTGTGTCCCTCCCTCGCTGTGTGTGTGTGCGTGTGTCCCTCCCTCGCTGTGTGTGCGTGTGTCCCTCCCTCGCTGGGTGTGTGTGTGTCCCTCCCTCGCTGTGTGTGTGTGTGTGTGTCCCTCCCTTGCTGTGTGTGTGTGTGTCCCTCCCTCGCTGTGTGTGTGTGTGTCCCTCCCTCGCTGTGTGTGTGTGTGTGTGTCCCTCCCTCGCTGTGTGTGTGTCCCTCCCTCGCTGTGTGTTTGTGTGTCCATCCCTCGCTGCGTGTCTGTGTCCCTCCCTCGCTGTGTGTGTGTGTGTGTGTGTCCCTCCCTCGCTGTGTGTGTGTGTGTGTCCCTCCCTCGCTGTGTGTGTGTGTGTGTCCCTCCCTCACTGTGTGTGTGTGTATGTGTTTGTGTGTCCCCTCCCTCGCTGTGTGTGTGTGTGTGTGTCCCTCCCTCGCTGTGTGTGTGTGTGTGTGTGTCCCTCCCTCACTGTGTGTGTGTGTCCCTCCCTCGCTGTGTGTGTGTGTGTGTCCCTCCCTCGCTGTGTGTGTGTGTGTGTCCCTCCCTCGCTGTGTGTGTGTGTCCCTCCCTCGCTGTGTGTGTGTGTGTGTCCCTCCCTCGCTGTGTGTGTGTGTGTCCCTCCCTCGCTGTGTGTGTGTGTCCCTCCCTCGTGTGTGTGTGTGTCCCTCCCTCGCAGTGTGTGTGTGTGTCCCCCTCCCTAGCTGTTTGTGTGTGTGTCCCTCCCTCGCTGTGTGTGTGTGTGTGTGTGTCCCTCCCTCGCTGTGTGTGTGTGTCCCACCCTCGCTGTGTGTGTGTGTCCCTCCTTCGCTGTGTGTGTGTGTGTCCCTCCTTCGCTGTGTGTGTGTGTGTCCCTCCCTCGCTGTGTGTGTGTGTGTCCCTCCCTCGCTGTGTGTGTGTCCCTCCCTCGCTGTGTGTGTCCCTCGCTGTGTGTGTGTGTGTGTCCCTCCCTCGCTGTGTGTGTGTGTGTCCCTCCCTCGCTGTGTGTGTGTGTGTGTCCCTCCCTCGCTGTGTGTGTGTGTGTGTCCCTCCCTCACTGTGTGTGTGTGTGTCCCTCCCTCGCTGTGTGTGTGTGTGTCCCTCCCTCGCTGTGTGTGTGTCCCTCGCTCGCTGTGTGTGTGTGTGTGTCCCTCCCTCGCTGTGTGTGTGTGTGTGTCCCTCCCTCGCTTTGTGTGTATGTGTGTCCCTACCTCGCTGTGTGTGTTTGTCCCACCCTCGCTGTGTGTGTGCGTGTGTCCCACCCTCGCTGTGTGTGTGTGTCCCTCCCTCGCTGTGTGTGTGTGTGTCCCTCCCTCGCTGTGTGTGTCCCTCGCTGTGTGTGTGTGTGTGTGTCCCTCCCTCGCTGTGTGCGTGTGTGTCCCTCCCTCTGTGTGTGTGTGTGTCCCGCCCTCGCTGTGTGTGTGTGTGTGTCCCTCCCTCGCTGTGTGTGTGTGTGTGTGTGTTTCCCTCCCTCGCTGTGTGTGTGTGTGTGTCCCTCCCTCGCTGTGTGTGTGTGTGTCCCTCCCTCGCTGTGTGTGTGTCCCTCCATCGCTGTGTGTGTGTGTGTGTCCCTCCCTCGCTGTGTGTGTGTGTCCCTCCCTCGCTGTGTGTGTGTGTCCCTCCCTCGCTGTGTGTGTGTGTGTGTGTCCCTCCTTCGCTGTGTGTGTGTGTGTGTCCCTCCCTCGCTGTGTGTGTGTGTCCCTCCCTCGCTGTGTGTGTTTGTCCCTCCCTCGCTGTGTGTGTGTGTATGTCCCTCACTCGCTGTGTGTGTGTGTGTCCCTCCCTCGCTGGGTGTGTCCCTCGCTGAGTGTGTGTGTGTCGCTCCCTCGCTGTGTGTGTGTGTGTGTCCCTCACTCGCTGTGTGTGTGTGTCCCTCCCTCGCTGTGTGTGTGTGTGTGTCCCTCCCTCGCTGTGTGTGTGTGTCCCACCCTCGCTGTGTGTGTGTGTGTCCCACCCTCGCTGTGTGTGTGTGTGTGTCCCTCCCTCGCTGTGTGTGTGTGTCCCTCCCTCGCTGTGTGTGTGTGTGTGTGTCTCTGCCTCGCTGTGTGTTTCCCTCGCTGTGTGTGTGTGTGTGTCCCTCCCTCGCTGTGTGTGTGTGTGTGTCCCTCCCTCGCTGTGTGTGTGTGTGTGTCCCTCCCTCGCTGTGTGTGTGTCCCTCCCTCGCTGTGTGTGTGTGTGTGTCCCTCCCTCGCTGTGTGTGTGTGTGTGTCCCTCCCTCGCTTTGTGTGTGTGTGTCCCTCCCTCGCTGTGTGTGTGTGTGTCCCTCCCTCGCTGTGTGTGTGTGTGTCCCTCCCTCGCTGTGTGTGTGTCCCTCCCTCGCTCTGTGTGCGTGTGTGTCCCTCCCTCGCTGTGTGTGTGTGTGTGTGTGTGTCCCTCCCTCGCTGTGTGTGTCCCTCGCTGTGTGTGTGTGTGTCCCTCCCTCGCTGTGTGTGTGTGTGTGTCCCTCCCTCGCTGTGTGTG
Organism: Chiloscyllium plagiosum; assembly: GCF_037043375.1. Taxonomy (NCBI): domain Eukaryota; kingdom Metazoa; phylum Chordata; class Chondrichthyes; order Orectolobiformes; family Hemiscylliidae; genus Chiloscyllium; species Chiloscyllium plagiosum. The sequence continues at coordinate 73,005,142 of NW_028270177.1, forward strand.
TGTGTGTGTCCCTCCCTCGCTGTGTGCGTGCGTGTCCCTCCCTCGCTGTGTGTGTGTGTGTGTCCCTCCATCGCTGTGTGTGTGTGTGTGTTCCTCCCTCGCTGTGTGTGTGTGTGTGTGTCCCTCCCTCGCTGTGTGTGTGTGTGTGTCCCTCCCTCGCTGTGTGTGTGTGTGTGTCCCTCCCTCGCTGTGTGTGTGTGTGTCCCTCCCTCGCTGTGTGTGTGTGTGTGTCCCTCCCTCGCTGTGTGTGTGTGTGTGTCCCTCCCTCGCTGTGTGTGTGTGTGTCCCTCCCTCGCTGTGTGTGTGTGTGTCCCTCCCTCGCTGTGTGTGTGTGTGTGTCCCTCCCTCGCTGTGTGTGTGTCTGTGTCCCTCCCTCGCTGTGTGTGTGTGTCCCTCCCTCGCTGTGTGTGTGTCTCCCTTGCTGTGTGTGTGTGTGTCCCTCCCTCGCTGTGTGTGTGTGTGTGTGTGTCCCTCCCTCGCTGTGTGTGTGTGTGTGTCCCTCCCTCGCTGTATGTGTGTGTCCCTCCCTCGCTGTGTGTGTATGTCCCTCCCTCGCTGTGTGTGTGTGTATGTCCCTCCCTCGCTCTGTGTGTGTGTGTCCCTCCCTCGCTGTGTGTGTGTGTGTCCCTCCCTCGCTGTGTGTGTCCCTCGCTGAGTGTGTGTGTGTGTCCCTCCATCGCTGTGTGTGTGTGTGTGTCCCTCCCTCGCTGTGTGTGTGTGTGTCCCTCCCTCGCTGTGTGTGTGTGTCCCTCCCTCGCTGTGTGTGTGTGTGTGTCCCTCCTTCGCTGTGTGTGTGTGTGTGTCCCTCCCTCGCTGTGTGTGTGTGTCCCTCCCTCGCTGTGTGTGTATGTCCCTCCCTCGCTGTGTGTGTGTGTATGTCCCTCACTCGCTGTGTGTGTGTGTGTCCCTCCCTCGCTGGGTGTGTCCCTCGCTGAGTGTGTGTGTGTCGCTCCCTCGCTGTGTGTGTGTGTGTGTCCCTCACTCGCTGTGTGTGTGTGTCCCTCCCTCGCTGTGTGTGTGTGTGTGTGTCCCTCCCTCGCTGTGTGTGTGTGTCCCACCCTCGCTGTGTGTGTGTGTGTCCCACCCTCGCTGTGTGTGTGTGTGTCCCTCCCTCGCTGTGTGTGTGTGTCCCTCCCTCGCTGTGTGTGTGTGTGTGTGTCTCTGCCTCGCTGTGTGTTTCCCTCGCTGTGTGTGTGTGTGTGTCCCTCCCTCGCTGTGTGTGTGTGTGTGTCCCTCCCTCGCTGTGTGTGTGTCCCTCCCTCGCTGTGTGTGTGTGTGTGTCCCTCCCTCGCTGTGTGTGTGTGTGTGTCCCTCCCTCGCTTTGTGTGTGTGTGTCCCTCCCTCGCTGTGTGTGTGTGTGTCCCTCCCTCGCTGTGTGTGTGTGTGTCCCTCCCTCGCTGTGTGTGTGTCCCTCCCTCGCTCTGTGTGCGTGTGTGTCCCTCCCTCGCTGTGTGTGTGTGTGTGTGTGTGTCCCTCCCTCGCTGTGTGTGTCCCTCGCTGTGTGTGTGTGTGTCCCTCCCTCGCTGTGTGTGTGTGTGTGTCCCTCCCTCGCTGTGTGTGTGTGTGTGTCCCTCCCTCGCTGTGTGCGTGCGTGTCCCTCCCTCGCTGTGTGTGTGTGTGTGTCCCTCCATCGCTGTGTGTGTGTGTGTGTTCCTCCCTCGCTGTGTGTGTGTGTGTGTGTCCCTCCCTCGCTGTGTGTGTGTGTGTGTGTCCCTCCCTCGCTGTGTGTGTGTGTGTCCCTCCCTCGCTGTGTGTGTGTGTGTGTGTCCCTCCCTCGCTGTGTGTGTGTGTGTGTGTGTCTCTCCCTCGCTGTGTGTGTGTGTCCCTCCCTCGCTGTGTGTGTGCCCCTCCCTCGCTGTGTGTGTGTGTCCCTCCCTCGCTGTGTGTGTGTGTCCCTCCCTCGCTGTGTGTGTGTCCCTCCCTCGCTGTGTGTGTGTGTCCCTCCCTCGCTGTGTGTGTGTGTGTGTCCCTCCCTCGCTGTGTGTGTGTGTGTCCCTCCCTCGCTGTGTGTGAGTCCCTCCCTCGCTGTGTGTGTGTGTGTGTGTCCCTCCCACGCGGTGTGTGTGTGTGTGTCCCTCCCTCGCTGTGTGTGTGTGTGTCCCTCACTCGCTGTGTGTGTGTGTGTGTCCCTCCCTCGCTGTGTGTTTCCCTCGCTGTGTGTGTGTGTGTCCCTCCCTCGCTGTGTGTGTGTGTGTGTGTCCCTCCATGGCTGTGTGTGTGTGTGTCCCTCCCTCGCTATTTGTGTGTGTGTGTGTCCCTCCCTCGCTGGGTGTGTCCCTCGCTGAGTGTGTGTGTGTCCCTCCCTCGCTGTGTGTGTGTGTGTACCTCCCTCGCTGTGTGTGTGTGTCCCTCCCTCGCTGTGTGTGTGTGTGTGTGTGTCCCTCCCTCGTGTGTGTTTGTGTCCCTCCCTCGAGTGTGTTTGTGTCCCTCCCTCGTGTGTGTGTGTGTCCCTCCCTCACTGTGTGTGTGTCCCTCCCTCGCTGTGTGTGTGTGTCCCTCCCTCGCTGTGTGTGTGTCCCTCCCTCGCTGTGTGTGTGTGTCCCTCCCTCGCTGTGTGTGTGTGTCCCACCCTCGCTGTGTGTGTGTGTGTCCCTCCCTCGCTGTGTGTGTGTGTGTCCCTCCCTCGCTGTGTGTGTGTGTCTCTCACTTGCTGTGTGTGTCCCTCGCTGTGTGTGTGTGTGTGTGTCCCTCCCTGGCTGTGTGTGTGTGTGTCCCTCCCTCGCTGTGTGTGTGTGTGTCCCTCCCTCGCTGTGTGTGTGTCCCTCCCTCGCTGTGTATGTGTGTGTGTCCCTCCCTCGCTTTGTGTTTGTGTGTCCCTCCCTCGCTGTGTGTGTGTGTGTGTGTCCCTCCCTCGCTGTGTGTGTGTGTGAGTCCCTCCCACGCTGTGTGTGTGTGTGTGTCCCTCCCTCGCTGTGTGTGTGTGTGTCCCTCCCTCGCTGTGTGTGTGTGTGTCCCTCCCTCGCTGTGTGTGTGTGTCCCTCCCTCGCTGTGTGTGTGTGTGTGTCCCTCCCTCGCTGTGTGTGTGTGTGTGTCCCTCCCTCGCTGTGTGTGTGTGTGTCCCTCCCTCGCTGTGTGTGTGTGTGTGTCCCTCTCTCGCTGTGTGTGTGTGTGTGTGTCCCTACCTCGCTGTGTGTGTGTGTGTGTGTGTCCCTCCCTCGCTGTGTGTGTGTGTGTGTCCCTCCCTCGCTGTGTGTGTGTGTGTCCCTCCCTCGCTGTGTGTGTCTGTGTGTCCCTCTCTCGCTGTGTGTGTGTGTGTGTCCCTCCCTCGCTGTGTGTGTGTGTGTGTGTCCCTCCCTCGCTGTGTGTGTGTGTGTGTGTGTGTCCCTCCCTCGCTGTGTGTGTGTGTGTCCCTCCCTCGCTGTGTGTGTGTGTGTGTCCCTCCCTCGCTGTGTGTGTGTGTGTGTGTGTCCCTCCCTCGCTGTGTGTGTGTGTGTGTCCCTCCCTCGCTGTGTGTGTGTGTCCCTCCCTCGCTGTGTGTGTGTCTCCCTTGCTGTGTGTGTCCCTCCCTCGCTGTGTGTGTGTGTGTGTCCCTCCCTCGCTGTGAGTGTGTGTGTGTCCCTCCCTCGCTGTGTGTGTGTCCCTCCCTCGCTGCGTGTGTATGTCCCTCCCTCGCTGTGTGTGTGTGTGTGTATGTCCCTCCCTCGCTCTGTGTGTGTGTGTCCCTCCCTCGCTGTGTGTGTGTGTGTCCCTCCCTCGCTTTGTGTGTCCCTCGCTGAGTGTGTGTGTGTGTCCCTCCCTCGCTGTGTGTGTGTCCCTCCCTCGCTGTGTGTGTGTGTGTGTCCCTCCCTCGCTGTGTGTGTGTGTGTCCCTCCCTCGCTGTGTGTGTGTGTGTCCCTCCCTCGCTGTGTGTGTGTGTCCCTCCCTCGTTGTGTGTGTGTGTGTGTCCCTCCCTCGCTGTGTGTGTGTGTGTGTCCCTCCCTCGCTGTGTGTGTGTGTATGTCCCTCACTCGCTGTGTGTGTGTGTGACCCTCCCTCGCTGTGTGCGTGTGTGTCCCTCCCTCGCTGGGTGTGTCCCTCGCTGAGTGTGTGTGTGTCCCTCCCTCGCTGTGTGTGTGTGTGTGTCCCTCCCTCGCTGTGTGTGTGTGTCCCTCGCTCGCTGTGTGTGTGTGTGTGTGTGTCCCTCCCTCGTGTGTGTTTGTGTCCCTCCCTCACTGTGTGTGTGTCCCTCCCTCGCTGTGTGTGTGTGTGTGTCCCTCCCTCGCTGTGTGTGTGTGTCCCTCCCTCGCTGTGTGTGTGTGTCCCTCCCTCGCTGTGTGTGTGTGTGTCCCTCCCTCGCTGTGTGTGTGTGTCCCACCCTCGCTGTGTGTGTGTGTCCCTCCCTCGCTGTGTGTGTGTGTGTGTCTCTCCCTCGCTGTGTGTGTCCCTCGCTGTGTGTGTGTGTGTGTCCCTCCCTCGCTGTGTGTGTGTGTGTCCCTCCCTCGCTGCGTGTGCGTGTGTCCCTCCCTCGCTGTGTGTGTCCCTCCCTCGCTGTGTGTGTGTGTCCCTCCCTCGCTTTGTGTGTTTGTGTCGCTCCCTCGCTGTGTGTGTGTGTGTGTCCCTCCCTCGCTGTTTGTGCGTGTGTGTGTGTGTTCCTCCCTCGCTGTGTGTGTGTCCCACCCTCGCTGTGTGTGTGTGTGTCCCTCCCTCGCTGTGTGTGTGTGTCCCTCCCTCGCTGTGTGTGTGTCTCTCACTTGCTGTGTGTGTCCCTCGCTGTGTGTGTGTGTGTGTCCCTCCCTGGCTGTGTGTGTGTGTGTCCCTCCCTCGCTGTGTGTGTGTCCCTCCCTCGCTGTGTGTGTGTGTGTGTCCCTCCCTCGCTGTGTGTGTGTGTGTGTCCCTCCCTCGCTGTGTGTGTGTGTGTTTGTGTCCCTCCCTCGCTGTGTGTGTGTGTGTGTCCCTCCCTCGCTGTGTGTGTGTGTCCCTCCCTCGCTGTGTGTGTGTCTCCCTTGCTGTGTGTGTCCCTCCCTCGCTGTGTGTGTGTGTGTGTCCCTCCCTCGCTGTGAGTGTGTGTGTGTCCCTTCCTCGCTGTGTGTGTGTGTCCCTCCCTCGCTGCGTGTGTATGTCCCTCCCTCGCTGTGTGTGTGTGTGTGTATGTCCCTCCCTCGCTCTGTGTGTGTGTGTCCCTCCCTCGCTGTGTGTGTGTGTGTCCCTCCCTCGCTTTGTGTGTCCCTCGCTGAGTGTGTGTGTGTGTCCCTCCCTCGCTGTGTGTGTGTCCCTCCCTCGCTGTGTGTGTGTGTGTGTCCCTCCCTCGCTGTGTGTGTGTGTGTCCCTCCCTCGCTGTGTGTGTGTGTGTCCCTCCCTCGCTGTGTGTGTGTGTCCCTCCCTCGTTGTGTGTGTGTGTGTGTCCCTCCCTCGCTGTGTGTGTGTGTGTGTCCCTCCCTCGCTGTGTGTGTGTGTATGTCCCTCACTCGCTGTGTGTGTGTGTGACCCTCCCTCGATGTGTGCGTGTGTGTCCCTCCCTCGCTGGGTGTGTCCCTCGCTGAGTGTGTGTGTGTCCCTCCCTCGCTGTGTGTGTGTGTGTGTCCCTCCCTCGCTGTGTGTGTGTGTCCCTCGCTCGCTGTGTGTGTGTGTGTGTGTGTCCCTCCCTCGTGTGTGTTTGTGTCCCTCCCTCACTGTGTGTGTGTCCCTCCCTCGCTGTGTGTGTGTGTGTGTCCCTCCCTCGCTGTGTGTGTGTGTCCCTCCCTCGCTGTGTGTGTGTGTCCCTCCCTCGCTGTGTGTGTGTGTCCCTCCCTCGCTGTGTGTGTGTGTCCCACCCTCGCTGTGTGTGTGTGTCCCTCCCTCGCTGTGTGTGTGTGTGTGTCTCTCCCTCGCTGTGTGTGTCCCTCGCTGTGTGTGTGTGTGTGTCCCTCCCTCGCTGTGTGTGTGTGTGTCCCTCCCTCGCTGTGTGTGCGTGTGTCCCTCCCTCGCTGTGTGTGTCCCTCCCTCGCTGTGTGTGTGTGTCCCTCCCTCGCTTTGTGTGTTTGTGTCGCTCCCTCGCTGTGTGTGTGTGTGTGTCCCTCCCTCGCTGTTTGTGCGTGTGTGTGTGTGTTCCTCCCTCGCTGTGTGTGTGTCCCACCCTCGCTGTGTGTGTGTGTGTCCCTCCCTCGCTGTGTGTGTGTGTCCCTCCCTCGCTGTGTGTGTGTCTCTCACTTGCTGTGTGTGTCCCTCGCTGTGTGTGTGTGTGTGTCCCTCCCTGGCTGTGTGTGTGTGTGTCCCTCCCTCGCTGTGTGTGTGTCCCTCCCTCGCTGTGTGTGTGTGTGTGTCCCTCCCTCGCTGTGTGTGCGTGTGTGTCCCTCCCTCGCTTTGTGTGTGTGTGTCCCTCCCTCGCTGTGTGTGTGTGTGTCCCTCCCTCGCTGTGTGTGTGTGTGTGTCCCTCCCTCGCTGTGTGTGTGTGTGTGTCCCTCCCTCGCTGTGTGTGTGTGTGTGTGTCCCTCCCTCGCTGTGTGTGTGTGTGTCCCTCCCTCGCTGTGTGTGTCCCTCGCTGTGTGTGTGTGTCCCTCCCTCGCTGTGTGTGTGTGTGTGTCCCTCCCTCGCTGTGTGTGTGTGTGTGTGTGTCCCTCCCTCGCTGTGTGTGTGTGTGTCCCTCCCTCGCTGTGTGTGTGTGTGTGTGTCCCTCCCTCGCTGTGTGTGTGTGTGTCCCTCCCTCGCTGTGTGTGTGTGTGTGTGTCTCTCCCTCGCTGTGTGTGTGTGTGTCCCTCCCTCGCTGTGTGTGTGTGTCCCTCCCTCGCTGTGTGTGTGTCCCTCCCTCGCTGTGTGTGTGTGTGTGTCCCTCCCTCGCTGTGTGTGTGTGTGTCCCTCCCTCGCTGTGTGTGTGTCCCTCCCTCGCTGTGTGTGTGTGTGTGTCCCTCCCTCGCTGTGTGTGTGTGTATCCCTCCCTCGCTGTGTGTGTGTGTCCCTCCCTCGCTGTGTGTGTGTGTGTGTCCCTCCCTCGCTGTGTGTGTGTGTGTCCCTCCCTCGCTGTGTGTGTGTGTGTCCCTCCCTCGCTGTGTGTGTGTGCGTGTGTCCCTCCCTCGCTGTGTGTGCGTGTGTCCCTCCCTCGCTGGGTGTGTGTGTGTCCCTCCCTCGCTGTGTGTGTGTGTGTGTGTCCCTCCCTTGCTGTGTGTGTGTGTGTCCCTCCCTCGCTGTGTGTGTGTGTCCCTCCCTCGCTGTGTGTGTGTGTGTGTGTCCCTCCCTCGCTGTGTGTGTGTCCCTCCCTCGCTGTGTGTTTGTGTGTCCATCCCTCGCTGCGTGTCTGTGTCCCTCCCTCGCTGTGTGTGTGTGTGTGTGTGTCCCTCCCTCGCTGTGTGTGTGTGTGTGTCCCTCCCTCGCTGTGTGTGTGTGTGTGTCCCTCCCTCACTGTGTGTGTGTGTATGTGTTTGTGTGTCCCCTCCCTCGCTGTGTGTGTGTGTGTGTGTCCCTCCCTCGCTGTGTGTGTGTGTGTGTGTGTCCCTCCCTCACTGTGTGTGTGTGTCCCTCCCTCGCTGTGTGTGTGTGTGTGTCCCTCCCTCGCTGTGTGTGTGTGTGTGTCCCTCCCTCGCTGTGTGTGTGTGTCCCTCCCTCGCTGTGTGTGTGTGTGTGTCCCTCCCTCGCTGTGTGTGTGTGTGTCCCTCCCTCGCTGTGTGTGTGTGTCCCTCCCTCGTGTGTGTGTGTGTCCCTCCCTCGCAGTGTGTGTGTGTGTCCCCCTCCCTAGCTGTTTGTGTGTGTGTCCCTCCCTCGCTGTGTGTGTGTGTGTGTGTGTCCCTCCCTCGCTGTGTGTGTGTGTCCCACCCTCGCTGTGTGTGTGTGTCCCTCCTTCGCTGTGTGTGTGTGTGTGTCCCTCCTTCGCTGTGTGTGTGTGTGTCCCTCCCTCGCTGTGTGTGTGTGTGTCCCTCCCTCGCTGTGTGTGTGTCCCTCCCTCGCTGTGTGTGTCCCTCGCTGTGTGTGTGTGTGTCCCTCCCTCGCTGTGTGTGTGTGTGTGTCCCTCCCTCGCTGTGTGTGTGTGTGTGTCCCTCCTTCACTGTGTGTGTGTGTGTCCCTCCCTCGCTGTGTGTGTGTGTGTCCCTCCCTCGCTGTGTGTGTGTCCCTCGCTCGCTGTGTGTGTGTGTGTGTCCCTCCCTCGCTGTGTGTGTGTGTGTGTCCCTCCCTCGCTTTGTGTGTATGTGTGTCCCTACCTCGCTGTGTGTGTTTGTCCCACCCTCGCTGTGTGTGTGCGTGTGTCCCACCCTCGCTGTGTGTGTGTGTCCCTCCCTCGCTGTGTGTGTGTGTGTCCCTCCCTCGCTGTGTGTGTCCCTCGCTGTGTGTGTGTGTGTGTCCCTCCCTCGCTGTGTGCGTGTGTGTCCCTCCCTCTGTGTGTGTGTGTGTCCCGCCCTCGCTGTGTGTGTGTGTGTGTCCCTCCCTCGCTGTGTGTGTGTGTGTGTGTTTCCCTCCCTCGCTGTGTGTGTGTGTGTGTCCCTCCCTCGCTGTGTGTGTGTGTGTCCCTCCCTCGCTGTGTGTGTGTGTGTCCCACCCTCGCTGTGTGTGTGTGTGTCCCTCACTCGCTGTGTGTGTGTGTGTGTCCCTCCCTCGCTGTGTGTGTGTGTGTGTGTCCCTCCCTCGCTGTGTGTGTGTGTGTCCCTCCCTCGCTGTGTGTGTGTGTGTGTACCTCCCTCGCTGTGTGTGTGTCCATCCCACGCTGTGTGTGTGTGTCCCTCCCTCGCTGTGTGTGTGTGTGTCCCTCCCTCGCTGTGTGTGTGTGTGTCCCTCCCTCGCTGTGTGTGTGTCCCTCCCTCGCTGTGTGTGTGTCCCTCCCTCGCTGTGTGTGTGTGTGTCCCTCCCTCGCTGTGTGTGTGTGTGTGTCCCTCCCTCGCTGTGTGTGTGTGTCCCTCCCTCGCTGTGTGTGCGTCTCCCTTGCTGTGTGTGTGTGTCCCTCCCTCGCTGTGTGTGTGTGTCCCTCCCTCGCTGTGTGTGTGTCCCTCCCTCGCTGTGTGTGTGTGTCCCTCCCTCGCTGTGTGTGTATATCCCTCCCTCGCTGTGTGTGTGTGTATGTCCCTCCCTCGCTCTCTGTGTGTGTGTCCCTCCCTCGCTGTGTGTGTGTGTGTCCCTCCCTCGCTGTGTGTGTCCCTCCATCGCTGTGTGTGTGTGTGTGTCCCTCCCTCGCCGTGTGTGTGTGTGTCCCTCCCTCGCTGTGTGTGTGTGTGTGTCCCTCCCTCGCTGTGTGTGTGTGTGTGTCCCTCCCTCGCTGTGTGTGTGTCCCTCCCTCGCTGTGTGTGTATGTCCCTCCCTCGCTGTGTGTGTATGTATGTCCCTCACTCGCTGTGTGTGTGTGTGTCCCTCCCTCGCTGTGTGTGTGTGTGTCCCTCCCTCGCTGGGTGTGTCCCTCGCTGAGTGTGTGTGTGTCCCTCCCTCGCTGTGTGTGTGTGTGTGTCCCTCCCTCGCTGTGTGTGTGTGTCCCTCCCTCGCTGTGTGTGTGTGTCCGTGTCCCTCCCTCGTGTGTGTTTGTGTCCCACCCTCGTGTGTGTGTGTGTCCGTACCTCGTGTGTGTGTGTGTCCCTCCCTCGCTGTATGTGTGTGTCCCTCCCTCGCTGTGTGTGTGTGTGTGTGTCCCTCCCTCGCTGTGTGTGTGTGTCCCACCCTCGCTGTATGTGTGTGTGTCCCTCCCTCGCTGTGTGTGTGTGTGTGTCTCTCCCTCGCTGTGTGTGTCCCTCGCTGTGTGTGTGTGTGTGTGTGTCCCTCCCTCGCTGTGTGTGTGTCCCTCCCTCGCTGTGTGTGTGTGTGTGTGTGTGTCTCTCCCTCGCTGTGTGTGTCTCTCGCTGTGTGTGTGTGTGTGTCCCTCCCTCGCTGTGTGTGTGTCCCTCCCTCGCTGTGTGTGTGTGTGTGTCCCTCCCTCGCTTTGTGTGTGTGTGTGTCCATCCCTAGCTGTGTGTGTGTGTGTCCCTCCCTCGCTGTGTGTGTGTGTGTGTCCCTCCCTCGCTGTGTGTGCGTGTGTGTCCCTCCCTCGCTGTGTGTGCGTGTGTGTCCCTCCCTCGCTGTGTGTGTGTGTGTCCCTCCCTCGCTGTGTGTGTCCCTCGCTGTGTGTGTGTGTGTCCCTCCCTCGCTGTGTGTGTGTGTGTGTGTCCCTCTCTCGCTGTGTGTGTGTGTGTGTCCCTCCCTCGCTGTGTGTGTGTGTGTGTCCCTCCCTCGCTGTGTGTGTGTGTGTCCCTCCCTCGCTGTGTGTGTGTGTGTGTCCCTCCCTCGCAGTGTGTTTGTGGGTGTGTCCCTCCCTCGCTGTGTGTGTGTGTGTGTCCCTCCCTCGCTGTGTGTGTGTGTCCCTCCCTCGCTGTGTGTGTGTCCCTCCCTCGCTGTTTGTCTGTGTGTGTGTGTGTCTCTCCCTCGCTGTGTGTGTGTGTCCCTCCCTCGCTGTGTGTGTCCCTCCCTCGCTGTGTGTGTGTCCCTCCCTCGCTGTGTGTGTGTGTCCCTCCCTCGCTGTGTGTGTGTGTCCCTCCCTCGCTGTGTGTGTATGTGTGTCCCTCCCTCGCTGTGTGTGTGTGTGTCCCTCCCTCGCTGTGTGTGTGTGTCCCTCCCTCGCTGTGTGTGTGTGTGTGTCCCTCCCTCGCTGTGTGTGTGTGTGTGTCCCTCCCTCGCTGTGTATGTGTGTGTCCCTCCCTCGCTGTGCGTTTCCCTCGCTGTGTGTGTGTGTGTCCCTCCCTCGCTATGTGTTTCCCTCGCTGTGTGTGTGTCCCTCCCTCGCTGTGTGTGTGTGTGTCCCTCCCTCGCTTTGTGTGTGTGTCCCTCCCTCGCTGTGTGTGTGTGCGCGTGTGTCCCTCCCTCACTGTGTGTGCGTGTGTCGCTCCCTCGCTGTGTGTGCGTGTGTCCCTCCCTCGCTGTGTGTGTGTGTGTCCCTCCCTCGCTGTGTGTGTGTGTGTGTGTGTCCCTCCCTCGCTGTGTGTGCGTGTGTCCCTCCCTCGCTGTGTGTGTGTGTCCCTCCCTCGCTGTGTGTGTATATCCCTCCCTCGCTGTGTGTGTGTGTATATCCCTCCCTCGCTCACTGTGTGTGTGTCCCTCCCTCGCAGTGTGTGTGTGTGTGTGTGTCCCTCCCTCGCTGTGTGTGTGTGTCCCTCCCTCGCTGTGTGTGTATATCCCTCCCTCGCTGTGTGTGTGTGTATATCCCTCCCTCGCTCACTGTGTGTGTGTCCCTCCCTCGCTGTGTGTGTGTGTGTCCCTCCCTCGCTGTGTGTGTCCCTCGCTGAGTGTGTGTGTGTATCCCTCCCTCGCTGTGTGTGTCCCTCCCTCGCTGTGTGTGTGTGTCCCTCCCTCGCTGTGTGTGTGTGCGTGTCCCTCCCTCGCTGTGTGTGTGTGTGTGTGTCCCTCCCTCGCTGTGTGTGTGTGTGTGTCCCTCCCTCGCTGTGTGTGTGTGTGTCCCTCCCTCGCTGTGTGTGTGTGTGTGTCCCTCCCTCGCTGTGTGTGCGTGTGTGTCCCTCCCTCGCTGTGTGTGTGTGTGTCCCTCCCTCGCTGTGTGTGTGTGTGTCCCTCCCTCGCTGGGTGTGTCCCTCGCTGAGTGTGTGTGTGTCCCTCCCTCGCTGTGTGTGTGTGTGTGTGTGTCCCTCCCTCGCTGTGTGTGTGTGTCCCTCCCTCGCTGTGTGTGTGTGTCTGTGTGTCCCTCCCTCGTGTGTGTTTGTGTCCCTCCCTCGTGTGTGTGTGTGTCCCTCCCTCACTGTGTGTGTCCCTCCCTCGCTGTATGTGTGTGTCCCTCCCTCGCTGTGTGTGTGTCCCTCCCTCGCTGTGTGTGTGTGTGTGTCCCTCCCTCGCTGTGTGTGTGTGTTTGTCCCTCCCTCGCTGTGTGTGTGTGTCCCTCCCGCGTGGGTGTGTGTGTCCCTCCCTCGCTGTGTGTGTGTGTGTCCCCCTCCCACGCTGTGTGTGTGTGTGTCCTTCCCTCGCTGTGTGTGTGTGTGCGTGTGTGTCCCTCCCTCGCTGTGTGTGTGTGTCCCACCCTCGCTGTGTGTGTGTGTCCCTCCCTCGCTGTGTGTGTGTGTGTCCCTCCCTCGCTGTGTGTGTATGTGTGTCCCTCCCTCGCTGTGTGTGTTTGTCCAACCCTCGCTGTGTGTGCGTGTGTCCCTCCCTCGCTGTGTGTGTGTCCCTCCCTCGCTGTGTGTGTGTGTGTCCCTCCCTCGCTGTGTGTGTCCCTCGCTGTGTGTGTGTGATTGTCCCTCCCTCGCTGTGTGTGTGTGTGTGTCCCTCCCTCGCTGTGTGTGTGTGTGTGTGTCCCTCCCTCGCTGTGTGTGTGTGTGTCCCTCCCTCGCTGTGTGCGTGTGTGTCCCTCCCTCACTGTGTGTGTGTCCCTCCCTCGCTGTGTGTGTGTCCCTCCCTAGCTGTGTGTGTGTGTCCCTCCCTCGCTGTGTGTGTGTGTGTCCCTCCCTCGCTGTGTGTGTGTCCCACCCTCGCTGTGTGTGTGTCCCTCCCTCGCTGTGTGTGTGTGTGTCCCTCCCTCGCTGTTTGTGTGTGTCCCTCCCTCGCTGTGTGTGTGTGTGTGTCCCTCACTCGCTGTGTGTGTGTGTGTGTGTCCCTCCCTCGCTGTGTGTGTGTGTCCCTCCCTCGCTGTGTGTGTGTGTGTCCCTCCCTCGCTGTGTGCGTGTGTGTACCTCCCTCGCTGTGTGTGTGTTCCCCCCTCGCTGTGTGTGTGTGTCCCTCCCTCGCTGTGTGTGTGTGTGTGTGTCCCTCCCTCGCTGTGTGTGTGTGTGTCCCTCTCTCGCTGTGTGTGTGTCCCTCCCTCGCTGTGTGTGTGTGTGTGTCCCTCCCTCGCTGTGTGTTTGTGTGTGTGTCCCGCCCTCGCTGTGTGTGTGTGTGTGTCCCTCCCTCGCTGTGTGTTTGTGTGTGTGTCCCTCCCTCGCTGTGTGTGTGTGTGTGTCCCTCCCTCGCTGTGTGTGTGTGTGTCCCTCCCTCGCTGGGTGTGTCCCTCGCTGAGTGTGTGTGTGTCCCTCCCTCGCTGCGTGTGTGTGTGTGTGTCCCTCCCTCGCTGTGTGTGTGTGTGTCCCTCACCTCGCTGTGTGTATGTGTGTGTGTCCCTCCCTCGCTGTGTGTGTGTCCATCCCTCGCTGTGTGACTGTGTCCCTCCCTCGCTGTGTGTGTGTGTGTCCCTCCCTCGCTGTGTGTGTGTGTGTGTGTGTCCCTCCCTCGCTGTGTGTGTGTGTGTCCCTCCCTCGCTGTGTGTGTGTGTGTGTTTGTGTGTGTGTCCCTCCCTCGCTGTGTGTGTGTGTCCCTCCCTCGCTGTGTGTGTGTGTCCCTCCCTCGCTGTGTGTGTGTGTGTGTGTCCCTCCCTCGCTGTGTGTGTGTGTGTCCCTCCCTCGCTGTGTGTGTGTGTGTGTGTCTCTCCCTCGCTGTGTGTGTGTGTGTCCCTCCGTCGCTGTGTGTGTGTGTGTCCCTTCCTCGCTGTGTGTGTGTGTCCCTCCCTCGCTGTGTGTGTGTGTGTCCCTCCCTCGCTGTGTGTGTGTCCCTCCCTCGCCGTGTGTGTGTGTGTGTCCCTCCCTCGCTGTGTGTGTGTGTGTCCCTCCCTCGCTGTGTGTGTGTCCCTCCCTCGCTGTGTGTGTGTCCCTCCATCGCTGTGTGTGTGTGTGTCCCTCCCTCGCTGTGTGTGTGTGTGTCCCTCCCTCGCTGTGTGTGTGTGTCTCTCCCTCGCTGTGTGTGTGTGTGTGTCCCTCCCTCGCTGTGTGTGTGTGTCCCTCCCTCGCTGTGTGTGTATGTCCCTCCCTCGCTGTGTGTGTGTGTATGTCCCTCACTCGCTGTGTGTGTGTGTGTCCCTCCCTCGCTGTGTGTGTGTGTGTCCCTCCCTCGCTGGGTGTGTCCCTCGCTGAGTGTGTGTGTGTCCCTCCCTCGCTGTGTGTGTGTGTGTGTTTCCCTCCCTCGCTGTGTGTGTGAGTGTGTGTCCCTCCCTCGTGTGTGTTTGTGTCCCTCCCTCGTGTGTGTGTGTGTCCCTCCCTCACTGTGTGTGTGTCCCTCCCTCGCTGTGTGTGTGTGTCCCTCCCTCGCTGTGTGTGTGTGTCCCACCCTCGCTGTGTGTGTGTGTGTCCCTCCCTCGCTGTGTGTGTGTGTCCCTCCCTCGCTGTGTGTTTGTGTGTGTCTCTCCCTCGCTGTGTGTGTCCCTCGCTGTGTGTGTGTGTGTGTGTGACCCTCCCTCGCTGTGTGTCTGTGTGTCCCTTACTCGCTGTGTGTGTCCGTGTCCCTCCCTCGCTGTGTGTGTGTGTGTGTGTCCCTCGCTCGCTTTGTGTGTGTGTGTCCCTCCCTCGCTGTGTGTGTGTGTGTCCCTCCCTCGCTGTGTGTGTGTGTGTGTGTGTCCCTCCCTCGCTGTGTGTGCGTGTGTGTCCCTCCCTCGCTGTGTGTGTGTGTGTCCCTCCCTCGCTGTGTGTGTGTGTGTCCCTTCCTCGCTGTGTGTGTCCCTCGCTGTGTGTGTGTGTGTCCCTCCCTCGCTGTGTGTGTGTGTGTGTCCCTCCCTCGCTGTGTGTGTGTGCGTGTCCCTCCCTCGCTGTGTGTGTGTGTGTCCCTCCCTCGCTGTGTGTGTGTGTGTCCCTCCCTCGCTGTGTGTTTCCCTCGCTGTGTGTGTGTGTCCCTCCCTCGCTGTGTGTGTGTGTGTGTCCCTCCCTCGCTGTGTGTGTGTGTCCCTCCCTCGCTGTGTGTGTGTGCGTGTGTCCCTCCCTCGCTGTGTGTGCGTGTGTCCCTCCCTCGCTGTGTGTGTGTGTGTCCCTCCCTCGCTGTGTGTGTGTGTGTGTGTGTCCCTCCCTCGCTGTGTGCGCGTGTGTCCCTCCCTCGCTGTGTGTGTGTGTCCCTACCTCGCTGTGTGTGTGTGTGTGTGTCCCTCCCTCGCTGTGTGTGTGTCCCTCCCTCGCTGTGTGTGTGTGTGTCCATCCCTCGCTGCGTGTCTGTGTCCCTCCCTCGCTGTGTGTGTGTGTGTTCCTCCCTCGCTGTGTGTGTGTGTGTGTGTGTGTCCCTCCCTCGCTGTGTGTGTGTGTGTGTGTCCCTCCCTCGCTGTGTGTGTGTGTGTGTCCCTCCCTCGCTGTGTGTGTGTGTGTGTCCCTCCCTCGCTGTGTGTGTGTGTGTGTCCCTCCCTCGCTGTGTGTGTGTGTGTGTCCCTCCCTCGCTGTGTGTGTGTGTGTCCCTCCCTCGCTGTGTGTGTGTGTGTGTCCCTCCCTCGCTGTGTGTGTGTGTCCCTCCCTCGTGTGTGTGTGTGTCCCTCCCTCGCTGTGTGCGTGTGTGTCCCCCTCCCTCGCTGTGTGTGTGTGTGTCCCTCCCTCGCTGTGTGTGTGTGTGTGTGTGTCCCTCCCTCTGTGTGTGTGTGTGTCCCACCCTCGCTGTGTGTGTGTGTTCCACCCACGCTGTGTGTGTGCGTGTGTCCCTCCCTCGCTGTGTGTGTGTCCCTCCGTCGCTGTGTGTGTGTGTCCCTCCCTCGCTGTGCGTGTCCCTCGCTGTGTTTGTGTGTGTCCCTCCCTCGCTGTGTGTGTGTGTGTGTGTCCCTCCCTCGCTGTGTGTGTGTGTGTGTCCCTCCCTCGCTGTGTGTGTGTGTCCCTCCCTCGCTGTGTGCGTGTGTGTCCCTCCCTCGCTGTGTGTGTGGGTGTCTCTCCCTCGCTGTGTGTGTGTGTGTGTCCCTCCCTCGCTGTGTGTGTGTGTGTGTCCCTCCCTCGCTGTGTGTGTGTGTGTACCTCCCTCGCTGTGTGTGTGTCCCTCCCTCGCTGTGTGTGTGTGTCCCTCCCTCGCTGTGTGTGTGTGTGTGTGTCCCTCCCTCGCTGTGTGTGTGTCCCTCCCTCGCTGTGTGTGTGTGGGTCCCTCCCTCGCTGTGTGTGTGTGTGTCCCTCCCTCGCTGTGTGTGTGTCCCTCCCTCGCTGTGTGTGTGTGTGTGTGTGTGTCCCTCCCTCGCTGTGTGTGTGTGTCCCTCCCTCGCTGTGTGTGTGTGTGTCCCTCCCTCGCTGTGTGTGTGTGTGTACCTCCCTCGCTGTGTGTGTGTTCCCCACTCGCTGTGTGTGTGTGTCCCTCCCTCGCTGTGTGTGTGTGTGTCCCTCCCTCGCTGTGTGTGTGTGTGTCCCTCTCTCGCTGTGTGTGTGTCCCTCCCTCGCTGTGTGTGTGTGTGTGTCCCTCCCTCGCTGTGTGTGTGTGTGTGTGTCCCTCTCTCGCTGTGTGTGTGTCTCTCCCTCGCTGTGTGTGTGTGTGTGTCCCTCCCTCGCTGTGTGTGTGTGTCCCTCCCTCGCTGTGTGTGTGTGTGTACCTCCCTCGCTGTGTGTGTGTTCCCCACTCGCTGTGTGTGTGTGTCCCTCTCTCGCTGTGTGTGTCCCTCCCTCGCTGTGTGTGTGTGTGTCCCTCTCTCTCTCTGTGTGTGTCCCTCCCTCGCTGTGTGTGTGTGTGTGTCCCTCCCTCGCTGTGTGTGTGTGTGTCCCTCCCTCGCTGTGTGTGTGTGTGTGTGTCCCACCCTCGCTGTGTGTGCGTGTGTCCCTCCCTCGCTGTGTGTGTGTGTCCCTCCCTCGCTGTGTGTGTGTGTGTCCCTCCCTCGCTGTGTGTGTGTCCCTCCCTCGCTGTGTGTGTGTGTGTCCATCCCTCGCTGCGTGTCCGTGTCCCTCCCTCGCTGTGTGTGTGTGTGTCCCTCCCTCGCTGTGTGTGTGTGTGTGTGTGTGTGTCCCTCCCTCGCTGTGTATGTGTGTGTGTGTGTCCCTCCCTCGCTGTGTGTGTGTGTGTGTGTGTGTGTGTCCCTCCCTCGCTGTGTGTGTGTGTGTGTGTCCCTCCCTCACTGTGTGTGTGTGTCCCTCCCTCGCTGTGTGTGTGTGTGTGTCCCTCCCTCGCTGTGTGTGTGTATGTGTCCCTCCCTCGCTGTGTGTGTGTGTGTCCCTCCCTCGCTGTGTGTGTGTGTGTGTCCCTCCCTCGCTGTGTGTGTGTGTTTCCCCCTCCGCTGTGTGTGTGTGTGCCCCTCCCTCGCTGTGTGTGTCCCTCCCTCGCTGTGTGTGTGTGTGTGTGTGTGTCCCTCCCTCTCTGTGTGTGTGTGTCCCACCCTCGCAGTGTGTGTGTGTCCCACCCTCGCTGTGTGTGTGCGTGTGTCCCTCCCTCGCTGTGTGTGTGTGTGTCCCTCCCTCGCTGTGTGTGTGTGTCCCTCCCTCGCTGTGTGTGTGTCCCTCCCTCGCTGTGTGTGTCCCTCCCTCGCTGTGTGTGTCCCTCGCTGTGTGTGTGTGTGTCCCTCCCTCGCTGTGTGTGTGTCCCTCCCTCGCTGTGTGTGTGTGTGTGTGTCCCACCCTCGCTGTGTGTGTGTGTGTCCCTCCCTCGCTGTGTGTGTGTGTGTGTGTCCCTCCCTCGCTGTCTGTGTGTGTGTCCCTCCCTCGCTGTGTGTGTGTGTCCCTCCCTCGCTGTGTGTGTGTGTGTCCCTCCCTCGCTGTGTGTGTGTGTGTGTGTCCTTCCCTCGCTCTGTGTGTGTGTGTGTTCCTCCCTCGCTGTGTGTGTGTGTGTCCCACCCTCGCTCTGTGTGTGTGTGTCCCTCCCTCGCTGTGTGTGTGTGTGTGTGTCCCTCCCTCGCTGTCTGTGTGTGTGTCCCTCCCTCGCTGTGTGTGTGTGTCCCTCCCTCGCTGTGTGTGTGTGTGTGTGTCCCTCCCTCGCTGTGTGTGTGTGTGTGTGTCCTTCCCTCGCTGTGTGTGTGTGTGTGTTCCTCCCTCGCTGTGTGTGTGTGTGTCCCACCCTCGCTGTGTGTGTGTGTGTCCCTCCCTCGCTGTGTGTGTGTGTGTCCCTCCCTCGCTATGTGTGTGTGTGTCCCTCCCTCGCTGTGTGTGTGTGTCCCTCCCACGCTGTGTGTGTGTGTGTCCCTCCCTCGCTGTGTGTGTGTGTCCCTCCCACGCTGTGTGTGTGTGTGTCCCTCCCTCGCTGTGTGTGTGTGTGTCCCTTCCTCGCTGTGTGTGTGTGTGTGTGTGTCCCTCCCTCGCTGTGTGTGTGTGTGTGTCCCTCCCTCGCTGTGTGTGTGTGTGTCCCTCCCTCGCTGTGTGTGTCCCTCGCTGTGTGTGTGTGTCCCTCCCTCGCTGTGTGTGTGTGTGTTCCTCCCTCGCTGTGTGTGTGTGCGTGTGTCCCTCCCTCGCTGTGTGTGCGTGTGTCCCTCCCTCGCTGTGTGTGTGTGTGTCCCTCCCTCGCTGTGTGTGTGTGTGTGTGTCCCTCCCTCGCTGTCTGTGTGTGTGTCCCTCCCTCGCTGTGTGTGTGTGTCCCTCCCTCGCTGTGTGTGTGTGTGTGTCCCTCCCTCGCTGTGTGTGTGTGTGTGTGTGTGTCCTTCCCTCGCTGTGTGTGTGTGTGTGTTCCTCCCTCGATGTGTGTGTGTGTGTCCCACCCTCGCTGTGTGTGTGTGTGTCCCTCCCTCGATGTGTGTGTGTGTGTGTGTCCCTCCCTCGCTGTCTGTGTGTGTGTCCCTCCCTCGCTGTGTGTGTGTGTCCCTCCCTCGCTGTGTGTGTGTGTGTGTCCCTCCCTCGCTGTGTGTGTGTGTGTGTGTCCTTCCCTCGCTGTGTGTGTGTGTGTTCCTCCCTCGCTGTGTGTGTGTGTGTCCCACCCTCGCTGTGTGTGTGTGTGTCCCTCCCTCGCTGTGTGTGTGTGTGTCCCTCCCTCGCTATGTGTGTGTGTGTCCCTCCCTCGCTGTGTGTGTGTGTGTACCTCCCTCGCTGTGTGTGTGTCCCTCCCTCGCTGTGTGTGTGTGTGTCCCTCCCTCGCTGTGTGTGTGTGTGTCCCTCCCTCGCTGTGTGTGTGTCCCTCCCTCGCTGTGTGTGTGTCCCTCCCTCGCTGTGTGTGTGTGTGTCCCTTCCTCGCTGTGTGTGTGTGTGTGTCCCTCCCTCGCTGTGTGTGTGTGTGTCCCTCCCTCGCTGTGTGTGTGTGTGTGTCCCTCCCTCGCTGTGTGTGTCCCTCGCTGTGTGTGTGTGTCCCTCCCTCGCTGTGTGTGTGTGTGTTCCTCCCTCGCTGTGTGTGTGTGCGTGTGTCCCTCCCTCGCTGTGTGTGCGTGTGTCCCTCCCTCGCTGTGTGTGCGTGTGTCCCTCCCTCGCTGTGTGTGTGTGTGTGTGTGTCCCTCCCTCGCTGTGTGTGTGTCCCTCCCTCGCTGTGTGTGTGTGTGTCCATCCCTCGCTGCGTGTCTGTGTCCCTCCCTCGCTGTGTGTGTGTGTGTGTCCCTCAATCGCTGTGTGTGTGTGTGTCGCTCCCTCGCTGTGTGTGTGTGTCCCTCCCTCGCTGTGTGTGTGTGTGTCCCTCCCTCGCTGTGTGTGTGTGTGTGTGTCCCACCCTCGCTGTGTGTGCGTGTGTCCCTCCCTCGCTGTGTGTGTGTGTCCCTCCCTCGCTGTGTGTGTGTGTGTGTCCCTCCCTCGCTGTGTGTGTGTCCCTCCCTCGCTGTGTGTGTGTGTGTCCATCCCTCGCTGCGTGTCCGTGTCCCTCCCTCGCTGTGTGTGTGTGTGTCCCTCCCTCGCTGTGTGTGTGTGTGTGTGTGTGTCCCTCCCTCGCTGTGTGTGTGTGTGTGTGTGTCCCTCCCTCGCTGTGTGTGTGTGTGTGTGTGTGTGTGTGTGTCCCTCCCTCGCTGTGTGTGTGTGTGTGTGTCCCTCCCTCACTGTGTGTGTGTGTCCCTCCCTCGCTGTGTGTGTGTGTGTGTCCCTCCCTCGCTGTGTGTGTGTGTGTGTCCCTCCCTCGCTGTGTGTGTGTGTGTCCCTCCCTCGCTGTGTGTGTGTGTGTGTCCCTCCCTCGCTGTGTGTGTGTGTTTCCCCCTCCGCTGTGTGTGTGTGTGCCCCTCCCTCGCTGTGTGTGTCCCTCCCTCGCTGTGTGTGTGTGTGTGTGTGTGTCCCTCCCTCTCTGTGTGTGTGTGTCCCACCCTCGCAGTGTGTGTGTGTCCCACCCTCGCTGTGTGTGTGCGTGTGTCCCTCCCTCGCTGTGTGTGTGTGTGTCCCTCCCTCGCTGTGTGTGTGTGTCCCTCCCTCGCTGTGTGTGTGTCCCTCCCTCGCTGTGTGTGTCCCTCCCTCGCTGTGTGTGTCCCTCGCTGTGTGTGTGTGTGTCCCTCCCTCGCTGTGTGTGTGTCCCTCCCTCGCTGTGTGTGTGTGTGTGTGTCCCACCCTCGCTGTGTGTGTGTGTGTCCCTCCCTCGCTGTGTGTGTGTGTGTGTGTCCCTCCCTCGCTGTCTGTGTGTGTGTCCCTCCCTCGCTGTGTGTTTGTGTCCCTCCCTCGCTGTGTGTGTGTGTGTCCCTCCCTCGCTGTGTGTGTGTGTGTGTCCTTCCCTCGCTCTGTGTGTGTGTGTGTTCCTCCCTCGCTGTGTGTGTGTGTGTCCCACCCTCGCTGTGTGTGTGTGTGTCCCTCCCTCGCTGTGTGTGTGTGTGTGTGTCCCTCCCTCGCTGTCTGTGTGTGTGTCCCTCCCTCGCTGTGTGTGTGTGTCCCTCCCTCGCTGTGTGTGTGTGTGTGTCCCTCCCTCGCTGTGTGTGTGTGTGTGTGTCCTTCCCTCGCTGTGTGTGTGTGTGTGTTCCTCCCTCGCTGTGTGTGTGTGTGTCCCACCCTCGCTGTGTGTGTGTGTGTCTCTCCCTCGCTGTGTGTGTGTGTGTCCCTCCCTCGCTGTGTGTGTGTGTGTCCCTCCCTCGCTATGTGTGTGTGTGTCCCTCCCTCGCTGTGTGTGTGTGTCCCTCCCACGCTGTGTGTGTGTGTGTCCCTCCCTCGCTGTGTGTGTGTGTCCCTCCCACGCTGTGTGTGTGTGTGTCCCTCCCTCGCTGTGTGTGTGTGTGTCCCTTCCTCGCTGTGTGTGTGTGTGTGTGTGTCCCTCCCTCGCTGTGTGTGTGTGTGTGTCCCTCCCTCGCTGTGTGTGTGTGTGTCCCTCCCTCGCTGTGTGTGTCCCTCGCTGTGTGTGTGTGTCCCTCCCTCGCTGTGTGTGTGTGTGTTCCTCCCTCGCTGTGTGTGTGTGCGTGTGTCCCTCCCTCGCTGTGTGTGCGTGTGTCCCTCCCTCGCTGTGTGTGTGTGTGTCCCTCCCTCGCTGTGTGTGTGTGTGTGTGTCCCTCCCTCGCTGTCTGTGTGTGTGTCCCTCCCTCGCTGTGTGTGTGTGTCCCTCCCTCGCTGTGTGTGTGTGTGTGTCCCTCCCTCGCTGTGTGTGTGTGTGTGTGTGTGTCCTTCCCTCGCTGTGTGTGTGTGTGTGTTCCTCCCTCGATGTGTGTGTGTGTGTCCCACCCTCGCTGTGTGTGTGTGTGTCCCTCCCTCGATGTGTGTGTGTGTGTGCGTCCCTCCCTCGCTGTCTGTGTGTGTGTCCCTCCCTCGCTGTGTGTGTGTGTCCCTCCCTCGCTGTGTGTGTGTGTGTGTCCCTCCCTCGCTGTGTGTGTGTGTGTGTGTCCTTCCCTCGCTGTGTGTGTGTGTGTTCCTCCCTCGCTGTGTGTGTGTGTGTCCCACCCTCGCTGTGTGTGTGTGTGTCCCTCCCTCGCTGTGTGTGTGTGTGTCCCTCCCTCGCTATGTGTGTGTGTGTCCCTCCCTCGCTGTGTGTGTGTGTGTACCTCCCTCGCTGTGTGTGTGTCCCTCCCTCGCTGTGTGTGTGTGTGTCCCTCCCTCGCTGTGTGTGTGTGTGTCCATCCCTCGCTGTGTGTGTGTCCCTCCCTCGCTGTGTGTGTGTCCCTCCCTCGCTGTGTGTGTGTGTGTCCCTTCCTCGCTGTGTGTGTGTGTGTGTGTCCCTCCCTCGCTGTGTGTGTGTGTGTCCCTCCCTCGCTGTGTGTGTGTGTGTGTCCCTCCCTCGCTGTGTGTGTCCCTCGCTGTGTGTGTGTGTCCCTCCCTCGCTGTGTGTGTGTGTGTTCCTCCCTCGCTGTGTGTGTGTGCGTGTGTCCCTCCCTCGCTGTGTGTGCGTGTGTCCCTCCCTCGCTGTGTGTGCGTGTGTCCCTCCCTCGCTGTGTGTGTGTGTGTGTGTGTCCCTCCCTCGCTGTGTGTGTGTCCCTCCCTCGCTGTGTGTGTGTGTGTCCATCCCTCGCTGCGTGTCTGTGTCCCTCCCTCGCTGTGTGTGTGTGTGTGTCCCTCAATCGCTGTGTGTGTGTGTGTGTCGCTCCCTCGCTGTGTGTGTGTGTCCCTCCCTCGCTGTGTGTGTGTGTGTGTCCCTCCCTCGCTGTGTGTGTATGTGTGTGTCGCTCCCTCGCTGTGTGTGTGTGTGTGTCCCTCCCTCGCTGTGTGTGTGTGTGTCCCTCCCTCGCTGTGTGTGTGTGTGTCGCTCCCTCGCTGTGTGTGTGTGTCCCTCCCTCGCTGTGTGTGTGTGTGTCCCTCCCTCGCTGTGTGTGTGTGTGTGTGTCCCACCCTCGCTGTGTGTGCGTGTGTCCCTCCCTCGCTGTGTGTGTGTGTCCCTCCCTCGCTGTGTGTGTGTGTGTGTCCCTCCCTCGCTGTGTGTGTGTCCCTCCCTCGCTGTGTGTGTGTGTGTGTCCCTCAATCGCTGTGTGTGTGTGTGTCGCTCCCTCGCTGTGTGTGTGTGTCCCTCCCTCGCTGTGTGTGTGTGTGTCCCTCCCTCGCTGTGTGTGTGTGTGTGTGTCCCACCCTCGCTGTGTGTGCGTGTGTCCCTCCCTCGCTGTGTGTGTGTGTCCCTCCCTCGCTGTGTGTGTGTGTGTGTCCCTCCCTCGCTGTGTGTGTGTCCCTCCCTCGCTGTGTGTGTGTGTGTCCATCCCTCGCTGCGTGTCCGTGTCCCTCCCTCGCTGTGTGTGTGTGTGTCCCTCCCTCGCTGTGTGTGTGTGTGTGTGTGTGTCCCTCCCTCGCTGTGTGTGTGTGTGTGTGTGTCCCTCCCTCGCTGTGTGTGTGTGTGTGTGTGTGTGTGTGTGTCCCTCCCTCGCTGTGTGTGTGTGTGTGTGTCCCTCCCTCACTGTGTGTGTGTGTCCCTCCCTCGCTGTGTGTGTGTGTGTGTCCCTCCCTCGCTGTGTGTGTGTGTGTGTCCCTCCCTCGCTGTGTGTGTGTGTGTCCCTCCCTCGCTGTGTGTGTGTGTGTGTCCCTCCCTCGCTGTGTGTGTGTGTTTCCCCCTCCGCTGTGTGTGTGTGTGCCCCTCCCTCGCTGTGTGTGTCCCTCCCTCGCTGTGTGTGTGTGTGTGTGTGTGTCCCTCCCTCTCTGTGTGTGTGTGTCCCACCCTCGCAGTGTGTGTGTGTCCCACCCTCGCTGTGTGTGTGCGTGTGTCCCTCCCTCGCTGTGTGTGTGTGTGTCCCTCCCTCGCTGTGTGTGTGTGTCCCTCCCTCGCTGTGTGTGTGTCCCTCCCTCGCTGTGTGTGTCCCTCCCTCGCTGTGTGTGTCCCTCGCTGTGTGTGTGTGTGTCCCTCCCTCGCTGTGTGTGTGTCCCTCCCTCGCTGTGTGTGTGTGTGTGTGTCCCACCCTCGCTGTGTGTGTGTGTGTCCCTCCCTCGCTGTGTGTGTGTGTGTGTGTCCCTCCCTCGCTGTCTGTGTGTGTGTCCCTCCCTCGCTGTGTGTTTGTGTCCCTCCCTCGCTGTGTGTGTGTGTGTCCCTCCCTCGCTGTGTGTGTGTGTGTGTCCTTCCCTCGCTCTGTGTGTGTGTGTGTTCCTCCCTCGCTGTGTGTGTGTGTGTCCCACCCTCGCTGTGTGTGTGTGTGTCCCTCCCTCGCTGTGTGTGTGTGTGTGTGTCCCTCCCTCGCTGTCTGTGTGTGTGTCCCTCCCTCGCTGTGTGTGTGTGTCCCTCCCTCGCTGTGTGTGTGTGTGTGTCCCTCCCTCGCTGTGTGTGTGTGTGTGTGTCCTTCCCTCGCTGTGTGTGTGTGTGTGTTCCTCCCTCGCTGTGTGTGTGTGTGTCCCACCCTCGCTGTGTGTGTGTGTGTCTCTCCCTCGCTGTGTGTGTGTGTGTCCCTCCCTCGCTGTGTGTGTGTGTGTCCCTCCCTCGCTATGTGTGTGTGTGTCCCTCCCTCGCTGTGTGTGTGTGTCCCTCCCACGCTGTGTGTGTGTGTGTCCCTCCCTCGCTGTGTGTGTGTGTCCCTCCCACGCTGTGTGTGTGTGTGTCCCTCCCTCGCTGTGTGTGTGTGTGTCCCTTCCTCGCTGTGTGTGTGTGTGTGTGTGTCCCTCCCTCGCTGTGTGTGTGTGTGTCCCTCCCTCGCTGTGTGTGTCCCTCGCTGTGTGTGTGTGTCCCTCCCTCGCTGTGTGTGTGTGTGTTCCTCCCTCGCTGTGTGTGTGTGCGTGTGTCCCTCCCTCGCTGTGTGTGCGTGTGTCCCTCCCTCGCTGTGTGTGTGTGTGTCCCTCCCTCGCTGTGTGTGTGTGTGTGTGTGTGTCCCTCCCTCGCTGTCTGTGTGTGTGTCCCTCCCTCGCTGTGTGTGTGTGTCCCTCCCTCGCTGTGTGTGTGTGTGTCCCTCCCTCGCTGTGTGTGTGTGTGTGTGTGTGTCCTTCCCTCGCTGTGTGTGTGTGTGTGTTCCTCCCTCGATGTGTGTGTGTGTGTCCCACCCTCGCTGTGTGTGTGTGTGTCCCTCCCTCGATGTGTGTGTGTGTGTGCGTCCCTCCCTCGCTGTCTGTGTGTGTGTCCCTCCCTCGCTGTGTGTGTGTGTCCCTCCCTCGCTGTGTGTGTGTGTGTGTCCCTCCCTCGCTGTGTGTGTGTGTGTGTGTCCTTCCCTCGCTGTGTGTGTGTGTGTTCCTCCCTCGCTGTGTGTGTGTGTGTCCCACCCTCGCTGTGTGTGTGTGTGTCCCTCCCTCGCTGTGTGTGTGTGTGTCCCTCCCTCGCTATGTGTGTGTGTGTCCCTCCCTCGCTGTGTGTGTGTGTGTACCTCCCTCGCTGTGTGTGTGTCCCTCCCTCGCTGTGTGTGTGTGTGTCCCTCCCTCGCTGTGTGTGTGTGTGTCCATCCCTCGCTGTGTGTGTGTCCCTCCCTCGCTGTGTGTGTGTCCCTCCCTCGCTGTGTGTGTGTGTGTCCCTTCCTCGCTGTGTGTGTGTGTGTGTGTCCCTCCCTCGCTGTGTGTGTGTGTGTCCCTCCCTCGCTGTGTGTGTGTGTGTGTCCCTCCCTCGCTGTGTGTGTCCCTCGCTGTGTGTGTGTGTCCCTCCCTCGCTGTGTGTGTGTGTGTTCCTCCCTCGCTGTGTGTGTGTGCGTGTGTCCCTCCCTCGCTGTGTGTGCGTGTGTCCCTCCCTCGCTGTGTGTGCGTGTGTCCCTCCCTCGCTGTGTGTGTGTGTGTGTGTGTCCCTCCCTCGCTGTGTGTGTGTCCCTCCCTCGCTGTGTGTGTGTGTGTCCATCCCTCGCTGCGTGTCTGTGTCCCTCCCTCGCTGTGTGTGTGTGTGTGTCCCTCAATCGCTGTGTGTGTGTGTGTGTCGCTCCCTCGCTGTGTGTGTGTGTCCCTCCCTCGCTGTGTGTGTGTGTGTGTCCCTCCCTCGCTGTGTGTGTATGTGTGTGTCGCTCCCTCGCTGTGTGTGTGTGTGTGTCCCTCCCTCGCTGTGTGTGTGTGTGTCCCTCCCTCGCTGTGTGTGTGTGTGTGTGTTCTTCCCTCACTGTGTGTGTGTGTGTCCCTCCCTCGCTGTGCGTGCGCGTGTCCCTCCCTCGCTGTGCGTGCGCGTGTCCCTCCCTCGCTGTGCGTGCGCGTGTCCCTCCCTCGCTGGGCGTGCGCGTGTCCCTCCCTCGCTGGGCGTGCGCGAGTCTCCCCCACGTTGGGTGTGCGCATGTCCCTCTCTTGCTCTGTGTGTGTTGTGTTTGTGTGTGTCCCTCCCTCACTGTGTGTGCATGTAATTTTGTGCTTGCGCATGCGCGTGTCCCTCCTTTGCTGTGTGTGCGTTCCCCCCACTTGCTGTGAGTATGTGTGGCCCTGTTGTATTGTATGTGTATCCCTCTTCCAGTGTACATGAGTGTCCTTCCCTCGCTGTGTGTGTGTGAGTATGTGTGTCCCTTCCTCGCTGTGTGTCTGCGTGTATCCCCTTAACTGTGTGTCTGTGTGCGTGTCCCTCCCTCGCTTTGTGTGTGTGTGTGTGTCCCACCCTTGCTTTTTGTGTATATCCCTCTCACTGTGTGTGCTCATCTGTGTGAGTGCATGGCCCCGTTGCTGTGTGTGCGTGTGTCCCTCCCTCGCCGTGTCTGTGCACGTCCCCTCTCGCTGTGTGTGTGTCTCTCTCCCTTGCTGTGAGTGTGCGGCCCCCTCCCTCGCTGTGTGTCTGTGTGTTTGTGTGTGTGTGTGTGTGTCAATCCCTTGCTGTGAGCGTGCGTGTCCACCCTCGCTCTGTGTGTGGGGGTCCCCTCTCGCTGTGTGTGTGTGTGTGTGTGTGTGTGTCTCCCTCCCTCGGTGTGTGTGTGCGTGCCCCCCCTCACTGTGTATGTGTGAGTTTCCACCCCCTTTGCTCTGTGTGTGTGTGTCCCTCTTGGTGTGCGTGGCCCTCCCTCGCTCTGTGTGTGCATGTCCCTCCCTGGCTGTGTGTGTGCGTGTCCCTCCCAGGCTGTGTGTGTGCGTGTCCCTCCCTGGCTGTGTGTGTGCGTGTCCCTCCCTGGCTGTGTGTGTGCGTGTCCCTCCCTGGCTGTGTGTGTGCGTCTCCCTCCCTGGCTGTGTGTGTGCGTGTCCCTCCCTGGCTGTGTGTGTGCGTGTCCCTCCCTGGCTATGTGTGTGTGTGTGGCCCTCCCTGGCTGTGTGTGTGCGTGTCCCTCCCTGGCTGTGTGTGTGCGTGTCCCTCCCTCGCTGTGTGTGTGTGTCCCTCTCGCTGTGTGTGTGCGTGTCCCTCCCTCGCAGTGTGTGCGTGTCCCTCCCTCGCTGTGTGTGCGTGTCTCTCCCTCGCTGTGTGTGCGTGTCCCTCCCTCGCAGTGTGTGTGCGTGTCTCTCCCTCGCTGTGTGTGTGTGTGTATCCCTCCCTCGCTGTGTGTGTGTGTCCCTCCCTCGCTGTGTGTGTGCATGTCCCTCCCTCGCTGTGTGTGTGCGTATCCCTCCCTCGCTGTGTGTGCGTGTCCCTCCCTCGCTGTGTGTGTGCGTGTCGCTCCCTCGCTGTGTGTGTGCGTGTCCCTCCCTCACTGTGTATGTGTGAGTTTCCCCCCCCCCTTGCTCTGTGTGTGTGTGTCCCTCTTGGTGTGCGTGTGTGCGCGTGGCCCTCCCTCTCTGTGTGTGCGTGGCCCTCCCTCGCTGTGTGTGCATGTGTCCCTCCCTGGCTGTGTGTGTGCGTGTCCCCCTCTCGCTGTATGTATCTGTGTTTGTGTGCTTCCTCTTGCGCATGTCGCTCCCTCGCTGAGCGTGCGCGTGTCCCTCCTTCGCTGTGCGTGCGCGTGTCCCTCCCTCGCTGTGCGTGCACGTGTCCCTCTCTCGCTGTGCGTTCATGTCCCCCTCTTGCAGTGTGTGTCTGTGTTTGTGTGCTTCCACATGCACGTGTGGCTCCCTCGCTGTCTGTGTGCGCGTGGCCCTCCCTCGCTGTGCGTGCGCATGTGTGTCCCTCCCTCGCTATGTGTGTGTGCGTGTTTGTGTGGTCCCACCCTCGCTGTCTGTGTGTGTGTGTCTCCCTCCTTCGCTCTGTGTGTGTGTGTGTGTGTGTGTGTGTTTGTGTGGTTCCCACCCTCGCTGTCTGTGTGTGAGTTTCCCCCCTTGCCCTGTGTGTGTGTGTGTGTGTGTGTGTGTGTGTGTTTGTGTGGTCCCTCCCTCTCTGTGTATGTGTGAGTTTCCCCCCTTGCCCTGTGTGTGTGTGGCCCTCCCTCGCTGTGTGTGTGTGTGTGTGTGTTCGTCTTGCTGTGCGTGTGTGCATGTGTCGCCCCGTCGCTATGTGCATGTGTGTGTGTCTCTCCCTCGGTCTCTGTAGTGTGTGGTCCCACCCTCGCTGTCTGTGTGTGTGCGTGTCCCTCCCTGACCTTGTATTTGTGTGTCCCTCTCTCGCTGTGTGCCTGTGTTTGTGTGCTTGCGCCTGTGCGTGTCCCTCCCTCGCTGTGTGTGCGTGTCCACCTCTTGCTGTGAGTATGTGTGTCACTATTGCAGTGCATGTGACTGCCCCTCCCTCGCTATGTGCATTTGTGTATAACCCTCCCTCGTTGTGTGTGTGCGCATGTCTTTCCCTTGCTGTGTGTGCGTGTCCCTCCCTCGCTGTGTGTGTGTGCATGTCGTTCCCTCCCTCGCTGTGTGTGTGTGTGTGTGTGTGTGTGTGTGTGTGTGTGTGTGTGTGTACGTTTCACTCCCTTGCTGTGTGGGCGTGTCCCTCCCTCGCTGTGTGTGTGTGCATGTCGTTCCCTCCCTCGCTGTGTGTGTGTGTGTGTACGTTTCACTCCCTTGTTGTGTGGGCGTGTCCATCCCTCGCTGTGTGTGCGCTTGTCCCTCCCTCACTCTGCGTGTTCGTGTTCCTCGCTCTCTGCATGTCTCAGCAAGTCCCTCCCTTGCTGTGAGTGCCCCTCGCTCGCTGTGTGTGTGTGTGTCTCGCTGTGTGTATGTCCCTTCCTCATTGTGTTTGTGTATGTGTCACACCCTCACAGTATGTGTTTGTGTGTGTCCCCCTTCGCTGCGTGTCCCTCACTCGCTGGTTGCGTGTGTCAATCCCTCACGTTGTGTGTATGTGTCTCTCTCTCGCTCTGTGTGTGCGTTTCCCTTCCTCGCTGTGAGTGTGTGTGTGTGTGTGTGTGTCTTCATCCCTCCCTCTGTGTGTGTGTGTGTGTGCACGTGTCCTTCCCTTGCTGTGTATGTGTGTCCCTCCCTCGCTGTGTGCGCATGTCCCTCTCTCACTGTGTGTGCACGAGTCACTCCATTGCTGTGTATGTGACCCTCCCTTGTGTGTGTGTGTGTGTGTCCCTCCCTTGCTCTTTGTGTATATCCCCCTCACTGTATGTGCGTATCTCCCCTCAGTGAGTGCATGTCCCACCATGCTGTGTGTGCGTGTGTCCCTCCCTCGCTGTGCTTGTGCATATCCTCTCTCGTTGTGTGTGCGTGTGTCCCTCTCAATTTCTGTGCAAATGCCCTCCCCCTCGCCGCGTGTGTGTGTGTCCCTCCCTCGCTCTGTGTGTGTGTGTGTGTGTGTGCTTGTCCCTCCCTCGCTGTGTGTGCTTGTCCCTCCCTCGCTGTGTGTGCTTGTCCCTCCCTCGCTGTGTGCGCTTGTCCGTCCCTCGCTGTGTGCGCTTGTCCCTCCCTCGCTGTGTGTGCGCGTGTCCCTCCCTCGCTGTGTGTGCGCGCATCCCTCCCTCGCTGCATGTCTCAGCAAGTCCCTCGCTCGCTGTGCGTGTGTGTGGGTCCCTTCCTCGCTGTGTGTGTGTGTGTGTGTGTGTGTCCCTCCCTCGCTGTGTGTGTGTGTCCCTCCCTCACTGTGTGTGCATGTAATTTTGTGCGTGCGCATGCGCGTGTCCCTCCTTCGCTGTGTGTGCGTTCCCCCCTCTTGCTGTGAGTATGTGTGGCCCTGTTGTAGTGTATGTGTATCCCTCTTCCAGTGTACGTGAGTGTCCTTCCCTCGCTGTGTGTGTGTGAGTATGTGTGTCCCTTCCTCGCTGTGTGTCTGCGTGTATCCCCTTAACTGTGTGTCTGTGTGTGTATCCCTCCCTCGCTTTATGTGTGTGTGTGTGTCCCACCCTTGCTCTTTGTGTATATCCCTCTCACTGTGTGTGCTCATCTGTGTGAGTGCATGACCCCGTTGCTGTGTGTGCGTGTGTCCCTCCATCGCCGTGTCTGTGCGTGTCCCCTCTCGCTGTGTGTGTGTCTCTCTCCCTTGCTGTGAGTGTGCGTCCCCCTCCCTCGCTGTGTGTCTGTGTGTGTGTGTGTCACTCCCTTGCTGTGAGCGTGCGTGTCCACCCTCGCTCTGTGTGTGGGGGCCCCCTCTCGCTCTGTGTGTGTGTGTGTGTGTGTGTCTCCCTCCCTCGGTGTGTGTGTGCGTGTCCCCCCTCACTGTGTATGTGTGAGTTTCCCCCCCCCTTGCTCTGTGTGTGTGTGTCCCTCTTGGTGTGCGTGGCCCTCCCTCGCTCTGTGTGTGCGTGTCCCTCCCTGGCTGTGTGTGTGCGTGTCCCTCCCTGGCTGTGTGTGTACGTGTCCCTCCCTGGCTGTGTGTGTGTGTGTGTGTGTCCCTCCCTGGCTGTGTGTGTGCGTGTCCCTCCCTGGCTGTGTGTGTGCGTGTCCCTCTCGCTGTGTGTGTGCGTGTCCCTCCCTCGCTGTGTGTGTGCGTGTCCCTCCCTCGCTGTGTGTGTGCGTGTCCCTCCCTCACTGTGTATGTGTGAGTTTCCCCCCCCCCTTGCTCTGTGTGTGTGTTTCCCTCTTGGTGTGCGTGTGTGCGCGTGGCCCTCCCTCGCTGTGCGTGCGCGTGTGTGTCACTCCCTCGCTATGTGTGTGTGCGTGTTTGTGTGGTCCCACCCTCGCTGTCTGTGTGTGTGTGTCTCCCTCCCTCGCTCTGTGTGTGTGTGTGTGTGTGTGTGTGTTTGTGTGGTTCCCACCCTCGCTGTCTGTGTGTGTGAGTTTCCCCCCTTGCCCTGTGTGTGTGTGTGTGTGTGTGTGTGTGTGTTTGTGTGGTCCCTCCCTCACTGTGTATGTGTGAGTTTCCCCCCTTGCCCTGTGTGTGTGTGGCCCTCCCTCGCTGTGTGTGTGTGTGTTCGTCTTGCTGTGCGTGTGTGCATGTGTCACCCCGTCGCTATGTGTATGTGTGTGTGTCTCTCCCTCCGTCTCTGTAGTGTGTGGACCCACCCTCGCTGTCTGTGTGTGTGCGTGTCCCTCCCTGACCTTGTATTTGTGTGTCCCTCTCTCGCTGTGTGCCTGTGTTTGTGTGCTTGCGCATGCGCGTGTCCCTCCCTCGCTGTGTGTGCGTGTCCCCCTCTTGCTGTGAGTATGTGTGTCACTATTGCAGTGCATGTGACTGCCCCTCCCTCGCTATGTGCATTTGTGTATAACCCTCCCTCGTTGTGTGTGTGCGCATGTCTTTCCCTTGCTGTGTGTGCGTGTCCCTCCCTCGCTGTGTGTGTGTGCATGTCGTTCCCTCCCTCGCTGTGTGTGTGTGTGTGTGTGTGTGTGTGTGTGTACGTTTCACTCCCTTGCTGTGTGGGCGTGTCCATCCCTCGCTGTGTGTGCGCTTGTCCCTCCCTCACTCCGCGTGTTCGTGTTCCTCGCTCTCTGCATGTCTCAGCAAGTCCCTCCCTTGCTGTGCGTGCCCCTCGCTCGCTGTGTGTGTGTGTGTCTCGCTGTGTGTATGTCCCTTCCTCATTGTGTTTGTGTATGTGTCACACCCTCACAGTATGTGTTTGTGTGTGTCCCCCTTCGCTGCGTATCCCTCACTCGCTGGTTGCATGTGTCACTCCCTCACGTTGTGTGTATGTGTCTCTCTCTCGCTCTGTGTGTGCGTTTCCCTTCCTCGCTGTGAGTGTGTGTGTGTGTGTGTGTCTTCATCCCTCCCTCTGTGTGTGTGTGTGTGCACGTGTCCTTCCCTTGCTGTGTATGTGTGTGTCCCTCCCTCGCTGTGTGCGCATGTCCCTCTCTCACTGTGTGTGCACGAGTCACTCCATTGCTGTGTGTGTGTGTGTGTGTCCCTCCCTTGCTCTTTGTGTATACCCCTTCACTGTATGTGCGTATCTCCCCTCAGTGAGTGCATGTCCCCCCATGCTGTGTGTACGTGTGTCCCTCCCTCGCTGTGCTTGTGCATATCCTCTCTCGCTGTGTGTGCGTGTGTCCCTCTCAATTTCTGTGCAAATGCCCTCCCCCTCGCCGCGTGTGTGTGTGTCCCTCCCTCGCTGTGTGTGTGTGTGTGTGTGTGTGTGCTTGTCCCTCCCTCGCTGTGTGTGCTTGTCCCTCCCTCGCTGTGTGTGCTTGTGCCTCCCTCGCTGTGTGTGCTTGTCCCTCCCTCGCTGTGTGTGCTTGTCCCTCCCTCGCTGTGTGTGCTTGTCCCTCCCTCGCTGTGTGCGCTTGTCCCTCCCTCGCTGTGTGCGCTTGTCCCTCCCTTGCTGTGTGCGCACGTGTCCCTCCCTCGCTGTGTGTGCGCGCATCCCTCCCTCGCTGCATGTCTCAGCAAGTCCCTCGCTCGCTGTGCGTGTATGTGTGTGTGTGTCCCTTCCTCGCTGTGTGTGTGTACGTGTCACATCCTCATTGTATCTGTTTATGTGTCCCCCCTTCACTACGTGCCCCTCACTCGCTGTTTAAGTGTGTGTCACTCCATCGTGTTGTATGTATGTTTCTCTCTCGCTGTGTATCCCTCCCTCGTTCTGTGTGTGTGTTTACGTGCATGTTCCTCCGTGTGTGTGTGTGTGCGTATCCCTCCCTCATTCTGTGTGTGTGTTTACGTGCGTGTTCCTCCGTGTGTGTGTGTGTGTAAAATTGTGTCTCCCTCCCACGCTGTGAGTGTGCGAGTCCTCCTCGCTGTGTGTGTGTGTACGTGCCCCCCCCCCCTCACTGTATCTGTGTGTGAGTGTTCGTCCCTCCCGCGCTGTGTGTGCATGTCCCTCCCTGGCTGTGTGTGCGCGTGTCCCTCTCTTGCTGTGTGTGTGTGTGTGTGTGTGTGTGTGTCCTTGCTGTGCACGTGCGTGCGTGGCCCTCCCTGGCTGTGTGTGCATGTGTCTCACCCTCGCTGTGTTTGCGAGTGTCCCTGTCTTGCTGTGTGTGTGTGTGTCCCTCCCTCGCTGTGTGTGCGTGTCCCTCCCTGGCTGTGTGTGCGTGTGTCTCTCTCTCGCTGTGTGTGTGTCTCTCTCTCTCTCGCTGTATGTGTGTGTCTCTCTCTCTCGCTGTGTGTGTTTCTGTTTGTGTGCTTGCGCATGTGCGGGTCCCTCCCTTGCTCTGTGTGTGTGTGTGTGTCCCTCTTGCAGTGTATGCATATGTCCCACCCTCGCTTTGTGTGTGTGTGTCCCCCTCTGGCTGTGTGTGCGCGTGTCACTCCTTGCTCTTTGTGTGTGTGTGTGCATCCGTTGTGTATGTGTGTGTGTGTCCCTCCATTGCACTTTGTGTATATCCCCCTCACTGTGTGAATGCATGTCCCTCCCTCATTGTGTGAGTGCATGTCCCTCCCTCACTGTGTGAGTGCGTGTCCCCTCTCGCTGTGTGTGTGTGTCCCCTCTCAATTCCTGTATACATGCCCTCCCCCTCGCCGTGTGTGTGCTTGTCCCGCCTTCCCTCTGTGTGTGTGTGTGTGCATGTGTCCCCCTCCCTTGCTGTGTATGCATGTCCTTCCCTTGCTGTTTTTGCCTGTCCCTCCCTCCCTCTGAGTGTTTGTGTGTGTGTGTGTGTGCGCGCGTGCGCGTGTCCCTCCCTTGCTGTGTGTGTCTCTCGCTCGCTGTGTGTGTGTGCGCGCGTGTCTGTCCCTCCTCGCAGTGTATGTGTGCGTGTCACCCCTCGCTGTATCTGTGTGTGTGTGTGTCCCTCCCTCACTGTGTGTGTGTTTACGTGCGTGTTCCTCCGTTTTGTGTGTGTGTGTGTAAAAGTGTGTCTCCCTCCCATGCTGTGAGTATGCGGGTCCTCCTCGCTGTGTGTGCATGTGTCGCCCCGTCGCTATGTGTGTGTGTCTCTCCCTCGGTCTCTGTAGTGTGTGGTCCCACCCTCGCTGTCTGTGTGTGTGCGTGTCCCTCCCTTGCCGTGTATTTGTGTGTCCCTCTCTCGCTGTGTGCCTGTGTTTGTGTGCTTGCGCATGCGCGTGTCCCTCCCTCGCTGTGTGTGCATGTCCCCCTCTTGCTGTGAGTATGTGTGTCCCTCTTGCAGTGTATGTGACTGCCCCTCCCTCGCTGTGTGTGTTTGTGTATGACCCTCACTCGTGCGTGTGCATGACTTTCCCTCGCTGTGTGTACGTTTCACTCCCTCGCTGTGTGTGTGTGTGTGTGTCTCGTTGTGTGTATGTCCCATCCTCATTGTGTTTGTGTATGTGTCACACCCTCACAGTATGTGTTTGTGTGTGTCCCCCTTCGCTGCGTGTCCCTCACTCGCTGGTTGCGTGTGTCACTCCCTCACGTTGTGTGTATGTGTGTCTCTCTCGCTCTGTGTGTGCGTCTCCTCCCTTCCTCGCTGTATGTGTGTGAGTGTGTGTGTGTCTTCATCCCTCCCTCTGTGTGTGTGTGTGTGCACTTGTCCTTCCCTTGCTGTGTATGTGTGTGTCCCTCCCTCGCTGTGTGCGCATGTCCCTCTCTCACTGTGTGTGCACGTATCACTCCCTTGCTGTGTGTGTGACCCTCCCTTGTGTGTGTGTGTGTGTGTGTGTGTGTGTGTCCCTCCCTGGCTCTTTGTGTATATCCCCATCACTGTATGTGCGCATCTCCCCTCAGTGAGTGCATGTCCCCCCATGCTGTGTGTACGTGTGTCCCTCCCTCGCTGTGCTTGTGCATATCCTCTCTCGCTGTGTGTGCGTGTGTCCCTCTCAATTTCTGTGCAAATGCCCTCCCCCTCGCCGCGTGTGTGTGTGTCCCTCCCTCGCTGTGTGTGTGTGTGTGTGTGTGTGTGCTTGTCCCTCCCTCGCTGTGTGTGCTTGTCCCTCCCTCGCTGTGTGTGCTTGTGCCTCCCTCGCTGTGTGTGCTTGTCCCTCCCTCGCTGTGTGTGCTTGTCCCTCCCTCGCTGTGTGTGCTTGTCCCTCCCTCGCTGTGTGCGCTTGTCCCTCCCTCGCTGTGTGCGCTTGTCCCTCCCTTGCTGTGTGCGCACGTGTCCCTCCCTCGCTGTGTGTGCGCGCATCCCTCCCTCGCTGCATGTCTCAGCAAGTCCCTCGCTCGCTGTGCGTGTATGTGTGTGTGTGTCCCTTCCTCGCTGTGTGTGTGTACGTGTCACATCCTCATTGTATCTGTTTATGTGTCCCCCCTTCACTGCGTGCCCCTCACTCGCTGTTTAAGTGTGTGTCACTCCATCGTGTTGTATGTATGTTTCTCTCTCGCTGTGTATCCCTCCCTCGTTCTGTGTGTGTGTTTACGTGCATGTTCCTCCGTGTGTGTGTGTGTGCGTATCCCTCCCTCATTCTGTGTGTGTGTTTACGTGCGTGTTCCTCCGTGTGTGTGTGTGTGTAAAATTGTGTCTCCCTCCCACGCTGTGAGTGTGCGAGTCCTCCTCGCTGTGTGTGTGTGTACGTGCCCCCCCCCCTCACTGTATCTGTGTGTGAGTGTTCGTCCCTCCCGCGCTGTGTGTGCATGTCCCTCCCTGGCTGTGTGTGCGCGTGTCCCTCTCTTGCTGTGTGTGTGTGTGTGTGTGTGTGTGTGTGTCCTTGCTGTGCACGTGCGTGCGTGGCCCTCCCTGGCTGTGTGTGCATGTGTCTCACCCTCGCTGTGTTTGCGAGTGTCCCTGTCTTGCTGTGTGTGTGTGTCCCTCCCTCGCTGTGTGTGCATGTCCCTCCCTGGCTGTGTGTGCGTGTGTCTCTCTCTCGCTGTGTGTGTGTCTCTCTCTCTCTCGCTGTATGTGTGTGTCTCTCTCTCTCGCTGTGTGTGTTTCTGTTTGTGTGCTTGCGCATGTGCGGGTCCCTCCCTTGCTCTGTGTGTGTGTGTGTGTGTGTCCCTCTTGCAGTGTATGCATATGTCCCACCCTCGCTTTGTGTGTGTGTGTCCCCCTCTGGCTGTGTGTGCGCGTGTCACTCCTTGCTCTTTGTGTGTGTGTGTGCATCCGTTGTGTATGTGTGTGTGTGTCCCTCCATTGCACTTTGTGTATATCCCCCTCACTGTGTGAATGCATGTCCCTCCCTCATTGTGTGAGTGCATGTCCCTCCCTCACTGTGTGAGTGCGTGTCCCCTCTCGCTGTGTGTGTGTGTCCCCTCTCAATTCCTGTATACATGCCCTCCCCCTCGCCGTGTGTGTGCTTGTCCCGCCTTCCCTCTGTGTGTGTGTGTGTGCATGTGTCCCCCTCCCTTGCTGTGTATGCATGTCCTTCCCTTGCTGTTTTTGCCTGTCCCTCCCTCCCTCTGAGTGTTTGTGTGTGTGTGTGTGTGCGCGCGTGCGCGTGTCCCTCCCTTGCTGTGTGTGTCTCTCGCTCGCTGTGTGTGTGTGTGCGCGTGTCTGTCCCTCCTCGCAGTGTGTGTGTGCGTGTCACCCCTCGCTGTATCTGTGTGTGTGTGTGTCCCTCCCTCACTGTGTGTGTGTTTACGTGCGTGTTCCTCCGTTTTGTGTGTGTGTGTGTAAAAGTGTGTCTCCCTCCCACGCTGTGAGTATGCGGGTCCTCCTCGCTGTGTGTGCATGTGTCGCCCCGTCGCTATGTGTGTGTGTCTCTCCCTCGGTCTCTGTAGTGTGTGGTCCCACCCTCGCTGTCTGTGTGTGTGCGTGTCCCTCCCTTGCCGTGTATTTGTGTGTCCCTCTCTCGCTGTGTGCCTGTGTTTGTGTGCTTGCGCATGCGCGTGTCCCTCCCTCGCTGTGTGTGCATGTCCCCCTCTTGCTGTGAGTATGTGTGTCCCTCTTGCAGTGTATGTGACTGCCCCTCCCTCGCTGTGTGTGTTTGTGTATGACCCTCACTCGTGCGTGTGCATGTCTTTCCCTCGCTGTGTGTACGTTTCACTCCCTCGCTGTGTGTGTGTGTGTGTGTGTGTGTCTCGTTGTGTGTATGTCCCATCCTCATTGTGTTTGTGTATGTGTCACACCCTCACAGTATGTGTTTGTGTGTGTCCCCCTTCGCTGCGTGTCCCTCACTCGCTGGTTGCGTGTGTCACTCCCTCACGTTGTGTGTATGTGTCTCTCTCTCGCTCTGTGTGTGCGTCTCCTCCCTTCCTCGCTGTATGTGTGTGAGTGTGTGTGTGTCTTCATCCCTCCCTCTGTGTGTGTGTGTGTGCACTTGTCCTTCCCTTGCTGTGTATGTGTGTGTCCCTCCCTCGCTGTGTGCGCATGTCCCTCTCTCACTGTGTGTGCACGTATCACTCCCTTGCTGTGTGTGTGACCCTCCCTTGTGTGTGTGTGTGTGTGTCCCTCCCTGGCTCTTTGTGTATATCCCCATCACTGTATGTGCGCATCTCCCCTCAGTGAGTGCATGTCCCCCCATGCTGTGTGTGCGTGTGTCCCTCCCTCGCTGTGCCTGTGCATATCCTCTCTCGCTGTGTGCGTGTGTCCCTCTCAATTTCTGTGCAAATGCCCTCCCCCTCGCCGCGTGTGTGTGTGTCCCTCCCTCGCTCTGTGTGTGTGTGTGTGTGTCCTTGTCCCTCCCTCGCTGTGTGTGCTTGTCCCTCCCTCGCTGTGTGCGCGCGTGTCCCTCCCTCGCTGTGTGTGCACGCATCCCTCCCTCGATGCATGTCTCAGCAAGTCCCTCGCTCGCTGTGCGTGTATGTGTGTGTGTCCCTTCCTCGCTGTGTGTGTGCACGTGTCACATCCTCATTGTATCTGTTTGTGTGTCCCCCCTTCACTGCGTGTCCCTCACTCACTGTTTAAGTGTGTGTCACTCCATCGCGTTGTATGTATGTTTCTCTCTCGCTGTGTATCCCTCCCTCGTTCTGTGTGTGTGTTTACGTGCATGTTCCTCCGTTTTGTGTGTGTGTGTGTATAAAAGTGTGTCTCCCTCCCACGCTGTGAGTGTGCGGGTCCTCCTCGCTGTGTGTGCATGTGTCGCCCGTCGCTATGTGTATGTGTGTGCGTGTCTCCCTCGGTCTCTGTAGTGTGTGGTCCCACCCTCGCTGTCTGTGTGTGTGCGTGTCCCTCCCTTGCCGTGTATTTGTGTGTCACTCTCTCTCGCTGTGTGCCTGTGTTTGTGTGCTTGCGCATGCGCGTGTCCCTCCCTCGCTGTGTGTGCGTGTCCCCCTCTTGCTGTGAGAATGTGTGTCACTATTGCAGTGCATGTAACTGCCCCTCCCTCGCTGTGTGTGTTTGTGTATTACTCTCCCTCGTTGTGCGTGTGCATGTCTTTCCCTTGCTGTGTGTGCGTGTCCCTCCCTCGCTGTGTGTGTGTCCCTCCCTCGCCGTGTCTGCGCTTGTACCTCCCTCACTCTGCGTGTGCGTGTTCCTCGCTCTCTGCATGTCTCAGCAAGTCCCTCCCTTGCTGAGTGCCCCTCGCTCGCTGTGTGTGTGTCCCTTCCTCATTGTGTGTGTGTATGTGTCACACCCTCACAGTATGTCTTTGTGTGTGTCCTCCTTCGCTGCGTGTCCCTCACTCGCTGGTTGCGTGTGTGTCACTCCCTCACGTTGTGTGTATGTGTCTCTCTCTCGCTCTGTGTGTGCATGACCCCCCTCGCTGTGTGTGTGTGTGTGTGTGTGTGTAAAAGTGTGTCTCCCTCCCACGCTGTGAGTGTGCGGGTCCTCCTCGCTGTGTTTGTATCCCCCTTCGCTGTATCTGTGTGTGTGTGTCCGTCCCTCCCTCGCTCTGTGTGTGTGTGTGTGTACGTGCCCCCCCTCACTGTATCTGTGTGTGTGTGTGTGTGTCCCTCCCTCGCTCTGTGTGTGTTTACGTGCCCCGCCTCACTGTATCTGTGTGTGTGTGTTCGTCCCTCCCTCGCTGTGTGTGTGTGTGTGTGTGTGTGTGTCTTGCAGTGTATGCGCATGTCCCACCCTCGCTTTGTGTGTGTGTGTCCCTCTGGCTGTGTGTGCGCGTATCCCCCTTTGCTGTATCTGTGTGTGTGTGTCCGTCCCTTGTGTATGTGTGTGTGTCCCTCCATTGCACTTTGTGTATATCCCCCTCACTGTGTGATTGCATGTCCCTCCCTCACTATGTGTGCGTGTCCCTCCCTCACTGTGTGAGTGCATGTCCCCTCTCGCTGTGTGTGCGTGTCCCCTCTCAATTCCTGTATACATGCCCTCCCCCTGGCCGTGTGTGTGCTTGTCCCTCCTTCCGTGTGTGTGTGTGTGTGTGTGTGTGTGTGTGTAAAAGTGTGTCTCCCTCTGACGCTGTGAGTGTGCGTGTCCTCCTCGCTGTGTGTGTGCGTATCCCCCTTTGCTGTATCTGTGTGTGTGTGTGTCTGTCCTTCCCTCACTATGTGTGTGTGTACGTGCCCCCCCTCACTGTATCTGTATCTGTGTGTGTGTGTGTCCCTCCCTCGCTGTGTATGTGTGAGTTTCCCCTTCTTGCTGTGTGTGGGTGGGTGTGTGTCCCTCTTGCTGTGCGTGGCCCTCCCTCGCTGCGTGTGCATGTGTCTCCACCTCGTTGTGTGTGCGCGTAGCCCTCTCTTGCTCTGTGTGCGTGTTTGTGTCTAACTCTCCCTCGCTGTGTGTGCATGTCCCTCCCTGGCTGTGTGTGCGCGTGTCCCTCTCTTGCTGTGTGTGTGTGTGTGTATGTGTCTGTGTGTCTCCTTCTTGCTGTGCGTGTGCGTACGTGGCCCTCCCTGGCTGTGTGTGCATGTTTCTCACCCTCGCTGTGTTTGCGAGTGTCCCTCTCTTGCTCTGTGTGTGTGTGTCTGTGTGTGTGTCCCTCCCTCGCTGTGTGTGCATGTCCCTCCCTGGCTGTGTGTGCGCGTGTCTCTCTCTCGCTGTGTGTGTGTGTCTCTCTCTCGCTGTGTGTGTTTCTGTTTGTGTACCTGCGCATGTGCGTGTCTCTCCCTTGCTGTGTGTGTGTGTGTGTGTGTGTGTGTGTGTGTGTGTCCCTCTTGCAGTGTATGCGCATGTCACTCCCTCGCTTTTTGTGTGAGTGTGCATCTCTTGTGTATGTGTGTGTGTCCCTCCATTGCACTTTGTGTATATCCTCCTCACTGTGTGAGTGCATGTCCCCTCTCGCTGTGTGTGTCCCTCCCTCACTGTGTGAGTGCATGTCCCCTCTCGCTGTGTGTGTGTGTCCCTCCCTCACTGTGTGAGTGCATGTCCCCTCTCGCTGTGTGTGTGTGTCCCCTCTCAATTCCTGTATACATGCCCTCCCCCTCGCCGTGTGTGTGCTTGTCCCTCCTTCCCTCTGTGTGTGTGTGTGTGTGTCCCTCCCTTGCTGTGTATGAGCGTGTCCCTCCCTCGCTTTGTGTGTTTGTGCATGTTCCTCCCTTGCTGTGTGTGCATGTCCTTCCCTCGCTGTGTTTGCGTGTCCCTCCCTCGCTCTGTGTGTGTGTGTGTGTGTGTGTGTGCGCGCGCGTGTACCTCCCTTGCTGTGTGTGTCTCTCGCTCGCTGTGTGTGTGCGCGTGTGTGTGTGTCCCTTCCTCGCTGTGTGTGCGTGTTCTTTCCTCAGTGTGTGTGTGTGTATGTACGCGTGTCCCTCCATCGCTGTGTGTGTCCCCCTCTTGCTGTGCATTTGTGTGTGTGGCCCTCCCTCGCTGTGTGTGCATGTGTCTCCTCCTCGCTGTGTGCGCGCGTGTCCCTCTCTTGCTCTGTGTGTGTGTGCGTGTGTGTCCCTCTCACTGTGTGTGTCTGTGTTTGTGTCCTTCCTCATGCGCGTGTCACTCCCTCACTGTGTGTGCGTGTCCCTCCCTCGCTGTCGGTGTGTGTATGTGTGTCCCTCCCTCGCTCTGTGTGTGTGCATGTGTGTCCCTCTCTCGCTCTGTGTGTGTGTATATGTGTCCTTCCCTCGCTCTGTGTGTGTGCATGTGTGTCCCTCCCTCGCTCTGTGTGTGTGCATGTGTGTCCCTCCCTCGCTGTGTGTGTGTATGTGTGTCCCTCCCTCGCTCTGTGTGTGTGCATGTGTGTCCCTCCCTCGCTGTCTGTGTGTGTGTGTCCCTCCCTTGCTGTGTGTGTGTGCTTGTTCTTCCCTCGCTGTGTATGTGTGAGTTACCCCCTTGCTCTGTGTGTGTGTGTCTCTTGCTGTGCGTGTGTGTGTGGCCCTCCCTCGCTGTGTGTGCGCGTGTCGCTGTCTTGCTGTCTGTGTTTGTGTTTGTGTGTGTCCATGTCCCTCACTGGCTGTGTGTGTGCATGCCCCTCTCTCGCTGTGTGTCTGTGTTTGTGTGCTTGCGCATGTGCGTGTTCTTCCCTCGCTGTGTGTACGTGTCCCCCTCTTGCTGTGAATATGTGTGTCCCTCTTGCAGTGTATGTGAGTGTCCTTCCCTCGCGCTGTGTGTGTGTGTGTGTGTGTGTGTGTGTGTGTGTGTGTGTATATGCATTGTGTCCCTCCCTCACTGTTTATGTGTCAGTTTCCTTCCCTTTATGTGTGTGTGTGTGTGTGTATGTGTGCTAGTCTTGCTGTGCGTGTGTGTGTGTGGCCCTCCCTCGCTGTGTGTGCATGTGTCTCCCCCTCGCTGTTTCTGCGCGTGTCCCTCTCTTGCTGTGTGTGTGTGTGTGTGTGTGTGTGTGTGTGTGTTTTTGCGTGTGTCCATGTCCCTCCCTGGCTATGTGTGTGCGTGTCCCTCTCTAGCTGTGTGTCTGTGTTTGTGTGCTTGAGCATGCACGTGTCCAACTCTCGCTGTGTGTGCGCGTCCCCGCTTGCTGTGAGTTTGTGTGACCCTTTTACAGTGTATGTGAGTGTCCTTCCTTCGCTGCGTGTGTGTGTATATGTGTGTCACTCCCACACTGTGTGTGTCCCTCCCTTGCTGTGTGTCTGCGTGTATGTGTGCGTGTCCCTCCCTCGCTTTGTGTGTGTGTGCGCCTCTTGCTGTGTGTGCGCGTGTCACTCCGTCGCTCTGTGAGTGTATGTCCGTACCATGTGTGTGTGTGTGTGTCCCTCCCTTACTCTTTGAGCATATCCCCACCATTGTGTGTCCGCATTGTCCCTCGCTGTGTGAGTGCCTGTCCCCCCTTGCTGTGTGTGCGTGTGCCCCTCCCTCGCCATGTCTGTGCGTGTCCCCTCTCGCTGTGTGTGTGTGCCCCCTCTCAATTTCTGTACACATGCCCTCCCCCTCGACATGTGTGTGTTTGTCCCTCCTTCGCAGTGTGTGCGTGTCCCTCCCTTGCAGTGTATGTGCGTGTCCCTCCCTCACTGTGTGTCTGCGTGTATTCCCCTCACCGTAAGTGTGTGTGTTTGTCCCTCCCTCGCTGTGTGTGCATGTCCTTCCCTCACTGTGTCTGTGTCTGTGTGAGTGTGTGTGTGTGTCCCTTCACTGCATGTCTGTGCGTGTCCCTCACTTGCTGTGTGTGTGTGTGTGTGTCTCCCTCGCTGTGTGTGTCCCTTCCTCGTTGTCTGCGTGTTCCCCTTCGCTGCGTGTCTGTGCGTGTCCCTCCCTCGCTGTGTCTGTGTGTGTCCCTCCCTCGCTGTGTGTGTGTCCCTCCCGCGCTGTGTGTGTGTGTGTGTGTATGTCCTTCCCTCGCTGTGTGACTGCGTGTATCCCCCTCACTGTGTGCGTATGCATGCCCCCCCTTTGCTGTGTGTGTGTGTGTCCCTCCCTCGCTGTGTGAGTGTGTGTCCCTCACTCGCTCTGTGTGTGTGTGAGTGCGTGTCCCTCCCTCGCTGTGTGAGTGCGTGTCCCTCCCTCGCTCTGTGTGTGTGTGTCTGTGTGTGTGTGTGTGTCCCTTCCTCTCTGTGTGTCTGCGTGTATCCCCCTCACTGTGTGTGTGTGCATGTCCTTCCCTCGCTGTGTGTCTGTGGGTATCTCCCTCACTGTGTGTGTTTGTGTGTCGCTCCCTTGCTGTGTGTGTGTGTGTGTGTGTGTGTGTGTGTCCGATATTTGCACCATCAGTGAATTGGCGATCATAAATTGACTGTGGTATTCAGGAATGTGTGGTTTAAGTAAGTTCACCACGAGAAATGCAGTGTTTAATGTATAGGTAGAGGGGTGGGTCTGGGTAGGATGCTCTTCAGAGGTTTGGAATGGACTGGTTGGGCCGAATGGCCTGGTTGCACACTATGGCGATTCTATTCAGGTTATTGTCCAGCCCTGTCAACCATCCCTGTCTCTTACACCTTGCCTTATCCCCAATATTCTCCTTAACACTGTCATCTCCTCCAGACTCTAAAACACTCCTTGCCTATATGAGCTTCTCCAGTCCTTGCAAAGATCGATATGTCTGTCACCTCCTCCTGCGTTTAGAACCCTCCCTATAACTATTACCATTTGGTACAGCACTCCCAATCATTGTTCCCTCTTGAAACTCCCATAAACATTTGTATCTCTGAAAACTCATCTGGACTGTCTCAACTTTATAGGCGGCACGGTGGCACAGTGGTTAGCACTGCTACTTCACAGCGCCAGAGACCCGGGTTCAATACCCGCCTCAGGCGACTGACTGTGTGGAGTTTGCACGTTCTCCCCTGTCTGCGTGGGTTTCCTCCGGGTGCTCCGGTTTCCTCCCACAGTCCAAAGATGTGCAGG
This sequence comes from Chiloscyllium plagiosum, assembly GCF_037043375.1. NCBI lineage: Eukaryota > Metazoa > Chordata > Chondrichthyes > Orectolobiformes > Hemiscylliidae > Chiloscyllium > Chiloscyllium plagiosum. The sequence continues at coordinate 73,047,837 of NW_028270177.1, forward strand.
TCAGGTGAATTGGCCATGCTAAATTGCCCATAGTTTTAGGTAAGGGGTAAATGTAGGGGCATGGGTGGGTTGCGCTTCGGTGGGGCGGTGTGGACTTGTTTGGCCAAAGGGCCTGTTTCCACACTGTAAGTAATCTAATCTAATCTAAAACTTCCCTTTGACAGTTACGTGCTGAGACCTGCTCTATATCAGTGAAGTAATTAAGTCTTGGCAACACTCACTGTTATAACCTCCCTCCAGCCTTACAGCACTGAGGATCTGTAGAAGCTCTTTTCAACCGACAGCCATCTCTGTGTCTGTAATCTCCTCCACTCCCCATAATACATTCTCTCTGACCTCCTCTGTAGTCCACTAAACACTCCCTAACACTGTCTGTATCATTGTAACCTTCTCCAAAAACACAACCTTCTCTATCTGTGTAAATCCCTACACCGGTCCCTATCCCTCTCAGCTCCGTCTAACAATACAACCCTCCATGTCTGTGTATTCACCTTCAGTCCCTACTCATCTCCCTATCTGTGTAACCTTCTCCATGCATTTTTGCTTCAGTCTCTTCAACTGTCCCTGTCAGTGTAACCTCTTCCAGACGCGAAAACTCTCCTCTTTTTGACTTACTCAGACCACACAACCCTCACTATCTATAACCTTCTCCTGTCTGAGAAACCTACCTCTGCAAATTGCTCCAACTCTTCAACTCTCCATAAGCTCTTACATCCCTCCCTATCTCCCAAGTCTCTTCCAGTCCCTAAACACCAACAGTCTGTGGAGACCCGACCACCATCCCTATCAGTGTAACCTCTCAGGTCTCTGCAGTAATCCTGATCTGTCGAACTCACTCCATGCCTGTGCCTCTCCTAATCCAGTCCCTACAAAACCTACTATCTATTTAACACCCACCTGTCACTATCACCCCCATGTCAATGTAAGCTCCTCCTGTGTCTCCACCATCTACCCATCTTCATAACCTTGTCCAGCTCTTACACCACTATCTGTTTAAACGTCACCCTCCCTACAACTTCCTCCTGTTTGTGCTATGCTCCCTTATCTGTGAAACTGTTTCTGACCAAAATTGTTATCCCAGTCTCTGAAAAGTAATCCAGATTCCACAGCCTGCATAACCCCCAGAACCTAAGCCTTCCTATGTCTATAAACATCTTCAGTCATGGCTACCCTGCATATCTCTGTTTGTTCTTCCAGTCGATACAAACATCTTTATCTCTGTAATCTGCTCAGCTCCCTAAAACACTCCCTGTCTGTGATCCAGCCCTGGCCTACAAACATCGTGATCCCTGTAAACTTCTCCATCCCTCCCAACATTCCCATCTCCATGAGCCCGTCAGCCCTACAGCTCTCTATATTTCTGTAACCTCCTGTGGGTCTATGGTCCTCCATCCCTGTGAAACCACCTCCACATCCCTCCCAATCTGGGTCCTCTGCTCCAGATCAGACCATTGCTGTCTCTGTAAACACCTCCACTCCTGACAACTCTTCCCATTTGTGTAACCTCGTTCAGACCCCATACTCTCCAGCTTCCTGAATTCTCTTTCTGCATTGCAACCAAAACCACATGTTTATGTAATATTCACCAGTGCTTACACCCTCCCCAACTCAGTAACCACTTGCAGCCCTAACAAAACACCTAAACTGTGAAACCTCTCATTTCCCTACAATACTCCCTCTCTCCCTCCCTCCTCAAATGTCTTCATCACCATGAAACCTCACAATTACTGAAGCCTCCTTTTGGTACTGCAACCCTCCTAATGTCTGCAACATCCTCCTGTCCTGATATCCCTCCCTGACTTTGTAACCCCCACCACCCTGCAGTGCCCTCTGGGGAACATGGCAGAGGAGGGAAGATTTGTAAAGTCAGAGCCATGTTACGGAGGGAGAATTCTGGGAATTACAGATTTGGTCGAATGTCTGTGAAGTGCAGATTATTGGCGAGGACACTAAAGACAGGATTTATGACTACCTGGAAAAGCATAGTTAAATTAGAGACAGTCAGCATGGGTTTGTGAGGGGTCAGGTCATGCCTCACAAACCTTATTGAATTCTTTAAGGCTATGGCAGAATATGTTGATGGCTCATTCAGAAAAGAAGGAAAATTGGGATACAGGGAAATCTGTCTGTCTGGATACAGGATTAGATGGCCGAGAGAAGACAGAGGGTGGCAGTAGATGGACAGTATTGAGCCTGGAGCTCAGTGACCAGTGGTGATCTGTAACAATCGGCTTTGGGACTCTGCTCTTTGTGATTTTTGTAAATGACTTGGATGTGGATGTTGGAGAGTGGGTTAGTATGTTTGCCAATCACCTGAAGGTTGGTGGCGTGGTGGGGAATGTGGAGGGCTGTTGTAGGTTGCAATGGGACATTGACAGGGCGCAGAGCTGGGCTGGAAGTGGCAGATGGAGTTCAATCTGGAAAAGTGTGAAGTGATTCATTCTGGAAGGTCGAATTTGAATACAGAATACAGGGTGAAAGGCAGAATACTTGGCAGTGCGGAGGAACAGAGAGATCGTGGGGTCCGTGTCCATAGATCCCACAAAATCGCCACGCACGTCGATAGGGTTGTTAAAAAGGCATATGCTGTGTTGGCTCCCCTTAGAAAGGGGATTGACTGTAAGAGCCGTGAGGTTTCACTGCATCTTTATAGCGACCTGGTGAGACCACACTTGGAATATTGTGTTCAGTTCTGGTCCCCTGTTTACAGGAAGGCTGTGCAAGTTTTAGAGAGCGTACATAGGAGATTTACCAAGATGCTGACTGTAATGGAGGGCAGTTCTTACGAAGAAAGTTTAAGGGAGCTAAGGTTTTTTTCTTTGGAGTGAAGAAGGGGGTGGGGTGACTTTGTGGAGGTGAACAAGATGATGAGAGGCACAGAGTGAGTGAATCGTCAGAGACGTTTCCTCCTGTGGCATAAATGGCTTTTACAAGGGGGTGTAATTTTAAGGTGAATGGAGGATGGATCAGAGGATAGAGAATGGTAGATGGTTGGATGGACTCTCAATGGTAGTAGTAAAATTAGACACATTTGGAACATTTAATAGACTCTTGGACAGACACATGGATAATAGTACAACGAAGGGTATGTAAGTTAGTTTGATCTTACAGTCGGATAAAAGGTTGGCATAGCATCATGGCCGAAGGGTCTTGGGCTGAACTGTTCTGTGTTCTGTGTTCTGTCTGGTAAACTGAGTAATAAGCTCAGATCAGTGTAAAAAGGATATGGCATTCAGGAGGAGCTAGTGAACTGGATACAAAATTTGCTTGATGGTTGTAGACAGAGAGTGATGGGAGACATGTTGTTTTTCTGACTGGAGGCATGTGACCAGCGGTGAAGTGGGTCCCCTGTTGTTTGTCATTTGGATAAATGGTTTGGATGGGAATATTGGTTTCCAGGTAAGTAATTGTTTTGGGTGACACTGACATTGGTGGTAAAGTGGACAGTGAAGAAGGTTATCTATGACACAACAGGATGAACAGTCCTGCTGGGATAGTGGGCTGAAGAATAAGTGTTGGAGTTTAATGAGATAAATGTGAAGGGTTCAATTTTGGTGAAACAAGCCAGGGTGGGACTTGTACAGTTAATGTTCGGGCCCTGGGTCGTGTTGTCAGTCAGTGACCCAGGTACACAGTTCTTTTAAAGTGGTGTCACAGGTAGACAGGCTGGTGAATCAGGCGTTTGGGATGGTTACCTTCACTGGGGAGAGCATAAAGAGTAAGAGTTGGGATGTCATGTTGTGGCTGTAAAAGACATTGGTGGGGCCACCATTAAAACATTGTTGATCAGTGGGAAGAACTCATCTAGTTCACTAACTTCCTTTAGGGAAGGACATCAAATGTTCTAACCTGGTCTGGCCGACATTTGACTCTAAACCCACGAAATATGGCTGACTCTGAGCTGCCCTCTGGGAAATTATCAGTTGGGTCAAAGATTGTTAATCCAGGCAGTGGCACCCACATCCCATGAATGAATAAATAAAAATACCTATGTCCCTCCCTACCTCTGCAAACCCCTCCAGCTGCAGCAATCCGTACTGGCTTTGTAACACCCTGACCACTCTCTGTAACACTCTCACCACCTCCAGCACCTTCACCTCACCGTGGTCCTATCGTGTCAATGAACCCTGACCGTGGTTCCCCTTCCCACAGCCCTCCTCCTGTGAGCAGACCCAATGCAATCCATTAACATTTACTCCTAAAACTCTCTCTGACTTCAAGATTTTAAGTACTTTTTGGGGATCTTCTCAGCCCATAATCTAGTATGATCCCTTTTGTCCTGCGTGCGGGACCAGTGGAGATTTCTTGCTGAGGTTTATACTGTTTCAATGGAATGTCCTTCTGTTGAGTGTTTTACACTGTTCCTTCAAATATTTTCTGCTGTCCATTTACAGACACATGTCTCAGTCTGTTTAGCCTGTTTACCTTGGTCAGTTCTCCTCTCACACACATGTAACTGGCTATTTTTGATTCTAGTTGTAGCTTGTCCTCTGTGAATCACTTTAAAACTTTATATTTATTTAAACTGCACTTTATCACAATTCCCCGAAGGATCTCTCCCGGTGACATTACTCATTCACTAAGTTTCATCACACGGTCGCTCTGCGATAGTTATGTCCCTTAACAGTTGCACAATTTGTTTTTCAAAGAAACACTGAAAAGAAAATTAACCAAACTCCTCTTCCAATATCAATGTTGACCGTGTGTTGTCCCAGATAATATGAATATTGAAGTTTTCCAAAATTATCACAATGCCTTTGTTAAAATGTTCCAATGAGTCCCTGTGTAATGCAATGATAAGCAATGGAATACTGTTCAGTGGCTAAAACTGTTCTGCTGCTTGTGTCTTTGGCAAGTAGTAATTTACATTCAGACTGACTCTACTTCATGATGTGCAGCCAAATGCTTTCTCTGTAATGCCTTTGTTATCCATTATTGTTAGCGTTGCCCATTTTGCCTGAGTTTGCACTGAATATTTTTGTTCACCCTGTATCCATGTCTCCCTGGTGTCTAAATCTCTTTTATCTCTGTGTCACAAATCCATCTACCTTATGACAGTGACGTTGTCCATTAAAAAAAACATAACTTACACTTTCCCACAATTTTCTGTCACAAATCTTTTCGCTGATGTACAATTTTAGTTAAACTCTGTCCCATCCTGTACCTTTCTGCTTGTCTTCAGCCTCATCCCCATGCTGTTCCATTGCTTCACCTTTTCTCTTTGGATTTGGAAAGTGCCTTTCACCTGGACCCTGTCGCTGCATCCTCTCTGTCAGTTTAAAGCCCTGTCCATAAACCTACCGACATGATTGGCCAGGACCCTGGTCCCAGCACGGTTCCAGTGGGACCATCCTAATGGATTATTTATTAAATCAGGTCTGGGATGTGGGTGTCTCTGGCTGACCAGCCTTTCCTGCCCAGTCCTAGCTGCCCTTGAACTGAGTACCTTGCTTGGCCTTTGAAGAGGGTAATTGGGAGGCAAATACTTTGCTGTGGCTATGTCGTGCAGACCACGTGAGGATGGGTATATTTCCTTCTCTGAATGACATAGCAGCCTGAGATACCTGCAGCGGTGTTTGTGCAGTGTGTCCAGGAATCTTTTCTAACTCAGTATGTAGATTGCCCGACCAGAGAGGAGGCCATATTGGATTTGGTACTTGGGAACAAACCAGGACAAGTGATGGGCTTGTTAGTGGGTGAACATTTTGGTGATCGTGACCACAATTCTGTGAATTTCACCTATGTTATGGAGAGAGATAGGTGCGTGCAACAGGGTAGGTTTTACAATTGGTGGAAGGGTAAATACGATGCTGTAAGACAGGGTCTGAGGAGCATAAGTTGGGAGCACAGGCTGTCAGGGAAGGAGTTCATGGAAATGTGAAACTTTTTCAAGAAACAGATATGACATGTCCTTGATATGTATGTACCTGTCAGGCAGGAAAGAAATGGTCGTGTGAGGAAACCTTGGTTGACGAGGGAGGTTGAATGACTTGTAAAGAGGAAGAAGGAGGCTTACATAAGGTTGAGGAAACAAGGTTCAGACAGAGCATTGGAGGGATACAGAATAGCCAGAAGGGAGCTGAAGAAAGGGATTAGGAGAGCTAAGAGTGGGCATGAAAAGTCTTTGGCGGGTAGGATCAAGGATAACCCCAAGGCATTTTATGCGTATGTGAGAAACATGAGAATGATGAGAACGAGGGTAGGTCTGATCAAGGACAGTAGTGGGAAACTGTGTATTGAGTAGGAAGAGATAGGAGAGGTCTTTAATGAGTACTTTTCTTCAGTATTTACAAATGAGAGGGACCGTATTGTTGAAGAGGAGAGTGTAAAACAGACTGGAAAGCAAGAAGAGATACTTGTTAGGAAGGAAGATGTGTTGGGGGGCATTTTGAAAAACTTGAGAATAGACAAGTCCACCGGGCCTGACGGGATATATCCTAGGATTATGTGGGAAGCAAGAGAGGAAATTGCAGTACCGTTGGCAATGATCTTTTCGTCTTCACTGTCAACGGGGGGGGGTACCAGGGGGCTGGAGAGTGGCGAATGTTGTGCCCCTGTTCAAAAAAGGGAATAGGGATAACCCCGGGAATTACAGGCCAGTTAGCCTTACTTCTGTGGTAGGCAAAGTAATGGAAAGGGTACTGAGGGATAGGATTTATGAGTATCTGGAAAGACACTGCTTGATTAGGGACAGCCAGCATGGATTTGTGAAGGGTAGGTCTTGCCTTACAAGTCTTACTGAATTCTTTGAGGAGGTGACCAAGCATGTGGATGAGGGTAGAGCAATGGATGTAGTGTACGTGGATTTTAGTAAGGCATTTGATAAGGTTCCCCATGGTAGGCTCATGCGGAAAGTCAGGAGGCATGGGATAGAGGGAAATCTGGCCAGTTGGATAGAAAACTGGCTAACCGGTCGAAGTAAGAGAGTGGTGGTAGATGGTAAATATTCAGCCTGGAGCCCAGTAACAAGTTGAGTTCCACAGGGATCAGTTCTGGGTCCTCTGCTGTTTGTAATTTTTCTTAATGACTTGGAAGAGGGAGTCGAAGGGTGGGTCAGTAAATTTGCAGATAATACGAAGATTGGTGGAGTTGTGGATAGTGAGGAGGGCTGATGTCGGCTGCAAAGGGACTTAGATATGATGCAGAGCTGGGCTCAGGAGTAGCAGATGGAGTTCAACCCTGCCAAGTGTGAGGTTGTCCATTTTGGAAAGACAAATAAGAATGCGGAATACAGGGTTAATGGTAGGGTTCTTGGTAAGGTGGAGGAGCAGAGGGATCTTGGGGTTTTATGTACATAGATCTTTGAAAGTTACCACTCAGGTGGATAGAGCTTGTAAGAAGGCCTATGGTGTATTAGCGTTCATTAGCAGAGGGATTGAATTCAAGAGTCGGGAAGTGATGTTGCAGCTGTACAGGACCTTGGTTAGGCCACATTTGGAGTATTTTGTGCAGTTCTGGTCGCCTCACTTTCGGAAAGTTGTGGAAGCTTTGGAGAGGGTGCAGAGAAGATTTACCAGGATGTTGCCTGGAATGGAGAATAGGTCGTATGAGGATAGGTTGAGAGTGCTAGGCCTTTTCTCATTGGAATGGCGAAGGATGAGGGGTGACTTGATAGAGGTTTATAAGATGATCAGAGGAATAGATAAACTAGACAGTCAGAAACTTTTTCCCCAGGTGAAACCGAGTTTTACAAGGGGACATAAATTTAAGGTGAAGGATGGAAGGTACAGGGGGCATGTCAGGCGTAGGTTCTTTACCCAGAGAGTGGTGGGGGCATGGAATGCGCTGCCTGTGGGAGTGGCAGAGTCAGAATCATTGCTGACCTTTAAGTGGCAATTGGATAGGTACATGGATGGGTGCTTAAGCTAGGACAAATGTTCGGCACAACATCGTGGGCCGAAGGGCCTGTTCTGTGCTGTATTGATCTATGTTCTGTCTATGTTCTATACATTTCATTGAGTACTGGAGATTTCTCCACATTTATGCCTGTGAAAACATTTAATACCTCCTCTTTATGGATCTGAACATGTTCTGGACCCTCAGCATCCCAACTGAAATCCCCGGCTACAATGCCTTTCTCCTGTGTGAATACAGATGGGAAGTATTCATTGAAGACCTCACCTGCTTTCTCTGGCTCCATGTACCGATTGTCCCTTTGGTTTCTCACAGGCCTCCCTCTTTCGCTGGGAATCCTCTTACTCTCACGATGCTGATAAAATATCTGTGGCTTTTCCACAATCGTATCTGCCAAATATATTTCATGACCATTGTTTGTCCCTCATTTTCCACAATCCCCTTGCACTCTCTATCCTTGTGAACGGCTTCACCTGATATTATTGCACTGTATTTTCTTTATCAAACTCACGATATCACTTGATCAGTATTCCCTGGACTTGCTGCCTTTACTATTCACTCTTCAAGGAGCACACCGGCCCTGCGTTCTCACTGCATCACTTTAAAATACTCCACTTTTCTAATATGCACCCAATTGCAGGGAGTTCCTCCCTGTCTCTGTTTGCCAGACCCTCTCTAATGATCGCAATACTGATAGGAGATTCAGTTGTGAGGGGAACAGACAGGAGACTGTGTGGCTGCAGAAGAGACCCCGGGATGATGTGCTGCCTCCCGGGTACCAGGGTGAAGGGTGTCTCTGAGCGGTTACTGAATATTCTGAAGGGGAGGGTGAACAGCCAGAGGTCATTGTGCACATCTGTCCATATGTCAGAGGTAGACAAAGGGATGGGGTCCTGTGAAATGAGTACAGGGAGTTAGGTGAGAAGTTAACAAAGCAGGATATTGACATTAATGATCTCCAGATTACTCCCAATGTCAAGTGCCAGTGAGGGTAGAAATAGAAAGATAGGCCGGATGGATGTGTGGCCGAGGAGCTGGTATAGGGGGCAGGGTTTTCAGTTCTTGGGTCATTTGGATCTCTTCTGGGGTAGGGGTGACCTGTACAAAGGGGATGGTTTGCACTTGAAGCAGAGGGGCACCAGTATCCCACGGAGGAGATTTCCTAGCGTTACCCAGGAGGATTTAAACTAGTTTGGCAGGGAGTTGTGACTCTGAGTAAGAGAGGGACCATCGAAAAGTCAGGGGAAATACATCATCCATCAAGAGCAAGTTATCTATTCAGGATATCCAGGGGCACAGTCAAGGGAGGGAAAGATATCTGGTTTAAAGGGCATTTATTTCAACACACGAGCCCTGACTGGTAAGGCAGACGAGCTCAGAGCATGGATTAGCTCTGGGGACTGGGATATTATAACCATAACAGAAACATGTCCGAGAGAAGGCCAGGACTGGCAGCTCAGCGTTCCGGGCTACAGAAAGTACAGGCGTGACAGAAGGACAAGTAAGTGAAGAGGGGGAGTTGTCCTTTTGATTAGGAAGGACATAACAACAGTGCTTCCAGTCAATACTGTTAAGCAGTCATCAAATGAGGCCATATATATAAAAGTTAGAAACAAAAAGGGGATGGTCAGTCTGCTGGGATCATGTTCTAGACCCTCAACTAGCCAGCGGATATGAGAAGAGAAAATGCGTAGTGAGTTTGCAGGTACCTATAAAAATAATGGATTAGGATTGGTTGGAGATTTTAACTTCCCCTGTATTGCCTGGGCCACACAGAGTGTAAAAGTCCCGTACTGAGTGGAATTTGTCAAATGTGTTCCAGAAAGTTTCCTAAATTAAGACGTAGAGGGCTCTATGCTACTCAGGCGGATGCAACACGAAACCTCTCCTCAGAAACCGAGGTCAGGCAACTGACTGAAGTATCAGTCGCAGAGCACATTGCGTCCAGTGGCCACAACTGTCTTTGTTTTAACATAGTTATGTAAAAAGATCTGACGGGTTGACAGATTTAGGTCTTAAACTGGAACTGGGCCAAAATTGGGGCCATTCAGTGAAGGTAAAAATCACACAACACCAGGCTATAGTCCTGATGGTTTACAGAGGAACCTCGATTATCTGAACGAGATGGGCGGGCACTATTTCGTTCGGATAATTGATTATTCGGTTAATCGATTCAATGCCTTTGCTCTGGGGCTCGGAGTTTTCAGTCCAGTCTGCTCCCTGTTCAGGTGATTAGACAGCAGCAAGCTATGAGCAAGCCCCCACACCCTGACAGCCCCCCAAAACACATCCCGCTCGACTCCAAACCCATCCAATTCTGCCCCCACCCGACCCTCAACGTTGCCCCGCCATCTGCCGCAAACTCACCCAACAGCGACCCCCAAAGCCGTCCGATGCAACCTTCCACCTGCCGCCTGCCCCCACCTCCCAAACACGTCCGACATCACCCTCAGCCCGTCCTCAAAGCCCTCCAATACCGCCCCCCCACCACACCCACCGTCTAATCCATGTCCACGCCCATGCCCCCGTAAGTGTTACACATTTAAGCGGATAGTGAAGAAGGTGTTTGGTGTTATTTCCTTTATTGGTCAGAGCATTGATTATTGGAGATTGGAGGTCATGTTGCAGCTGTACAGCACACTAGTTAGGCCACTTTTGGAATATTCCATGCAGTTCTGGTCTTTTTCCTATTGGAAGGATGTTGTGAAGTTGGAAAGTGTTTAGAAAAGTTTTACAAGGATGTTGCCCGGGTTGGAGGATTTGAGCTATCGGGAGAGGCTGAAATGATGGGAACTGTTTTCCTTGGAGCGTCAGAGGCTAAGGGGTGACATTCTTGAGGTTTATAAAATCATGAGGGGCATGGATAGGATAAACAGACAAGGTCTTTTCCCTGGAATGGTGGAGACCAGAGCTGGAGGGCACAGGTTTAGGGAGAGAGATGAAAGATTTAAAAGGGACCTAAGGGGCTACATTTTTACGCAGAGTGTGGTTATGTATGGAATGTACTGCCAGAGGAAGTGTTGGAGGCTGGTGCAATTGAAGAATTCAAAAGGCATCTGGATTGGTATATGAATAAAAAGGGTTTAGTGGGATATGGGCCAAGTGCTGGCAGACGGAATGAGATTAGGAAAGGATATCTGGACGGCGTGGACGAGTTGGACCGAAGGGTCCGTTTATGTGTTGTATGTCTCCAGCACTCTCTGGCTCTAAATGCTTTCCACTGTTCATTTACAGACTGACATTTCAGTCTGTTTCCCCTGTTTATCTTGGTCAGTTCTCTCTCAAAATCATATAATGGGCTTTGTTACTGATGCTCGGGTGCATTCTGGTCACTTTAAAATGTCATAATCATTTTGAATTCCGGTATAATTTCTTGGAGGATCTCGGTGTGATATTACGCATTCACTCAGCTTCATCACCCAACAGTCGATCTGAGGTAGTTACATCCCTAGCCATTTGCACAATGTGTCATTCAAAGAAACACTGACTAAAACATTCAAGGAGGATCTTGGTTAATATCACTCTTGCCAATGTGTCTGTCCCAAATTATACAAAGATTTAAGTCTCCAAAAATTATCACACCACCTTTGCTACAATTTCTCATTAATTCCTGTTTAATGCCGAGATGAGCAATGAAATACTGCAAGGCAGCATAAAAAACTATTGTCCTGCTTGTGTTTTTGACACAGAGCACCCAGAATTTACATTCAGGCTGATTCAGCTGCATAATCCGAGACCAAATGTTTTCTCTGTAATGCCTTTTTTATCCATTAGTATCAGGGTTCCCATCTTGCTTTTCCATTCTCCCTGAGATCCTGTAAGGTTGTTTACTGTTGAATATTTATGTTCCACCTTTTGTTCAACTTGTAATCGCGTCTGTCTGGTGACTAAGTCTCATTTATCTCTGTGTCACAAGTCTATTACCTTATTGTAGATACTTTGTCCATTCCGAAAAAAAACAACATTATAATTTCCTCTTCCCCACAATGTCCTGTCACAAACCGATTCATTGATGTACAGTTTTAGTTAAACTTTGTCCCATCCTGTTCTTTTCTGCTTGTCTCAGCCACATTCCCATGCTGTTCCGAGGCTTCACATTTTCTCTTTGGATTTGGAAAGCTCCTTTCACCTGAACCCTGTCCCTGCATCCTCCATGTCAGCTTAAAGTCCTGTCCATAAACCTACCGACATGACTGGCCAGGACACTGCTCCCAACAGTGTTGATTTTAAATGACTCGTGAGATATTGCGGTCTCTGGCTGGCCAGCATCGCATGCCCACCCTGACCAGCCTTAGAGCTGAGTGGCTTGACAGACCATTACAGACGGTATTTGAGAGTCAATCCTATTGCTCTGGGTCTGGATTCATATGTCGGCCAGACCGGCAGCCTATAACAGATTTCCTGACTGAGAGGGTATTAAGCAGTTAGATGGGTATCCCTGACACCGGCATTAAATTCTGGATGAACAGTCTAGTGAGAGTAACACGAGGCCATTGCCTGGCCCACTGATGGCTCACTCATCCCTGAGTACTGATCCCAGTGCACCTTCTTCCTGACCGTGGTTTGATCGTGATGCCTTCCTGCACTCTGGTGATATCACACAGTCTCTCTCCATGTGATATGTGTCACTGTGAGGGTTTAATTGATGCCGGTGACTGCACCTTTTGCCGCTACTCCAGATCCTGAGCCAACAGAATTCTCCAATCCAGAGAGACGCAGCAGCACAGGCTAGGGATGGAGACTGGGATTTTCCAGATCTCTATGGGACTCAGTGCCATTCTCCATGTTTAACACTTGATGCATCAGTCTAGTTTCCCATTCTGCCTGTTTTTCTGTCTCCTGTAGGTACTCAGGATGCTCCAAACTCTGCAGAATTCCCAGTTCCTGTTTCATTCATCACCACATTGAAGAGAGTTGGTCAGCCAGAGAGATGGAGAGTGAGATCTGGAGCCTTCACTAAATCCTGCAGTGAGGTAACATCACTCACAGTGAACAGAGCAGAGTGTATTTAAGGGATCGAACTTTGGTCCGGAAGACATGACATAGATACAGTGTTGAAGTACGAACACACAGCATGATGGTCCCAGGCTGAAACCCCACCGTCTTGTTTACTTTCATCTCTGCTGTACTGAGCCTTCCTGTGTCAGTATAGGAAGTTGACAGTTATCAATCCAGGCCTGTGCTGTCTTAGTGAGGATCAGTACAACAGAGGGGAAAGCAGGTCTCCCTCAAGGAGATTGCATTGAAACCTGGGATCTTTCTGTTCTATATTCACCCCTCACGCTGTCTGTTGTGTGATACAGACAAACAGCAAGGAAACATGCCTTTTGGTCCAACTCATTTGTGCCAGTGAATGCTTGTAATTCCCAGAAAAGTTTATATTTCTGTAACCTCCACCCCTCCCATATTCCCTCCACCTACTCCGATGCTGACGACTCTCCCTATGTGTAAATTGCTCCAATGTCGATAACATGCCCAATCTCAATAATCTCATCCTGCACTCAGTACAATAATTCATATTTCTGTAGTCTTCCACAATACTTACGGTGCCCCCATCTCTGTAAAATCATCCACCCAGGAGCAAAATACCCACCTGTGTACCTTCCTCAAGCCCCAGGAGAACATGCTATCATTGTAACCTTCTGCAGGCCCGATAACACACCTGCCTCCTGGCCGATAGCACCACACGACCTCAATAACCTTCTCCCATCCCTACCGACCTTCTTATCTGTATGAACACCTCCAGACCCCTTTCAAACCACAACAGCACTCCACATCTCTATTTGCTCCTCCACTCTCTACAGTCCTCCCAGCACCTCAAATATTCTCTCTCTGCGTAATTCTGCAATTTGGGGCAGCACGGTGGCTCAGTGGTGAGCAATGGTGCCGCACCGCGCCAGGGACCCAGGTTCGATTCCAGCGTTAGGTGATTGTCTGTGTGGAGTTTGCACTTTGTCCCTGTTTCTGCGTGGGTTTCCTCCGGGTTCTTCGGTTTCCTCCGACAGTCCAAAGATGTGCAGGTCAGGTGAATTGGCCGTGCTAAATTGTCCATAGTGTTACATGCATTGTCAGAGAGAAGTGGGTCTAGGTGGATTACTCTTTGGAGAGTTGGTGTGGCCTTGTTGGGCCGAAGTACCTGTTCCCATGTTCTAGGGAATCTAATCTAAACTCTCCCTCTGCATTCCATATTACTGTCCCTAAATATATCCCTCTATCCATAAACAGCCCCAAACCCTTCAAACCTCCAAGTCCCTGTGAACTCCCACTGCTTCAACATCCCTCCTTAACTGTGTAACCTCTTCCAGTCCTGAAACACTAAAAATGTGGACATCCTACAATCCTCCCGATCTGCGTAATCCTCTCAGGTCCCTGCAACACCATCGATCTGTGGAACCAGCTCCAATGCCTGTGACTCTCCCACTCAGTTTCTACAAGACTGGCTATCTATGTAACATCCTCCTGTCGCTATCACCCACCCTGTCAATGTAAGCTCCTCCAGTCTCCCCACCAATCTAACCTTCTCCAGCTCTTACACCCCTATCTGTGTAAACGTTACACTCCCCTACAACCATCACTAAAGCATAAACCTCCTCGAGTGAGTGCAATGCTTCCTATCTGTGTTTGTGTCTCCAGGCTCTATTGCTGTTCCTGTGTCTGTAAGTTCTGACAGATTGTCCAGCTTTCCGGTCCATATAATTTCCAGAACCTCAACATCCGACATCAACAAATGTCTTCATTAACTACAGCCTTCCTTATCTCTGTTCATTCCTCAATTCTATACAAGTTCATAATCTCATAAATTAGCAACATTCCATAAAATTCTCCCTGTCTGCGTAAACTGCCCCAATCCTACACTGAGAAGCCTCACTGTCCTTTTGATCATCTGTAGTCCCTTCAGATCGCCCTGTATCTTTCCTGACTCCATTGAATACAGCTCATCTCATGTTATAACTCCTCGAACTCATATGTTACTCCCCATCTCTGTGATATTCTTCAGTTGCTGCAATTCTCTTTCTTTATCTCCAGATCTTCCAATCCTCCTGATCGATGTAAGGTTATTGATCCCTTGCAGCATGTTTAATACCTATAGCAGCCTCCAACTCCTCAATGCATCCTGTCGCTGTAACCTCCTCAAATACTACAGCTCACTGTCTTTGTAATATCTTCCAGTATCTGCAACCCTGTTGATTTCTGTAACCTCTTCCAGAACAGCACTCCAAATCCCTGTGTAACTGATGGGAATGCTGCCAACCTGCCTTCACAGTCCTCACTAACTCTCTGAACTCCTGCAGCCCTACAACCCTCAGTATCTCTGGTCCCTCCAATCCCTACACTTCTCCCTGGCTGTATGAACTGCTCCAGCCCCTTCAACCCTCCCTATCTCACTCACTCCTGCAGCTCCAACTGCTGTGCATGTCAGTGTAATCCCCAACACCAATAATCATCCATTTCTCTATAAACTCCTGTAGCTCCAAATTCTACCCAATCTGTCTAATCTCCAGTGCCTACAACCTTCCCTTTCTTTGAAAGCTTCTTTAGCTCAAACTACCACCAATATCTGTGTAATCTTCAGTCCCCACAACCCTCCCAGTCTCTGTATCTCCTGAATATCCAGTGACCACCCCTATCTGAGTAATCTCTAGTCCCTGTATTCCTCCTGATCTCTGTAACTCCTTCAGGACTGATAACCCTGTAACTCTCCTTGACATCTTTCAGCCCGACAACCATCTGATCTCTAACCACCAACAGTGATCTCAAACCACCCAAACTCTGTAACATTCTCCAGTCTCTACAACCCAGCTTTTCTCTGTTAGCTTCGCTGGTGTCTGTATTCCCCTTTATCTTCAGTTACAGATCCTTGCTCAGGAGAAAATGTCTCAGTACCGAATCTGTAAGAACACAAGAATCTTTGGTGTATCAATAAATTTGCCTCATTTTCTAAATTGTAACGACTGCAAGTTCAACCTTCTCCACCTCTTCTCATCAATATCCCTCCATTTTGAAGAACAGCCTGGTGAACCTTCTCTGGGCTGCCTCCAATGCAAGGACATTTTCCCTCCAGATAGGGGGCCAACCTGTTCACAGTATTCTCAGTGCGAGCTGACAGGAATCCTTTATAGTTGTGATAAGCCTTCCCTATTTTTATTCTCCATTCCCTTTGGAATCAATGCCAGCATTCCATTTGCCTTCTCTATATCCTGCTTGCCCTGTATGCTACCTTTCTGAGATTTATACACAAGGATTTCCAAGTTACTCTGTGGTGTAGCTCTCTGCAGTTTATCTGAAACCAAGAAGTGACATCAATAATCAGGAAGGTGCTGGAATGTATGGTAAACGATATGCCAGAAATGATAACTGCACACTTAGAAACCTAGGGAAAAAGTGCAGTCCATACGACCATCATTTATAGGAGTAGAATTAGGCTATTCGGTCCATCGGGTCTATTCCACTATTCGATTATGGTTGAATTGTTTCTCAACCTCGTTCTCTCACTTACTCCCTGTAACCCTTGATCTCCTTACTCATCCAGAACCTAGCTATCTCTGAATCACTTAGCACCCACAGCCTCATGAGGTAGTGAGTTCAACAGATCCATCACCCTCTGGCTGTATAAATCCCTCCACATCTGTATTCGAAAGGGTCGTCCCTTCACTCTGAAGCTGTGCCCTTGGCCTCTAGTCTCTCCTGCTCATGGAAACATCTTGCCCACGTTCACACCATCCAGGCCCCTCAGTATTCTGTAAGTTTGAATGAGATTCTGCCTCCGCCTCTGAAACTTCATCAAGTGCAGACCCAGAGACTTCACCTGGTCCTCTTTAGTCAAGCATTTAGTCACTGGGATCTTTCATGGAAACCCATTTCTCGTACCCCTTCACATCCTTTGTCCAGACTCTGAATGAATAACGTGTAGAGTGTAGTCCCAACACTGACCCCTGCGGAGCTCCCCTCATCACCAGTTACCATCGTGAAAAAGACCCCTTTCTTCACACTCTCTGTCTTGTGCCAATCGGACAAATCCTCTATCCATGCTAAGCATGTTGTTCTGAAACGGAAATTTCATTTCACACCCACTGCAGGATTTATTTTTCTGTCTGGCTGTTAACGGCAGAGTTTCACCATTACATTCCCATCTGTAATTCCCTGGAGAAGGTGGTGGTGAGCTGCCTTCCTGACCCATTGCAATCCTTTAGGTGTAGGGACAGACACAGTGCTGGGAGGATGGAGCGTGGCTTGAAGGGCACCTTGGAAATGCTGGTGTTCCCGTGCAGCTGGATCTCCTGTCCTTCCAGGGTATAGTGGTTCCGGGTTTGGGAAGTACTGTTGAAAGAGCCTGCCTGAGTGACCTCAGTGCTACTTGTAGATCTTTTATTTCTTCATTCATTCACAGACATGAACTTTGATGGATGAGTCAGCAGTTCTTGTTGACTTTGTGTTGTTCCTGAGAAGGTGGTGAGCTGCCTTCCTGAGCCACTGTACCAGCCGTTGGAAATTCTGATCACCTAAAATTTCTCCCTTTTTAAATTTGTCACCCCTTCAGCTTCTGTAACTCTCCATATAACTGTAATCAATGACAGCACAGATTCCCTTCCTAAATCTCTATAATTACAATGGTAGTGTGTGCTGAATTGGCACTTTTCGTCCTCTTTATCCATTTTATGACTTCCAGCCCCTACCATCCCACTATTTGGAATGGTTCCATTCTCTGCACCTCTTCATGTCCTGAGAGACCTTGAACACCACCAGTGCTTGAAAGTTTATATTCCGCCCAGTTACTGCGAGTCTTCTAACTCTGTAACATCCAACAGTTTCCAGTACCATACAACACTTGCTGGCTCTCAAATTGCATTTGTTGAAGTCTGCACATCGCTGTAAGCAGCTCAGAAAAAGCCCTATAGACTCTACAAAGCTCCATCATGAACAAGCCACAATCTTTCTATTTTCTTTGCCTTCTTCTGTGTCTTCAACTCTCACTCTATCTTCCAGTAAACCTCTTTAGTTGCTGCAGGTCTCCCTAGCTCCCCAGATAACCTGTTCCATCCCATACAGCTCCCTCAATCACTGTAACACCCTCTGCTCTGTCTAACCCTCCTCTTTCCCACTGTCTTTCAGGCACAACAGCGATCCTGTAAGAGTGCAGTGCGGAACGGGCTGTTATAAATCTCAGCTGAGGCTTGAGGCCTACCATTACCTGGGAGTCACAAGGGGAGAGACCCTGAGAGAGAGCAGTAGAATATTAATCAGCATCAAGGATCGAGGCCAACTGGGACTTGGAGTTGGAGAAACAGCAGAGCAGGAGGCTCGAAATCAACGGCGAGTCACAGAGGGAGTGACCCTGTGAGGGAGCAACATGGAACCAGATCTTGAGGCTCACTCACGTCTAGGAGGTGAATGCACCAACATGGGACGATTATAAATCAGCACTGAGGATCGAGGCCTAGTCATGCCTGGGATTCACAGAGACGGTGACGCTGTGAGTGAGCAGAGTGGAGTGGGAGCTGGAGGTTTGCACGCCCCTGGCAGTCACAGAGATGGTGACCCTGTGAGGGAGTGGGAGCTGGAGGATTACACGTATCTGGGAGTCACGGAGAAAACCTTCTGCTACTGAGACCTTCCTGCATCGAGTTTGAATGAAGTGCAAGAGCCATCACAGAAAAGGTTGTATGTTCATTGGCTGATAAATACACCGTTATTAGTGACTGTCAGTTAATTGCTGTAAGTCAGCAAATTTATTTTTTAACTTCTGAAATAAAGATTGATCTCAGAAATATGAGGGGGATGTGAAATTCTGAGCCAGTATAATAAATTATGCTCAGTAAGCCACAGTTGAATAAGGGACTTAACCATATTATGATGTCCCTGATGTTAACTTAATTCTAAGTAATTAAGTAAGTTACTCTAGACATGTTGCATTTTAAGACATGGCAAGGCATGTTTGTCAAATGGAAAATGTGTTCTGTTACATTGGGAAGTCAGAGCGCCTGCTCGTGTCCTCGATGAACACTGGGTCGTGGAGCTCAGACTGTGACTAGAGACTCTGCCATGCTGAGAGTTATGGGGATAGCACACACACAGAACAGACCACCCTGCAGACATGACAACCTGGAATAAGTAAGGGATGGGGTCTAGGCAATCGAAGAGAAACAGCCAGGGAATCCATGTATAGCCTGATGTCTCCCTCCCAATTCAGTTTACCATTTCGGAAGCTGATGAAGGTGCAGTCAGACACATGTCTGTGGCCCCACAAACAGCCTGACTGTACAGGAGGGGAGGGAGAAGGAAGGAGGAGCAATAGTCACAGAGAAGTCAGGAAAGTGAATAAGGTGTCAGCGTGTCTGTAATTCCAGGATAGTGGGGTTAAGAACGTTACTGTGTCTGCACGACAATCGTCTGGTGGCCAGTGAGCAGTCAAAGGTCATGTCTACGTTGGTAGGGATGGCATGGGTAGGAAGAGTGAAGTGGTCTGGGTATCAGAATTTAGGGAGCTAGGTGGATGGTTAGCAAATGGGAACTCAAATTTATCAATCCCCGGAATACTCGCAGGGCCGTGTACAAGTGAGAACAGGACTCTGAGTTTTAGGTAGATGAGTGTGTGACTGGAGCGATGGTGTAGCAGGAAGGGCTTCAGATTCCTGGGTCATTGGGACTGATTCTGGGGAAGGCAGCAACTCTACAAATTGGATGGGCTAACGTGACAGAGCTGGGACTAATTCCTTCTGGGGTGTGTGGGTGGAATTGAAAATAACTTGCCGTGTGTATGGGATCCAAGAAGGAATAGTGGAGGAGACTACCAGGATTCTAAAAATAATGGGAGATATAGTTGGTACTAATTTACAACCACAAGTTTATCAGTGGAATACTCGAAATGTGGGGAGTTCCAGATGCAGATTGGTGTGTGGAAATCTGATGTACTGATCACCGAGAGCTGGCTCAAGGAATAGCAGGACTGGGTGTTAAATATTGCTGGGGATAAAGGATTCCAAAATGATAGAAGGGAAGAGAAAGGATGAAGGTAGAAGTACTGGTTGAGATTAGCGTTAGTTAAGGAGACCAAGAGACAGAGGATCCATCCAAGGACAGAATGAATTTGGCTGGAGGTACAGAACAAAAAGTGTTCAATTAAACTGTGAGGTACAGTCTATCAGCCAGCAACCATTGGAAAGGATGGAGAGAATAAATATTCAGGGGCATTTGAGAGCAATGACAATACTACAGATTAGTTATACTGAGAAACTTAATTTATCCAAATATTGACTGGGTTATTGGTGGTGCAGGGTCATGAGGGGCCAGTATCCCTGGATTATATGGAGGAGAGCACACTTCAGGTGTATGTGTCCAGCCCAAGAGAGCACGTACTGTTGGACCTGGTCCTTGGGGAAGAGATGGGGCAAGTGGATCCAGTGTCAGTAGGGGAATGTTTTGGGGGTGCAGCGATCATTTTTTTTGTAAAGTTCAGAATGATGGTAGAGAATGATATGCAATAATTGAGAGTGAGAAACATTAGTTGACTGAGAGCAGCCTTCAATAAGGCAAGAATGAAGCCGGGATCTTGTCAACAAGGCCAGTGAAATTGTAGCTGTAAATAGCTAGGTCAGATGGAGCTGGGATTGTGGAGATGTGGCTGCAGTGTGACCACGACTGGGAACTGGATAGTCAAAGGTTTTCCCCATTTCTACAGGAAGGATAAATAGGCCAACACAGTGAAGTAGTATTGTGTATAAAGGATGGGATCAGTATTATTGTGACGTTAATCAATTCACACACTGCTCCTCCCTGTCCTCATCCCTCATCACTGCGTATTGATGCTATCAGACATTGGTAACCTTTGAAAACTTCAGCAAATAGCACAGTATAGAGGAGATGACTTTGTCCACTGTCTGCATTGGACAAGTTGTAATGTTTGTTAAAGCCCTGGTTCTGTCTCCCCGGACAGTGTAGATCTTCAGGTGCAGATCCCGGCACCTTTTTAAAATGGTTTGAGAATTTCTGCATCTACCCCGCTTCCATGTGTGACTCCCAGGCCCCTACCATACTCTGGGTGAAATAACAACTTTCCTCACCACTTCTCTAATATTTCATCCAATTACATTAAAGATTCGCCACTGGTAATTGAGCTCTCTAACAGCAACAAGATGTTGTCTCCCTTTCTACCCATGTCCCTGCAGCAGCATTAAATGTGTACAAACACGGAGTGAGCAGCTCAGAGGGACAGGCCATGAGCTGGATGGATCCCCCTGAGCACAGTGTCTTTGCAGCAGCATTGCATTGAGAGTTGTCAGTGCAACCTGAGCTGCAGCATTGAAGTACACGTGTACTATCAGTGGGTCGGAGATGTGCTGAGATGGCATGGTGAGGCTGGCATATGTCAGATTCTAACGTCGGAGATGTGGCATACGTGCAGCTCCTGTTAGTGGAGTGTCCCCTGAGACGTTGGTGTCCAAGATAGAAGGTCGTAGTAGCGAGGGGCGAGATGGACTCACCAGTTACCAGCTCCGACTTTCACGCCAAATTCTCCGTATTGAGTTTCCCGAAAGTGGAAGGGAGGACATAAACCTGCAAGTTGATGAGGAGAGATCAACAATAATGTGGTTATTAATCATTAGTAATCATTGACTGAGCATCTCGCCACTGCTGCACACAAATCTTGACTTAACGAACAGTCCAGCACAGGAACAGGCCCTTCAGCCCAGCAAGCCTATACTGACACATGATGCCCTTCTAAAGTTAAAACGAAAGTTTTTGCTTCTACATATTCTACGTAATTCTATTCGTTGTTGTTTCTACTCTGTGTCAAGATGCCTCTTAAACCTTGCTATATTAGCTTGTTTCCCTCTTATCAGTGTATTCCAGTCACTTTCACATTCTATCTGGAAAAGCAAAAAAATCTTGCCGAGAATATCACCTGAACTTTCTCCTTCACTAAAATCTACGGTCCTGAGTAATTGATATTTCTACTCTGGGAAAAAGTCTTTAACTGTCCTTCTCTCTGTCTCTGATAAAAAGTTGTAAATCTCCATCACGTAGTCCCATAGCCAATGATGCCCAGCTGCACACAAACCATGTTTGTTCAATTTCTCCTTCTGACTAATACCATCCAAACCAGACAACTTCCTGGTAAAGCGTTTCCATAGCTTCTCCAACACTTCCACATCGTTCTGCTGGTGTGGCAACCAGTACTGTACACAATATTCCAAATGTGCCCGAACTGAGATTCTCTACAACTGCAATATAACCTGCTAATTTTCATATTGTACGCTCTGATGCCTGTCTGCAAGTTTGCCGTCAGTCTTCTTGATCACCCTATCCACCCGTGTTGTCACTTTCCGGGAACTGTGGAGCTGTACACCAAGATCCCTTCGGATGTTGATGTGGCCAGTTGTTTTTCCATCCACTTTATACTTCTCTCCTGCATTAGACCTTCTAAAACGCATCACGTCACAACTGTCCAGATAAAGTTATATCTGTGTTTTCTCTGTCCAAGTCTGCAGCTGACCTATATCTCTGGCAATCATCCTCACAATCTGCAACTCTGCCAATCTATTTACAGATCTCCAGTCAAAAAAACACTGTTCCACCACTACTCTGTCTTCTATGGCCAAGCAGTTCTCTATCCATCTTACTAACTGAACGCTGATCCTATTTCACTTCACCTTCTGTCGGAGCCTGCCATAAGGAACCATATCAAAGGTTCCATGCCCTCATCAATCAATTGTCTCACTTCCCCAAAATAATCAAGTTTGTAAAACAGGATATTCCCCACAAAACTGTGTTGCCTGTGCGAGTAAGTCCATACGAGAATACTGTTGGAGCTGCACTCATTCAGACAGGTGCTAATTCCATCACATTCCTGACTTGAACCTTGGAGATTAGATTAGATTCCCTACAGTGTGGAAGCAGGCCCTTCAGCCCAACCAGTCCACACCAACCCTCAGAAGAGTAACCCATCCAGACCCATTCCCCTGCACGATATTGAACCCTGACTAATGCACCAAATACTATGGGCAGTTTAGGATGGCCAATTCACCTGACCTGCACATCTTTGGACTGTGGGAGGAAACCGGAGCACCCAGAGGAAACCCACGCAGACACGGGGTAAATGTGAAAACTCCACACAGACAGTCACCCAAGGCCAGAATTGAACCCAGGACTTAGGTGACGCAGCAGTGCAAAGCACTGAGTTCTTGATGGTGACTGTACAGTGGGAGGTATGTCGAGCCATGAAGTTTATTGTGCAGTGGGATGTGTGTCTGGCCGTGATGGT
This sequence comes from Chiloscyllium plagiosum, assembly GCF_037043375.1. NCBI lineage: Eukaryota > Metazoa > Chordata > Chondrichthyes > Orectolobiformes > Hemiscylliidae > Chiloscyllium > Chiloscyllium plagiosum. Next base: position 73,070,950 of record NW_028270177.1, read on the forward strand.
TACTGTACAGTGGGAGGTATGTCGGGCCGTGATGGTTACTGTACAGTGGGAGGTATGTCGGTCTGTGATGGTTACTGTACAGTGGGAGGTATGTCGGGCCGTGATGGTTACTGTATAGTGGGAGGTATGTCGGTCTGTGATGGTTACTGTACAGTGGGAGGTATGTTGGGCCGTGATGGTTACTGTACAGTGGGAGGTATGTCTGGCTGTGAGGTTGCAGACTGTATGAGCTGTGCAGAGTATGATTCTCCTCCTGCCGATGGCCTACTGCACCTCAAGAATGCATCATTATTTGTTTCTCAATCGGTTTTAAGTCTGTACAATTCACTGCCCGGGGGCTACATATCATGGTGAGGCGAGTCTGGACATTGTGAAGGTAGCCCTTGCTCCCCATAAGGACTGTGCTGTGACCGTTCTTATCGATGTATGAAATGGAGTGGTGTATCTGCAGCAGGCAGATCGGTGAAGATGTGGTCAATTATATGTTTCCCTTTTGTTGATTCTCCATAACTTGCCACAGAGCAGTCTCGCAGCCACAGGATCCAGCATCAATGCTGAGCACTGTATAGACTATATACCAAGGAGCTGCCCCCTCAGCCTGGCTGTGTCCTAGCAGTGGGACAGACCCCACCAGAGAGGGTGGTGATGTTGCCTGGTACATATCCTGTTCACAGAAATCCTGCTTTACAGACAATATCTGACTGTTGCTTGATGAGTTTGTGGGAAAAATACAACAGGTCACTTTTCCTTTTTGTACAATGAAGAGTCAATATCACGTTGTTTCTTACATATTTTAAAATAAACCAAACATCATTATTTTTCAGTTGAAAACAATTGAAGTGAAGAATAATTGAATTACCACAGCGCACACCTAACTATTACACAATTCAGTGACTGTAGTAAATAGCTCATTGATGTTCAGATCAGTGAACACACCGTCTTGCAGGCAGCAAAGCTGTTGAAAAAGACTGAGAAAAAGCCTGAATTCAGTCACAGTGTTACTGGGCCTCACCATGACCTCCAAAACACTGGCCATCTCCAAATTCTGTCCAGAGAGCTTCCAAACTGGAGCTGGGCAGTTACTGACACAATCCCTCACAATGGATTGGTTACAGACATACCTGAACAGCAGGGAGATGTGAGTGGGGAAAACTGGTCAATGGACTAGCACATGGCACTGGTCTAGACCCAGTTCAACATTTGTAACAATGACCTGTAAACAGCCATGTCTTGCAGGTATATCTCTTCTGGTATGGCACCTAAACTCTGTAGTTCTGTACCTTGGACCTGATCCTGAATGAAGGTGTTATAAAGGTGATGGGCTCCTGCAGCACATTGCATCTTACATTGGATCCCTCATAAACCATATCCAGTGTTATAATATCCAATATCTAAACAGAATTTTGCAGCTCCATTGATGGCCAGTATTATCTCAGCCCACCGACGTTGTGTGTGTCTTAAGCTGGAAATTTCTGTGTAAATGTTTACAGCATTCTTCTAACCGTTAACAGCAAAGACTCTTTACTGAATGTACGATAACCTTTCATAATACCAACTTTTAGATTGTCCAATAAGCACAAAATCGATCCATTTATTCTGTTCACTTTTATAACAATAATATGATGAAAACAGTGCCCAACTCATAGTAAGGAGCATTGAAATGTTGAGGCTCATTACCACACCCAAGACCAAATTATTACTAAGTGCAAGGACTGTGAAAGAATGCAATTATTTTCCCTTGTATTAATATTGTGAACTAATAGTCGACTTTCCTGCTCCTCAGATGGTGCCTGAATGGCTGTGCTTTTCCAGAACCACACTTTTTGGCTCTGATCTCCAGCATCTGCTGTCCTCACTTTCCCCCTGCACGCTTAATAATTTTCGTCGCAACAATATCACTGTGTGTTTAAACATGTTACAGTCAGATATGAGGATATTTTCAATTGCTTCTGTCTATCTCAGAGCTCAGTAATGTGTGGTGTGATTGTCAGTGTCTGTGTGATGCTCGGTATGTAGGCCATGCATCTGAAAGACTGACAGATTATTTCAAACAACATATCCCTTCAGCTGTTCACAACAAGCAAGGTACTGCCTGGACCCAAACAGCCTGAGCTCCAAAGCCCAAAACTCAGGGCCCAGCATTGGGCAGGTCTGGACAATATTTTTCATTTTAATTTCTACTAGATATGATTGTGACGGTATTTATTGCCTGTCTCGTGTTGCCCTTGAGAAGGTGGTGTTGAGCTGTCACATTGACCCGTTGCAGCCCATGTGCGTTAGGGAGGGTCATTGAAACAGTGACACTGAATGAACAGCAATATACTTCCCAATCAGGATGGTGGGCGGCTTGGATTGGAACGTGAACATGGTGGGGGTCCCATGTATCCGTTTCTCTTGTCTCTCTTGATGGTCGTGGTTTCAGAGGTATGTTGTAAGGAGCCTTGGTAAATTTCTGTAGAGCACCGTGCAGATGGCAGATATTGCTGCTACTGAGTGTCAGTGGGTGAGGGGTGAAGCTACACTCACACAGGCAAATGGAAGTATTTAATCACACACACATTCAACATGTGTCTTATAGATGGAAGACAGGCTTTCGGAACTTTTGAGGTATGTTATTTCTGCAGGATTCCACCCCCTGACATACTCTTGTAGCCAATGAATTAATATATGTCAAAGTTAGCCGCTGGAAAAGCACAACAGGTTAGGCAGCACCTGAGGTACAGGAGAGTCGACATTTCAGCATAAGCCCTTCACAGGAATGGGTAATGTAATTATATGGTCAGTCCAGTTCTGGTTAACGGTAATGCCAGGGATATTTCTAGGTGGGTGTTCAGTGATATTGGTGGCATTGAACATTAAATGATATGGTACACTTTTCTATTGTTAGAGGTAATCGTTGTCTGGCACGTGTGTAATGGAAATGGTACTTGTCACTGTTAAGCACACGCCTGCATATTTCCAGGTCCTTGTTGCATTTGGACAAGGACTACTTCAGTATCTGAGTGAATCACGAATGGTGTTGAACATTGTCCAATCATTGGCAAACATCTTCACTTGTGACTTTAATGTACAGGGAGGGCCATTAATGATTGGTCCTAGGGCAGAGAGCACTCTTACAGCTCACTGATGCTGTCCCTCTCTCTGAGTTAAGAAGCTGGCTTCTAGTTCAACCTGCTCCAGAGGTCTTTAGCAACATATCTGAACGATTAATATGACAATATTTATCCCAAAGAGCTGAGCGAGTACTTGGTTAGCTCAATCAGTTGGACGGTTAGTTATTAATGCCAACAGTGTGGGTTCAATTCCTGCACTGACTGGGGTGACTAACGGACTGTCCTACTCAACCTCTCCCTTACTTGAGGCATGATGACTGTCCAGCTAAATTGCCACCAGTCGTCTCTGACGAACAAGAGAGCATCCCTCTCATGCTGTCGGAGTATGGTAGCTTCCTCTTCCATTTCTGATCTACAGGGTTACCCAGAAACCCTTTCCTGGGGAACTGCTGCAGAGCTGTCCTGGAGCGGAGATGGTTGCTCTCCACCAACCCCAGCCACCTTCCTTTGTACCAGGTATAACTTCAGCCAGTGCAGACGATTCTTCTTTGCTCCAGGTTTGCCGTTAAGCCTGGATACGACACTTGGTCAAGTGCAGTTATGATCATGTTAACTGTCACTGTCAACTTACCTCTAGAATTCAGCTATGTGTTTTCTTGTTGGACATCGTTAACCAAGGCTTCAAAGGGATGAGAGCCCAAACTGAGCTTCAGTGAGCAGGTTGGTGCTGAGGAAGTGCTGCTTGATCCAACTGTGAGTGACATCTTCCACCACTTTATTAATGATAGGGATTAGAGCAATGGGGCAATCATTGATTGTGTGATGTTTTGTCTGTGTGTACAGGACACACACGGATAGTTTCCCACATTGTCAGGTAGATCCCAGTGCAATATCCCTGCAGGAATAATTTGAATGGAATGTTATCAGGGCCCACATCCTTTGCATTACCTCATCCCTTCAGCTGTTTGGATTTACCGTGTATCAAATTAGCTGAAGACTCCCATCTGGAGAAGACTAAAATAGATCATCCTATCGACACTTCGGTCTGAACGTTGTTGTGAATATTTCTTCCTTAGCTTTTCTATTGTTGTGCTGGGCCCTTCCATCGTTGAGGAAGGTGATATTTGTGGATCCTACTCTTCCAGTGAGTTGTTTAATTGACCACACAATTCACGCTGATTGCATGTGACAGAATTGCAGAAATTAGTTTGTTAGTTAGATCTGTCTGTCATTGGCTGTTTATGCTATTTGGTGGGTAAGGGTCCTGTTTGGTAATGTCACCTCATTTTGAGGTATACCTGGTGCTGCTCTTGACTGGCCATCCTGTGTTCCTCATTGAACAAGGCGTTATCCCCTGGCCTGATGGTCAGGGTATTGTGCAGCACATGCCAGGCAGTGACAGTGAAAATTGTGCTGGAGTACAATTCTGCTGCTGTTGGTAATGACCCGAATCACCTCACACAGGCCAGTGTTGAGTTTTAGGTCTCTTTGAAATTTGTTCCATTGCGCATGGTGATCGTACCTCTCACGTGTGCTCATGCATATACACACTCTCTCACACTCACACTCGCACACTCTCACTCTCACTCACACTCACACTCACACTCTTTCACTCTCTCACTCTCTCACTAAGACTTCACACACACACACACACACACTCACACACTCACACAATTCACACACATACACTCACACACCCACACACTCACGCACTCACGCACTCACGCACTCACGCAATTCACACAATTCTCACAATTCACAATGTAAAAGTGGGACTTTGTCTATAGAAATACTGTGTGTGGTAGTCACCTTTCCCAATACGTCATCGATCAATGTGCCTGCAGCCAGTAGGTTGGTGAATATAAGGTCAAGTATGTTTCTCCCTCTCAGTCGTTCCCTTCCCACTCAGTGCAGACCCAGTCTTGCAGCTATGTCCTTTTGGACCCGACCATTTCAGCAATGCTGCTGCTGAGCCCCTCTGGGTGGTGGTTTTGAAATGGTCCACTCAAGATACCTTTCCATCTTTGTCACTCTCGGCTTCCATCAGAGGGACACTGATCCATCAGCTGAGGGAAGGGAGTCAGCAGGAGGTTTCCGTGTCAGTGACACAATGAGGTTTCGTTATGACACATTGTTGCTTGAGGAGTCTGTTGGTGCCTCTCCCACATACAGCCCTCGCCCCCAGATGTTAGGAAGGAGGGATTTCCAGGGTCTACAGGGCTTTTATTTTTTTGTCACTATCAATCGAAGGGCCTCTTCTGTGCTGTATGACACTCACTCTATGACGCTTGTGATTGGACAGTCCAAGGTCTCACTCCTTCAGTTCCTCCAAAGTGCCTTGTCTATTCCACAGATTTCTATAATATTTTCTCCATTAATTCCGTTTTTAGACTATCTACGTGTATTTCTGTATTTTTCCCTGTCATCTCCTCCAGCCGCAACATCCATTTGTATCTCCGTAACCCTCCGTATCACTACAATCTTTATCTAATACTCCAGTCCCATCTATCGCTGTAAATTCCGCCAACCCCTACACTCCTCCCTGTCTCTCTAATCTTCAGCTGCTTCATCTTTCCCCATATTCTGTAAATGAATTTAAAAATATCCCGCTAACCTATTCTAGCATGCATAGGCCACGCTATCTCTGTAACATCTCCAGCCTTGCTTTCCTCTCTCTGTAACATCTGCAGCCTTGCTTTCTTCTCTCTCTGTAACATCTCCAGCCTTGCTTTCCTCTCTCTGTAACATCTCTAACCTTGCATTCCTATCTCTGTAACGTCTCCAGCCTTGCTTTCCTATCTCTGTAATATCTCCAGCCTTGCTTTCGCATCTCTGTAATATCTCCACCATTGCTTTCCTATCTCTGATTTCCTTCACACCTCAGTGATTTGGTTTTTATGCACCTCAGTGAATTGGTTATATATCTGCTCCTGTATTTTCATCTTCCTGGGGCTCTATAAAATATCCCCAGCAGTGTATCCGTCATCGTTTGGACACTAACCTCGACCCATTAGGCCTCATTTGAAGACACGTCCAAGATATCGTCCCTCCTTACTGCAGTAACTGTTCCTTAATTAATAACGCAATACCACCTCCTCTTCAAAACCCTCTCCTGTCCTGCCTATTGTTCCAGTACAACAGAATATTGAGTTGTTAGCCCTGACCTCCCACAAACATGTCTCTGTTATGGCAAAAATGTTCCACCTCCACATGTCAGCTCATGCCATTGTCACACCAGTCTGTCAGATAATACACTCTGCATAATCGTAAGGTGGAATATAACACCTGGGAGTACTCTGTACCTCGGAGTTCCTCATTCATTCACTATTTTTAATCAGGCTGCCCAAACCATGAAAATTGTAACTCTGGGACTGAATGGCTATTTGTTGAATTGTAATTTCTTTTTTAAAAATGTATTTATCAAGTGCAACTTTCCAGAACTGAGCAGTCAGCCCCACATACAATGAGTCCAGATGGTTAATTTCCCGCTCAGTGTGCAGAGGGGACAGCCCTCAGTAATGCAGAAAGTGAGGACTGCAGTTGATAGAGATGAGAGTTGAAAAGTGTAGTACTGAAAAGCACAACAGGTCAGGCAGCATCCGAGGAGCAGGAGAATCGATGTTTTGGTCGTATGCTCTTTATCTGGAAGGCATTGGTGCATTCTTTTCTTTTAATTCTGTGATTCGCAGGAAGTTGGGAACCATACTTGCTCAGGAAGGTAGCACTGTATATTGCACTGAAATGGAAAGCAGTCAATCAGTTGGTTGGACAGGGTGTAGGCAAGTTGAGGGGAAGTACAGACTGATTGAAGTACAAACATAAAGATAGATAAATCCCGTAGGCCAGATGGGGTATACATGAGGTTACTCCTGGAAGTGATGGAAGAGATTGGTGTGCCTTTGGTGACGATCGTTGTGTCTTCACTGTCCACTAGAGTGGTGCCAGCTGATTGGAGTGTGCCAAATGTTATTCCCTTGTTCAGGGAAGGGAATATGGATAACCCTGGGAATGACCGAACAGTCAGTCTTACATCAGCGGTAGGCAAAGTATTGGAGACGCTTCTGAGAGACATGATAATTTGATTAGAGATAGTCAGCATGGCTTTTGAAAAGCTGGTCATGCCTCACAAACCTTATTGAGTTATTTGAAGATGTGAAAAAAACATGTTGATGAAGGTAGACCTGTAGATGTGGTGAACATGAATTTTAGCAAGGCGGTGGATAAGTTTCCCCATTGTAGGCTCATTCAGAAGGTAAGGAAGAATGGGACGCAGGGAAATTTGGCTCTCCAGATACGGGCATGGCTGGCCCATAGAAGACAGAGGATGGTAGCAGATGGAAAGTATTCAGCCTGGAGATCAGTGACCTGTGGTGTTCCACAGGGATCGGCTCTGGGACGTGTGTTGTTTGTGATTTTTATAAATGACTTTAATGAGGAAGTGGAACGGTGTGTTAGTAAGTTTACCGAAGACATGTAGGTTGATGGAATTGTGTATAGTATGGAAGGCTGTTGTAGGTTGCAACAGAACATTGACAGGATGCAGCGCTGGAATAATAAGTGGCAGATAAAGTTCCACCTTAAAAACGTGTGAAGTGATTTGTTTTAGAAGGTTGTATTTGAATACAGAATACAGGGTTAAAGACAGAATTCTTAGCAATGGGAAGAAACAGAGGGATCTTGGGGTCCATGTCCATAGATCCCACAAAATTGTCACCCAAGTTGATAGAGTTGTTAAGAAGGTTTATGATGTGTTGGCTTTCATGAGCAGGGGGATTGAGTGTTAGAGCGGAGAGGTTAATGCTTAGCTCGAAAAAGCTGTGGTTCAAACACACTTGAAATATTGTGTTCAGTTCTGGTTGCCTCATTATAGGAAATATGTGAAAGCCTCAGAGAGTGTGCAGAGAAGATTTAACAGGATGCTGCCTGGTCTGGAGGGCATCTCTTCGCACAAACTTTGCAAATCTTAGGAAGAAAATTTGAAGGAGCTAGGGATTTTCTCCCTGGAGTGAAGAAGAATGACAGGTGACTTGATAGAGGTGTACAAATGTTGAGAGACAAAGATTGGATAGCCAGAGTCTTTTACCATGGCAGAAATGGCTATCCACAAGCAGCGTAATTTTAAGGTTGCGGGGGGAGGGGGTGTTTGGAGGAAGGTTTCGGGGGGTTGTCAGAGATAGCTGCTTAACACAGAGTATGGTGGGGTTAGAATGCACAGCCAGTGATAGAAAGAAAGTCAGATACATTAGGTATAATTAAGAAGACTATTGAATAGGCACATGGAAGCTAGTGCATTGACGGTTATGTAGGTTAGTCTGATCTTAGAGTAGGATAAAAGGTCGGCAAAGCATTGAGAGCTGAATGGCCCTTATTGTGCTGTACTGTTCCATGTTCCAAGTTTCTCTCAGCTGGTGGATTCTCATCAGTTGGTGAATGTGTGAGGGAATGAGGTGTGAGAGTTCAGGAAGCTGGAAGGGGCGTGAGGCCAAGACTTCCAGTTATGGTGTGCATGGTTACAGTCAACTGAGTGCCAGCACAATATGTGTGGTTACCTCGACCAGACAAAATCCACTAAGTTTAGTTATTAAACTGATTTTTGGTTTGTCGTTAGCTCCTGGTTTCTTCAGATACATTCTGTTGGGTGACCAATGTATTAATATCTGACCATCCACAGACATTTACAATTTTATTTTCATACTGGTGAATGTGAAGGTACATTTATTGGATATAATCTCAGAGGATTCACTGTGAGTCACAAGATGCTGCAGAAATCTGTCAATTGTGAACATTTTCACACAGCGTCTGGACCAAGGAGCAGATGTAGGAAGTATGGGAAACATGCCAGATGTCAGCACCGTAAGCAATACCATGTGATTCTGACACTCAGTGTCCAGACAATGCTCTCTGGGTCATGCTGTGACTGAAGATGAATTTGTAAGACCTGGTTCCTGATCAAACATTAGTATCTAATTTAGACAGTATTTGTAACTACACTGAGAACATTGATAGGTAAAAACAAGGACTGCAGATGCTGGAAACCAGAGTCTAGATTAGAGCGGTGCTGGAAGAGCACAGCAGGTCAGGCAGCATCCGAGGTGCAGGAAAGTCGACGTTTCGGGCAAAAGCCCTTCATCAGGAATGATGACTGAGAGCCTGTTGGCTAGTTTCCTCCTGCCCAAGGTGGAATCCAAATGATTTACTTGGAATGAATGTTTGAATGATTGTCCTGAGGAGAAAGTGAGGACTGCAGCTGCTGGAGATCAGAGCTGAAAAGTTTGTTGCTGGAAAAGCGTAGCAGCTCAGGCAGCATCCAAGGAGCAGGAGAATCGACGTTTCATGCGTCTCCGCCTCCACGCCGACCTCCTGATTGTCCTAATCCAGGTTGGAATCTTTCTGGTCAGATTCTGGAGCAGGCCATTATCTCACTCAGTGTCACAGGCAGCTGTGAGGTCCAGTAGCACGTGTCTGATTGCAACGTGGTGGGTTTCCTGACCTGAACAATAATCAGGAGTTAGCCATGTTTGTGAATTGAGCAATATTGAGATATGAACTACAATTATTCAACTGAACAATTATTGCATCATCTCTGAAAACAATTAAGTTGGTTCTATATTGATGGAATTAAAATGCAACCAACTAACAACATTTTATGATACAAATGTAAAGAGTGGGCATTTTGTTTTATACCAGAAAGAAAATGTTGTCTGATCAGTCTTGTGATCACAATTACACATTGAATGCCAGTATTCAAATGCATACATTGTCGCTATATCATTTGCAAAGTGGTTGACCTCTGACTGATTGCATATTCAGACTGAGAAAACCATTGAACAATCGATAGATTTATCATTCTGACACATTCATATATAATCAATCGATTTAATTATCACTGAAGTGTGTGAGCTTCAGCTAATTGCCAACAATTCTATTAGTTTTAAAATAGTGATGGAAAATGATAGACCAGATCTAAAAGTTGAAGTTATAAATTGGTGTAAAGCTAATTTCGATGATATTAGGCAAGAACTTTCAAAAGCTGACTGGAGGCAGATGTTCGCAGATAAAAGGGCAGATGGAAAGTGGGAAGCATTCAGAAATTAGGCAACGTGAGTCCAGAGACAGTATATTCATGTTACGGTAAAAGGAAATGCTGGTAGGTATAGGGAATGCTGGATGACTAAAGAAATTGAGGGTCTGGTTAAGAAAAAGAAGGGAGCATATATCAGATACAGACAAAGTAGATCGAGTGAGCCCTTAGAAGAGTACAAAAGGCAATATGAGTATATGCAAGGTTTGTGAAGGTTTGTAGCTCAGGTTAAGGTTTAGGGTGTAGGTTTGCTCACTGAGGTGTAGGTTTGATATACAGATGTTTCATTACCTGGCTCGGTAACATCATCAGTGGGGACCTCCAAACGAAGTGAAGCTGTTGTCTCCTGCTTTCTATTTACATCTTTCTCCTGGATGGGGTTCCTGGGGTTTGTGGTGATGTCATTTCATGTTCGTTTTCAGAGGGGTTGATAGATGGCATCTAGATCTATGTGTTTGTTTATGGCGTTGTGGTTGGAGTGCCAGGCCTCTAGTTATTCTCTGGCGTATCTTTGCTTAACCTGTCCGAGGATAGATGTGTTGTCCCAGTCGAAATGGTGTTTTTCTTTTTCATTCGTGTGTAGGGCTACGAGGGAGAGAGGGTCGTGTCTTTTCGAGGCTAGCTGGTGTTCGTGTATCCTGGTGGCTAACTTTCTTCCTGTTTGTCCTATGTAATGTTTGTGGCAGTCCTTGCATGGAATTTTGTAGATGACGTTGTTTTTGTCCATGGGTTGTACTGGGTCTTTTAAGTTTTAGTTTTTGTTTGAGAGTGTTGGTGGGTTTGTGTGCTACTAGGATTCTGCGGGGTCTTAGTAGTCTGCCTGTCATTACTGAAACTTCTTTGATGTATGGTAAGGTGGTTAGGGTTTCTGGCTGTGATTGGTCTGCTTGTCGTGGTTTGTTCTTGAGGAATCTGCGCACTATATTTTTGAGCATCCGTTCTTCTTAAATACGTTGAGTATAATATGAGTATACTTAAGAGGGAAATCAGGAGGGCAAAAAGAGGACATGAGATAACATTGGCAAATAGAATTAAGGAAAATCCAAAAGGAGTTTACAAAGACATAAGGACAAAAGGGTAAATAGGAAAAGTATAGTGCCCCTCAATGATCAGCTTGGAGGCCTTTGTGTGGAACGCAGGATTTGGGGGCGATATTAAATGAGTATTTTGCATCAATGTTTACTGTTGGAAATGACATGGAAGATATAGAATGTAGGGAGATAAATAGTGACATCTTCAAAAATGTTTATATTACAGAGGAGGATGTCTTGAAACATGGAAAAGTGGATAAATCCACGGAACCTGATCAGGTGGACAGAGAACTCTGTGGGAAGCCAGGGAATGGATTGCTGGGCCTGTTACTGAGATATTTGCATAATCAATTGTCATCGGTGAGGTGCCAGAAGACTGGAAGTTGGCAAATGTGGTGCCAATGTTTAAGAAAGTTGGTAAGGACAAGCCAGGGAACTATAGACCAGTGAGCCTGATAACGGTGGTGGAAAAGTTGTTGGATGGAATCCTGAGGGTCAGGATGTACATGTATTTGGAAAGGCAAGGACTGAGTAGGGATAGTCAGCGTTGCTTTGTGAGTGGAAAATCATGTCTCAAAACCTTCTTTTGCAGAAGTAACAATGATCATTGATGAGGACAGAGTGGTGGACGTGATTTATTTGAACTTCAGTAAGTGGTTCGACAAGGTTCCCCATGGGAAATTGGTTAGTCAAGTTTGATGTCAGGGAATAGAGGGAGAACTAGCCATTTGGATCCAGAACTAGCTCAAAGGTAGAAGGCAGAGGGTGGTGGCGTAGCGTTTTTTTACAGACTGGGGGCCTCTGACCAGTGGAGTGCCACAAGGACTGGTGCTGGGTCCAATACGTTTCGTCATTTATATAAATGATTTTAATGTGAGCATAAGAGGTATAGTTAGTAAGTTTGCAGATAATACCAAAATTAGAGGTGTAGAGAACAGCAAAGAAGATTATCTCGGATTGCAACAGGATCAGATGGGCCAATGGGCTTAGGAGTGGCAGATGGAGTTTAATTTACATAAATTTGAGGTGTTGAATTTTGGGAAAGCAAATCTTAGCAGGGGTTATACTCCTAATGGTGAAGTCCTGGGGAGTGTTGCTGACCAAAGAGACATTGGAGTACAGGTTCATTGAAAGTAGAGTCATAAATACATAAGATAGTGAAGAAGACATTCGTATGCTTTCCCTTATTGGTCAGAGTATTGAGTACAGGAGTTGGAAGGTCATGGTGTGGCTGTACAAGAAGTTGGTGAGGACTCTTTTGGAATATTGCGTGCAATTCTGGTCTCCTTCCTATCGGAAAGAAGTTGTGAAACTTGAAAAGGATCAGAAAAGATTTACAAGTATGTTGCCAGGAATGGAGGCTTTGAGCTACAGGGAGAGGCTGAATAGGCTAGGGCAGTTTCCCCTGGAGTTGTCGGAGGCTGAGGGGTGACCTTATCGAGGTTTATAAAGTCATGAGAGGCATGGATAGGGTAAATAGACAAGGTGTTCTCCCTGGGGTGGGGGAGTCCAGAACTAGAGGGCAGAGGTTGAGTGTGAAAGGGGAAAGATACAAAAGAGACTGAAGGGGCAACGTTTTCAGGCAGAGGGTGGTACGTGTATGGAATGAGCTGCCAGAGCAAATGATGGAGGCTGGTACAATTGCAACATTTAAAAGGCATCTGGATGGGTATATAAATAGGAAGGGGTTGGAGAGATATGGCCCGGGTGCTGGCAGGTGAGACTAGATTGGGTTGGGATATCGGGTCGGCATGGCCGAGTTGGACCAAAGGGTCTGTTTTCATGCTGTACATTTCTATGACTCTCTAACTCTAATTTAGAAATGACAATAATTTAACATGCACTGTCAAATAAATAGATGGTTTATGTTATTAAATTGTAACATACAATAAGTTGAAAACTTGCAATTTTTAGAATGAAAAGTAAAGAACGAAGAACAAAGAAAATTCCAGCACAGGAGAAGGCCCTATAGCCCTCAAAGCCTGCACGGATCCAGATCCTCTGTTTAAATCTGTCGCATATTTCCTGAGGGTGTGTATCCCTTTCATGTATCTGTCTAGATATATCTTAAATGATGATATTGCAAAATACTCAAAATATAGTCTGATCGGAGCCTTGTAAAACCTCATAAATCCTTCCCTGCTTTATTGTTCAAGTCATCTCAAAATAAATGCCATCGCTGTATTTGTCTTTCTGACCGGATAGGCCACCAGAAACAATGAACACATGATGGACATTAATAAACTTATCCTGGAGTTCTATAAATGAACAATGATTAAAGCATGCTGGGAAATGGATCCCAGCCTAAATAAACTCTCTGCTAATCCATATGCTGCAGAAACCAGACAGGCTGCAGCTCCCCACAGACGGTTTGCAAAAAAAAAAAACTGACAGCTACAGACCCTGCAATACCCACCTAAAATTGGACTCGAATGGTCCAATGGAATGTCGCCCCTGGGCCATCAATATGCCAACCCCTGGTTGAGTCTGATTGATCTGCGTAAATGAACATGATCATTCCATTGGAAGATCTTCCACACCCTCCCAAGGACTTGGAGACTTAGAAGGATAAGGATCACCTCAAAACCCCACAGAGTGCGGCAACTGGAGAATAACCACTGAGAAAGAAGGCAACTCCAAGACCATCAGCAGAATAAGAAGGCATCACCACGTGGAGCCGGGCCAAGTTCCAGTGTGGTGGTACACAATCAGCCAAAGTTAAGTTAAAACATAAGGCAGTTTGCAGTATTTTTCATTACTTTATTGTACAAACATTGAGTGTGCTCAATAAACAAATATTATTGTATGTAAGAGTTGACTCAGTTCCTTTGCGGAATGGAAGAATTTAAGCAAACTGTGCGGCAGGTGCAACACCTTCCTAACTGTTGACTCAACCTGCAAGTTTACCTTGAGACAATCCTGTACGAGAACTCACCACTCTCTTTGCACTTCAGACTTCTGAATTTTCTCTCCATTTATAAAATAGTCAATGCCTCTCTCCCTCCTCACAAAGTGCATCAGTTCAGGTTTTCCAAGATGATCTCCATCTGCCACTTCTTTGCCCACTCTCCTATCCTGTCTAAATCCTTCTGCAACCTCCTTGCCATCTCAATGCTGCCTGTCCCTCTACCTACCTTTGTATCATCTGAAAACCTAGCCAGAATACCGTCAGTTCCTTAATGTAGATCGTTAATGCACAGAGTAAAAAGTTGTGATCCCAACACTAAGCCATGTGGAACACAAGTTGTCATCGGCTGCTATCCCAAGAAGGACGTTTTTATCCTCACTCTCTACTTGCTGCCAGGCAGCCAAGCTTCTGCACACACTAGTAACTTACCTGGAACAAAATGGGGCCTTATTTTACTCAGCAGCCTCCTGTGCGGCACCTTGCCAAAGTCCTTCTTTAAGTCCAGGTGGATAATATTAACTGGCTTTCCTTTGTTTCACTTGCTTGTCGCATCCTCAAATAACTTTTACAGATTTCTGAGGCATGACGTCCTCTTGATGACCCCATACTGACTTTGCCCAATTTTACATTTCACTTGCAAGTATTCAGACTCTCATCCTTCACAATGGATTCGAGGATCTTACACATGACTGAGGTTAGGTTAATCGGTCTGTCACTTTCTGCCTTTTGCCTTATTCCCTTTTCGAAGAGGCTGTCACGTTTGCAACTTTCTAGTCTTTTGAGCCTCTCCCTGATTCTAGAAATTCATGAAAGCTCACCACAAATGTCTCCATTATTTCTTCAGCTAACTCCCTTGGAACTCTGGAATATTGTCCAGTTGGTCCAGTTTATTTACCCATTTAGTTGTTCGAGCAACTTCTCCTAATAAGCTCTGTCCCCTCGCAATCTTGAATTTTTGGGATACTGTACATGTCTTTCACTGTGAAAAGTAACGTGAAATAATTGTTCAGTTTCTCAACCATTATTTGTTCCCCATTACTATATCTCCAGCATTGTATTCCGCGACCAACGTCCATATCTGCCTTTCTTTTGCCCTTTACATTTCTGAAGAATCTCTTACAGTCTTTTATATTACTGGACAGCTTACCCTCATATTTAATCATCTTCCTCCTATTTCTTATTTTGTTGCCCACTATTGGTATTTGTAAGCTTCCAAATCCTCCGGTTTCCCACTGCCATTTGCTATGTTACCTGATTTCTCTTTTGCTTTTACGCTATCCCTGATTTCCCCTGTCAGCCATTGTTACCGCATCCTCCCTTACCATGCTTCTTTTCGCTTTGGGATGAATTTCTGCAGTGTCTCCTGAATTACTCCCAGAAACTCCCGCCGTTACTGTTCCACTGTCTTTCCTGCTAGCCTACTCTCCCAGTCAATTTAACCCAGTTCCTCTCTCATGCCTTTGTAGTTGATTTTATACAGCGGTAATATTGTGAACTCTGATTCTACCTTCACCCTCTCAAATTGAAGAGTAGGTTCAATGATATTATGATTACTGCCTCGTAAATGTTTCTTTACCTTAAGCTCCCTTATCAAGTCTGCCTCATTGCACAACACTAAATCCAATATTGCCCGTTCCCTCGTTGCCTGCACCATAAGCTGCTCCAAAAAGCCATCTCGTAGACATTCCACAAATTCCATTCCTTGCAAACCATTGCCAACCTGATTTTCCCAGTACACCTGCATATTGAATTCCTCCCTATCGCTGTAAGATTGCCTTTCCTACGCATCTTTCTACCTTCTAATGTAACATCCGACCCAACTCCTAACTACAGTTTGTGGACCTGTACATAAGTCCAACTATGGTTTCTCACCTTTGCCGTTCCTCAATTCCATCCACACAGATTCTACACCATCTGTCTTTACTTTGAGTTTTGGGAACTGAGTGATGGGGCGGCAAAACACTTTAGCATTGTCATACGTTCATTGTTTGGACATTAATTAAAAATATTACATTGTCAATTCCATTGGAATGTGGCCACAATATATTTCTTTGGCCAAATATTCTGTGTGTGCTATGGAAGAATGCAGACTTTTGAAACTGTTAGAAAAGCATCATATGAAGAGGACTTGAGTCTATAAAGAGATTAAGGTGGGTCAATTGAATAGAAAAATATTGTTGTATGGAGCATTGTAGGCTGTATTTTCTGTGCGCTAAACGATGTTGGCGGGTTGATTCGAAAGGCAGTGTATTATTTCAATGGACAGATTTGGCTTGAGGTGCAGAAGAACCGGGCACCTGGATTACAAAATAAAAACTTTGTGTGTGCGTAAAGTTTTGAGGGAGGTAAGATAAATGTAGACATTTTCTGAAACAGAACACATTCAAAATTAGGGAAGATTTTCTACAGTTTTGCAGAGTAGTGGCGGGACCACATCGAGAGAACAATGGTCATACTGACATGCAAATCAGTCCAGAGAAGATTCACTGAACTGATTCCTGTGCGGAACATTTATTTCAGGTGGAAATCTTGAACTGACTGACTGTGGATCTGCTGGAGTTTAGGCGAACAACACGTGATCTTGGTGACCCTAGAATATTCCAAGTATTCTTTTCAAGTTGAATTCTGAAACAATATTTCAGCTTGTGTGAGAGATTACCAGGAGTGGATGGATTATGAAACTGAAGGTTGTCTCAGTTAAGGAAATATTGGATGTTTTAATCTTCTCAAAGTTTCGAGTATTTGTGAACTCCCTTCCCAGATAGCAATGGAGGATAAAATATTGAATATTTCTAATGCAGAAGCAGTCAGATTCTTGACTAAGAGTAACACACTAACATTGTAAAGGCAAAGGAGGAATGTGTGATTGATGTCACAGTCAGATCAACCACGATATTATCGTATGACGGAGCTGTATTGGTGTCTTACTCCTGATACTCGTTTCTGCACTTCTGTTGAATTTAGATACAGAAAAAAATATGAGATGATTCTCATGAACATGGAGACATTTTCTTTCAGATTATTGGGCACAGATTTCCATATGTGACTTTTAAACAGCACTCAGAAGCACTCAGGGAAGTTTCATGGTATTGGAGAAAGGTCAGGAGTAGAGGGCAAAGTGTAAGCCTACCTTGAAACTGCTTTAGAAATCACATTGGGTCGAATGGATAACTTTAATTCTGCTCATTCTTTTCCGTTCTTGTTGTGAGGTGAATTTCATTAGCAAGGCCAGCATTCTGTTGCCTGTGTGTACTTTCTATTCAGAATATGGTGATAAACCCCAGGGTTTCTTATGGTGCAGGAACACTAACAGGTATGTTACAAAGAGAGAAACAGGGTTCTGAACCATTTGACAGCTTCAAGTCGGTGTGCTGCGTGACCTTGGAAATTGCATTCCTTACCACTTGATGCTCACAAGCTGTGGAAATAGTGAGACTACATTCTTTATTTTCAACAATTAAACTGATAGTCATACAGCTTATAAATAGGCCCTTCAACCCAATACATCTACGCCAGCCAGAAAACATCAATGTACATTATTCCCAGTTACCTGAAGACCTGTAGCATACTATGCCCTGGCCATTTTTGCTTAAAAGCTGCATTGTCTTCTTACACACTTAATGGTAAGGTCCTAGGAGGTGTTGCTGAACAAAGGGACCTTGGAGTGCAGGTTCATAGCTCCTTGAAAGTGGAATCGCAGGTAGATAGGATAGTGAAGAAGGCGTTTGGTATGCTTTCCTTTGTTGGTCAGAGTATTGAGTACAGGAGTTCGGAGGTCATGTTGCGGCGGCACAGGACATTGGTTAGGCCACTGTTGGAATATTGCGTGCAATTCTGGTCTCCTTCCTATCGGAAAGATGTTGTGAAATTTGAAATGGTTCGGAAAAGATTGACAAGGATGTTGCCGGGGTTGGAGGATCTGAGCTACAGAGGGACGTTGAACAGGCTGGGGCTGCTTTCCCTGGAGCATCGGAAGCTGAGGGGTGACCTTATAGAGGTTTATAAAATTATGAAGGGCATAGATAGGATAAATAGACAAAGACTTTTTTCCCTGGCGTCGGGGAGTGCAGAACTAGAGGGCATAGGTTTAGGATGAGAGGGGAAAGATATAAAAGAGACGTCAGGGGCAACTTTTTCACGCAGAGAGTGGCACGTGTATGGAATGAGCTGCCAGAGGAAGTGTTGGAGGCTAGTACAATTGCAACATTTAAGAGGCATTTGGATGGGTATATAAATAGGAAGGGTTTGGAGGGATATGAGCCGGGTGCTGGCAAGTGGGACTAGATTGGGTTGGGATATCTGGTCGGCATGGACAGGTTCGACCGAAGGGTCAGTTTCTATGCTATACATCTCCATGACTTTATCTGTGACCTGAGCGTTTTTTGTTCTTTTAGCATGTGTACAAAATGGTTTCATGGACATAGATAACACAACGATAAAGACAGTGGCAAACTCATCAAATGAATAAAAAAGACTCTACGTTTTTCAATAATTATAGAAAATCCGATTGTCGTTTCAATTCATTTGGGATTTTAATGGAGCAAGACCAGCATTAATTGCCCTTGAGACGTTCCAGTCCAGTTGATGTTGGTCCGTCCAACTGGCTGGTGGAAGGGAGTGCCAGCAATGCATCTCATGTGCTGGGTTATCTGAGAGTAAACATTGCTGGTGGTGGATGGAGTGTTACACAAGCTGTCATGCTGTGATGAACAGCTCGCAGGAAAACAGGAAAACGGACTCATTGTCAAAGCGAACATATAGGATGGAGTTTATTATTTTTCTGAGAAATAGCAACCTTACAGATACAAGTCTATATAGTAATGAAGGGAAGTCTGTGTCTATGTTATTGGTGTCCTTAAAATAACGGTGCCACATAGTTGGAATTATGTTATTGCTTTGGAGGGACGATGCTTGCACTGAGCATGTGATTTATCCTGGATATATTAACAGATGGCTGAGCTGTCCTAGGTTGAGTAAGTGCTGATATTCCATGGGATGATATTGATTTGTTATCTCGCCATTTACTGAGCACAGTTCGCCATAACAAACCATAACAAGTACTGTTGGTTGGTGCTTCAGAATGTATCAGAGCTTTCATGGCTGCCACCTCATGGAATCATGTATAAAGACAAGGCCATTCGAGTTTGCACCATCCAGTGCTGATGCTAGTGCTTTATAAAGTTTGTGAGGTTACCTTACTGAACCACTCTCCCAGGTAATGCATTCTAGACACAAACCATCCTCTGGGTTCAAAACGGATTCCCCAAATCCTCTCTCAATATCTTCTCTTTCGCTTCAAACATGTGTCCCTTGTTTTTGACCCTTTGATTTAGGGGAACAGCTGCTGTCTGTTCACTCTGCCCATACCTCTGATGCTCTTATACACCTCTGTCAGGTTCACCCCTCACCCTTCTCTGCTCCAAAAGCAAGACTAGCCTATTTTCTTTGTTTGAGTTCTCTCTTGTCTTGTTACTTCTTCCAAAGTGCAGCATCTCACAAATTTCAGTGCTATTTTTTATCTGTCATTAATCTGACCATCTGAACAATCAGTTTGTACCCTCCTGTAAACTAAGACATTCCTCCTCACTGTGACCCATGCGGCCTATCGTTGTGTCATCCACAACATTGTTTATCATTCTCCGAACATCACCCCACCCCACCTCCCCATCTCCCACATTAATATCATCAACAATTCGGAGCAGCGAGAGGTGGGAGCCAGGAGGAGGTGACGTTGGTGCAAGGTGATTGTCGGGAAGGCCGGTAAGTATGTTTAAACTTCTTACTTTCAGGTCAGTGAGGGAGGAGCGAGGAAAGGACATCTGGGAAGGGTAAGTAGAACAGTTTATTTTTGCGTGGTTTCGTTGCCCGAGACACTACTCGGGTAGTATCTCCCACCCATCCTCCTCCTCTAACCTAAAAAAAAAGGTTATGGGAGCCAGATTGACAAGGTAAGGTAACTATGTGATTTCCTAATCCTTTTTTTTAGGAGTCACTTCGGGAGTTAGAATAGTGGGAATGGAGTTTAGGGCAATGGAATTTTCCTCTTGCAGGAAGTGGGAAGTAAGGGTCACCACTAGTGTCCCTGCTGACTACATCTGTGGGAAGTGCACCCGACACCAGCTCCTTGAAACCACGTTAGGGAACTGGAGCTGGAGTTGGATGAACTTCGGATCATTCGGGAGGCAGAGGGGGTTATTGACAGGACTTACAGAGAGGTAGTCACTCACCAGATAAAAGAAAAAGACAGATGGGTGACAGTTAGGGGACAGAAAGGGGACCGGCAGGCAGTGCAGGGATCCCCTGTGGCCATTCCCCTCAACAATAAGTTTACCGTTTTGGATAGTGTTGGGGGGGAAGACTTACCAGGGCAAAGCAGTGGAGCACCTGCTGCTCAGAAGAGAAGAGGAAGAGGAGCAGAGCAGTAGTCATTGGGGACTCAATAGTTCGGGGACAGATAGGAGGTTCTGTGGGGACAAAAGAGACTCGATGTTGGTGTGTTGCCACCCGGGTGCCAGGGTCCGTGATGTCTCTGATCGTGTTTTTGGCATTTTTGGGGGGAACGGAGAGGAGCCCCAAGTCGTGATCCACATTGGCAATAAACAACATAGGTCGGAAGAGAGATAGGGACTTGAGGCAGAAATTCAGGGAGCCAGGATGGAAACTTAGAGCTAGGACAAACAGAGTTGTTTTCTCTGGTTTGCTGCCCTTGCCACATACTAGTGAGGTGAGGAATAGGGAGAGAAAGGAGTTGAGCACGTGGCGACAGAGATGGTGCAGGAAGGAGGGTTTCGGGGTTTTGGATTATTGGAGCGCTTTCTGGGATAGGTGGGACCTCTACAAGCAGAATGGTCTTCATCTAAACCACAGGGGTACCAATATCCCAGGTGGGAAATTCGCGAAACCAATTAAGGTGGATTTAAACTAATACAGCAGGGGGATGGGAACCAAAATTGTAGGACAGATACAGAAGAGGATGAGAGTAGGGAGTATCAAAGTCAAGTCTCAGGCAAGTGAGAACCTGGTTGGAAGTGTGTGTACTTCAACGCGAGGAGCATCCGAAATAAAGTGGGTGAACTGGCAGTGTGGGTCGATACGTGTGATTTCGATGTTGTAGCCATTATGGAGACAGGAATGGCTGTTGCAGGTTCCGGGATTCAGATTTTTCAGTAAGAACAGAGAAGATGGTAAAAGAGGGGGAGGTGTGGCATTATTGATCAGGGGCAATATTACAGGTGTAGAAATGATGTTCGGGGACTCCTGAACTGATGTAGTGTTTTTGAGGTTAGAAACAGGAAAGGAGAAGTCACCATGCTGGGAGTTTTCTATAGGCCTCCGGATAGTCCCAGAGATGTCGAGGAAAAGATAGCAAAGATGATTCTCGATAGTAGTGAGAGAGGCAGGGTAGTTGTCATGGGGTCTTCAACTATCCAAATATTGACTGGGATCACTTCAGTACGAATACCATAGATGGGTCAGTTTTTGTCCAGTGTGTCCAGGGGGGCTTCCAGACACAGTATGTAGACAGGTCTACAAGGGGCGAAGCCACTTTAGATATAGTACTGGACAACGAGCCTGGCCAGATGTTAGATTTGGAAGTAGGCGAGCACTTTGGAGTCAGAGGAGATAGGGGAAGCACTAAATAAATATTTTTCGATAGTGTTCACTATAGAAAATGAAAATGTTGGCGAGGAAGATACAGAAATACTTGCATATAGACTAGAAGAGATTGAGGTTCATATGGAAGAGGTATTAGAAATACTGCAGAGTGTGAAAATAGACAAGTCCCCTGGGCTGGATGGTATTTATCCTAGGATCCTCTGGGAAGCAAGGGAAGAGATTGCCACTTTAGCATTGATCTTCAAATCATCATTGTCTACAGGAATAATGCCTGAGGACTGAAGGTTAACAAATGTGGTTCCCTTGTTCAAAAAGGGTAGTAGAGACAACCCTTGTAATTACAGACCAGTGAGTCTCACTTCAGTTGCTGGTAAGGTGTTGGAAAAGGTTATAAGAGATAGGATTTATAACCATCTAGAAACTAATAATCTGATCAGGGACAGTCAGCATGGTTTTGTGAAGGGTAGGTCGTGCCTAACCAATCTTATTGAGTTTTTTTGACAAAGTGACCAAACAGGTAGATGAGAGTAAACCGGTTGATGTGGTGTATATGGATTTCAGCAAGGGGTTCGATAAGGTTCCCCACAGTAGGCTATTGCACAAAATGCAGAGGAATGGGATTATGGGAGACGTAGCAGTTTGGAACACTAATTGGCTTGCTGAAAGAAAACAGAGGGTTGTAGTTTATGGAACATGTTCATCTTGGTGTCCAGGTCCTAGCGGCATACTGCAAGGGTTGGTGTTGGGTCCACTGCTGTTCGTCATTTTTATAATTGACCTGGATGACGGCTTAGAAGGGTGGGTTAGTAAATTTGTGGACGACACTAAGGTCGGTGGAGTTGTGGATAGTGACGAAGGATTTAGTAGGTTGCAGAGAGACATAGATAGAATGCAGAGATTGGCTGAGAGGTGGCAAATGGAGTTTAATATGGACAAGTGTGAGGTGATACACTTTGGACGGAGTAATCGGAATGCAAAGTACTGGGCTAATTCTTGGGAGTGCAGATGAGCAGAGAGATCTCGATGTCCATGTACACAGATCCCTGAAAGTTGCCACCCAGATTGACAGGGTTGTTAAGAAGGTATACCATGTTTTGGCTTTTTTTAATAAAGGGATTAAGTTCTGGAACCAGGAGGTTATGCTACAGCTGTACAAATGTCTGGTACAGCCACACTTGGATTATTGTGTACAGCTCTGGTCACCACATTCTCAGAAGGATGTGGAAGCTTTGGAAAGGGTGCAGAGGAGATTTACTAGCATGTTGCCTGGTATGGAAGGAGTGTATTACGAGTAAAGGCTGAGGGCCTTGAGGCTGTTCTCATTAGAGAGAAGTAGGTTGAGAGGTGACTTAATAGAGACACACAAGATAATCAGAGGGTTAGATAGGGTGGACAGGAAGAGGCTTTTTCCAAGTATGGGCACGGCAAACACGAGGGGAAACAACTTTAAAGTGAGGGGAGATAGGTATAAGATAGAGGTCAGAGGTAGTTTCTTTACTCAGAGAGTAGTAAGGGTATGAAATGCTTTGCCTGCAACAGTAGTAGATTCCCCAATTTAAGTGCATTTAAGTCGTCATTGGACAGGCATATGGACGTACATTGGATAGTACAGGTGGGATGGGCTTCAGATTAGTATGACGGGGCGGAGAAACATCGAGGGCCGAAGGGCCTGTACTGCGTTGTAATGTTCTATGTTCTATGTTCTATTTATGAATATCAGATACAAACCTTGATTTTCTACGTGTTCTACAGATCTGTTGCAGAGGAAGAATTGGGAATTCCAGTATCTTGTTTTTCATATTTTGGTGAATTTACAGAGTGATGCAGTTGAGTTCTTTTATAAGGAAGCCAGAAATGATATTTTGGACATGGAGCTGAATTCTGCTTTTGCACTACACCCCTCTGCATGTATTATTCATAAGACTTGTATATCATTAATTTTGGAATAGGGTTTGGCATCGTGCACTGCGACAGTTCAATTTGATGTGGGCCTGCAGCTTATTATGTCAGAAATTCGCTGCAATAGTCAGAGCTGAAGATTTTTCTTTTCATCTGCAGGTTGGACTCAGGCTCATTGATTAAGTTTGTTTGAAAGAGCTAGAGGGATGAGGATAATGATTAAATTAATTTTTACATTATAAACACACTATAGAAGATCAATTCACATTCTCATTTCTACGTCGGATTGGAAGCAAATTAAAAGAACAAGGACCCATCGTTCTGAATATTGTTTTAAAAAGTGACATCATGTTGCAATAATGCATTGGGGAAAAAGAAAATGCTGTCTGCATTTGATAGAGATACAGAAATACAGAGTGAATGTACAACATGAACAAGAATCAAGTCTTAATAAAAAAAGTATGAGAAATCTTTTCTTAATTTTCAAAGGAAACCAGATCCCAATTATCCTGAACAGTGATGTTTGATTGTCCATCAATCTCACTTTTCCAACTCTATGCTTTTCCTTCCACTGATGCGCCTTCTGGCACACCTCATCCTCCCTTGCTACTCGTTCCTTACCCTCCTACTTCCCTTGCATTGCCTATTCTGATGCTACATTCCCTTCCACTGACCATCTCCCTTTACACTTCTCGCACTGTATGTCACACCACTTCCCCGGACCCTCTCTTTCTCTTTTTGCTCTCACACTAGATGTTGGAATCTGCTGATTTATGTTCTACTACTGGTCATCAGTGAATGATGAGTTTGTAATGATCAATGTCCAATAGCAACAGACAATAAGATGTTTGCCACTATCTGATGCACCGTGAGCAGGATAGTTTTGTTCACTATTGGTACAGATTGGAGCTGCTTCCTGTCCGTCTGTCACAATGTTTAGCCAAACAACCTCATCACCAACAGGACAAACACCTTCTGACAGAATCGTAAGACCATGTATCAATTTTCTTTGGAATATTGCGAGGACATTGTTCTAACAATCAGTGTTCTTGTCTTTTGCTCTTTATCCTTTCAACTGATCTTCCCATGTAATTTAAGCTGAGATCAGAGTGACTTCCCTTTGAATCGAAGCAGAACTTGACTGAGGGTGGAATCAAAGACCTTGAGCTAAACTGTGGTTAATGGTCATGAGAGAAAATTCTGCAATGGAAATGGGAACAATGGAAAAAGCGATCTCTGCAAGGTATCTTCCAAGTTGCATGTCATTCTGACTAGGGACTAATTTATTCTTACTTCATTATCGGTTGTTAAAAATCTTGGAATGTCCCAACAACAGCTCTGTGTGGATCTGCATTACTTGGATTGAAGAGGTTCAAGTAGGCAGCTCTCTGGCGCCATGTCCAGAGCTACTGCGGACAACAAATAAACTCTGCCCTTGCTAGTGTCTTCCAAAACCCTGGATGAATATGTCCTGCTGAAAAGAAACACAAGATATACTCTGTTTGCACACTCTCATCTGAAGTTTCGGAAAGGTAAGACCTTGCTGGATGAGTTTGATGCCAGTGACATCCGGGGCATGACAAGACATTCATAGCAATTGGAATCGTTAAATCAGTTAGTTACTTACAGATGATTGATTGTGTGATGTCAGTACCACTGAGTTCAACATTTTCATAATGCGTAACGGTAGTCATTCTCAGATATTTAAATTTTTCATTCAGAAGCCACAACCAAATACTCGAGAGCTAACAGAAATGGCAGCTTCACTGTTCCCTTTCAGATCAGACAAATATCCACAGTCCAAAAGACGAAGTAAGTTGAAAGTGCTGGAAAACCTTAACAGGTTCTGAGCAGAGAGAAATAGATTAAACTTATTGAGTCGAATATGAGTTTTTCCCAATAGGGTAATATCAGGCTTAATATTCTAACTCTGTTTCTCTTTCCAGATACTGCTCATCTGCAGTGTTTTGCCACTGTATTCTGTTTATATTACAGATTTACATTTTCCCCAGTATTCCCTAGCACAGTGATTCATTGTGGGGAGCATAGTGGGAGTAGGAGTGGCATGGTGCCTCAGTGCTTAACACGACGGTCTCACAGTGCCAGGGGCCCGGTTTGCTTCCACACTCAAGACTATTTGTATTGAGGTTTCACAATTCTCCCCCTGTCTGCAAGTGTTTCCTCCAGGTGGGCCAGATTCCTCCCACAGTCTAAAGACTTTCAGTGGATTGGCCATGCTAAATTGCGCATCTAACACAATTTTGAATAAATGCAAACACACAGGTACCACAGACCTGTGGGGAAGAGACCTCCCACTCAAACGGTCCTCAGATAATTTCTCCTTATCCCTGTTCCTACCGCGGTTGGAGAGTCATTGTAACTTTTTCTAGTTCCATCCTCCATCGGTCATGACAAATTATCAGTGGAACCAAGTGTGTGATATGGCAAATGATATCAGTCTCAGACTGGGTCAGGTACAGTGTTAGGAACATGTCAGGCATGTTTATTAAATTTGCAAAAACAATTAATCTAAAACAAAAACAAAGTTACTCAAAAAAATGAACAAGTAAAGCGATGGAGCAATGGCTGTGGCTTCTCAGACAAGTTACATTTTCTTCCTCTCTGAGCTGAAACATATAATAATGTTACGCGAACACCAACATGAACCATGTAGTGTCTGGTTAAACATTCCTCTGATGGCATACTCCATCCCTGTAATCTGCTCCATTGAGGAGTGATTTGTAATTTATCTTTTGAAAATATTTTTATATGTGTCTTCATAATTATTATACAATAAATTAATGTCTTCAAAGAACTGTGTTAAAATGAATATATTGTTTTATTAAATTAAATCCTTAGTTTTATTCTCTCATCCCTCAGCTATGCCCAGTTACACTCTCCTCAGGGTCCTTTATGTTCAATATGAACATCTCTTATTCTCAGGTCTGAAGTGCCCTGACCTGGTAGAGGCCATGGGGGACATGGATATGGTTATTTTCCAAGGTCGGAGGGCTCCAAACCAGTGGGCATAGATTCAAGGTGAGAGGGGTAAGATTAAAAAGATACCTAAAGAGGTAACTTTTTTACACAGAGGATAGTGTGTGTATGGGACGAACTAGCAGCAAAAGTGATGGAGGCTGGTACAGTTACAACATTTAAAAGGCAATGGATTGTTATGTGAGTAAGAACCGTTTAGAGGATCATGGGTCTAATGCTGGCAAAGATTACTACATCAGATTGGAATATCTGGTCATTGCAGATAAGCTGGACTGAAGGGTCTGTTTCCGTGCTGTATGACACTATGATCCCATCAGGCCTTCATTCCAGCAAAGAGTAAAGTAAAACATCAGTTAAAAGCTTCTAAAACCATTGCATATTTTCCTTTCAGTTTAGGGGTTCATTACGGGAGACAATACTTCAGATGTAGACTCAGTATTGTCATGTACAAATGCAGTAATACATCCTAATGATTATAACTAATAGCCTTTGCATAAAACAGCAAGATTTGATACCCTTTTCTAATTATTGGCTGAATCTGATAATTAGGTTTACGTGGCTCATGTACTGGAATGCATACATCCTTCTATACCAATGAGTTCTGTGATTTTCTCTCCATTTAAGTAGGTTACTGTTATTTTCTCTTTTCAACACAACACTGACTTCTCTTAACCAACATTGTACTGTTTTCTGCCAAAGTTTTGATCACTAACCTCCCCTGTCTGTATCCAATTTCAGAGTCTCCATGTCCAGTTAAATGATTATCTTTGTGAATGAGCTAACTGAGCTCCAAGCCAATCAGTCCTCTCATCCAAGTCATTGGTATAGATTGTAAATAGTTGATAATCTCACACTGATTCCCGGGGAACTCCAACACAGTTACAACTTTACAACCTGAAAAACCCGAATGTTTATTCCCTGATAGTTAACCAGGTTGCTCCTGTTGCTGGGTAGCAGGCTAGAAAGGTTGGATGGCCTCATCCTACGCTGTGTAATGTCCTGAAGCGAGTTGAATGACTTCAATCTATTCATGTGTAAATCCTTAGAGGGCAGAACGGTCTCCTCCTGTCTCATAATGATGCTGACTGGCTGAATGAGATCTTTCTTTACCCCTGTAACTTGACGGAGTGCTTGAGAGAACAACATATGGGTTAGGAGTAGCAGCTGGCCATTCAGCCCCTTGAACCTGCTGCACCATTCGGAATGTGCATTGTTGATGCGATTGTAAACATAATTTCCCTGTCTGTTCCTAATAAACATGGATTCTCTAGTTCATCAGAGTTCTATGGAACTCAACCTTGAGTGTTTTCTGTAATCCAGTCTTCACTGCTCCCTCGGGATGAGAACACCACAGATTACACAACCCTAAAGAGAAAGAAGCATCCCTGTCTCAGTCTGAAATGGAAAGGTCCTTATTCTCAAAATGTGTTCCCCTCAAACCAATCACCACTCTTTTGATATATGAGGAGTTGACAATTAGAAACAGATATCGACCACTCAGCCCCTCAAATCTGTCACATTTCCATTAACTCTCCTGAACAAAATACTTATCAAATTCAGTCTCCACTGACCTCGTGGAGAAACAATTCCAGGAAAGATCATATAAGCAATGAACGCTGGAGCATAATGAGGCCATTCAGCCCATCTTGTCTGCAATGACATTTGATCATTGCTAAAATATTTCTGAACTCCATTCTCCTGCCTTCTCCGACTAACCAATGATAACTTATTAATTAAAAAATGTATATATCTCTGTATTAAAGATCGTGTGTGCCTGTATATGGGGTTATGTTTGTGTATTTGTGTGTAAATGTCCATATCTACGTGCGTATCTCTGTGGGCATGTGTTATGTGTGTTAGTGTCAGTATCTCAGTTTGTGTGTACCTCTGTCTGCATCTCTGTGCAAAGTTGTTTTTGAAATAAATAGATTGAACTTGGAATCAATGTATTCCTCCTCCTCTCTCTCCGTCTGTCCCTGTTGTTCATAGAGTTCATAGAATCGCTACGGTGTGGAAACAGGCCCTTCGACCCAACAGGTTCACACTGACCCTTCGAAGAATAACCCACCCAGACCCGTTCAAATGCTATCCTCCGCTTAACCATGACTAATGCCCCTAACCTATCCACCCCTCGGCACTATGGACAATTTAGCATGTTCAATTCACCTAACATCCACAACGATTGACTGTGGGTGGAAACCAGAGCACCCACGTAGACACGGTGAGAATGTGAAACTCCACACAGACAGTCGCCTGAGGGTGGACACGAGCGCGGGTGCCTGGTGCTGTGAGGCAGCAGTGCTCGCCTCTGAGTTCTGTGATTAGATTCATACAATACCTCCCTCTGCGGGACTATCTCTGTATTAAAGATCCACCACTGCATCGGTGGCACAGTTTTTAACTCTGAGAAGATAACAAATCCTTTGCTGTGAATCTGTCAAATTGCATGGCCGTTTGATTTTCCAAATAATATCTTTGGAAGCACAGTTTTGTCTGATACTAAGCGATGTTGTTCCTGCGTCATTACCACCACTAGTGGGCCTTTTTCAGGACTTCTCAATACTTTCTCACGTACCTTTTAAGCATTGGAAGTCACAGAATGAAAAGTCAATTCATCTACTCTCCTGACGGAATGGTTCACTCAGAGGTGAGCATTTCCATTCTGAAAGGCCCAAATAAATTTGCAACCCTCCATCTACCAGCATTGTGTGTATGTGGGTTGTGTGTCTGTGTGTTGATGGTGCTGTCAGTTTGGATGGTGCTGTGAGCTGCTGCCCTCTCTCCCTCCCAGACTGAATCCTTGAAGGTTATCACCCTCTGCCATTGTCACTGCAGTAGGTTGTGGAGATTGTGTCCTTTTAAACACCACAGAGACTGTCAGCCCTGCACCCACGTATAGATATTCACAGAGTCAAATACAGACACACAGGTACGGAGTGTTGGGGTGGGGAGTGTAGATGGATGTCGGACACTCCACCACCCGGCTTGGCCTATTCTGTCCTATTCCAAGCTGTTTCTCCTGGAATAGAAGTCGGGGAAGGATGGAGTGAGGGTGGGATTGGGTGACCGTGCTGGAAGTGCTGTTGTAGGTAGGGGGAGGGTGCGGTTAGAAGATGGTAACATGTCCAGAGGGAGTCAGTCAACAGTGCTGTATCCATCCAGTGCTATTAGTGAGGGAGATATAGTATAGAGGAAAGAGAGAGGGATGGTGCTGCATGCAGCAGTGAGAGTGTGGAGCATGAGCCTTGATCGGGGGTCGGTGCTATAACAGATATGTAGTGAGTGTGAGGGAGCAGAGAGTATACGGTGACCCTTATCCTGACAGAGTGGGGAAGGTTATTGATGCTTGTCCTGTATTGCTGGACATTCCTTCAGACCACAAATACTGCACTGAGCTCAGACCATGCTTGGTGGGTCTGGTGGTGTCGCCCCCTCTGGGAGGAGAATGGTCCTCGTCTTTCCTAGCCCATCCCTCGTCTGTACTAGGACCTCTGTGTCCCTGCCGACAAACCGTGGTGTAATTGCCCCTTGTCTGCCATGCTCGGGGTAAACTGTACAGGGGCAGCTCCAACCTGAGAAAGCTCATCCATGTGCCCATTGGCCTTTTAAAGATGGCACCAGTGTTAGGGATCACGGAATATCCAGGGATATACGGACGATGCTGAGTACCTACTGACATGATGGGTGGGAGAATCGGGCTGGCATTGAATGAGAGGGATACCATGAGGTGAGGTGGGTAAATGATTAGTTGATTTAGATAAGATAGCACCAGGAAACTAGTTCAGCTTCGTGCAGAAAATTACAATGTCACACTCAATGAAAATGTGACTGAGACAAATTATTGTTAGATTCAACCCAATGAATCGAAGACAATGCCAACACCTATCCCAGTTACAACGCTGCAGCAGCTTGACCAATGCTCTCCATCACAGACAAGGAGCTAAACGTCACCTTATCCTTGGGACATAAGGCAGTGGGGAGGGGGTGCTTGAGGTATCAGTGGGGGAGCACTTTATGGCAAGTCTTCAGAATTCTATTAGTTTTAAAATAGAGATGGAAAAGGATGAACCACGTCTAAAACTTAAAGTTTTAAATTGTTGTAAACCAATTTTGATGATATTAACTAAGAATTTTCCAAATTCGATTGGGACAGATATTCTCAGAAAAGGGGGTCAGTTGCGAAGTGGGAAGCCTTCAATAATGAGATGTCAAGAGAACAGAGACATTATGGCCCTGTTAGGGTGAAGGGTAAGGATGGTACGTGTAAGGAATGCTGGAGGATTGGAGAAATTGAGGCTCTACATGGACAAACAGAAAGCATGTGTCAGGTATAGACAGCAGGAATTGAGGGTTTTTCTTAATTCATTCACGGGATGAAGGCGTCTCTGCCTAGGCAAGCATCTATTACCCATACCTAATTGCCCAGAGGGCAGTTAGCAGTCAACCGCATTGCTGAGAGTCTGGAGTCTCTTGTAGGCCAGACCAGGTAAGAATGGCAGTTTGTTTCCTTAAAGCGTGTCAGTGAACCAGATGGATTTTTCTAACAATCGAAATGGTCATCATTAGCCTCTTAATTCCTGATTTAAAGTGAATCACTAGAAGAGTGTGAAGGCAACGAGAGTATAGTTAAGAGGGAAATTGGGAGCATAAAAAGGGGACATGCGATAGCTTTGGCAAACCGAGTTAGGGAGAATCCAAAGGAATTCTACAAATACGTCAAGAACAAAAGAGTAACTGTGGAGAGAATAGGACATCCTTAAAGATCAGCAAGGCTGCCCATGTGCAGAGCCACAGAAATTGAGGAGGTATTGAACGAATATTTTGTATCAGTATTTACTTCGCAGGAGGATATGGAAGTTAGAGAATTTGGGAAATAAGTAGTGACATCTAGGAAAGTGTCTCTATTACAGAGGAGCTGCTGGAGGTCTTAAAACATGCAAAAGAAAGAAAACGTCCTGGCTTTTATTAGAGGTACGCTAGAACGCTGTGGGAAGCTAGTGAAGTGATCGCTGGGCCCCTTGCTATCATCAATAGTAACAGGTAAAGTGTCAGAAGACTGGAGGTTGGCTAACGTGGTGCCACTACTTAAAGGATTTAAGAAGGGTGATAAGGAAAAGCCAGTGAGCTTGACGTCAGTGGTGGGTAAGTTGTTGGAGGGGATTCTGAGTCTTCGGATTTTCACACATTTTGAAAGGTAACAACTGATTAAGGATAGTTTACATGACTTTGTGCAAGCATTATTGTGTCTCACTGACCTGACTGAGATTTGTTTGAAGAAGCGACTAAAAAGAGCAATTGAGATAGAGTGGTGCACATTGTCGATATGGACATCAGTAAGGCGTTGAATAACATTGTGCATGGTCATCTGTTTAACAAGGTTTTTTTCATTGAAAGTCATTTGGATACAGAACTGTCTCGAAGGTAGGAGGCAGAGGGTGTTGTTAGAGGATTGCAATTTCCTGGCAAAGATTTGCAATGCTCCCCATGCTGTGCAGATAGTCCAGCTTATCGAATTCTCCTCTCGCACGGTCTGCTGGTGTCTGGGCTGGTTCTCGAAGCAGATTGAGAATTTGAGGCAATGGACCATTCTCGCGGACCTGGCAATGTCTCCATTCAATGTTTGCTTTCTTGGGATTGGACCCACCATTTTCTCCCTTATCCCGTTTTCCCAATCCCCCCATCTCCTTATCCATATTTTCAGCAAGTTATCAGTTAATAAATTATTTGTTTTTTTTAATTATGTATCTTTCCCTGGCCTTAGTTTTTGACTCCCTCGTGCATCGAGTGCTGGCATGGTGAAGCTCAGAAACATTGAAATGGTGTGTGTCAGGCTGTTGTTCACTTCCCGATGTGTCCCATGTGGTGCTTCATGGATAGCGGTGTTCCAGCAGCTCTGACTCACGTGTTTGAAACTTGGTATGCGCCTGCCCGCGGAACGCCTCTGTCTGTCTCTCTCAGTTGATTGTGCGGTCAGTAACACGAGGAAGACCCTTGATTATAATTGTAAAGGACCAGGCATCTAACTTGTAGCTGAAGGGCTTGTAGCTGACTCCTGTTATTGAAAGGTTAGTGGAGCTGCTGGGAATGGTTTGCTGGAGGTTGTGCTGTGAGCTGCCTCAGACATTCAGGGTGACGTGAGGATTTGGTGACCCAACTCTCGATGGAGCAGGGAGACTGCAGTTACAGCATCTGGGTCTGTAACATGAACAACAAACGCAGAGAGGAGAAGCTCTGAAACCACGGAGTGAGTGTGTGGGGAAAGTGATCAGCCGTATCTGTCTGAATCTTAGCCGGGACAAGTACACATTCTCACTCTCCCCGTTACATACAATGACGCACACTCTCCCTATCTGCCCCTCATACACACACCCCTCTCACATTCCACATGCGCAGTCCACTCTGTCACACGCACGCATGCACACAACCTCTCTTTCTCCCTCGCGCACTCACATACATACCCCCTCACTCTCTCTCACATACATGCAGTGTCTCTCTCTCTCTGTCCTTCACACAGACACGCCCCTCTCTCACACATACGCACACACGCTACTCCTATTTTGTAAATAAAAATAGTCTAACTCCAGATCAAGACACAGACAGATTCCAAACAAGGCCTCACGCTTAGAATACATTGTCTGAACATAAGTGTTACTTCATTTACATCGATAGTACCTGAAGGTGTCTGCAGGCAGTGACTTGAAATAAATTCTGCGATTTGCATATTAATCAATCAAACTCGCACCTACATTCTAACTGATTAAGTACTTAAGAGCCATCTTAGGTGTGTGGACAATTCATGTGCATGAGTTGTACAACCCTTTGATCTTTTCCTTATAACTTCTGTGTTTAAGGTCTTCCTCTCTCTTACACCTGATGAAGGAGGAGCGCAATTAAACCTTGTGTTTACAAATAAACCCATTGTACTCTAACCTGGTCTCATTTGATTTTTGACCTTGTCCAACCCAGTCCAAAACCAGCGGCTCCATATTATATCTTTTACTGGTTAGCTAATCCTCTCCCCTAGCAATTAAATTATGGGCGGCACGGTGGCACAGTGGTTAGCACTGCTGCCTCACAGCGCCAGAGACCCGGGTTCAATTCCCGCCTCAGGCGACCGACTGTGTGGAGTTTGCACATTCTCCCCGTGTCTGCGTGGGTTTCCTCCGGGTGCTCCGGTTTCCTCCCACACTCCAAAAAATGTGCAGGTTAGGTGAATTGGCCACGCGAAATTGCCTGTAGTGCTAGGTGCAGGGGTAGATGTAGGGGAATGGGTCTGGGTGGGTGCGCTTCGGCGGGTCGGTGTGGACTTGTTGGGCCGAAGGGCCTGTTTCCACACTGTAAGTAATCTAATCTAATCTAATCTAATCTAAAATTGTTCCTAACCCGATGTGTTCTTGTCTTGCATATCAATCATTTGCGATTACGCACTCATGTCTGGAAGCCGAGATATAATACATCTATAGGATCCCCATTACCCATCTTTCTTGTTGTGTTTTATTAAAGAAAGTTAGTCACATCATTCAAACATGATTTATCCTTCATAAAACTATGTTGACTGTGCTGGATTGTGGCTTGGCTTTGGATATTTCCTGTCATTACTTCCTTCATAACGTATTCCAATACTTTGTCTTCAATCTCAACACTTTTATCACTACTTTTCATTTCCCAGTGAAGCTGGTTATTCGAAGTCCTTCCCTTTCTATAACCTCTACGTTCACTTTCACAATTCATGTGTAACAAGCAATAGGCTGTAAAAGATCTGCCCCAGTTGCTGTATGAGAGGCATGAGTGACTAAATGGGCTCATTGTGTTCCGGCTTTACACACACGATGGGCTGAAAGTCCTCCTGGTGTTCTGACATTAGTCCTGATGGCCTGAATGTCCTGCACCTGTTTCCGACCAGGCCGCTCAAGACCTCAATGTCCTCCTCCTGTTGCTCAGTGGCAGGTTTGGGGAGTTATGAAATCACCCTGCTCAAATGTCACTTTTCAAGGACTGAACTGTGCAGGCAGGTTGTGTTGCCCACACGAGGTAGAATCGTGTTTAGCATTGCTGCCTCACAGCACTAGAGATTCAGATTCAATTTCAGTCTCCAGTTTCCTCCCTCAGTCCCAAGGTGTGCGTGCTAGGTGAATCGGCCACGCTAAATTACCCATAATGTTCGGGGATGTGGAGGCCATGGAAAATGCCAGGTGACAAGATTGGGTACGGTGAGTGGTGGAATTGGATGGGATAGTGTTCGGAGGATGAGTGTGGAGTCGATGCGTCAAATGGCTTGGTTTCACACTGTAGAGATTTTATGATTAACATCTTCATTGCAGAAAACAGTTAAGGGAATAATTTCTGAGGTAATTCCAATATCATTTCCACAAGGAGGAGATTAAACCTGTGCACAGTACTCCAGGTGTGATCTCACCAAGATCCAGTCCAGCAGCAACAACACTCTTGCAGCCGACTGTAAGGTTCCCACCCAGGTTAGAGCCGGCTCAGCTGTCTGGGGGAAACACAGCATTTTTGAAAGATCATTACCCTTCACTACTTCACCAGGATAACGGGAGATCTGGAGAAAATCTCACAATGACACTTGAGAGGAACGGGTAAGATGTGGTGAGATAATTTAAATGATGAGATATGCCTCGCCAAACATCTCGCCTGAATCTACCATTAGCCTCCCGAGAGCCCACGTCACTCGGATTCCACAGAATCTGGTGAGGTGGATCTTAGGAACAGCAAGGAGAAGCAACGTTCATGGGAGTTATGTATCAAAGTGAAAGCTACAATACAAGTGTGAATATGTCATAAAACAGGAAAGTAGTCATTCAGGTTTGTGGGTACTGCAGTAATAATGGACAGTTTGAAGTTACATCTAACCAGTGTTTACCGAAGTGAATGTTAATGTTGAGTGTGTATGAGATAGGTTGCTTTAGAAGTATGTTGAGCAATGAACAGTTGATCAGGCAATTTTGGAGTTGGTGTTGTGTGATCAGAAGAGCAAATCCAAGAATTAGCTGTAAAGGAGCTTTTGGGAATAGTGATCTTAATACATTGAATTTTATATGTATTTTATAAATACAAAAAAAGTTTTTTTTTCTTATATTTCGGGTATATACCTGAGTCATGCAAGCCATTAAGATATGAGAATAACATTGGCTTTAGTGAATTTGAAAAGTACATTAAATGAATAAATGAAAGACAGGCAATGTCTGTTATTTACCAAAACACTGTAAAGTCTACTTTATACATATATCCCTCCAAGGCATAACTCGCAAAAGTGAAAGGTGATTCAACGATGATGAATAAAAGAAGTTAAGAATTCCATTAGATCAATGAAAGTGCCTTAGAAAAGAGGCATATATTGTGGATTCATTGAAATTTTGGACGAAATGATGGAAGACTAATAAACTGATAAGTAAATTAGAAACAGAACAAGAATGCAAACTAACCAGAAACAAAAAGACTGATGAAAAACTGCCATCAATATTTGAAAGGAAAATAAAAGCAAAGTCAAATGTGGAACAGTGAATGTGTGGACAGGACAATTTATTGTGGAGAACAGAAAAAAAAATGATAAGGAAACTAAACAGTTACTTTATGTCTGTCTTCATGGAGGAAGATCCAGAAAATCTCCCAGAAATACCAAGTGGCCATGGAACTTGTGTAACTAAAGACTAAAATCATTCATATCAGTGACGAAGTAGCATTTGAAAACATAACTGTATGGATAAGTCTGACAGACCAAATGTACTTCATACCAGAATTTCAGAGAAAGCAGAAATGGACATAATATTTGCATTGCGAATCACTGTATTTTTCCGTTTTCAGTTTAGAAGGTTATAAGTGCATTCCAAGGATTTACAAAGTGAAGAAGAGGGAGAATGGTGAACTACAGACTAGTTAACTTATTGTTCACAATGGGGAATCTGTTGGAATTTATTATAAAGAATGTGATATTGGACACTTGGAAAGTTATAGCAAACGTCTGGAGAATGATGCTAGATTTTTAAAAGGGAAGGCAACATTTACAAAATTTTTCATTGACGATGTCCCTTGTCGAAATAAACATGGAGAACCAGTGGATGTGGTATAGTTGGATATCAGGTGAATGTTTGGAGAAATCATACAGTAAGTTAGCCCTAAAACAAAAAAAACAAATTGTATTGGGAGGAACATACGCAAATGTGGGAAGGTAAAAGTTAAGTTTCCCTTTGTTTGAAGGGAATCAGAATATAGGCGATGAAGGGCTGTGTGCTCTCTCTCCATGAATGATGTCTGAGTCCGTGCGATCTCCAGCATGTGTTGGTTTCTGTACAGATTCCAGCTTCTGAAATAATTTGCTCCGACTAGGAGTAAAGATGTTCTGCACCAGTGACACAAAATGTTGGTTAGTCTGTACCTGGAGTATTGAGTACAGCTTTGATTTCCTGATCCAAGTAAATCATACTGATCTCATATACTGAATGGATATTCTCCAATATCATCCCTTGTATGGCAAGATTATCCGATGAGCGAACTCCGCCTGTATTCCGTAGAGTTTCAGAGAATGAGAAATGAGCGAAATGAAACTTTAAATATATCACACAGAGGGGAGTGACGAACATAGGGGCATTGAAAAGTGTGAGCAAGATTAGCGAGAATTTCAAGATATTCCACAAGGACATCAAGCAGAACAGAATAACCAGGGAACAACCAGGGCCCATTAGAAACCAAAGGGGCAATTTGTGTGTAAAGCTGGAGAACATTGATAGATTGTGACATGAGAGCTACCCATCTGTTTTACTTGGGAGAATGTGGAGGCAGGTACGTATTTCAAGAAGATGGAGTGGAAAGATCTTAAACGGATTGATATAAGATGCGAGCAGGGAATGATGGTTTTGGATGGTATAAAATTGGACAAATCCCAGGGGCTGGATGAGTTGTATCCCAGGCTGCTGCTGGAGACAAGGGAGGAAAGGCACTGACTCAAATGGTTAAGTAGGATCTGGTCACACTGGAGCCTTTACAGGAGTGCGGATGGAGATAGACCAAGGAACTGTAGATCAATGAGTATCAAATCAGTGTCAAGGAAGCTATTGGGGA
Source organism: Chiloscyllium plagiosum (assembly GCF_037043375.1). Taxonomy (NCBI): domain Eukaryota; kingdom Metazoa; phylum Chordata; class Chondrichthyes; order Orectolobiformes; family Hemiscylliidae; genus Chiloscyllium; species Chiloscyllium plagiosum. The sequence continues at coordinate 73,108,612 of NW_028270177.1, forward strand.
AAATAGGGAAGGAGAAAATTCATCTTCATTTAGAGAAGCAATATTTGATCAGGGATCGTCAGCATGAAGATATCAGAGGGAAGCCATGCCGAACAAATTTTATTGATTTTTTTGCGGAAAGGTCACTTATATGGTTTTTCAGCAAAACCTCTGTCAACGGCCCGCATGGGAAACTAATAAAGAAAGTACAATCTCGTACTATCAAGTGTAACTTAGTAAGTTATATTCAAGTTGTCTAACTGGCAGGAGACAGAGAGTGGTGGTAGAAACCTATTTGTGTGATTGGAGACCAGTCTCCCCTGGCGTATCACAGGAAACAGTGCTGTATCCCTTATTATTTGCGTTATTCAGAAATGATGTAGATGCGAATGTGGAGGGGGATGGGAAGACTGTGTTAAGTAAGTTTGCGTTTAGCACAAAGATTGTCTGGGTGGTTGGCAATGAGGAGAAAGGTCTTATGTTACAGGAAGATACAGATGGAATGATCAGATGGATGGATTAATGGGAGATGGAATGTAACCCTGATAAATATGAGGCGATGTACTTTGGAAGAAGGAACCAGTCAGGGGAGGACTCAATGGATGACAGCACACTAGGAAGCTCAGAGGGTGCATGTCCACACATCCCTGAATGTCACTAGGCAGGGTAATAGGCTAGTTCAGAAGTCACATGTGACTATCGGCATAGCCTTTATTAATTGAGACATAGATTGTAAGAGTTATACAAAAGATTAATTCGGCTACAGGTGGAATACTGTGTGGAATTCTGGGAGTCACATTGTGGAAGGATGTGATTGCACTGCAGGGGGTTCAGAGGAGATTAACCAGGATGTTCCCTGGGATGGAGCATATCAGCTATGGAGAGAGGCTAGATAAGCTCGGGTTGTTTACGTTGGAGCAGAGAAGGCAGAGGGGGACGTGATTCAGAAGGATACTATTACGAGGGGCATGGAGATGGTTGGTAGACAGCAGCTGTTCCTTTTAGTAAAAGAGACATGAACAAGGAAACACACTTTTAAAGTGAAGGGGTTGAGGTTTAGAGAAGATATGAGGATTGTTTTTCACCCAGAGTGTGTTGGGGTCAGGATTAAACTTCCTGAGAGGATAGTTGTGATGGGTAATCTCACAACGATTAAAACGTACTTGAAGTATCATAACATTTATGGCTACAGATCTCATGTAAGAAACTGGGACTAATGTAGATCGTTCTGCTTTTCTGACAGTACACAGTCTAAGCTTCTCTGATTGTTTGATTATGGACGGTGCAAACAGTTAAGAAGATAAGTGGTGCGTTGACCATCATTTGAGCACAGGAGTAAGGGTGTCTTACTGCAGCTGTACAGGTGGGGAGTTCTTGGACTAATGGGGACAGGACCGTGTCGAGGTACCTCATTAGTCCCCATTAGTACCGTGTCCCCATTAGTCCAAGAACTCCCCACCTACGTTCGTGACACCACCCACGCCCTCCACCTCCTCCAGGATTTCCGCTTCCCCGGTCCCCAACGCCTCATCTTCACCATGGACATCCAGTCCCTGTACACCTCCATCCCCCATCACGAAGGACTCAAAGCACTCCGCTTCTTCCTTTCCCGCCGTACCACCCAGTACCCTTCCACCGACACCCTCCTTCGACTGACCGAACTGGTCCTCACCCTGAACAACTTTTCTTTCCAATCCTCCCACTTTCTCCAAACAAAAGGAGTAGCCATGGGCACCCGCATGGGCCCCAGCTATGCCTGCCTCTTCGTACGGTATGTGGAACAATCCATCTTCCGCAACTACACTGGCCCCACCCCTCATCTTTTCCTTCGCTACATTGATGACTGTATCGGCGCTACCTCGTGCTCCCACGAGGAGGTTGAACAGTTCATCCACTACACTAACACCTTCCACCCCGACCTCAAATTCACCTGGACAGTCTCGGACTCCTCCCTCCCCTTCCTAGACCTTTCTGTTTCTATCTCAGGCGACCGAATCAACACGGACATCTACTACAAACCAACCGACTCCCACAGCTACCTGGACTACACCTCCTCCCATCCTGCCCCCTGTAAAAACGCTATCCCATTCTCCCAATTCCTTCGTCTCCGCCGCATCTGCTCCCAGGAGGACCAGTTCAAAATACGTACAACACAGATGGCCTCCTTCTTCAAGGACCGCAATTTTCCCCCCCGACGTGGTCGACGGTGCCCTCCACCGCATCTCCTCCACTTCCCGCTCCTCCGCCCTTGAGCCCCGCCCCTCCAACCGCCACCAGGACAGAACCCCACTGGTCCTCACCTACCACCCCACCAATCTCCATGTACAGCGCATCATCCGCCGTCACTTCCGCCACCTCCAAACAGACCCCAGCACCAAGGATATATTTCCCTCCCGTCCCCTATCAGCTTTCCGTAGAGACCACTCCCTCCGCGACTCCCTTGTCAGATCCACACCCCCCACCGACCCAACCTCCACTCCCGGCACCTTTCCTTGCAACCGCAGGAGGTGCAACACTTGCGCCCACACCTCCCCCCTCACTTCTCTCCAAGGCCACAAAGGAAACTTCCATATCCGCCACAGATTCACCTGCACCTCCACCCACATCATCTACTGCATCCGCTGCAGCCGGTGTGGCCTCCTCTATATTGGGGAAACAGGCCGCCTACTTGCGGAGCGATTCAGAGAGCACCTCTGGGCCACCCGGACGAACCAACCCAACCAACCTGTAGCACAGCATTTCAACTCCCCCTCCCACTCCACCGAGGATATGCAGGTCATTGGACTCATCCACCGCCAAACCACAACAACCCGACGGTCGGAGGAGGAGCGTCTTATCTTCCGACTGGGAACCCTCCAACCGCAGGGGATGAACTTGGACTTCACCAGTTTCTTCATCCCCCCTCCCCCCACCTTGTCTCAGCCGGATCCCTCCAGCCCGGCACCGCCTTCCTGATCTGCAGTCTTCTTCTTGACCTCTCCGCCTCCATCCTACTCCGACCTATCACCCTCACCTTGACCTCTTTCCACCTATCACATTTCCAACGCCCCTCCTCCAAGTCCCTCCTCCCTACCTTTTATCTTCTCCTGCTGAACACTCTCTGCTCATTCCTGAAGAAGGGCCTGTGCCCGAAACGTCGAATCTCCTGTTCCCTGGATGCTGCCTGACCTGCTGTGCTGTTCCAGCAATAAAGTTTCAACTTTGATCTCCAGCATCTGCAGACCTCACTTTCTCCCCAGAGTTTGGGGTGACTGGGCCTGTATTCCATGAGCTTTAGGAAAATGAGTGAAATATATAAAACTCTGACGTGGGAGACAGCATGGAAGCAGGGATGATAATTCCCCTGGCTGGAAAGTCTCAAACAGGCGCCCACAGTATTAGGTACAGACAAACCACTCTGCATTCACATGAGAATAAATGTCTGCACTCAGAGACTGGTGAACATGGAGAATTCTCTCCCAGATCAGGCTGTGGAAGACAAGGCACTGAATATAAATAATGAATTTAGACAGGAAAGGGATGGGAAGAGTGTAGGAGTATGGTGTGAAGATAGAGGAATAGCGATCATTTCAGGTTGTTCTCTGATAACGCGGTAGCTGTGTTCCTGTGGAACACTATTATAGAAAGCAGAGCAATATAAATAATGGGGGCTGTGGGAAAAAGAAGGTAAGGGGCGAACGCCCAATAATGTCAGGAAAAATCAAAACAAAAATAATAGTCAACGTAACACAAACAACAGCACAGTCTACGTAAATCTTAAAACCATATATTGTCATGAAATAGTGCTGTAAATGCAACACTTCCACAAAACAGTTACTGACTACAGCACTGTACATTTCACCAAGCTCTTCACCAGAAAGCACGCGAGCTGACTGACCACATGACACTACTGCGGGATTCCAGTTGGATTAGATTCCCGACAATATGGAAACAGGCCCTTCGGCGCAACATGTCCACACCACCCTCCGACTAGTAACCCACCCAGACCCATTTCCCGACCCTATGTTTACCTCTGACTAACACACCTAACACTAAGGCCAGTTTAGCATGGCCAATTCACCTGATCAGCACATCGTTATGGGAGGAAACTGGAACACCCGGCGAAACCCACGCAGACACGGGGAAAACGTGTAAACTGCACACATACAGTCACCCAATGCAGAAATTGAACCCGGGTCCCTGATGATAACCACTGAGCCACTCTGCTGCCCCAAGATTCTTCCCTTGGTTTGAAATAAAGTTCCTTCTAAATGTCGACTACAATTCCCAGTTCTGGATACAGGTTTGCTCGCTGAGCTGGAAGGTTCATATATCTATAAACTCAACCTTTGCTACAAATCTTCTCAAAACTCGCAAACAATTCCCAGTTTCAGGCTCAGTTTCAAGGCTTGCAGAGCGGATTACATTCCTGCTTTAGCTGAACACACTGAGGGTGTATTTAGCAGACAGAGGATCCTGAGGCTGGGTTTTGCTGTTCAGCTGGGACCGGGAATGGAATCACGTCACAGTGAACAGGAGCTCACTTTATGAATCGTGTTGCAGCCTAATAGTTTTTAATAAACTCACATTATTGGAGATCTGCCTCTATATTGAATGGAGGAGCAAAATTGATGGACCGAAGGGACTACAGTAATTCTTATTTTATATGTCCCGATGTTTAAACATACTAAGGGTTATGAACACTGTGTGGGGAAAACTGCATTGAGGAAATTTTCACCATGAACTAGAATGGAGAAATTTCAATGTGTCTAAAGACCTCCTCCTTTCCCGATGTTTCTGTGCAGTCTATGGGACAGCTCTATAACTATTGTCACAAGCTCTCAGATGTTAGGAAGGAGATCTCTGCAGTATGACAGGACTGTGTTTCCCATTCCCTTTTCTAATGCTGAGGCTGGTGCTGGGTGTTCTGTCCGAGTTTATCCTTTACAACCGGAGCTGTTTCATACAACAGAGTGTCTTGCTTGGCCGATTCAGAGACCATTGAAGAGTGTATCACATGTCTGTGTGCCTGTGGTCACTCTTAGGCCAGACCAGGAAAGCACGGGAGATTCACTTCCTGAAAGTACATTGGGGAAAGAAATTGGTGTTTACAATCGACATTGGCTTTAAGGTCACTGCTACTGACTTTAGGTTTTACATCTCGATATTTTATTAATTGTTATTAACTTCCACCAGCTCCCAGAGCATTAGCCTGGTCTGGATTAGTAATCCAGTGAAATTACCACAACAGCACCATCTCCACATGGGGACCTATCAGAAACCACACTGAGCAGGTTATTTCTGTGCTGCTGGACTGCTCAGTCAAAAAGAACTCTCACCAACGTGACTATCGTGACGGTACTGAGGATGTGGTAAATGGTCAGACTTGTTATGGGACTGGATATAGTTGAGCAATTTTCCACGTGGCCAGACAGCTTCCCCAGGGGCACAGCTTGTTGTGCAGCACAAGTCTTCAGTCCTATTGCAGCAAAGCTGTCAGGGCCCATTGCCTTTGTCGTACCTACTGTGTTCAGCTGTTTCTTCATGTCACGTGCAGCGAATCAAATTGGTTGAAGACTGTCATCTATGATTCTGTGGGCATCATGGCGAGGGTGAGTTGGATCATCCACTCAACACATCTGGCTGTGGATGGTGCAGACACTACATCCTTGTCTTTTATACTGATGTACAGGGCTGTTCCGTTATTTAAGATGGGGATATTTCTGGAGTCCTCTCCTCCGGTAAGTTGTTTAATAGTCCATCGACAATGATGACTGAATGTGACAGGGCCGCAGAGTTTCGATCTTAGCTTTTTGTCTTGGGATCACTTATCCCCTCTCCATAAGATGGTAGTTCTGCTGTTTGGAATGTAACCAGTCAAGGACGGTAGCTTTAATGGGTTGTCATCAGGTTTAGATACACATGGTTCTGACTCTGGCATGTTCACTCAAACTCGTCACTGAACCATCGCTCGGCTTGATGATAATGGTACAGTGATGGATTTCCCTGGGGGAAAAGTTATGGATTATGATTGAATGCAATTCTGCTGCGGCTGCTGCTGTGATCACATGATAACCCAGTGTGAGCTGAAATATCTGAAAATCAATTCTACTGACTTTCCCCCAGTTCACACCGAGACCCATTCACCCATCAACCCTGTATTCAGTGACCGAACCTGGTTTCCAGTTTCATATTCTCATTGTGCTGAGGGCCTTGATGTCACGCCTCCAATTCGTTACATTACTCAGATACTTTAACATATTAAGCTGAAACATTTTCTTTCCCGTAATTACCATCTGCTGTGTTTGAAGTGAATGTTTGTTTTTCCTCTGTGTTTCTCCCTGACCATGATTAAGACCTCTGTCGTGTCAGTGATGCCAGCCTTATGTTGTTTCAGAACCAATGAACTTGCGCACTTTGCGTTTTGTACACTTCCCAATGTACAGCACTCTATGCCGGACAGGACTTTTGAGCAGATTCGTCACACGTCTTTGGAAAATGTTGAAAAACAGATTATGCTGAAGAAATTAAGCAGGTCTGGCTGCATCTTGTGGAGTGAAAGCTGAGTTCATCTTTCGGGTCCAGTGAGCCTTCGACAAAGCTCCCAGTTTCTACAGCAATTTGTGCATTTTCATTTCCAGTATCCATAGTTATTTATTTAATTGAAAATTTGTGCTGTGCCTATTAATTTCTGGAGAAACTCAGCAGGTCTTTCAGCATCTACAAAGACAGAGAAACAGAGTTAGCGTCTCAAGTCCAGTGTGACACTTCTTCAGAACTGAAAAGGATCGGAAACTGGGCATTTTAGTTCCTTGCCAGAGGTGGGGGGTAGGTGACAGGGAAAAGAGGGTGTGACAACAGATAAACAGGCTTTTAGCAGTGGTGAATGAGAAGATGATATAAAATGAATTTAAATTAAGATGTGAATGGGGAAAGTGGTTCTTTCTATTGAGTGCAAGATAAAGAAGACACAACCACATAAGGTCATAGGGAGGCCAAGAGGGAGAATGTTGAACATGTGGAATTATATAAATCTGGCCAGAGATACCATTTGACATTAGAGATCATCACCACCATCAGACAAAGGAATACAGGTACTTGACGGCTTATTGGCACGAGTAACATTTTCATGCTGCCTTAGTATTGTAACATAAAGAAGAAAACAAATAACAGGATGACGTTTGGGTGGAGTGCTGTTTACCTGTCACTTTTAATATTGTTTCAAATTTATAGTGCTTTTCTTTAAATGCTTGTTCTTGAAGTTAATATCAGATGGAGTGTAGGAGATTGAGGGGTGACATTATAGAAATTTGTAAAAGCAGGGGAGGCATGGGCAGGGTGAAAAGCCAAGTTCTTTTCCACAGGATTGAAAACTTAAATCATAGAGCCATAGGTTTCTGGTGGAAGAGGGAAGATTTGAAAGGGAGGAAGAGGGAACTTTTTTTTCCACAGAGGGTGACGTGTTTATGGAATGAGCTGCCAAAGGAACTGGCAGATGCAAGTACAGCTCCAAGATTTAAAAGACATTAGGACAAACATATGAATGGGAACCATTTAGAGGCATATGTGCCAAATGCAAGCAGATGGGAATTGTTTAGTTTGGAAAACCTGGCCGGCATGGACAAGTTGGGCCAAAGATTATGTTTGTGCGTGATATGGCTGTATAAATATAGGAAGTGAAGAAAAGGGGAGTAAAGATGTGATGTAAGCAAATTGGCAAGAAATATAAAAAACAAGCAGCACGAGCTTTTCCGTGTATGTAAGAAGAGTTCAAGAGGTGTGTGTGTGATCTTTGGTGGAAAGAAAGTCAGGGAAGTATATTGAGGACATTTGGAGGGTGTGACTGGGGAACTGGATACAGAGAACAGAGATAATTTACACCAGCATTTTACATGATTCCTCAAGGTGAAGGTGCTGTAAATATTTCAATGGTATAAACAAAATGGTAATAGGAGGGAAGATCTTGAACTGTCTTTAACAGAAGGAACAAGGAAATTCTCAAACAGATAAGACAAAGGGTAAACAGGTCCTCAACAATTCATAGATGGTTGGTCACAGAGTGGCTGGTGGCACTTTGTGAAATATTCCAACTCTCTGGATTAAAGGAGTGACCCAGTGAAACTGGAGACCCTCCAATGTGGCGCCTGTCTTCATGAAACGAGTGAGACTGAAAGCAGGAACCACTTCACCTCAACATTATTGCTGGGAATCTGTGAGAGTCTGTTATTAAGGACGGGACTGCAGAGCATTTAGAAAAGCTTCACACAGAGTCAGCATGGTCTTGTTAAAGGCGAAATACATTTTGCCTGTAAAATTATGCAAATGTTTTTTCTGGAAATCCATGAGAATGTCACAAGTGGCCTTGATAAAGGGGGACTGGTAGACACGAGGCTTTCCAGAGATTTTTCACAAGCTACCACAAAATAAAGGCTCTTACACAAGACAGAAGCTCATAGTCTGACGGATAATACATTAGCATAGGATGACACTTGGTAAACACTTAGAAATCGGAGAGTCATGATTCATCGATCTTTAGGAAAAAAATGTATCTGCTGGAGTACCAAACATATCAGTCCGATGGCAAGAGCTGCTTACAAGAGCTGCACTCAGCTCCTGATGTTGGGAGCTGAGTGCCATATACATCCGAGTTTGAGGATGACACTGACGACCAAAAGGCAGGCTGTTATTAAATGGAGAGGACTCCCAAATAAAAGGAGCAGTACAACGGAGTGGCCTGTTCTTGTATATGAAACATAACGTCAGCATGCGGATGCAAAAATGTTGGTTCATTAGACTGGTTCCTGGGATGAAAGTGTTGAATTATTGATTACATCAAAAATGCTGATGCAATTATTCATTCTGGCTTAAATGAATGAGGGTGTCATTACTGAAACGGATAAGATACAGAGGGGGCTTGACAAGGTCAGTGATCAGAATATGGTTCTACACCAGGACAGAGTTTCGAAGTCAGGTATGTAGATACAGAATAAGGAATATCAATTTCAAACTTAGATGTAAAGAAATGTCTTCATTCAGCAGGTAGTGAATGACTGGAATTTCCTAACCCAGAGTGTTGTGGAGGCTTGGTCACTGATTGTATTTACCGACGGGTGGATTGGTTTGTGACATTTCAGCGAGTTGACGGATGCAAACGGTTAGTAGGAAAGTGGAGTTGAACTGTGGAGTAGATCAGCCATGTTCTTATTGAATGACAGCGCAGGTCTAAGGGGCAGAATAGACTGCTCCTGTTCCTATTTCTTAAGTTCTTATTTATGTTTTCAGAAAATACTTTGATTATTTTCCTGGAAATCATGTTTCATTCAGAGACAGCAGAGGATTTGTCTGAGTTGACCTTGTGTGGGGCATGGGGACTGTATTCAAGGCGAATCTGGGCCTGTAACATGACCGACACCAGGAACAGAAGTTAAGTGAGGGGAAGTCTGGATAGAGGGATGGGGTGGGGCTCACTTCCTGACCCAGCCTGGACTTTCCAATGCATTTGCCAAACTACACCAAACCATTGGAGTGGCCTTAATCTGGTCCTGTACAGCAGGATCGAAGGGCTGAATGAAACATCAGAACATAGGGCTGATAGTCACAACTGGGCCATTCTGCACTTTGACACTATTGCTCCAGTCAATAAAGTCATGGCTCATGTCATTGTGGTCCCAGCTGCACTTTTCTCTGATTTCACAATGATCCCTGATTCACCTGTCTATGGAAAATCAGACAAAGCCAGCCTCGACATAATATGAAGATTCAACTCTCCCAAACATCTGGGTGAGAGAATTCCCACTTGAATGAATTCCCACTTTGTGACTTTCTCCTCACTGCGGTTCTGACTGAGGTTGGAGGTTGTCACTGTTTCCATTTCTAATCCCACTCCTCCACTGCTCACAACAAATTTTAAATGTAACCAGGTTGGCGATATGGCCGATGATAAAGGTATAAGATTCTGTCAGGTTCAGTTATCAGAACAAGTCAGTTGGATTTCTTTAGTCAGCTACAAGTAATTAACAGAACTAACTGAAGAGTATGATGGATATGTGGTTAGCTCTGCTGCCTCACATCACCAAGGAACTGCGTTCACTTCCAAACTCAGGTGAGTTTGAACATTCTCGACGTATTTGTGTGGGTTCCCTCCCAATGCTCCAGTTTCCTCCCAGAGTACACAGATGTGCAGCTTACAGTGGATTGACCATGCTAGATTGTCCATTTTTGAGAGAACGTCCCCTTCATAGTATCCACTGCCAGTGTGGGGGAATTGAACCTGCGCTGCTGGCCTCCATCTGCAACACAAACCAGCCGTCCAGCCAACTGAGTGGAGACTGTGTAACTGCTACAAACAGAAACAGGCACAGGCAAAGGGCAAGAGAAACTTTCATAACACGGAAAATGGTACAATTCAGATAACGGTCAAGAGAACAACTGAGGATAAAACGTTTTCTGCTCAAAATTGTATTTCATAACGGGACAAGTGCTTAGAAGCATTGTTTGGCTGAATATAATAAAGTCAAACAAAATGAAATAGCCTGAATTACTGATTGTGATTGGATATAAATTAAGTGCATATTTTTGCAGGAATCCAGGGGGTTGAAAGACTGTACGTTCCTGTACTTGAAAATGGGACTTCTTTGGAACAAAATCTGGAATTTGTGTGTGTGTGCGTGTCTGTGTATTTGTGTGTGTGTGCGTGTGTGTGTGTATATGTGTGTGTGTGTGTCTGTGTATTTGTGTGTGTGTATATATATATATATGTGTGTGTGTGTGTGTGAGAGAGAGAGAGAGAGAGAGACCGTAGATGCTGCAGTGAGCTGGGTGGTAGCTCAGACCATGCTCGGTGCGGCTGGTGGTGAGATCTCCTCTGGGAAGATAATGACCCTCCTATACTAGCCCATTCACGAGGACCTCTGTGTCCCTGTTGAAACATCGTGGTGTTAGTTCTCCTTATCTGCCATGCTCGGGGTCAACTGTGCAAGGTGGCTCCAAACTACGGAAGTATAACAGTGTGCCCATTGGCCTTTGAAAGATGGCACCAGAGCCAGTGATCATAGAATATCCAGGGACATTCGTGCGATGGTGAGTCCCTCCAGCCATGTTGGGTTGGAGAATTGGGGTGGTATTGAATGCGAGGAACACGATGAGATTGAGTGGGTAGTTAATGTGGTGAGTTCGATAAGATAGCACCATGAAACTAGTTCAGTCTCGTACAGACAATCCCTCTGTCACACTCAGTAAAAATGTCACTGAGACAAATTATTGTTAGATTCAGCCCAATGAGTCGAAGTCTCTGCTGACCTCACACCCAGTTACAAAGTTGCAGAACAAATTTTCATCTAAAACTCTCCCTCATCTTTATTGACGCCATAATCCCTTTCAACTATCATCCTGGGAATACTGGCTCATGTTATAGGATGCTGTCGAAATGCCTTCATTTAGGCATTCTGAAACCTGTGATCTTACATGAAATTGTCGCTCAATCTCCCTTTCGCTTTTTTTCCCAAAATCCTATTGATTGTTGGCAGTTAAACTGATTTCACCATCATCTCTCTCTGGCAAGGGCTAGGGAATGTGGACGAGGCAATAAGGGCTCTGTATCAGAGTGATCATGTAACTAGATGGGTAATTCAGAGGCACGGGATGTGACTCCAAGATAGTGTTTAACATCCTACCACAGCCGTAGTCAGAGCTTAAATTCGAATGACAAAAATTGGAATGAAACCTAATTTCACTCTTGGAAACCAGAAACCGTCAGGATTTATTTTTATTATTTCACTGATAGTCTTTGGCAAAGAATGTTAACATCATTGCCCAGTCTGAGCTCAGTGTGACTTCAGACCCACAACAAAACTTTTGGCTCCATTTTGTCTTGACAAATGGCCGTGTGGTCAAGTATAATTAGTGATGGAAAACACATGCTGCCCTTGGCCGTGATGCTGGCATCCCGGAAAACAACAACATTAAAGGTGAAATAAACCAAGGAATGGTGGATGCTAGAGATCGAGAATGAAATTCTCCAGCGTCTGAAAGTGTTGGAGAATCTCTCAGATATGGCAGCCTCTGTCAGGAGAAATGCAGATAACGGTTTGAGTCCAGCGACCCTGTTTCACAACTGAAAGCAAACTGGGAAATAATATTATTTATCCTGGTATCCTGGATGGTTGGGTTGGAGAGAGAGAGGTGGGGTCCAGGTTTAAATTGAATGGATGGAGAAATGGCCAGAAAAAGAGAGGAAAATAAATGAAAAGTGAGCAAAGGGTTTGCTGATGATGAACTGAAAGGAAAACAAAATGGCAAGTTATTCTCACATTTCCCCGTTTTCCCATATTCCTGTGTATCGCGTCCATTTAGATTTGTCCCTGTTTAAAGTGAGTTAGGTCCCTGTATCTCTCTTCTCTGAGTGTGATGATCAAATCCATTAGCAATATTGGTGCTGCCCTTATAGTTGCTGAGATATAGAGAAAGGTAATGTTACATTGTCAACTGCTCCTTTGGAGAGAGAAACTGTTACTGTTGGATTGTGCAGAGATGCAACGGCTTTCTCAACCAGGAAGAGAAACTCAGGAGTAAAAATTTTTTTCAACACTGAGCGCGTGCACATTCCGTGTGGGGAATTGACTTGTTCCTGTCATTGGAAAATCAGTGGATTTTCTGGGGATGCTTATCTCGGGTTTGTATTGTCAGCTGCTGAGTCTGGTGACACCACTCTATACCCTGCATTTACAGAGTGTCTGGGTCCATGATAAACAAATGGAGGTTAGGCTCCACAGAAAGGAAGCTCTATAAATAGGGAGGTGCGGGACAGTGCATTATCTCTCCTGGGATTTCACGGGACATTTGTCTAAGCTGGACCAGGTGTCAGGTATGAAACCAGTTTGTTTCAAAATTGAGGTGGTCACTGAGCTGTGTCCCCTCCTTTAGTATACTGTGACAGGACTGTGCTGATGCTCACCATGAATTAAACTGCATTAATTCTGGAACTTTCCAGGCAGGCGTGATTAACATATCCATCGTCACCGGAGTGCAGTCCTCCGATATATTCACTGGCTGACAGAACCCCTCTGTCCACTGAGAGCAATATATTGTGTCCATCTCCCTGAGGGAGATACAGAAAGAAACTTCCAGAAATACAGGGGAACAGAGTGACTGGTGAAAATGAGGAACAGCAGGAAATTAGAATTAATAAAAGGTACGTCTTTCAAAACCTCATTGAATTTAAGGTTGGTATATTGCTGCATTTGATGAGCTACATCCCAGATTATTGAGGAGGTGGCAGGAGAGCTAGTGAAAAAAATGCTGATTATTCTTCAAAGCTGGTTAGATTCTGGAAAGGATCCTCCAGACTGGAAAGCAGCGATTGTAAACCCAAATATTTAAAACAGGACGGAGAGAGCAAACAGCAAACTAAACAGTGGATAGCTTGATGTAAGTTGTGAGAAAAACATTGGAATCTTTCGTGAGGAATGTGACAACTAGACACTTGGAAAATAATGTCATGATTCGGTAGAGTCAATCGAGATTCAGGAAGGGAAAATTATCTTGATCTTTGATAAACCTGCTGGATTTTGTGGACGTTGTCCGTTGTGACATCGACAATTGAGAACCAGTGGGAATGAAGTATTTCATTTTTCAGCAGATATTTGACATGACTGAACACAGGTGAGTAGAGAATGTTAGAATCCATGGGGAGGGAGGGGTGGAATACACCGAATGTATTAAAAGTTGGATAATCGAGAGAATGGAGAGAGTAGTATAATTATCTGGAGTGAAGGCTTTGGGGTATCAGAAGGATCAGTGTTTGGGCAATAGCTCTTCGCAAGATCTAAAATATTTCAGATATTAACAACAAATATCATCATTCACATTTATGTTCATTAAATAGTGAGAGGTTGGGAAGTGCTGTTGTTGAAACAGACCTGGATGTGCTTGGTCATAAGTCACAACCAGAATTTTTACGCAGCAGGAAGTAAATGATACGTGGCTGTTCATGCAAAATGATTAAAGTACCAGAGTAAATGTATCTTTCCCAATGGTAGTGTTTTGTTGAGAGACTGTTAGATGTATTCTGTACAGGTTTACTCAGCAAAGGGGTTTCACCAGACTAAACCCTGGCATGATATTACCATGAGGTGGATGTGAAGAAACTTGTTCTTAATAAAGTGTGTTATGGTGTTTGTGAGTTTATATTTAAAAAAAGTGCTGAAGCACATTGAATGTTGAAGATACAAAATTGCCTTATTTTACCAATTAAAGGAATGCCCAGGCAAATTCGCGTTTCCTATGTATTGGAGTGCAAATATATCCACTGTAAATATATTGGATGGTGCCTGTTCTAGTCGAGGAGAGATCTGTACGCTAGCAGCGTGTAGACTGTGGTTTTTGAGCGTGGTGGTGGTGGGAGGTTCAGCCAGTTACAGTATTGCAAACGGACATCGCAACAGAATCATCGAGCCTGCGATAAGAAAACATGCATCATTCTCCCTCAATACTAACTTCACGAGAGCAATAGGTGATGGGAAAAGTGATCAATAGCCAACGGTGCCAACGTTCAGTCCAGTCCAGTAGTTTTTGTGAACTGAAGGAACCATACTGAAGGGGGTGAAATTGAGCTGTTTGTTCAGTGACTGTGAGTGATGCCAGTCTCCATGGATCCTAGTTGTGTCACTGAATGTTTTCTGTCTCCTATTAGTAAGGGACCTCTTGCAATGGTTTATGCCATTGTAGCAGCAGATGCATCAAATCCAACGTTCAAAGTGATCAGCAGCTGCAGAGACAGAAAAAGTAGATTTACACATCTGAGAATAGTCTGGAATGATCCATTAATGGATCAGAATCTGAGAACATTAGACTGGGATGCTGCAACAATGGACAGGAGTTTATCCTGTGGTCTTTTTCTATTTTTCCTGGTCTTGGTTACCATTACCATATCGGATATATGGTGCACTGATGATTATCCAGGCGGGTTACTATCCTATCCTCGCTATTGTTGGTGTTCCTGGTAAGTTTCTTCATCTCTATCCATTTATTAATCTCTTCAACCATGGCGAACTTCGTTGCTATTTCTGTTATCTATATTTGACAAAGACGGAAACTATTGTCTTCAGTTTCAAATGCAAATTCCATTGATTACCCACAAATTTCAGAACCGTCCACACCCCCGCCCTCACAAACATCTGAGAACGAGACTGTTCACAATACCGAATTTAAATAAATAAAATTCATTTGTGTCTCGGTATTCTGTCTATCACAAAACCTATCCACTACCAGCTCGATTATATGCCCAATCACCATCTTGGCTTCAAACTGACGCTTAATAAACCATTATCTATGCTTTGGTAAAATTCAGTCGTTATGGTTCCACCTCTCCAGTAAGCACTCTTTAAGCTTCAAATATTTCGATCAGAACTTTGTTCTTGTCTCTCAAATAACTTAATGACAGGAACACTCTCTCAGAGCAGTAATGTCAGAAGAAATGTAATTCAGATGCACAGGTTATTATACAGAAAGCCACTGTTCCACATCCTACCACGCACGATGTCAGAAAGTAAATTCAAAAGACAGGAATTGGAAATAACAACCATAACACTTCCAGCATTTTGTCCATACGTTTATCTATTTCACTGATGTCCTTTGGGAAATAGATCTTGCGTTATTATCTGGTCTGGCTTAAGATTGATGTGAGACCCACAGCAATGTGCTTGGTTCTGTACTGACTGAAAGAATGACCTCGCAGTAAATGGCATTTGATTAGGTCAACAAATGCTGCCCCTGTCAGCGATGCAGACATTCCAAGTAATAACAAACTTAAAGGTTAAATAAAGCAAAGAATGATGCAACAGATCAGAAACAATAACGAACGAGAAAGTGCCAGACAAACTGAGCAGATGTGGCAGCCTATCTGCCACATCGGGTCGAGAGAAAAATAGAATTGGCAATTCGATTCTAATGACCATACATCAGAACTGAACACAGTTGGGAAATAGTGTGATTGATGTTGGTGACACCGACATCTGTTATGAAGGGGAGAGGGACTGAGTTGAATAGATGGAGTAAGAGAGAGAGATAGAGAGAAAGAAGCAAAGAAAGGGATTGTTGATGATTAGCTGGGATGGAAATAAAAAATGAAATTAAACCTTGCTTATGTTTCTCCTGTTCCCATATTATTCATAATTATAACCATGTAAGGTATATGGCAAAGTTCCTGTTTAAAGTTATTTATGTCTGTTTTTCTCTCTTCCCTGAGTGGGATCATCTTCCTTGATTCATTAATGGGATGCTGGGCCAACATTTAATTCCCTTTCCTCATTGTCCTTGAGAAAGTTTTGGTGAGCTGCCTTCCTGACCCACTGCAGACCGTGGGCTGTAAGTAGTCAGTGCTGGGGTCCATGCAGTTTCATTTCTTTTGGCTTTTAAGTGACTGATGTAAATGAGTAGCTGGCTTGGCTATTTTAAATTGCAACTGAGAGTTAACCACATTGCTGTGGGTCTGCAGTTACATGTAAGCCCGATCAACTGAAGATTGTAGATTTCCTGTCCTGAAGGGCATGCGGGTGCCAGGTAGGACAATCAACAATGGTTTCATTGTTCCATTTGATTCTTAATTTGTGATATTTTATTGAATTCAATTTCCAACATTTGCCATTGTGGGATTCGGATCCAATGTTTGGGTCATTACCTGATTCCCTGGATTAATATTCGGAGATAATACAGCTTGATCATCGCCTCCTCAGTATCTCCCATCAACTCCAATGGCAACAGTGATGTTGTGGTTGGTGTGACTTTGCTTCATAAGGAAAAAAAATGATTGGCAAAAAATGCCATCCTTCGCATTTTGTATTTATGAGAAGGCGAGATGATGGGAAGTGCTCTTGGTGAAAAGGAGCTGGATGTCCTTGATCATGGGGCACGAACAGAATCCATACAGAGCAGTCGGGTACTGGCAGGTGGGACTAGATTGGGTTGGGATATCTGGTCGGCATGGATGGGTCGGACCGGAGGATCTGTTTCCATGCTATGCATCTCTATGACTCTATGACTCAGCAAATAATCAGAACAATAAATGAGTAGCATCGTTCATTACAAAATGATTAAAGTATAAGTGTGAAGACACCGTCCTGCAGTTGTGGAGTGTACTTGAGACAGTATTGTCTTTCATTTATAATCAATGATCTCCTAGCTACAGAGAGACGGTGTGATGGAGTTTCACCAGATTAATCCCTGCAGTTATGATACCATGAGGAGAGTGTGAAAGAAATGAGTGTTTAATCTGTAACGCTACAAAAAGAATGAAACGTGATTGCATTAACATTGGAGTGTTATGAATCAACACTCATTATTTCCAAAACAAAATACGGATAGCATTAGATATAACATGTTTTCCATGATACGTGTCTTCACATTTGGACAACTGTATAGATAGGAAAGGTTTAGAAGGATATGGACCAAGCGCAGGGAAATGGGGTTTGCATGGATGGACATTTCGATCAGCATGAACCAGTTTGTGATAATGGGCCTGTCTCTGTGTTGTGGGATTCTATGACTCGACGATCGTTTACAGAGCTCTATGTAGCCCCCATGTTGGTTGAGAGAGAGCTCCAGGTTCTGAAAGAAGTCTCACCGTCTGGATGTACAGTTGGTATGTGACCCTGTATTGAACGTCATTTTGTTCACAAATCTGCCATCAGCCACACTCTGATCGTATTAGCCATTCCCACTAGCCTGTCTTCTCTGACTTATTTTTTGCTAAAAGCTGTTCATTGGCTGAAGTATACGCTGTCCTTGATGTTTTTCAGAGGGTCAATAAAACGGGACCAGGCAACGATCAGTCTGGTTTGGTACAGACACGAAAGAGATTTTCAGAGGCCTTTTATTTAAATGTAAACAGATGAAACTACAGACCAAAATCGTCATGCTTCAGAAGTGACCTGTATAATGAACGGGGAGTGGTCAGCTCTTTTAGCTGAGCTAGCTGAGTTGAGCTGAGTTGAGCAGTTTTCAGTTGAGTTTTGAACTGGGAAGTTCAACTGGGAGCTGTGTGGAAACTCTCTCTCTTTTCTGCCCTTCAGCTTCAACCTGGAAACATGCATTCCATTATAAAGTTTTTTCAAGGAAGTTTGATTATTGGGACTATTGTGTGTATTTGGAATAGCATAATTATGTCTAGCTGGCTAGGTTGAATTCTGTTCGGGTTCTTTATTCTGTTCTTTGTGTTTCATTGTGTAACTTTGTGAATAACGTTTTTTCTCTGAGTAAAAATCTGGTAGTCACCCGAGCTAAATTACTCCGGGTAATTTTCATTGGATAATGACTAAAACAAACTGCAAAGTTATGCACTGGTCTGCTTGCTTAAGAATGTTTTGAGTAGTCTAGCCTCGTCCATAACAGACTGGGGGCTCATTGCTGGATTTTTAACAGCGAGTGGGAGGTGCTAGTGTCTTTAATTCGGGTATTAGTTTGATTGGGTTGACAACGCTTCGAATAGTAATGGTTATTTCAGTCGCCAAACGTTTCCTGGGTGTGCATGCAGTGACTTTGGAAATTTTATGAAAAGTGATTAAGACCAAGTCGCAAGAATTAGCAGAGAAGCTGGAATTGAAACTGACTGCATCTGTGAGGAAAGGAGAGATAATTACAGCAGTAGCTCGTCAATTAAACTTGCTGGAGAAACCATCAGAATCTATAGAGATGGCAAGAATTCAGTTGCAAATGAAACATCTTGAGTTAACATCGAGAGGTAAGGAAAGGGCAGCCAAAATGAAACATTTGACTTTCGATAAAATGCAGAAAGGGGGGGGGGGGGGGTGTGGAAGAGAGCAGGAGAACAGAGAGTACAAAAATTGGCAAAAGAGAGAGCAACAGGGGAGAGAGAAAGAGAGAGCTTTTGAATAGCAAAAACTGACACTTAAAAAGGATAGTCAGTGTAACAGGCTGGAGATAACGTCTGAGGGTGCGCTTAGTAAGGACGAGAGTGAGGATGAGCAAGCCCCTGGTTAGTCAGAAGCCTAGTGAGAATTTGTTTGTTTGTGTTCAAGCATTGCCTCAATTTGTTGAGAAGAATGTGATGCCCTTTGCATCTGATTTGAAACGTTGGCTAAACAAATGCAGTGGCCAGAGGCATTGCGGGTTTTGTTGATCCAAATGAAACTTGTAGGTAGGACTGGTGAGGTACTCACATCCCTATAGAGGAGGTATCTGGGGAATACGAGGAGGTTAAAAAAAAAACATTTTATCTGCATTGGCAACCTTCCAGGAATCTAATGAGGAATCCTGGTCAAACCTACACTGAGTCTGTAAGGAACAAACAGACTAATTTCGATAGTTGGATATGAGCTTTAAAATTCGAGCAAAGCTATAATGCCCTTAGAGAGGTTAGTACTTGGAGGAATTCAAAAATTCACTGCCTGAAGTAGTGCAAACTCAGGTGGAATAGCAGAGTGTAAACAGCAAGGTTAGTTGCTGAAATGGCTGATGATTATGAACTGATCCATAAACTTGGTTTGGCTTCCAGAGCCAGTTCTGGTCTCTGAGGGACAGAAATTGGAGCAAAGAGATATCCTCGCGTGCAAAGGGAAAGGTAGATAACAGTGTAGAACGTAAGGATAATTTACCAAGGTAATAAAGAAAACCTTGAGGGGGACAAAGAAGTTAAAATACTATGGTGTTTGAATTGTAATAAACTGGGCCACACAAAATCACAGTGTTGGTGGGCTGGGAGAAAACCAGATGTAGGATAACAGGCAAGCCTGGAAGTTTTGTTAGACTCGTAACAAAAAGCATAAGGGAAGGTAGGCAACTGCCTCAGAGTGTACAAGATGATCAGTGGACATGCCAATTCTGCATAAAAAACATACATGAAAGGGTAAAGTTTATTCACATAGGCCAGGAGTAATTGGTAAGGAGGTTCCAATATTAATTGACACAGCATTTTTTCAGTCTGTAACGCTGAGGGGTGAGGCTTTATGCACGCTTGAGAGACTATTACCAGAAAATATGCTGGTAACAGGAATTCATAGTGAGGCAAAAAGTGCTCAGTTATGTAAAGTGTGGCTGGAGAGTCCAGAGAAGTGTGGAGAATGTGTGGTCGGAGTACTGGACCCCTAACTCTCAGCTCCCGAATAAAATTTGTCCTTGCAAATAATATAGCTGATTCACTGGTAGGCGTGCTGCCTACTCTAGTTGAAAAGCCAGTGGAGATGCAGGCAACTGAAAACCTGGAAAATGTTTAACCATGAATTTCCCCTGATTGCGTGATCAGAAGATCACAGATGCACAGGTTTTAGCAGGATAAAGGCACAGATAAGGAAGCTGACGTAGAGTTATCCGAAAGTTTCTTTTTGATCGGATAAGTGGAACAGAGAAGGAACAAGTGGGAAAACATGAACATTTTTGTAGCTCTGGTAAGCTGATTGAATTACAGCAGAAAGATGAGAAGTTAAAAAATTTATATCAAAAGATATTTAACAAGAAAGAAAATGAATGCATTCCTGTGTGTTATTACTTAACAAATGATGTCGTAATGCGGATATGGAGATCAGCGTACATTGAAGCAGATCAGACGTGGACAGAAATTCTTCAAATTATTTTACCTGTTCGGGTATAGAAAGGAGGTGCTGCGAGTGGCACAAGAGCTACCACTTGGATATCATTTCGGGGTGAGGACATTAAAGGCTGAAATACAAAGCTGTTTTCACTGGCCTGGACTACACAAAGATGTAGTTGAATATTGCCAAGTGTCTCAAACATGTCACACAGGCAGTAATAAAACCTGCAACTTTAATACCGATTCCAGCATTTGAGGAAACTTTCACAAGAATCTTGATAGATTGTGTAGGTCCCCTACCTCAAACAAGAGTGGGAATAAGTATTTATTAACAATAATGGATGTGTCGATTAGATTTCCCGAGGCAGATCCATTATGCAGCATTCCAGCTAAAAGAGTTGTAGAAAAAAAATCTCCTTTTTTAATTAGGTACGGACTACTAATAGCGATCCAGACAGATCAAACCTCACATCCGAACTATTCAAGTAGGTGATTGATAACTTGGGAATCAAGCAATTCAAATATACTACGTAGTATTCGGAATCACAGTGAGCATGAGCGAGATGGTATCAAACAGAGAAGACCATATTGAGGGCTTTTGGTCAGGATTATCCAGATGAATGTGATAAGGAAATTCCTTTTGAACTCTTTGTGATCAGACACGCACGGAATGAATTGACCAAATTCAGATTATTTGAATTAATTTGTGGGCATGAAGTAAAAGGACCATTACCATTGGTTAACGAGAAATTAATAAATCAGAATTCAGAGACCACCAATTTGAACGATGTGTCAAATTTTAGGGAACGCTTAAATAGAGCTGGAGGGTGGCTCGACAGCATTTAAAAGTATCGCAGCATACAATGAAACAGGAAGTGGATCAGAAATCACAAATTCGCAATTTTGCAATTGGGAATAAGGTATTGGTGTTATTTCCAGTAACAGCTGAGCCTTTAGAAGCAAGTTTTAGTGTACCTTATCAAATTGGGGAAGAAATTGAATGAGGTGAACTACTTGGTACGGACTCCAGACAGGATGAGATCTCACAGAGTGTGTCATGTGAATTTGCTCAAAAGGTATTTTGAAATGGAAGAGAAGCAAGTGGAGAAGGTGTTAATGATTACAGCACAGAAGGAAGAACCAAGTTCACAGGATTCTGAATTGGACATTCCTCAAATCAAATTGAACAATGAGAAAGTTGTCAAAAATTGGGATAAACTATTGAGTTACCTTACACAAGAAAAGCAAAGTGACCTGAAAGAGTTATTACGATATCGTGGAGAGATATGCGGCAATAAACTGGGAAGCACGAACATAATTGTGCATGATGTAGACACAGGGGATTCTGTTCTGATTAAGCAACATCCTTTTCGGCACATGTTCAGAAGTAGATAGAGCGCACACTCCAAGATGTCATAATTAAGGACAAAAATATCAGATTGCTTAGGTGGAACTTGTTGCTGCAGCCATTCAATCTGACAACTGTGCATATGGCAGGTCGCGAAAACGTGAAAGCTCATGAGTTATTGAGACTCGAATGAGATACGAAGGTGTTCGATGGTGGGTGTACCGCGGCCTGAATTTGCAGAGGTTTGTGTTTGAATGTTTACAGTTAGTATAGTGTATCTGTTTGTGTTGAGACTACTAACTGGGTTCGAATGGTTAAAATGCAGCCAGCTTTTAGCATCGATGGTTCTTTTTTTTAGGGGAGGAGACATATCACAAAGCAAGTTCCTTTTTTGTCTAAAAGCTGTTCCTTGGCTCAAGGAGACTCTGTCCTTGATTTTTTTCAGAGGTACAATAAAACGGGGAAAAGCTCAGATCAGTCTAGTTTGGTTCAGAAATGAAAAGTATTTTCAGAGGCCTTTTGTTTTTATGGAAATAAATGAGACTTCAGGCCAAAGTGGTCATGCTTTATAAGTGACCAGTATAATGAACGGAGAGTGGTGAGCTATTTTTGCTGAACTAGCTGAGCTGAGCAGTTTTCAGTTGAGTTTTGAACTGGGAAGTTCGACTGGGAGCTGTGTGGAAACTCTCTCTATTTTCTGATATTCAACTTCAACCTGGAAGTATGTGTTCCATTTATACTGTTTTTTATTGGGAGTTTGCGCATTGGGACTATTGTATATATTCAGAATAGCATAATTAAGTCTAGCTGAATCGGTTGAATTCTGTTGTGATTCTTTATTCTGTTCTTTGAGTTTTATTGTTTAATTTTATGAATAAAGTTTTTGTCTGTTTTAAAATCTAGCAGTCAACCTAGCTAAATTACTCTGGGTAATTTTCATTGTACACTTACCGAAACAAATTGCAAAGGTATGCTCTGGGCTGCTGCTTAAAAGTGTTTTGAGTGGTCTCGCCTAGTCCGTAATATCTCGGAGATGGAAGGTGCCTCCTTGGGACTTGGTACAAACCAATCGCTTTCCCTCCTCATGGTCAGCATAACACGTGTGTACCATTAGCAATGGGGCCAGGAGGAACAACATGGAGCAGTCTGTCTGTGCAGTCTATGACTTATTGATTTGTCGTGTTGCAGCAACAATGACATCCTCCTATTTCAGTGTAACAGTTTGGAGGGGCTGTATGGCCTCTTCAGTTCATGTGTCAGTGTCTCAAGGGACTGAATGTCTTCCTCCTGGCCAGAGGGAAGGCATTCAAGGACTTCAATGGGAAGCCCGTGGTTCCTGCCTACCAACACGTTGTGCTGACTAGACTCGATCTTCCAGAGTCATAGGAGACAAACGGAAGGCTGAAAAAACACTGCAAGACAGGCAGCATCATGAGCTGGGAAAGTCAACATTTCAGGTATAAATGTCCTTCAGAACTGGATTGGTGGATAGGGGGAGCTGCAGATAAAGACTGAAGGGGGTGGTTGGGGTGGGGAGATCGGGGGATGGTGAGTTATGGATATGTGGACACAAGTGGTGTGTGCAACCTGATTGGGCGATTGGAGGGAAGAATCCCGTTGGCAGCTGAAAGGTAGGGTGGTTAGGTGGAATGGAAGACCTCCCAGTCACTTCCTATTTCAATTCTCTTTCCCAATCCCTTTCAAACATAGCCATCCTTGGCCTCCGCCATTGCCACAATGAACCAAACCATAATTTGGAGGAACAAGATCTCATCTGTCACCTGTGCAGCCGACACCCGGGAACTCAACATTGAATTCTCCAATTTCAAATAACCTCCCTTCAAATGCCCCGACTCCCTTCCCAGGCTCTCCCCTCCCTTCCATTCCTCTGAGAAAGCTTTTGTCCAGCTACCAACTGGATTCAGCCCTCCCATCAACAACTCGCTGATACCCTTCATCTGTGTTCACTTATCCCCCACCTCGCCACTCTGGCTCCTCCTCCCTCACCCGCCCCTTTATCTATAGATCCCCTTACTCCCACCCACAGTCCTGACGAAGGGTTATATCCAAGGCGTTCACTTCTCAAACTCTTGATGCTGCCTTGCTTATTTTGTTCTTCCAGCTTCCTGCGTGTGTATTTTGGATTCCAATACCTTTTTTCTTAATTGTCTCCTTGTGTAATAGGTAGGAGTGAGTGAACGCATTGCGTCTCTTGTTATCCAACAGATCAGATGGGCTGAATGGCTTTCTTATATTACTGTGAAACCAGCTAAAGTTGCTAAAGGAGTTCCTCTTCCATTTAATCGTGGAAATGTTTAGTGTCCAGCAGTGCTTTTGATTCATGTTACCTTTATATAAACAGCACAAGCTTGAATGTTGTCCAGATTTGATACTTTAGTACTTTAGGAGGTGACTCATTATTCTGAACATTGTATAATCTTCACAGAACATCCCCACCCCTGATCGTATGACAGAGGGAAAGACATTGATGAAGCAGCTGAAGATGTTTGTGCCAAAGAAGCCATCCTGAGGATTGCTCACAGGGATATCCAGGGACTGGGAGGATTGATGTCAACCAGCCCAATTGTGTTCTGAATGATTCAATCAGTGGGGAGTTTACAACTGATTCCCATTAAGTTAAATTTTGTTCAGTCTCCTTGACATCTCGCTCAATCAAGTACTGTCATGATATCAGGGCCAATCACTTTACGCTGTTTTCATATTTTCTATCCAAGTCAACAGCCCAATGTATATGTGTGGGGAGTGTTTCCTTCTCTCAGAGGGTAGAGATGATTGGGACCAGACAGTTGGGGAGGCCAAATCACTGAAATGTTTGGGGGGTGCGAGTGGGTGTCAGTGGACTTTGACCCGTCAGAGAGTCGAGGGCTACAAAGAATTGGGCATAAAAGAGAAATTGCGGCCGAATGCAGATCAGCCCTGACTTACTGAATGGAAGGGGAGGTCTGAGGGGCTATGTAGCCTGGTTTTATTCCAGTATACCCCATAGTCCAGTCACTTTGTGGCCTCTTCCATTTCCTGTGTTATTAACTTCAAGTAACTGAATAGACTGATCCTGTTGCTGTGTAACTGGATACTGGTGCTGCATGATCTGGTGACACTTTTATAGGCCTTAGGGGCTTATTGGACTCCTCCTGTGATTGTGCATCAGGCTCCAGGGGCTAAAAAGCCTCATTCTGTTTTGGTGTAACTGAAATCCATATTGACTAAATCGACTGCCCTTGGAGAAAGTGAGTTCTGCAGATGCTGGAGATCAGTGTTGAAAAGTGTGGCACTGGAAAAACACGGCAAGTCAGGCAGCATCAGAGGAACAGGGGAATCCATGTTTTGGACGTTCCTCATGAAGGGCTTATGTCCGAAACATACATTCTCCTTCCACGCAGAGTAGAAATATTCGTTGAGGACTTCACCCATTTCTTATAGTTCCACACATACTTGTCCACTTTGATCTTCGAGGGGTCCTATTTTCTCTCCAGTCATTGCTTTTTTCTTTTAATATACTTAAAGTACCTTTTTGGATTCATCCTAATCTTCTCAGCCAAGGCTCTTTCTTGCCCCTTTGCACCCTACTGATTTATTTCCTCAGTAAACTCCTGTATCTCTTATATATCTCCAGGGATTCCCTTGATCCCAGCTGCCTGTACCTGAGCCACGTCCCAAGTTCGAACATGAACCTGTGGACTAGTTTTGTCCCTCTCCATAACTATTTGAAAACTAATAGAACTGTGGTTAGTGGTCCCAAAGTGCTCCCCCACTATTAACTCAGTCAACTGTCCTGTCCTGTTTCCTAAGAAAATTTCGAGTTTTGCCCCTTCCCGAGTAGGACACTCTATATACTGCTTGAGGAAACTTTCCTGACGCATTTAACAGATTCTATCTCATCAAATCCCTTAATGCTCTGGCCGTTCCAGTCTGTATTAGAAAAATGAAAATCCCGTATTATGATAACCCTATTGCTCCTGCAGGTCTCCCCTCTCTACCTGCATATTTGTTACTCTCATTCCTGTTGACTCTTTGGGGGTCTATATTACAATCCCAATCACTCACTATTCCATTCGTATTTCTTAACTCCATCCACAAAGCCTCACTGGGTGATCCATCAGTTATTCTATCTCTGATTACTGCTGTGGGACACCCCTTAATCAGAAATGCAACTCCCCCTCCCCTCCTTCCACCATTTCTGTTTCACCTAAAGCACCTGTTCTCTAGCACATTAAGCTCTCAGTTCTATCCATCACTTAGCCATATTTCTGTAATGGCTATAATATCCCAGACCCACCTACATATCCACGCCCTGAGTTCATCGGCCTTACCTGTCAGCCCTCTTGCATTGAAACAGATGCAATTTAATCCAAAATGCATTACTTCCTCTCTGTCGTTTTCCAGCCTAACCTTACTATTTCTATTTACTCTGTCTCCTTCCACTTGCCTCCCTGCTCTTGAGGATACGACCACCTGCCAATCTAGTTTAAACCCTCCCTTGTAACCCTAGCAAAACTGGCCGCCAAGATATTGGTATCCCCTCCAGTGCATGTCTCGGACGGTAATCTCCCTCTCAGGAGATTATTACTGTCAAGGTTTTTTTTAAAAAATGTTTCTCCTAGCTCTCTGTAATCACGCTGCAGGACCTCGTCCCTATTTCTACGGGTATCATTTGTGCCAACGTGCATTATGATTTCTGGCTGCTCACCGTCCCCCTTGAGAATGTTCTGCAGCCACTTGGAGACATCCTGGTCCCTTGCACCTGGCAGGTAGCCCACCATCCTGGATTCCCGTTTGCGACCACAGAATCTCCGAACTGTCCCTCTAACAATCGACCCTCCTATCTTTACCATCCTGTTTACTTTAACCCTTTCCCGTGGTGCCCCAGAGCCAGTGGTAGTACCACCAACCTGGCGACTGCTGCTTTCCCCTGAACGGACATCGTCCCCAACAATCCAAACTGGTCGACTTGTTTTCGAGAGGAATGGCCACATCGGATTCGTGTACACCCTGCCTACTCTCTTTGCCATTCTTGGTGGTCGCCCATCTACTCTGGAACATGATAGGAAGCAAGGAACGCCTGTTGGGATTAAATTGTGTTTATTTAAATACAACAGGAGTGACAGGTAAAGCTAATGAACTCAGGACGATGAACGTTGGACTGGAATATTACAGTCATTGAAGAAACATAACTAGGGTCGTGTCTATGAATTTGTCAGTATCTCGGATGACCCTGAGTGCATCCTAGATAAGATTACCTACAGTGGTCCACCAAGTCCGCACCAACCTACCGAAGAGCAGCCCACCCAGACCCACTCCCCTATGCGCAACACTACTGGTCATTTAGCATGACCAATTCACCTAACCTGCACATCTTTGGACTGTGGGAGGAAACCGCAGCACCCAGAGGAAACCCATGCAGACACGGGGAGAATGTGCAAACTCCACATAGACAGTTGCCCGAGGCAGGATTTGAACCCTGATCGCTGGTTCTCTGAGGCAGCAGTGCTAACCCAAGAGCCACCGTGCCGCCCAACGTCGCTCCCTAACACGGTCTCCCAGGATCTGAAGCTAAGTGCAGTGCCCACACGTGTAGCCATCAGTGACGGTGGAAATCTCCCCCTGAGCAACCACATACCATAAGAGGAGCATGCGACTGCCCTAAATGCCATCTCGACTGCTGTAACAATAAAGTTAAAAGGACTATATTTGAGTTTACCTATACATTTTGCTGAGATGGAGCTGTCCGAAGCCTCTCGTGCCAAAGACTTACCGCTTACTCTGCTACCAACAGCATGTCTCTCTACCTCTCCATATTTAAGTTTGGTCAGGGAAGGAAGGAGACACGACAGTGATGTCGTGTTTAGGCCTTCAGCACTCTTTGACACCTGGCCTCTGACTACCTGTTCCCCAGTGCAGGTCGCTGCTTGGCCTTGGAGGGTGTCTTGCTGAGGTCTTCCTTCTGTCGATGCAAATCCTCACCCCGACAGGCAATCCGTGTTATCGCAGTCCTCTTGTACTTTCTGTATATTAGTATCGCGTTTATGAATTCCTTGAATCCCTCGATTGCATTCCAAACTGTGTCTCACTCCATAGTGAGAGATGGTGTTCTTGTGAATACAGGGCTATTGGAAAAGAACACCATTAGACATAGAGGCAACAATATGTTTATCCTCTCACTGAGTCTGCTTTTCCTTCGATTAGGTTATATTTATTTTGTTAATCCCCCATTCCACTTTCCTGTGATTTCCCCGTAACACTTGTATAAAAACCTGTCTGTCTCAGCCTTGAAGATATTTAATGATCCAGCCTCAACAGTCCTCCGAATTTTCTAGAATTGTTTACCTTTCACTGATGTGAGACTTGGTCTTTAATCTGGTGATTTGTCCACTCTATCTTACATAAAATTCCAATTCTTCCTCAGGTCCTGTATCAATTTGCTCAAGGGTCAAACGGTCACTCTCCCTGAATCCAAGAACTGCTTCTCCAAACTGAAGACAGATTCGTAGCATGTTTTTAACCTATTCTCTGGCTCTGTAAACA
Organism: Chiloscyllium plagiosum; assembly: GCF_037043375.1. Taxonomy (NCBI): domain Eukaryota; kingdom Metazoa; phylum Chordata; class Chondrichthyes; order Orectolobiformes; family Hemiscylliidae; genus Chiloscyllium; species Chiloscyllium plagiosum. Next base: position 73,137,000 of record NW_028270177.1, read on the forward strand.
GGCTGCCTCCTTAGTCCCTAATACTCCCATTCTTTCCCGCGTTATCCTCTTCCCCTTAGTAAACCAAACAAAAATTACTTTGGATTCTTGCTAATCTTACCCGCTAAAGTTTTATCAACCTTCCTTCTGCTCTTCCACTGATTTTTTAAGTTTAGTACTACGCTTTCTATATTCGTTTAGGTCCTTCATTGACCTGCTCACTTGGTGCCAGATTTAAGCTTTTCATTCCTTTTTCATCCTGTTCGGAATTTGTGTCGACATCTGAGGTTCTCTGGGTTTGTTTACTTAACTTTTATCTTCGGTGTAAAATGCTGGGCCGACACTGTCATCAATTCCATTTTAATCAAATGATCCCCCAACCCCCGCCCCATCTTGTTCTGCTACACTTTCACCCAGACGCAACTGCACTTTGGCCAGATCCTGTCATTTGTTTCCATAAAATCTGTCTCTCCAATGCAAATAGCTCTTATTTTTCTAACATTGTTGGGGTCTTTTCCTTAGCAAAGTCGAAATGTGTGATATCACATCACTGGTCCTATAATGCTCTCCCACTTCTAGCTGGAACAGCTGACTGGCTTCGTTCCCCACAGTGAGGCCAAGCACTGCACTGCCCTTTTTTGTACCTGCTCTACGTTGATATAAGAAGCTCTCTGGAATAAATTTCAAAACACCTGCCCCCTCTTAAAAAGTTATCATTGACCTAATGAATGTTTGGGATTGAAATGCCTGAACATAATGATCCTATTATTGTGTTTACACATCTCAATAACTTGGTTATGTACCTGCTCCGGTACTTTCCTTTATCTGGGGGTCTATAATATATCCCTAGCAGTGTTTCGGTCATGGTTTTGATCCTGAGCTCTAAACACCAAGTCTCAGTAGAAGATCCTTTCAAGATATCGTCCCTTCTTACGCCAGTAACTGACTCCATAATTAAAAAGGCAACACCAGTTCCTCTTTTACCCTCTCTGCTGTCCTGACTATAGTTCTGGTACCACAGAATATTGAGTTGTCAGCCCCGACCTCCCCAAAACACATCTCTCTAATGGCAAAAATGTCACACTTCCACATGCCACCTCGTTTCCTTATCATATCTGTCTGTCTGATAATATTAGCAGCGTTAAGGTAAAGCACATCCAACCTGGAATATATCACCTGGAATGCTCTGCACCTCGGAATTCTTCAGTCATTCATTGTTCATTATCAACCTGTCCAATTCATGAAACAAGACTGTTACTCTAGGACTGAATGAATATTTGTTGAATTTGAATTTCGGTTTTAGTAAATGTGTTCATCAAATGCAACTTTCCAGAACTGAACAGTCAGCTCCAGATACAACGAGTTTCTGCTGATTAGTTCCCTGCTCAGTGTGCAGAGGGGACAGCCCTCAGTAATGGAGAAAATGAGGACTGCAGATCCTGGTGATCAGAGTCGAAAATTGTGTCGCTGGAAAAGCACGGCCAGTCAGGCTGCATCTGAGGAGCAGCAGAGTCAAATCTTCCCATGTATTCCATTCCATAATATACAGGATATTGGTAACCATACTTGGTCAGGAAGGCAGCACTCTACAGAGCCCTGAAATTGAAAGCAGTCAATCAGTTGGTTGGACAGGGAGTAAACAAGTTGCGCTGAAATACAGATTGATTGAAGTACAAACATAAAGATAGATAAATCCCTCGGCCAGATGGGAAACACACTAGGTTACTACAGGAAGAGAGGGTAGAGATTTCTGTGCCTTTTGCGATGGTCGTTGCGTCTTCAGTCTCCATTGGAGTTGCGTCGGTTGATTGGAGGGTGGCAAATGTTAGTTCCTTGTTCAGGCAAGGAAACAGGTATTTTCCTGAGAATGACAGACCAGTCAGTCTTGCATCAGTATTGGGCAGAGTGTTGGAGAGGATTCTGAAAAATTATAGTTTGATTATAAATAGTCAGCATGGCTTTGTGAGGGGGAGGTCATACCTCACAACTCTTATTGGATTCTTTGAGGATGGGATTAAGCACACTGAAGAAGGTAGAAGAGTGAATGCGGAGTGCATTGCTTTTAACAAGGTGTTTGATAAGCTTCCCGATGGTAGTTTCATTCAGAAAGTAAGGAGGCATGACATACAGGGAGACCTATCTGTCTGGATACAGAATTGGTTAGCCCATAGAATACAGAGGGTGGTGGTAAATGGGAAGTAATCAGTGTGGAACTAGGTGAGCAGTGGTGTTCTGTAAGGATCGATTCTGGGACCTCTGCTGTTTGTGATTTTGATAAATGACTTGGATGACGAAGTGGAAGGGAAGATTGGTAAGTTTGATGATGTAACACAGCTTCGTGGAATTGTGGATAATTTGGAGGGCTGTTGCAGTTGCAACAGGACATTGACAGGATGCAGGACTCAGCTGCTAAGTGGCAAATGGTGTTCAATATGGAAAAGCGGGATACGATTCATTTTGGAAGGTCGAATTTGAATGCAGAATATAGGGTTAAAGGCAAGATTCTTACATTGTGGAGGAACAGGGGGATCATATGGTCCATGGCATAGCTCCCGCAAAGTTGCCACCCAGGTTTATAAGGTTGTTAAGGAGGTGTTTGATGTGTTCATTAGCTGAGGGATTGAGTTTAAGAGCTGCAAGACGATGCTGCAACACTATGGAGCCCTGGTGAGACCACACTTAGAATATTGTGATCAGTTCTGGTTACCTCGTTATAGGAAAGATGTGGAAGCTTTGGTGAGGGTGCTGAGGAGATTTATCAAGATGCTGCCTGGACTAGAGGGCATATCTTACAAAGAAAATTTGAGGGAGCTCGGGTGTTTTCCTCATTGGAACGAAGAAGAATGTAAAGTGACTTGACAGGGGTGTTCAAGATGATGAGAGGCATAGATAGATTGGATAGCCAGAGACTTTCTCCCAGGGTGGAAACGGCTCTCCAGGGTATATGATTTTAAGGTAATTGGAGAAAGGTTTAGGGGAGATGTCAGAGGTAGGTTCTTTACACAGAGAGTGATGGGCGTGTGCAATGAACAGCCAGCAGTTGTAGTAAAATCAGCTATATTAGGGATATTTAATTGGATAGCACATGAATGATAGTATAATGAAAGGTATGGAGGTTAGTCTGATCTTAGAGTAGGATAAAAGGTCGACAGAACGTCAAGGGCCGAAGGGACTGCACTGTGCTGCACTGTTCTATGTTTCCAGTTTCACCCAGCTAGTGGATTCTCATCAATTGTTGAATGTGTGAGGGAGCGATGTGTGTGAGTTCAGGAAGCTTTGGAGGGTATAAGGCCAAAACCTCCAGTTATGGTGTGCATTGTTACAGTCACCTGAAAGCCAGTATAATCTGTGTGGTTACTTAGACCAGACAGAATCCACCAAGTTCAGTTATTAATGCGATTTTCGGATTGCCGTTTGCTGCTGGTTATTTCACATACATTCTACTGTGTGACCCATGTAGTAATCTCTGACCATTCACAGAGATGTACAATTTTATTTTGATACTGGAGAATGTGAAGGTGGCATTTATTGGATATGGCTTTAGTGATTTCTTTGTCAACTTGTTAACGTCTTCACCCATGTCTGATCCGGGGTGCAGATGTATGGAGTCTGGGAGGCAGGTCAGATTTCATCACTATAGGTAACTTGTATGGTGTGATTATGGCTCTCCATGTCAACACGTATGCTCTCTGGGCCAGTCTCTGACTGAAGATGAATTTTAAAACTTGGTTTCTGGTCAGCCATTAGTATTTAACGTGGACAACATTTTTACCTACACTGAGACCAGTGATAGTCTGTTGGCGTGTTCTACTCCTGCCCAAGGTGGATTCCAAACTATTTATTTTGAAGTAATGCTTGGCTGACTGCCCAGAACCACGTTAGATTCTCCATGCACAGATTGTGGAACAGGCCACTGAGTCTCTGTTTCACAGGCAGCTGTGAGGTCCAATAACACTGTAAATGGTTTCAGATCTACTTGAAACAATTTTCAGCGTAGCTCCTTGCAAGGATTTGAGTTTACTGACCCCGAACAATAATCGGATGTTTGCTATATTTCACGAATTGGGCAAAACTAAGACGTGAATGATAATCCTTCAAGTGAACTATAATCTCTTAAATCAATTATGTTGATTCTATATTTATGGAACTAAAATATAAACTCCTGTCACGATTTTCTAACAAAGAACTAAAGTATGTACATTTTATTTTATCGAAGAAAGAACTTAACTCTTGTAATCACAATTAGATATTCAATGTCAGGGTTCAAAGCAATGTTTTGCCATTCCAATATTTTTAAAATGGATGGCTTCTGAATGATTGCATGTTCAGAGTGAGCAAACGATTGAACATACAAATAGAATTAGCGTTCTTATACACATATATAAACAATCAGTTTAATTTCTCACTAAAATGTACGATCTTCAGCTATTTGCCAGCAATTCAAAAACGGCAATAATGCAACATGGACTGTGAATATTAAACTAAATAAATTATTTGTGTTACCAAAGTTTGTGAGAAGATTTGTAGCTCGGGTGCTCATTGTTGTGGTTCTGTTCGCCGAGTTGGGAGGAATGCCGGAGGAAAGATCACAGAAGCGCTTCACAGGAGGCTCCCAAGCACCGAGGATGTCACCTAGACAGGGGACGAAACGTCTATAACACAAATTCCAATGGGAATCCTGTGCCAACCGCCTAAGCGCCACATACGAACAACTCCGGTTCCTGCATGCAACACAAATTCCCAGCTCGGCGAACAGAACCACAACTATTTGCGTTACCAAATTTTAGTGAATAACAATTTGAAAACTTCCAATTTTTAGAATGAATGATGTTTAATATGAAACGTGAAGAGTGAAAAATAAACAATGAACATGATATCCTGTAAGTTAAAAGTCAGAGATTTCCAAAGAGTTTTGTGACAAAGCAATGATATATATTTTGTTTTAGTAATTGAAATTCAACATGTAAAATATTCATGTTCTGAGTAATAATTAGACTTCACAATGAAGCTGACCTTGCAATACTTGCATTTTAAATGCTTATTCTGCACCAAATAATCAGATATTTGCGAGCATTTACACTGTAAAATAATTGGATACTGACTTTAATTCACAGCTGGCACATGATAGAGTACAAAACTTTAAAGTACAGGAGGAGGCTATTGGCCATTATGTATGAATCAGCTCCAAAATGTCTCCCAAGCACCCCCCATTTGCCAGCCCTCTCTCTGTTGCCCGTTAAATTCATAATTTCCAAATATATATCTAGTTCTCTTTTGAATCTTCATCCCCAACTTTCCCAGCCAGTCAATTCCAATTCGTAATAACTCTCTAAATAAAGACGTTTTTCCTTATTTTACTCCTAGCTCTTTTGCTGACTACCTTGAAATTAGAATTCCTTGATGCTGTAATGCCAACTAATAGAGTATTCTTTTTCGACTCTGCAACTTTTTCCATACTTTTGAGCACCGCAATAAATTCACATCTTTGTCTGTTCTGCTCTAGGAACAATAAGCCTTGCATGAACTGTAACAAACACTACAACGGAAAACAAGCCTAAAACAAGTCACCAGGATATATGAACATCAACTAGCTACAAAAGACATGATCCCAACACTAATTTCTTGTGTACTGATGAGGAAGTACGCCACTTTGACTAGGTCTCCGTATACATCTTAGGACAGGCCAAACGGAGACAAGCACAAGAATTCCTAGAAACATGGCATTCCAACCGGAACTCCATCAACAAACACATCAATTTTGACTCCATCTACCATCCTCTGAGAAAAAGGGCCTGAAATGACATCATCGACACAGGAAATTACATTACCAACTCAAGAAAACTGAAACATTTAAATAGAAAGTGGGAGATAACACCAGCACTTCTCTGGAGGCTAACTTACTGAGTACAGTTAATGGAACAAACCAGGAACAGCCATTAGTTATTGCTTCAGAATATATCTGAGTGTTCGTGGCTGCCACCATACAGAATAATTGAATGAAAATGCGAGCCTGCACCACCACTTGCATATCCAAAAATTTTTTAAAAGTTTATGAGATTACCTGCTCAATCACTCGCCTCGGCAATGTATTCCATACACATATCCCCAGGATCTGAACGGCGGCACACTGGTTAGCACTCCTGCCTTAGAGCGCTGGGGACCCAGGTTTGATTCCAGCCTCGGGTGACTGCCTGTATGGATTTTGCACATTCTCCCCGTGTCCGCGTGGGTTTCCTCTCGGTACACCGGTTTCCTCCCACAATCCAAAGATGTGCAGGTTAAATGAATTGGCCATGCTAAATTGCCCAAAGTGTTCATGGTTGTGTAGGTTAGGTACATTAGTCAGGGGTAAATATAGGAGGAACGTGTTTCGATGGGTTACTCTTTGGAGGGTCAGTGTGGATTTGTTGGGCCGAAGGGCCTGTTTCCACACATATGAGCTTTATATTCTATGTCTGTGCCGCCCTCTCAGTTCAATACAGACTCCACAAATTCTCTCTCATTCCCCTGCCTTTCACTTTAAGAATGTTTCCCTATGTTTTTAACCCTTCGAGTAAAGAAAACTGCTGTTGACTGTTCATTTTCTCCGTATCCCTTATGCTCTTGTATACCTGTAATATGTTCCCTCCTCAACCTTTATGCTGTAAAGACAAAAGGAGCACGATTAGCCCTCGCCCTTCACAGTTTTAATACTCAATTGTCTTGTTAATTCAGATGTGCATTATCTCACATTTATCAGTGTTAAACTTCATCGGCCATTCATCTGGATATAGAAATCATCTGTTTATATCGTCCTGTAGCATAACCCTTTCCTCATCACTGTGAAGCATCCATCTAATCTTTGTGTCATCCCCAACATTAGTTATCATTCCACTGCCATCCATTTTCCACATTCTCACCATCATCATTTATGAATATCACAAACAAACCTTGATTTCCTTCCTGTTCTCCAGATGTTATTCACAAAGGAATAATTAAGAATTCCAGTCTCCTGTTGTTCTTATTTTTGGGAATTCACAGAGTGATGTAGTTAACACCGATTATGAGAGTGCTGCAAATGCCATTTTTGACACAAAGTTAAATTCACCTTTTTCACTCTGTCCCTCGGCATGTCTTATTCATAAAGCTTGTAACTAATTTAGGGTGAACTACGGTTTTGGCACCTTGCACTGGAACATTACCCTTTTGTGTGGCACTGTGCTTTGTAACAATAGTCAGAACTGAGAAATTTTTCATCTGCAGGATGGACACAGACTCATTGCTTGAATCAGCTAATGTGATGAGGATAAATATTCAATTAAATTCTACGTTATGGACAAACTGCAGGAGATGAAATCATATTCTCATGTCTACCTTGAATTGGAAGCAAATACATACTGTTAAAAAATTCAAAAATGTTGATACACAACATCAGGGGAGAAGAAAACACGTTACCTGCATTTGATGGAGATACTAAACTATAGAGAGAATGTACAATCTGATAAAGAATCAAGTGATAGAAAAAGAACTACATCAAATCTCAATTTTCAATTGAATCAGTTCCCAATTTTTATTAACAGTGGTGGTTTTCACCCAACCTCACCTTTCCAAAAACAAGCTTTTCCCAGTCACTAAAACGTCATTAGCCATTCTTCCTCCCCCTTCCTACACTTTCTTTACACTCCTACTTCCCTTGCTCTACCCCTTCTGCTGCCACATACTCTTCCACTGATGATATCTCTTCACACCCTTCTTCTGCCACTCCCACTGTAAGATACACCAATTCACTAGTTAATCCCACTTTCACTGGCCATCCCTTACCCTTTTTGCTATCCACTGGGGAGATGGGAGCTGCTGGCTTCTGTGCTGCTATTGGTCAGCAGTGAATGATGAGATTGAGATGATCAATGCCCAATAGGAACAGACAATAGTTTATGTCTGTCATTGACCAATGCACCGTGAATAGAGTGTTTTTTTTCCCCATAGAGAGTGGAACTATTCATCCCAAATAGGAAACACCTCTCCTCAGAATCAGAAGTCCATGCATTTGTTTGTTCTTAAACGTTGCGAAGACAGTGGTCACATTGTTCAAATATGCCGTGTTCTACCCGTTTACTCTTTAGTATTTTAACTTATTTTCTAATGTCAGTTGAGGTGAGATCATAGCAACTTCCCTTGCCATCAAAGTAGTATTTGACTCATGTAGCATCATTCACCCTCAGGAAACTGCGGTCAACGGGAATCAGAGGAAATTCTGTGCTGGCAATTTCCTCAATGAACAATGACACCTTCCCGAGAGCTATTGAAGATGACAAATAAACGCTGCCCTTGCTAGTGCATTCAAAACCATGGATACATTTGTCTTATTAATAACATCAAGATACATTCAGTTTTCACAGTTTGGTCTAAAATCTCAGAAAAGTAAGACCTTGCTATTGAGTGTCACCCCAATGAAATCATAGCATTACAATAAGACAATGATTCCGATTATTTTCAATCATTTACTTTCTGAGGACCGGTCGTACAGTGTCATTACCACTGAGATCAACACTTTCTCTGTTCAACAGCATCACATCACATTGGCTCAAGGCTGCACTGTTCCCCAATTCTATTTCATTCTCCAGCTCATTCGCCATGCTCGCCAGATATACGAGGCCCACAAAATGGAATAACTTAGAGATGCCTATGAGCCTCTGGCACCTGCCACCCCTGTAATCTGAGTCCATCCCCTTCCCCAAGCCCACCTCCTGTCGTGTATTCACCATCCCTCCTAACCTTCCACGCTCTAATGCTGAATGTTCTGTACTCAGCAAAGATCTCAGCTTTAACCCTCTGTGCCCCCAATTTAATGAATTTCAGGCGCGACATAATGTTGAACTTCTCTTCCACCGTCTTCTCCTCGGTGTCGATTTCTTCGTGCAAGAGTATACTCCCCATCCCATAGACCTTCGCCCAGCTCCAACACTCTCCCTCCACCTGGACCCATTCCTCTGGCGTTTACTTGAACTCAATGTGTTCATTGAGAACGCTCCATGGGAGTTTGGTTGTCTTAAATTCTCTGTATCCCCCTCACCCGATCCAGCCTATCACCCCCTGTAAAGACTGCATGCTGTATGCTTCGATCCAACCCTGACTATGTTTTTCAGCCTGTGCCAATAAGGGTGGTGCTGCGGTAGTCTGGTGGACTCAGCTCTACACTTCAGAGGCTGAGTGCCAGCTCTCAGATACCTCCACATATCACCCTCTTGTCCATATCCCTACCATGGCACATCAGGTTATTTTATTAACTAAATCTGACCACATTTCATCTGGAGATTCTCACGCACTCACCCCCCCCCCACTCCCCCCCCCACCCAAACACACACACACATACTCACCCCCACCTAACTGTCCAGAAAATGATGGTCCTCTGATAGCAGAGTTCGCTTTTATCTGCTCCTGAAAACCCACGAACAGAACTGTCTGTTGCTTCAGCATGCTCCTGCCATACAGACGGGGTGCATGGATACAGACATTGACCCAAGTTATATCTGTTCCTTCATGGGGTACGTCGACCTTTCCTTGTTCCAGTTCTATTTCAGCCCCCATCCACAACTCTTTCTCCGATAGGTAGATGATTTCGTCGCTGCTTTTCCTCTCTCTTCTCCAAAATTGGAAAAGTTAATCATTTCCAATTTGCACCCCTCTCTCATTTTCACCTGGTCTATCTCTGACTCCTCCCTTCCTTTCCTCGACATCTCTGTTCTATTTCTGGGGATAGACCGGTCACTGATATCCAGCATTAACCCACCAACTCCCAGAGCTACCTGGAGTATACATCCTCACACCCTGTTTCCTGCAAAGACTTCAATTAATTCTCTCAGTTCTTCCGTCTCCATCGCATTGCTTCTGATGATGTTAACTACAAAAATGTTGCCTCTGATATGTCCACCTTCTTCCTCACCCAAGAACTCCCCAGCACTGTTATCAACAGGACCCTCAACCAGTTCCGACCCATCTCGTGCACTTTTACCCTCAGCCTCTTTGTTCCCGCCTGCAACAGCGTTAGAGTTCCCCTTGTCCTTACCTACCATCCCACTAGCATTCACATGCAAAAGATCATCAGTCCGCATTTACCCCACCTCCAGCGAGATGCCACCACTAGACACATATTTGCCTCCTCTCCCTTTTCCGCCTTCTGAAGGACTACTTCCTCCAGGACACCCTGGTCCGCTCGTTATTCACTCCCAACACCCCGCCCCCCCACCTCCCGCACCCCCACCACAGGTCCATATCACTTTCTCCTGCCAGAGGTGTTACATTTCCCATTTACCTCCACCCTCCTCACTATCCAAGAGGCCAAACATACCTCCCAGGTGAAGCTACGTTTGCAAACATTTCCCACAATCCGATCTACTGAATTCGCTGCTCACATTGTGGGCTGCCCTACTTTGGGGAAACTAAAGGTAGACTGGGTGACCTCTTCACAGAATATCCAAGATGTACCTATGCAAATGTCAGTGTCTCGCAATTGGTTTGTCTCACAATGCAATACGTCATCGATATTTAGAGCCGTGTGAAACATAGGAACTTTGTAATTTCTCATTTAATGTCCATAACAAATTATTCGAGATTCAACTGAGATAGCAGCTTTGCTTATATCGTTCAGATCAGTCAATTTGTCACAGTTCAGAAAGAAAAAGAAATCGAATGAGGGAAACTCAGCAGGCCTGGCACCCTCTGAGCAGAGATACACAGAATTAACCTTTGATTCCAATATGACTTTTTCAGAACAGTGTCACATCATATTCGATATATTAACTCTGTTTCTCGCTGCAGATACTTCCTCATCTGTTGCGTTTCTCCACCATTTTCAGTTTGTATTTCATGTTTCCATATCACTATGTTTCATGTTTTGTTGACAGGGTTACATGTTGAATTTCGTTATTTATGGACAATGTCGTCCTTTTCTGTTCCTGTTATAGTTGGTGTGTCTGGGACACCTGTGTTGCAGCCGAAATCTGTTTCCTCTTTAAGATTCAAAGTAAAAAAAAAATGTTTTTCTGAATATCCTGTAAATCTCAGGAACTCCACTTTGATTGAAAAGGCATTTCAGAGCCAGCTGAAAATTCGTGAGATATTAGGAATAGAGTATTGATGATGGAACACTCTGTATCCTTCATTAAACTAGCTTGTCTACACCCTCTCCAAAGGCTTTGATTACATATCACAGAATTAATTATAGCAAAAGTGGGGGAAACTGAGCCCATTGTCTCTTCCAGCTTGGAATGACTTTATCTCTACTGTTAATCTCCTCTATTGTCCCCATAGCTCTTCAAATTTTGTTATTAGTGTCTGCTTTTAATTGTAAGTATCCTGCCAGATATGAACAATACGATCAATCTCAAATAAAAAAAAAACAGAACTTAGAGGGCAAGCTCAGCATGTCTGGCAATATCTGTGAAGAGAAATCAAAGTTAATGTTTCAGGTCCTGTGACCCTACTCAAGCTTTATACCCAAAGATTAAATGGTGTGTATATAAAATATTGTTCATTTTATCACATTTAAAATTATCCTTTTCAGATCACATTTTCATTCAGCATTACATCTCCCAAATGTTGGCTGTTTCCCTGTTGTGGATTAGATTTAATTCTGTCTGTCAGAAAGTGATGATGACTGAGGAATATCAATGTCTCCCCATGCATTCTCCGCAGCCACTGCCCCCAATCCGCCTTAGCTCACAGCCAATGTCATATTCATTCGAACCTGACTTATTAATTCATAAGTCTTAATGAATAAGTTCATTGTAATTATCGCTTTTGGTTTTGGACTGAGGCCAAAATGTGTTAAAAAATACTGCTTTACAGCAAATAAAACTGCATTTAGAATTTTCTCAATTTGTAAAAAATTAATTACTGAAGCATATTCCCTATGGAAGTTCCAAAGTCGCCTTATTAGAGCAGGGGGAGGAATACTCAGAGAAGTCCACACTTCCTGTCTATGTTCAGGACAACTGTGCCCATTGACAGTCTGTTCGCTAGCGTTTGTTCCCGTGGAGGAGAGATCAGCACAGTAACAACATCCTAATTTTGATTCTTTTGGTGGGGAGGGGGTGGATGGATTTGGGGAGAGATGGTTACAGCATAGTAAACGGACAACAGAGCAAAATCATCTCGCCTATGAAAAGATAACACCCATCGTTCTCCCTCACAACTGGCTTCACTAGAGCAATTGGTGATGGGAGATTTGACCAATAGCCAGCAATGCCAACATGTCGCCCAGTCCAGTTATATTGTGAAATGAATGTGCCGTATTGAAAGCCGGGACTGTTTGCTCAGTGACTGTGATTAATGTCAGTCTCCATGCAATGTAACTGTGTCAGTGGAGGGTTTCCCTCTCCGATTGGTGAGGGGCTTCATTCAGTCCGCTATCCCAGTGTAGTAGCAGATGCATCAGCTCCAAACTAACAGAGATCAACAGCTGTGTAGACAGAGAGAGGACAGATCTGAATCTGACAATAGCAGACTGGAACATTACAACAATGGAGAGGAGATTTTCCTTGAGTCATTTCAAGATTTCGCCCTATTAGGAATTTCTACCATATCGAACATCAGCAGTGCTTATGATTATTCTGGGTGGGGTTGAGGGTGTGCTACTAACCTATTCTCGTTTTTGTTGGCGTTCTCTACCTCTGTCCATTCATTAATCGCAAAAGCAAATTTGAACTTCGTTGCAAATTCTGTTATCTATATTGTCAGAGAAAGAAACTCTTGTCTTCAGTTTCAATTGAAGTCTCCATTCATTATCCATGAATTGCAGACCACTACCTCAGAAACATCTGCGAACAAAACTGTTCACAACCTCGAGATCTCTTTTTGCCCTGGACTGCTTTATGTCTCGTGTTCTCTCTGTCACGAAACCTGTCCACTACCCGCTCCCCAAACTCCATCTCTGTGTCAGTGCTGTTGCTGAACAAACCAATGGCTGTACGTTGGTAAAATTCAGACTTCATGTTTCAAGCACTCTGCTGACCATTTCTCCAAATACAAATATTTCAAGCACAAAATTATTCTTGTCTCGGATCTTACTTCATGATTAGGACACTGTATGAATGTAAGAATGTCACTGGATGCATTTCAGAAGCATAGCTTATTAAACGAAAGATATTGTTTCAAGTGATTTGTTTCAAGTCCTACCACTGCTGATGACAGAACTTAAATAAAAATGACAAGAATTGGAATAAAAGTGAATTTCACGAAAAACAACCACAAAACCAACATTTTGTCTGAAAGCCTTCCTGTTTCACTGATCACCTTCGGTAAAGAAAACTAATGTTATTACCCGGCCTGGGTTAAGTGAGACTTCAGCCCCATGACAATGTGCTTTACTTTATATTGGCTTGTGGAATGGCCTCAGAGTCAGGGCAATTCGTGATGGTCACCACATGCTGCCCTTGGCAGAGATGCCAACGTCCCACGAAATAACAAAATTGAAGGTGAAATCAAATAAAGGAAGATGCTGAAAATCTGAAATTATGGAAAGAAATGCAAAGAAACGGACAGAAAGTGCTGGGTAACTTTCCTGAACTGGAAAGGAGTGTGATTAATACCGTTAAGGAAGTCTGCTTTGAAGGGGAGAAGGAGTCAATAGAGAAAGAGAGATATAGAAGAAAAAAGAGCAAACAAAAAGAATGATGATCAGCTGGGCTGGAAATGAAATGTAAGATTGACCACATTTATTTTTCGCTAATCCCATCTTCCTGAATGTCATGCTCAATTAGATACAGATATCGCCCGCTTTTCAAAAGTTCGCTTTTAAACGCCTTTCCGAATGACCTACATTAGGACCTTATTTCGCTAACCAAAAGAAATCCGAAGAGAATTTTCACTTTTACAAGAAAGGCAACATTTTTCCCATGCAAATTAGTGCTACTGCTCTTTACACCATATCGCAGGAATACTCTACTTACAGATAACAAGCGAAACCTGTATTAATCTAAGATTATGTTTAATTCGATTTGATACCCCTGTCTGTCTTCCCAGAGTGTGGTATCTTCATGTATTCATTAATGGGATATGTGTATCTCTGAATACGCCAGCATTAGTTCACTTTCCCAGTTGCCCTTGAGAAAACCTTGAGCCACTGCAGTCCACGTGTTTGATCTGAAGTTCATTCGCACTTCAGTTGGATATTCATTAATATCAAGGCAGTCAAGTTCTGGATTGCCAGGGGCCACCCCCTCTCTCTGCCACAGAAATGCAGCTGGATTCTAGCAACTGTCTGTGACTAACAAAAGGACATCCTGTTCTATTAAGATTGTCTCAGATTTCAAGGTCCTAGAGTCTGTGAGCCATTGTCCTGCATTCTGATTTAAGAATTCTTTGCCTTTTACTCCAGAATCCTTGAGACCTTTGTTAGTTAATTTAACACAGCTCGGTCTAAAGCTTAGTGATGATCGTGCTGCTCCCGTATCCACTAAAAAAAAACTACGTCCTCTTTGTAAGGTCCCAGCTTTAAATTTATCAAGGCTTCCTGGTGGGTCCCCGGGGGCAGGAACTCCTGACACCCCTACTTTTCATCAAGGTTCATAAATGGCACTGTCTTTACTTCCTTTTTCGGATCTGGACACTCTCTCTGAAAGTGACCTGTCTTTCCGCCTGTGGGGATTTCCACTTTGATCCTTGTTCCTGTCTACCAGACTCCTTAACATCTCCTCCCCGATCCCTTCTCCTCCCTTTATTTTCAACATACTACCCGCCACCATTCCAGTTTCCTTATCCTATTAGTTTTGACATTTTCTTTGTTACCACATCAACCGCGGATTATCATTATTTTTGCCTTCTGTTTCTGCTTCTCATGTTACGTTGCCAGATCAATTGCTGAGCCGATTTAACCAACTGAACAGCTTTAGGCCAACCTCATGGTCATTCCTCATCACTCAATGTTTTGTTTAGACCTTGATTTTTTAAAGAAATATTGCAATATTTCTTCCTCCCTGTAATCTCAAATATAATTTATCAATTTATGATTGTCTAACTTTAAAGCCTGTTCTTGATATACATTTTTGAATCTTACTTGCAAATATATATTTATATATTATAAATTCATTTATTCAACGTTTAATATTTAAAATGTAAAATGCATACAGTTCCCAACTTTGAAATTCACTGTAATTACCCGGTTTTAGTCCCTTGATCCAAAATTCGTTTTCTTAAGTAGTCTTGACCAGTCATTGCTCAATTACAATGCTATTGGTAGTTTTAAAAAAATCTTCTAATTCATGAATAATGGCCGAATCCAAGGTCTCCGATTTTAACCATAGGATTTTCCTTTTTGTTTTTATTTATTACAATCTAATGTTGAACTGATACGTCAACTGTCCTCCACAAATCCCTTTAATTTAAGAATGAAAGAGATTAGTTAGAAACTAATAGTAAGACAGTCATGACCTGTAAAAAGAAAAGGAGTTAACATTTTTTTCATAATCTTGCAATATCCTTAACCTTAAAAGAAATCATGGTAAAATTTCCATAATAGAAATCAGATTCTAAACAGTCCCGGACCTCAAGCTCCAGGGAACATTTGATCAACAACAAACAAATGTGCATTCAAACTGAATCACAAAAGGTTAAGCATTCTCCAACTGTACAGCTCTTCTCTCTCTGTCTCTCTCTCCTAGAGGTTTTGAGTATTTTTCTGGATGTCTGGCTGCAAGTTAGTTACGAAGTATAGCCTCAGTCGCCTTTCAGCTACTAGCCCTTCTGACACGAAGCATAATCTGATTCGTCCTGACTGCAAGGCTGTTTTCTACGGACGTTTTATAATTTGTTTTTTTTATCGTTTCCTTGCGTCCCAGGATTGTATTTCCAATCTCGTAACATTTTTCCTAAAGGGCTGTCCGTTGGAAAGCGGTCCTCGGACATCCGTTTAATTTCTCCTTCTACACTTAAATCACTAATATAATTTCCCATTGAAAATACTCGGCTGTTTCTTTATGTAATTTCAATTAACCTCTCTGAGGTCCGGTGTCACCTTCTTCCACACCCACTTCAGACCTTCGCGTGGGGGATTTCCTCTCTTAAAAACCGGTCTATGGCTGGGTGATCGAATCAGTTAGACATCTTACTCGTTAGATTGATCTAGCTAATTAAAGACCTTTATTCTCTATGTTTGTAAGTTACCATTCCCCATGTACTTCACTACGGTACCGACAACCATGGTAATACTTAAAGGTCAATTTTCATACCTTTGTCTGTGCTCAAGAGTTACCTGGTTGAATGCGCGCCCCATCCCGCGGCAATACCAGACAGCAAAAACCGTTGTCAATCTTGGTCGCCCGAAATTTACCTTTACCCGTGTCTTATGTAAACAAGAGTAACCCGACCAAACCACCACGTCTTAGTTCTCTTCGCACCGCGGCGAAACAGCAAGTAATGCTGCAAATCATGGCCGCTCGAATGTGGGCCTTAAGTCCATAAGAGTAACCCGACCAATCCGCCTCGTCCGTGGCAAAGACCACAACAACAAATGTCGCTACAAATCTAGATCGGTCTTGTGTACATAAGAGTTAACGGCAAAACACTACGTCTCAGCGGACCTAGAACCACAGCGAAAGAACAAATGCTGCTGCAAATCCCGGCCGCCCGTGAATGTGGGTCTTAAGTCCATAACAGTTACACGACCAACCCACCGCGTCTTGGTGCGCCTTGCTCGTGGCAAAGACTGACAACAAAACAAAACCCGCTGCCTACCCCAGTCGCCGGGATAATACTCTTTTAAGACCTTTATCTTACCCGTTTTTTTGCACAAGAGTTACCCAACTGAACCCGTCGCGTCGCGTCTACACGTCTTGTTTCCAGGGTCTCTCAGTCCGATCTCGCTCGCCCGAGCCGCCGCGGCAATGGGGGAAAGTTGAGACTGCCGAAATCGGTGGGTTCACCTTCTCCGATTTTTCCGAAATTGCCGAGCGACAGGAGCTTGGCATCCCGGACGAGCCCTCAAATCTGTAAGAAACAAACTCAATAAAATTATATGAGACCACCAAAGCTGGAAACAAGACAATTTATTTTACGATCTTGCAAGAAAGGACCCCAATTTCAGAAAGCAATTGAAGGCAAGAGATTTCAAAGTACTACACAGTTATACTTTTTGAGCTACGGTACCGACCACCAAGGTAATACTTAAAGGTCAAACAAAAAGGAAAATCCTATCCTTCCGATCCCTACATTACCCAATCTTTCTTACCATTTCATCTTTGCTCATCTATACTCCACGCCCATTGCCCCCTTCTTTCCAAGTTGGCAATTTTCCCCCTTGTATGTGCTGACATAAGGCTAAACTTGTATCTTGATGTTCCCTTCTTCCATTTTGTAATATCTTTCATTGTTCATAGGTACATTCCATTCTTGAACATACATCTTAACAATGTACCTTTTAGTGCCTCGCTAAAATGTTTCAGCAATCTTAGGTTTTTTGCTGAAACTACTGTTTTAAACATTTCTTTAATAATTCTACATTAAAGTTAGTACTTTTAATCCGCATTAAAAGTAAATGTACATTTCCCTAATACTTTCCTAGATCCATCATATACTCCCTTGAAAAACAACACATTTTCCCATTTCTCACAGTATGATTCCGTGGGTATGTCTATGTCAGGCTGTTGCTTAACGTGTCTGTAAGGCAGTTGTTCCAATGTTGGCACTAGACCTCAGATATTAGTAAGGAAGACTTTGCAGGTTCTACATTGATGTTTCGAATGTTGACTTGTCTGGTTCCCATTTCGATGCCAAGTGTTCCATCCGGTTTCATTTGTTTCAAACAATGTAGCGATTGGTACAACTGAATGACTCATTAGACCATTGCAGGGGGCGATTGAGAGTCAATGACATTGCTTTGGGTCTGGAGTTGCATGTCAGCCAGACCAGGTGAGGATGGAGGATTCCTTCATTGCAGGATATTTGTGAACCAGATGGATTTTTCTGACAATCGGCAATGATTTTATTCTCATCAGTAGATTCTTAATTCCAGGGATATCTTTACATTATTGAATTGAATTTCCACCATCTGCAGTGGCGGGATTCCACCTGGATCCACAGAACAGGAGCTGATTTTTCTGGATCGATAATCTATTGGTAATACCATGAGACCTACTTGTAAACACATGTTGTATTCAGCTGCCATGTCCTGTGTTACCCTGTTTTTCATTCATTGCTTATGTTATTCTGGAATCTCATCCTTCATTAAATCTTGATTGAAATACATACTCATGAACGTCTTCTCGACTGCTCGGATTTCATTCAGTCTGTTTTGTTTGAACAGACATTTCAAGGCAGCTGTACACCAGAGAAGAGCAGGAAAAGATAATGTGTGATTGTGCACTGTACCTGTCACAGGACCAGCAGGTCTGTCCAGGAAGTATTTATTGTGGGTCAGAGAACCTCAATTATTATGGCATGGATGGAGGCCATTCAGCCCACTGTGGAGTCCAAGCTCTCCAACTGCACAATTGGAGATAGGGAGAGTTTGTGAAGAGAGGTTGTGTGAGAGAGAAATAAACAGAGAGAAAGCAAGTGTAGGGAGATAAACTGAGAGAGGATAGAAAGGGGAGCGACTGACTGAGTGCGAGAGGAAGAGGTGTTAGATGAGGGTGAAGTCAGATAGATCAGAAGACTGCATTACGGTAGATAAATATTTAGAAGCTTTATTTAGAAATTCCTCTGGACGGCAAGCCCTTTGTCTGGGCTCCATACACTGTGAGCACTGTGCTGATACTGGCTGTCATCCCAAATTATTTATTTCCCACAATTTCACAGAGCTGGGTTACTGACAGCTAAACAGAACCCATTAGGCCAATAGATTGGTTCCATGGAGAAAGCAGAGGTTTTAAATAGACTGTGCTAAGAGCAGCAAGAAATGATAACCACCACCCCGCCTCCACGACGCCCTCCCCCACACCGATACTGTCTGACAGACTCGGCCAGAGAATCTCAGTGAGGGGATTCACTCACAGAGGTGAATCACGATCTTAGCTGTGGGTCAAATAATAATTGAGAAAGTTTGCATACCACTTTCCTAGTTATGTAATTCACATTTCAATTTATATAGCTCAATATCAGGAGTGTATTTTAACAACCTTATCCCTTTGTACTTTGCATATATTGGTGGGTGCAGGAAATCATTTTGTTCCTGTATTTTATATTGCATAAACACATTTCATTAATATTGTCTCTGCTAATTCCTCATTGTAGATGTATTCTTGAATCAGTTCTTCGTATGAATTACAAAGAGTAACATTCCAATTCTGGTAACTGGGGAACATCACTGTCCCTCCACCCAATCTAATCAGCCATGTCCCCCTGTCCTCTCCATCTTCTGTCTTTTCCCCAACATCATAATCACAATGTAATTGAAGTCCACTAAATTACACTTCATGACAGTTCCTTAACATCGATAACATCAACAGCATGACCCACAGCTGCCCTCTCTGATCCTGGAATAACAATCTGAACTGTGTTGGCCATGTGCAATTCTCTGTTAACGTATCCATGCCGTTTGTTTGTTGTAACCCAGGGTTTTCTTTATTGGCAGATTTTGCTATCTCATCATGGATGATAGTTGTTTTCTCAATGTTTTACAGACATTGCAACGACTGATAAGTAGTTACTGGATTTATTTCTGTATTTATGAACAGATAAGCATGTCTATGTTCCGTTAAACTTCTGGCATTACTTCCATATCCAAGGCTGACTGAATGATTGCACACAATCAATCTGCCATCTTCAACATTCCTTCATTCAGTCACACTTTCATATCACACCGAGAAATCATAAATGTTCAACGTTATTTTGGATTTCAATAATGTAGCTTTGAATTCAAAGGGGTTAACTGGAGCTATTTGTTCAGCGATTGTAATTATGTCAGTCTCCATGGATCGTATGCATCCCTTGACAGTTTGTCTCTTCTATCAATAAGGGAATGCTTTCAGTGTTTTATCTCATAGTGTGAGCGGGAGCATGTCCAACAGCAAGAAAAGGGATTAGCAGCTTCAGAGGGAAGGGCAGGAGAGATGGAAATCTGGGAACATTAGACTGGAATGTTCCAACAATGGATAGGAGTTTAGCCTACAGTCTTTACAAGCTTTCCCAGCCTTGGATATCATTAGCATCGCGGATTGAATATGTACTGCTGGTTATTCAAGCTGGTTACTATCCTATCCTTGCTATAGTTGGTGCTCCTGGTAAGTCACTTTGTCTGTTTAGTGAAACGGTCTGAACTGATTCGATGCTCATGATATGCAGATTTTGGGAAGGTGCAAGCCAACGTTTTCAGCTCCAATCAAAGATTCCATTCCTCAAGAATTATACCGAGCAAAGTATTATTTACATGTTACTCACCAATACGCGAGGGTAAAACACACTGTTCTCAACCTCTTTGATTCGTTTTCTCCTGCAAAGAGTACATTTCCATATCCTCCCCACATACCAATCCTGTCCAGTACCACCATTAAGACGTCCCAGTCTCCTCCTCAGCCTCAGTTCAATTCCTGAATAAAACATCATTTGTGACTTTGTTAATTCCAGATACATCTGTTTCAACTCCCTTCTTACCACGTGCCCACTGCAAAATAATTGCAATTGAGATGTTTAACTTGTTCTCTGCACAAAATCTGAAAGATGGGCAGACAGTGTATGGTGGGTCACGTCATTGGCTCGTATTCTAGAATCACACTGTTCTCAACCTCTTTGATTCGTTTTCTCCTGCAAAGTGTACATCTCCATCTCCTCCCCATATACCAATCCTGTCTAGTTCCACCATTAAGACATCCCAGTCTCCTCCTCACCCTCAGCTCAATTCCTGAATACACCATCGTTTGTGCCTTTGTTATTTCCACATATATCTGCTTCAAGTCCCTTCTAACCACGTGTCCATGACAAAATAATTGCACTTCAGATGTTTAACTTGTTCTCTGCACAAAATCTGAAAGATGGGCAGACAGTGTATTGTAGGTCACGTCATTGGCTCGTATTCTAGAACCACAGAATGATAATCTGTTGATATCGGCTTGCCTTATACCCATTAGAGAAGGCAGTGGGTCATCCTTCTCTGGTCACGTCTCTGTTTAACTGCAAACCCACGGCAATTTGTTTTACTATTTATTGTCCTGAAACAGCCACTCAGTTCAAGATTGGCATAACATGCTGGCCTGACCATGGCTGCACACATCCCGTGAGGGCAGAACAAAAGGAAAGGTAGCTCTCTTCCTCTGCCTGCATCCCACATTCCAACGGCTCGTTTCCATTCAGGTAGTTAGCCATTCACTGTTTTAGATGTATTCTTTGTGAGCGAGTCTCTTCCAAGAGTCATGTCCATCTCCTTGGGCACTTCTGGTGCTGGCTGTATTGATGCTGACCTACAGATGAGGGGATGTTTTTACATTCTACATCAGTGGCAGTGCATTGTAAATGAATTGTTTCCTGTGTCACACGAAAGAAATGGAGCCAGCTAAGTGAGGGAAATGAATTATTGTGATCAAACCTGAGTGTTGTTGAGGCAGTATTTGGGGTATTGTGGACAGATTTTCTTTCCTTAATATGGAGTGATCTCCTTACCACAGAGAGGGTGAAGAGGAGTTCCACCACATTAATCCCTGAAATGATGGCACCATGAGGAGTGAGTGAAGGTTGATCTGTAGCGCTGTGAGAGAATAAGGTGGTTGCATTGAACCCTGAGTGGGATGGACAATCACTCCATATATTATAAACAGACAATGGGAAGGTGATAATTTCCATGACTGCTATTTCACTCAGGATGCATGATTCGGAATAGTTTAAGTGCCTGGGCGGACGTTCCGCCCACCCACCCCAACGCCTACTCCCAATTCAGAGAGACGGAGAGGTCCAAGTTTTGAATAAACTCTCCCCATATTAATATAGTGCAGTTGGTGTGTGATCCTGCACTGAATGTCATATTATCCACCACCCTGACAGCAGCCACAATACCTTCATTCTAAAACAGTTAAGTATTCCCAACAGCTTCTGACCTTCATGAATAACATGAATCTATCTTCTCAGAGATGCAAGGTACTTCCTTAAGGTTTAGAACCAGAAGACTATAAGACATTGGAGCATAAATTAGGACAGTAAGCCCATCGGGTCTGCTCCGTCATTCAATCATCGCTGATAGGTTTCTCAAACCCATTCTCCGACCTTCTCCCCGTAACACTTCATCCCCTGGATAATCAAAAACTATCTATCTCTGTGTCAAATATTATCAATGACCTGACCACACAGCCATCTGGGGGAATAAATTTCAAAGCGTCACCATTCTATGGTTAAATAACTTTCTCCTTATTTCTGTTCTAAAAAGTGTTCCCTTTCATTTAAGGCTGTGTCCTCGGACTTTGCCCTATTTTACCAAACGCTTTCAACTATTCAGAAATCTCATCCTACACAATGGATTCCAGGATCTTACCCATGACAGAGGTTAAAATGGTGTTTGTTTTGTTTTTTTCCTTACTCCCTTATTTAAAAGGGGTGTCACGTTCGTGGGTTTCCAGTGCTGTGGGATCGTTCCTTACTCTCGTGTTTCCTGAAAGATAACCACGAGTGTCTCCACTCCCTCTTCATCTATCTCCCTTATAATACTGGGATGTAGTCCATCTGGTCAAGGTTATTTAACCACCTTCGGACTATTACATTTTTTTCTAGCATGTTCTCCATGGTGGGGGCCATCATACTCAGTTCTGGCCCCTCAATCTCTTGAATGTTTAAGGTATTACTCGTGCCTTCCACCATGAAAGCTGATGCAAAGTAATTAGTCAGTTCCTTGGCCATTTTCTCGTTCCCCACGACTATCTCTCCAGTACCATTTTCCAGCAATCCAATGTTCACTTTTGCCGCTCTTTTATACTTTATATATCGAAAGAAACTGTTACACTCTTCCTTTATCTTACTGGCTAGCTTACCCCCATATTTAATAATCTCTCTCCTAATTTTATTTTGTTTGCCCTCTGTTTTGTCTTTGAAAGCTTTCGAATCCTCAGGTTTCCCACTGCACTTTGCCACTTTATATCAATTCTCTTTTGTTTTTATGTTATATCTGACTTCCCTAGTCAGCTATGGTTGTCCCATCCTCCCTATATAAGCCTCTTTTTCCTTAGGATAAATCTCTGTTGTATCCTGAATTACTCCAAAAATCTATTGCCATTGCTGTTGTACTGTCTTTCCTGTTGGGCCCGTCTCCCAGTCAATTCTACCCAGCTCCTCACTCATGTCTGTGCAATGGCCTTTATTCAGCTGTAATACTGTTACTTCTGATTCTAACTTCTCCACCTGAAATTGCAGAGTAAATTCAATCATATTATCATCACTGTCATTTTCAGCTCCCCTCATCTAGTCTGCCTGCATAAGCTGCTCCAAAAGCCATTCCACAAATTCATTTTCCTGCCAACCACTATCAATCTGAATTCCCAGTCCATTTGTATAATAAAATCCCACATGATCACTGTAACTTTGCCTTTCCTGCAGATCTTTCTAGCTCCTGGTGTATCTTACACCCCAGCTCCCTGTATATAACTCCAACTGCATTTTTTCACCTTTTTGATTTCTCAATTCTCCCGACACAGATTCTACACCATCTGACCTTATTTCATTTCTTATTATTGATTATTGATTCAATTCCATTCTTAATACTGAGACAACTCTATCTCTCTGCCCAACTGCCTATCTTTTCGACAGGATGAATATCCTTGAATATTCAGCTCTGAATCCTGATGCTGTTGCAGCGATGTCACTGTAATGCCCACTATGTCGTACCTGCCAATTTATGGATGAGTCACAAGCTCATTTACCTTATTTCGTAGACAGCATACGTTCCGATATAATAGATCAGTCCTGTATTACCCGTCGCTCTTCTCATAGTCATTTGTTTGTCCAGCTGTCGGTACCTACACGGACCCTGACCACTGGATCATTCCCCTCCCGCTTCAAGTTCTGCAACCCAGATGATATATCCCAAACCCGAGCACCATGTAGGCAACACAACCTTCAGAACTCTTAATCCCGATCACGGAGAACAGTATCTATGCTTTTAACTATACTATCCCCAATTATCCAGCATTGGCCAGCCTGGTGACACAACAATGCTGCCTCACAGTGCTAGGGACTTGGGTTCATTTCCAATCTCTGGACCCTGTCTGTGTGGACTTTGTACATTCTTCCCGTGTCTGCATTGGGAGCATTAACTCTTTTCTTTCTCTACAATACGTCTCTGTGTTTGCTTCAGATTTCTACCATCTACAGTATTTTTGCTTTTGTTCGATGATGAAATGCAGCAAATGTGACAGGTTTTTGGTAAAGCAGTCGTGGTTCACGAGTTCTCTGGGTGGTTAGGAATCTTGCCCGGCCACTTGTCTGAGTGCAGTGTCCCTGAATGCCCATTCCATCTCTCTCAGTTCCCTCAGTCCATCGGCACTACATGCAACCTTTCCTTGTGCCACCCCTGGGACACCTCACACCCCATTGCCTGGCACTGGATACTCCCTTCGCAGGACTGTGCACACAATGACACTGGGAACTTTCTGATCCGCTGGGGATGCTGGGTAAAGACCCAGCCATTGAAAGGAACAGAATAACTAGAATCCAACAGAATATCAAAGCAGAGTAAAAAGGCTGCATTACATCCATCTGCTCTGCCATGTTCTAATCTTCTGCTTATTCTCGTCCATCTGCAAATAGATGGTCCATATGTATGCCTTGTCAAACAGGTTTGGTGGCGAGGATAGATATCAGATCCGGTGGTCACTGGACTGATTTAGTGGTCTCACTTTCCTGACGTCACACTTAAGTTTTTATTATCAAGTCTATCCAGATTAAAGAAAATGCCTTGCTGGAGTTGTGCTGAAAGGTTATTTGAATTTTGGAGACATTAGAATATGTCACGTGTGAGTGAGGTTAGGAATCGTAAGGTAGCACAGTTAAATACACGATCAAAGTGCTGGTCGAGCAGGCAGCACTTCCGATATGTGGATCATTGGGATTCCCATGTCGGTAGGATATACACAAAATGGACGGTATGAACCTGAACTGGCAGCAATTTACGATATGTAGATTATTGGGATACACGGGTCAGTAGGATACACACAAGAAGGACGGGATGCACATGAACTGATAACACTCTCTGATAAGTGGATCATTGGGATTCCCGGGTTGGTATGATATAAACAAGATGGATGGGATGGACCTGAACTGGCAGCAATCTCCTGGCAGGCAGGTTTGCTATTGTCCTTTACGAGGGTTTAAACTAGTGTGTGGCGGTGGTGGGGGAGGGGTGTGTGGAACCACAGCAGTAGGCCACAGGTACAGAGACTGAGTTAGAAACTAATCCCAGTACAGCTAAGACCAACAAACCAAAAAAACAGGCAGAGGGTACAGAACACAGTGGCCTGGCAATCTGAAGTGTGCTGATTTTAATTTGAGGAATCTGTTTGTTTGAACAGATATTTCGATGTCGCTGCATGTCAGAAAATAGGAAGAGATAATGGTTAATTGTCCACTGTGTCCTTCACTGGACCAGCTTGTCTCTACAGGCACCAAAACTTGTTACTGTGGGTCAGAGAACTTCAGAATTAATACAACACAGAAGCTCACCAGAATGACAACTTGAAAATAGAGGGAATGATCGGAGCTAGACTGAGAGGGAGAGGAATAAACAGAGAGAAAGACAGTGAAGTGAGATAAACAAAGTGAAATAAAAGGAGTGACAGAGTGAGTGAGAGCAAGGGGTGTCAGACGAACGTGAAGTTAGATCAGGAGACAGCATGAAGAGAAATACACAGAAACTTTTCTTAGAAACTCTCACAGACTGTAAGCCCTTTGTTTGGTGCCATACCCAATGAACACCATGCTGATACTGGCTGTCATCCCAGATCATTTATCGCCAATAACATCCCAGAGCTGCGTTGCTAACAGTTAAACACAATCCAATAGACCAATAGATTGCTTCCAGGGAGAAGGTGGATTAATTTAAATATGCTGGGCCAACAGGAACTTGGAGCCCCTCTAGACACTGCGTGGGAGGCAGGGGGGAGTCTCAGTGAAGGGAATCACTGGCAGTGGGGAAATCAGGATCTCAGCTCTGAGTCAAATAATGATTGATAAAGTTTTCATCCAACTTCCATGGTTTTGTAATTCACATTACAATTTATATAGCTCCACATAGTAAGTATATTTTAATAATTTTGTCTTTTTGTAGTTTTCATATTTTGGTATGTACAGAAAAGCTTTTTTATCCTTGTATTTTGTGTTGAATAAACACATTTTATTACTGAGGAAGAAAGGACCTGCTCCAATGGGACAGTCGTCATCTGAACCACGCTGGGACCAGAGTCCAAGTGAATCCTAACCAGGGCTGGAGACAGAGCTTTAAACTGATTAGGAGCGTGTGTGTGTGTGTGTGTGTCTGTGTGTGTGTCTGTGTGTGTGTGTGTGTGTGTACGTGTGTGTGTGTCTGTGTGTGTGTGTATATGTGTGTGTGTGTGTCTGTGTGTGTCTGTGTGTGTGTGTCTGTGTGTGTGTGTGTCTGTCTGTCTGTGTGTGTGTCTGTGTATGTGTGTCTGTGTGTACGTGTGTGTGTGTCTGTGTGTGAGTGTGTGTGTCTGTGTGTGACTGTGTGTGTGTCTGTGTCTGTATGTGTGTATGTCTGTGTGTTTGTGTCTGTGTGTGTGTCTGTGTGTGTGTCTGTGTGTGTGTATGTGTGTGTGTATCTGTGTGTGTGTATGTGTGTGTGTATATGTGTGTGTGTGAGTGTGTGTGCATGTGTGTGTGTGTCTGTGTGTGTGTCTGTGTGTCTCTGTGTGTGTATGTATTTGTGTCTGTGTGTGTGTCTGTGTGTCTGTATATGTGTGTGTGTGTCTGTCAGTGTGTGTGTCTGTGTGTGTGTCTGTGTGTTGTATGTGTGTGTGTGCGTGTGTCTGTGTATGTGTGTGTGTGTATGTGTGTGTGTCTGTGTGTGTCTGTGTGTGTATGTGTGTGTGTGTCTGTGTGTGTGTCTGTGTGTGTGTATGTGTGTGTGTATCCGTGTGTGTGTGTGTCTGTGTGTGTGTATGTGTGTGTGTGTGTGTGTGATTGTGTGTCTGTGTGTGTGTGTTTGTGTGTATGCGGGGTGGGGGTGCAGTTATAGGGTTTAATTAGAAAAGCCGAATTAAAAGAGGAGGTAAGAGGACAGAACTCAGGAGAGGTTATTAAAGTCTCCAGCACACACACAAATATGATAGAGCATCTGGAAATGTTTAACATATCAAACTTCAAGCACACTGCACAAATGAATGACAATGAGAAGAGGGACGGTTAATGCAGGACTGAAGGGGTTATAACTGAATGCATGCTGTATAAGGAATAAGGTAAATGAGCTTGTGGCACAGAATTAAATCAGCCGGTATGAAGCGATGGGCATCACAGAGATGTGGCTGCAAGGCAATCTGAATATTTAAGGATATTTATCCTATCAAAAAGATAGGCAGGTGGGCAGAGGGAGTGGATTTGCATTATAAGCAAGAATTGAGATTAAATGAATAGTAAGAAAGGAAGTAAGGTCAGATGGTGTAGAATCAGCCTGGATAGAATTGAGGAACCACAAAGGTAAGACAACCACAGTTGAAGCCTTGTACAGGGCTCCAAAGAGTAGTCAATAGCTGGGGCACAAGATACACCAGGAGATAGAAAAGATGTGTAGAAAAGGGGAAGTACAGTAATCACGGGTGATATCAGCATGCAGGGGCACTGGTAACATAAGATTGGCAGTGGTTCGCAAGAAAAGGAATTTTAGGAATGTTTATGAGATGGCTTTTTGGAGGAACATCTGGTGGTGTGCACTCGGGAACAAATGATACTGGATTTAATGACGCAGGATTCGTAAGGGAGATTAGGGTGAAGGTAAACTTCGGAAGCAATGATCAGAACATGATTGAATTTATTCTGCAATTTGATAGAGAGAGAAGATAGAATCAGAGGTAACAGTATTTCAGCTGAATAAAGGCAACTACAGAGGCATAAGGAAGAAGCTGGGTAGAATTCACTGGGAGAGGGGTCAAGCATGAAAGACAGGGGAACAGCAATGGCAGCAGATTCCAAGATTAATTCAGGAGACACAGCAGGGATTCTTGCCGTAGAATAGAGGCATGGTACAGGGAGGATGAGGCAGCCGGGGCTGACGACGGAAGTCAAGGATTGCATACAAGCAAAAGAGCAAGTGTATAATATGGTGAAGGGCAGTGGGAAACTAGAGAATTGGGACACTTACAAAGACTAACTGAGGGGAAAAAAAGGACAGAGAAGATTAGATATGGAAGTAAGCTAACCAGTAATACAAAGGAGACTGGAAGAGGATCTTTAGATATATAACGTGCAAAAGAGAGGCGAAAAGTGAACATGGACCACTGGAAAATGATGCTGGAGAGACAGTAGTGGAAAACAAAGAAATGAATGAGGAACTTTGCATCAATGTTCATGGTGGAAGACACGAGTAATTTCTCAAAAATTGAAGAGAGTGAGAGGGCAGAGCTGAGTATGGTGGTCATCACCAAGGAGAACATGCTAGAAAACTGAATGGCCTGAATTTGGATAAATCACCGGAACCATATGGAATACACCCCAGAATTGTAAGGGACATAGCTGAAGAGGTAGTGAAAGTGAAAGTGGTAATCTTTCAGGAATGACTAAAATCAGGAATGGCTGGAAAATTGCTAACGTGACAGTCCATTTAATAAGGGATTTAGGCAGAAGATGGAAAATTACAGATTGATTAGCTTAACCTTGTTTGTGGGTAACATCCTGGAATCCATCGTGAAGGATGGGATTTCTGAATACTTGGATTTAGCAAAATAGTGCAAAGTCAGCATTGTTCCATCAATGGGAGGTCATGCCCAGCTGGAATACTTTGAGGGAGTAACGAGCAGATTTGACCAAGGAGAACCAGTAGATGTTATCCACCTGCTTCTCTAAATTCCATTGATAAGGTGCACGCAGGAGGCTATTGAGAAATATTAGGGCCCCTGGTGTTACAGGCAAGGTGCTAGCTTGGATAGATGCATGGTTGTCTGACAGAAAGCAGAGAATGGGGATAAAAGTGTCCTTCTCAGGATGGCATCCAGTGATAAGTGGTATTCCACAAGACTCAATGTTGGGACCACAACAATTCGCTTTGTGCATTAATGGTCTACATGAAGGAACTGAGGGAATTCTGACTAATTTTTCAAACAGTGCAAAGATGGACTAGAGGGATAGGTAACATCGAAGAGGTGGTTCAGCTGCAGGAGGGTGCAGTAGCACCCTCTAGCAACCCTTCTGATACTCGGCTTCCAGACCACCAACCTCAGGATACACCCTCCGCCAATTCTATCACCAACAGTAAGACCACACCACCAGAGATATACTTCCCTCCCCACCCCTATCAGCATTCTGCAGCGACCAATCCCTTCACGACACCCTCGTTAGTTCACGCGTTCCCCCTCCTACACCCCAACAAGCCACCTTCCACTCCCGGCACCTTCCCTTGCCATTACAAGAGGTATGAAACTGGTGCCAACAACTTCCTCCTCACCTCAATCCAAGGCCCAAAAGGATCCTTCCACATCAGGCAGAGAAGATCCTGTGCATCCAAACACCTCAGCTACTCTGTCCATTGCTCCTAGTCTCCTCTACACTGGGGTGACAGGACGTCAACTTGCAGAACGGTTCAGGGAACACTCTCCATCACACACCCAACAACCCCACTTCCCTGTGGCTGAATACTTCGCCTCTCCCACCACTCCTCCAAGGACATGCACGTTCTTGGCTTCATCCACTGCATTCTAGCCACCAGACGTCTGGATGAAGAGCGCGTCGTCTTCCACCTTGGAACCTTTCAACCACATGGTATCCAGCGCAATGTCACCAGTTTTCTCATCTCCTCTACCGCCACCTTATCCCAGATCTAACCCTCCAAATGAACACCCCCTGTTGAACTGTCCGACCTGTCTATCTTCCTTCCCATCTATCCACTCCACCTTCCACTCTCACCACTCACCTCGATTTAGCCATTGTCTTCCAAGCTACCTTTCTCCCAGCCCCTCCCATTCATCTTTCAGCCACTTTCCGCCCACCAGCTTCATTCCCGATAAAGGATTTATGTCTGAAACGTCGAATATTGTGCTCCCCAGAGTCAGCCTGACTGGCTGTGCTTTTCTCGCACCACACTTTTTGACTCTGATCTCCAGCATCTGCGGTCCTCGCTTTCTCCTGCTGAAGGATTTGCACAGGTTAGGGGAGTGAGCAAAGAAGTGGCAGATGGAGTATAACGTGGGCAAGTGTGAGGTTATGCAGTTTGCCAGAAAAATAAAGGCATGGACTATTTTCTAAATAGCGAGCAAGTTCAGAAGACTCGGTGGGGGGGAGGAGGGGCGGTGCTAGTCCAGGGATCTTGAAAGGTAAACCTGCAGGTTGTCAACAGTTGGGAAGGCAAATGAAATGATTCCATTTATTTCAAGAAGGCTTGAATATAAATGCAGGGATGTACTTCTGAGGCTCTATAAGATTTTGGCCAGGCTACAGTTGGATTATTGTGCACAGTTTTCGGTCCCATATCTCAGGAAGGATGTACTAGCCCTGGAGCATTTTCCAATAAGATTCACGAAAGTGGGCCCAGGAATGAAAAGCATAACAAATGAAGAACATCTGAGGGCTCTGAGTCTATATTTGATAGAGTTCACAAGAATATTAGGAGGTTTAATTGAAACTTACAGACTATTGAATGACTTGAACAGGGTGGATTTTGGGAAGATATTTCCAATGGAGGGGAGATTAGGACCGAGGGGACAGAGTAAAGAGAAGACTTTTTCAAACACAGATAAAGATGAACCTCTTCAGCCAGAGATGGTGAATCTAGGGAATTCACTGCTACTGAAGGCTGTCGAGGCCAGGTAATTGAGTGTATTTAAGAGTAAGACAGATAGGTTCTTTATTGTAAAGGCGATGAAGGGTTTCAGATAGAAAGTGGAAGAATGATGTTGAGAAGCTTAACAGCCATCATTGAATGGCGGAGCAGGCTCAATGGGCTGAATGGCCAAATTTCTGCTCCAATGTCTTCTGGTCATATGGTTCATATTGCCTCTCCTCACTCCCCATTGGAGATGTCTCCTGGAATTTGATTTTCTTATGATTTATAAAGAGTAACATCCCAGTACTGATGACTGGTAAATATCATGTTCCCTCCCTCCAGTCTCTGCAGCCATGTCCCCAAAAACATAAACACACTCAAATTGAAAACCAGTGCATGGTACTTAATCACAGTTGATTGACATCGACAACATTAACAGCATGACACTCACATGCCCTCTCTGATCCTCGACTAACCATCTGAATTGTGTGTCATATCAAATTCTCTGTTAACATATCCATGCCATTTGTCTGTTATAGCTCCTGTTGTCGAAGGCACGTGTGCCTGTCAGATTAAGGACTAGAAAAGTTCTCTCCATTTTTTACTGTCATTATAATCAATGATCAGTAGTTACAGACTGGATGTTTCTATTTATAAACGGCGAATCTTTTTTATGTTCTGACAATCCTTTGACATTATTCCCATATCCAAGGCAGATTGAATGACTACACGCAATCAATCTACCATCTCCAATATTCCCTCCCTCAGCCACCCCCACATATCCCAACCGAAATGAGTAAATTTTGAACGTTCTTTTGAATTTGAATAAAATCAATATTGAACTCAAAGAGGTTAAATTGAGATATTTGTTCAGTGACTGTGATTAAAGAAAATCTCCGTGGATCCTAATTATCCCAGTGGAGATTTTCCATCGTTGAAAGATAAATGGGCTCTGTTCAATGTGCAATCCCATAGTGTAAGTAGGAGCATCACTTACAGCAGCTCGAGAGAGAGGGGGAGGAGAAATCAGAATCTGAGAACATTAGACAGGAACGTTACAATAATGGTTCATAATCTGAGGACCATGGATTAGAATGTTCCAACAATGGATCCGAATCTGAGAACATTAGACTGGAATGTTCCAACAATGGACAGGAGTTTATCCGGGGGTCTTTACTGGCTTTCTCAGCCTTGGATATCATCAGTATATCGGATACAGGATATCCTTTAGATTATTCAAGGTGGTTACTATCCCATCCTCGCGATAGTTGGTGTTCCTGGTAAGTCATTATATTTGTCTACTAAACTGGGTTGAACTGAATTTCGGCTCATGATATGTACATTTTGTAAAGTGCAAGTCAATATCTTCAGTTCCAAACAAAAATCCATTTCCTTATATATTATAACTATCAAACTACGATTTATAAATTACTCATTGATATGCAAGAAGGAACCAGACTCTTCTCAAACTCCATAATCCATTTTCTCCTTCACAGATTTACATCTCCATGTCCTCCTCACTCACCAATCCTGTCCAATACCACCATCATGATATCCCAGTCTCGTCCTCTGTCTCAGTGCAATATCTGAATAAACCATTCGTGCCTTTGTTAAATCAGGATGCAACAGTTTCACGTTCTTAGTAACCATGTCCGTGACTAAATAATTGCTATTGAGAATGTTTAACTTGTTCTCTGCACATAAGGGAAGTCAGT
The DNA here is from genome assembly GCF_037043375.1 of Chiloscyllium plagiosum. Taxonomy (NCBI): domain Eukaryota; kingdom Metazoa; phylum Chordata; class Chondrichthyes; order Orectolobiformes; family Hemiscylliidae; genus Chiloscyllium; species Chiloscyllium plagiosum. The sequence goes on from NW_028270177.1 coordinate 73,169,562, forward strand.
TTATGGTGGTCAAGCCATTGACTCATAATCTAGAGCCACAGAATAATGGTCTGTTGAAATTGGGGAGTTTAATAGCAACCATTATCATTTGTTATAAAAACCAATCTGCTTGCCTCATGACCTTTAGGGAAGTGAATGTGTCATGATTCCCTCCTCAGGTTTCCGTGTGACTTCTGTGATGAACACGGAGGTGTACTGTACCTTTTAGAGAATTAAAAGCCAACAATAACAACCTGACAGCACCAAGAGTTCTGAACAATAGATATAACGTAACATTTGGTCGAACAACCCGATTAGTTCATTGTCTTGAAACAAATTCAGCAAACCATTTTAAATTATACCCCAAAATACCCACCTCCAAACAAGTTTCAATTTATTATATTGAAAATCTTAACAGCAAATGATACAATCCAATAGTTTGGCGGTACAAGACCATGGAAAATTGAAAAAATCGGAGAAGAACTGTCGAGCTACCAGCGTGCAAAGACTGTCTGAAATATAGCTCTCCTATAGGTACCTTTATTGATTCGTATTTGGTGAAGCAGAGTCCCCAAGACGAAAAGAAGACAGGAATATGGAGATAAACCGAAAGCTTCCTGGTTTTTAGATAAGAAGTTTTGTTTTGTAAATCTTAATTAGGAGTCTAATCGGACTAGTACTGTGGAGGGGGAAGGTAAAAGACAGGTTAGAGGAAGAAGTTGTAAATAGTTGTTCGTTTAATATTCTCTGTTTTACTTTAAGAAATAAAGTTGTTATTTTTTACTTTAAATAGATTTGGACTCTAGAATTATCACAGATTACTGCATGGGATAAATCTTTTCTCTGTTGCTGGTTTTAATTAAGCAGGAAGATTTCTCCTGTGTTGTGACACTACAAACCCAAAGCTATGCGTTTTACTCTTTATGGTACTGTGGAACAGCTGAACCAGCCACTCAGTTCAAGATCTGCACAACATACTGCCCTGACTAGGGCTTCATACATCCTGTGAGAAAAGAATAAAGGTAAAGAAAGCTCCCTTTCTCTGCCTGTTTTCTGTATTGCTGCATCTCATTTCCATTCAGGTACGTGATCATCCCCTATTTTAGGTGTATTCAATCTTATTGAAATTCTACCCGAGAGTGATGCACGGCTCCATAGGTATCTCTGGTGCTGGCTTTATTGATGCTGACGTACAGATGTCAGGGACTTATAAATTCCATGTCAGTCGTAGTGCAGAGAGAAGGAATGGCTTTTTGTGGCACATGAAATAAATGGCGATGTCTGAATGAGAGAAAATATGTTTTTTTGACAATCCCTGAGAGTGTTGTTGAGGCAGTATTTGGGGTACTGTGGATAGACGTTCTCTCAAGTTTCACCAGACTAAACCCTGGGATGATGGCACCATGAGTAATGAGTGAAGCTCAGTGAGAGAATAAGAGGTGATTGCATTGAACCTTAAGGGGGATGGACAATCACTCATGATGTTCTAAGCAGACACTGATATGGTGATAAGTTCCATGGCTTTTTTCCCACTCAGATCACATGATTCTCGATAGTTTTAGAGCCTCTGAGAACGTTCCACCCAACCACCCCACCCACTATTTAAACTGAGACAGAGAGAGAAAGAGAAGGGAGAGAGAGGAGAAAGAAAGGAGAGAGAGAGAGAGAGAGAGAGAGAGAGAGAAAGAGCGGGGAGGGAGGGAGAGAGAGAGAGAGACAGAGGTTCAGGCTTTTGAATAAACTCTCCCAACATTAATAGAGTTCAATTGATGCGTCATCCTGCCATGAACGTCATGGTGTCCATAATCACGACAGCAGCAACAATACCTTCATTATAGAAGTGTTAACACTTCCCAGCATTATAGAGAGAAGGAAAGTCTTTTTACGACACAGGAAAGAAACGGAGATGTCTAAGAGGAGAAAGAGATTTTATGATCGTCGCTGAGAGTGTTGTTGAGGCAGCATTTGGGATATTGTGGACAGACATTCTCTTCTTTATAAAGAATGATCGCCTTGCCACAAAGAGGATGCAATGGAGTTTCACCAGACTAATTCCAGGGATTATGGTACCACGAGGAGACAGTGAAGATTAATCCCTGGCGTTGTGAGAGAATGAGAGGCGATTGCATTGAAACTTGAGGGGGAGGGACAGTCACTCACGATGTTCTAAATAGACACTGATACGGTGAAAGAGTCTATGGCTTCTTTTTTACTCGGGTTGCATGATTGTCGATAGTTTGAGAGCCTCTGAGAATATTCCCCTCAATCCACACCCAATTCCCATGTCGCATGAGAGAGAGAGAGGGCCAGTGTTTGAATAATCTCTCCCCATATTAATACAGTGAATTTGGTGTATGGTCCTGCATTGAAAGTCTCGTTATCCACAATCCCTACAGCAGCCACAATACCTTCATGCTAAAACAGTTAACTATTCCCACCAGATTCTGATCTCCATGGAGAACAAGGGTGTGTCTTCTCGGTGATGGAAAAATGCCTCCTTGAGAGTTGACACAAATCATTTAGCTTCCCTCCTCATTGCCAGCAAACTATGTTAAAGCAGCACACGTTCTACAAACAATGGAACCATGATTAACATCATGGAGTCTTCTATCAGTGCAGTCTCGGTTTCGTTGGTTTGTCATGTTGGAATATCAGTGACCCTCTCTTGTTCCTGTATAACTGTCACGTGGGGATGAATAGCATCCTCCTGATCTCATAGAACAGGTTTAAGGGTCTGATTGGGCTCTGCCTGTTCCTGTTTAACAGCTCGATGCACTGAACAGACCACTCTTCTTCCTGTGTAACAGGCAGGAATATTTAATGTGCTGTCACTCTTCCTGTTCCTGAATGCTAACTCATACCCGTGTGCAACCAGTTTGAGATGCTGAATGAGCTCCTCTTTTAACTGTTGAAATGTGCAGTGTCTGACTGTGCTGTTACATAAATTTTCCCGACACGTTAACAGCACAAACCGGAATGCTGTCCGGGTCTTGCTGCACATGGACACAGAATGGTTCCGGAGCTGATGGGGGTCAATTTGTTCTGAACATTCTGTGATCTTCAGTCATCATGCCTACTTCAGATCTTATAATGGGGAAAGACATTGATGGACCAGCTGAAGATGTTTGTGCTGAGGAGGCTAACCTGAGGATGTCCTGCAGAGATGTCCCGGGACTGAAAGGATTGTTGTCAACTGACCCCAAACTACTTTATTTCTATTCTGAAAGAGCCCGTCCACATTCAGCTCAAATAAGTAGGTGGTCCCGATGCCATCCTCAACCAAATACTGCCTTGGTATCAAAGCCATTCGCTCTTTCCTGAGCCCCTGTGTTCACCTCTTGTTCATATCAATAGGTGACAGTGCATGTGTAGGGAATGCTTTCCTCTCACAGAAGGTAATCACTGTCAGGAATTATCTGGGCGGGAGAGCTAGGGGAGCTTTATCGCTGAAAGTATTTAAGGAGGAGTTAGATGGATTTTTGACCTGTCAGATAGCTAAGGGGTGAAGAATTGGGCTTAAAAAAGAGGAGTTACTGTCAACGGTAGTTCAGCCATGATGTTATGCAATGGCTTGATCATCCGAATTACCTGATCCTATTCCTTTTGTCCTCATATTTAGTAATTGCAAAGTTAATGGCTGTAATTTTCCTGAATGTTCTTTTATTGAACGTTGCAATCAGAGAGAGTACAGTATTTTGTGAGTCATCTTTGGTTGAGGTATGGGGACTGTATTCACGGTGAATCTGAGTCGATGATATCATCAACAAATGAACCACAAGTTGCAGAGAGGAAACACTCGTAAAGAGACAAGAAGCATCTGTCGAAACAAATAACATTTTCCAACCGACACCAAACCATGTGTGACAATCTTGAGGGACTGATGAGATCCTGTGTTACTGTTGACCAGGTATTTGTAGCAAGTGACCTCCATCTGCTCCTTGCAGGAGCTGTGGGTGGTCTAATAGAACATAGCAACACAGGACTGAGCAGCAGGAGTGAGCCATTAGATATTTTATCACCGCTCCATGTGCTTTTGGTCTCAGCAGCACGTTTCTGTCTGTATGCCATTTTACTACATACCGAAAACAAATTTGAATAAATGCAAACATCCAGGCACCACAATCCTCTGGGGAAGGAAATTTCCACTTGAACAGCCTTCTGGGAATTTCTCATTTGTGTTCCAACAAATGTTGGAGAGTCACTATGTCCTTTTCCAGTCCCACGTCTCCACTGGTTACACCCATCGTAAAGGCAGCCAGTTTAGTGAGGTGGTCAATGATTTAGGTCTCAGACCCCGCCATTTTTTAGAAAAATGTGAGACACAGAAAGTTGCACCCATAACAAATGTTAAAATAATAGAGTGCCCCAACATGTTATTCTGCCTTTTAAGTTATTCTGCTCACACAAGCTACTGGTAGTGGGATTTCTTTCTGGAACAGTGGAATTTGGCTGAATTCCCTTCGTTTCAGGCAGTGGAGAGATTCCAATGAGTCCTCACCAGGAATCCTTCACAAGTGGTAAAGATGACGCAAGGATTTTATGATCTCACACTTTTCTATCTGGCGGAACAAAGTAAGAGAGAGGGATCAATCGGCTGCTCCTTCTCAGACAGGGAATGTTTTTCTCCCTCTCTGTGTTGGAACGTACAATTTTGTCAACTGAACACCAAACTGGACCATGTGCGATCTCCTGGAACATTCACTGGAAAACTGATTATGGATTATATGCAGATGCGTCATTGCTCTTATTGTACACAATTCTTCCAATCGCAAAAAAAAAATCCCCACTTTATAATTTGAAGACATGCTTACATGTGTCTGTGTAATTTATAATATTGGTAGGTGTCTACATCGAATTTGTGTTAATATCAATGCATGTTTTTCTTAAAGTTTATTCTCTAGCTTTAGTCTCCCTGACAGGAGATAATATGCATCCAGCTGATACACTTTTCAGAAAGTCATGGATGGTTAAATACTATTTCTCAGATAAGATCAAAACGGATAATCCCCCATAACAGAAGGCCGGCATTCCAGGAATGAGTAAAGGGAAACCTCTGTGAAAATCTTCGAAAAGAATTATATCTTTTTATTTTAGTTTAGGGGATCAATCCTGCACACAGTACATCACGTGTGGTCTCAGCAATGGCCTCTACGGATGCAGTTAAACATTCCTGCAATTAAACCTGATACCTTTTGCCAAAAACAGCATTATTCCACTTACCTTCCAAATCACTTGCTGCATCTGACTTCATGTGATTCATGTCGCAAGAATATGGAAACCTCCTGTATCACAGAGTTCGGAAATCTCTCTCCATTTAAATTATTTACCATTGTTTTATGCCAAAATATAATTTACCTTCATGCCAAAATTGACAACTTACGTTAAGTTATTTCTGCTGAAGGTCTGCTCACTAACCTTCCCTGCCTGTATCACTTTGCAGACTCACTACCTCCATTTGACGACACATTGAATGGCCATCTTGGTGTATGAGCTAATTGAGCTCCAAGCTATTCTCTCCCCTTCCTCCAGATCTTTGATACAGATTATTGATCATTGATAACCCCACAGTGATCTCTGAGGCACTCCATCAGTTACAGCTTTGCAGCCTGAAAATAAACATTTGTCTCTCCTCTCTATTTCCTGTTAGCGACAGCATCCCTGTTCCTGTGTAGCAGCTCAGGTGGGTTGAAAGGCCTCCTCCTCGAATTTGTAGTGTACTGAACGAGCTGAATTACTTCATTCTATATTCCTGTGTAATTCCTTAGAGGGGCAGAATGGTTTCCTCCTGTCTCATTGTAACGATCCTGTCTGACTTAATGGAGTGGTCACCAACCCTGTAACAGCCTCGAGGGGTGGATTGAGGGAACACATGGGGTAGGGGCAGAAGTTGCCCATTCGGCTGCACCATTCAGAATGCTCATGGCTGATCCGAGTGTGCCTGACCAATCCATTTCCTCTCTGTTCCCAATGAACACTGACCCTTCTGTCCAGTAAAGATCAGTCGAGCTCTGCCTGGAATATCTTCTATAACCGAGTCTTCACTGCTCCCTGAGGATGAGGACACCACAGGTAGCACAACACTATAGTGAAAGGGACGTCCTTATTTCATTGTTATTTTAAAACTGTGTTAACTGAACATCAAGTCACTACCTCTTTTCAGACATAAGGACAGAATAATTAGGAATAAAAGTAAACCTGTCCCACATTCCCACTGACCCTTTCCAATCAAATATCTATCACACCGAGCCTCTGCTGCTGTCTCAGGAAGAGAATGCCTGATCGCATAATACCGCAGGAGCATGAGGGAAATGAGCAGATTGAGGCCATTCAGCCTATTTAGTCTGAAATTCTGTTCAATAATTTATTATTAGTACCTCGGCCTCATTCTTCTACCTTCTCCCTGGAATCATTGATCCCCTTACAAATCAAAAACATATCGACTTGGGTCTTAATAACACTATTGTCTGTGCCTCTGTGTGTCTGTATGTGAGTAAGTGTTTGTGCGTGTATCTGTATGTGTGTGTGTGTGTGTGTCTGTGCCCCTGTTTGTGTTTGTGTGCGTACCTGCGTATGTGTGTGTCCGTGTGCTTGTTATCTGTGTGTTTGTGTGTCTACATCTGTCTGTCTGTGTTTCAGCCTGTGTTGCTATCTGTATTTATGTCTATTTGTATGTGACTGTATATGTCTCTGTGTGTTTATATGTGTGTGTGTATGCCTATCTCCTTGTAAGTATTGTATGTGTTCGTCTGTGTATTTCTGTGTCTGCGTCTCTGTGCAGTGAGGTATCTGTGGTTTTTGTTTGGAAGTGAAAGGACTGTTTTGACTGTTGTGGGAGCTGCCAGTGGGTTTAAAGTGAGAATTGTCTTTCACTGAACATTGCTCCTTAACTGGTCAGTAGGACGTGGATGTTTCAGGTTCTCCACCCACGGCTTCCTCGTCCTCTCCAGCTCTTTAAGTGTCCTCCCCATATGACGGGGGGAGGGGAGTGAGGGAACGGATATCGGGCACTCCACTACCCGGCTTGGAGTTTCTATCCTATTCCAGGCAGTTTCTCCTGGAATGGGAGAAAGGGATGGAGGGAGAGTGTGAATGGATGACCCTGCTGTTTGTGCTGTTGTAGGTGGGGGGAGTTGTGAGGTGTCTGGAATGAGTCAGTCGACTGTTTTGAATCCATATAGTATTATTAGTTGCTGATTTCAATAGTGAGAGTGGTAATGCCTGAGCCTTGTTTGGAGACAGAACGTGAACCTTGTTCGGGGTTAGGTGCTATAACAGATATACAGTGAGTGTGAGGGAGCAGAGAGTATACGGTACCTCTTATCCTGACAGAGCGGGGAGGATATGGATGCTTATCCTGTATTGCAGGACATTTCTTCAGATCATCTCAGTGTCGAGGTAAGGCTCCCCGAATGTCTTGTCCAAATCTGTCACTAATAACAACACAGACCTGTCCCTCAGCTTCCACAGAATCAGTTTAGGGAGAGTTTACAGATAGCAAGGAGAAGCAAATATTGATGTGTTATATATCGAAACCAAAACGGTAGCAGAAAATCGGAGCATTATATGCCCTGGAAATTAGATAGGCAAGTATTGTGGATACCGCAGTCTTATTGGACGGTTAATAGCGTTAACTAAGTGACTGCTGAAGCTGTGAAAAATAAGTTCCGTAAGTGTATATGAGGTGGGTTGAAGAGTATTTTGTGAAGCAAACTAGAGAGCAGGTTAGTTAGAATTTGATGTTGTGTGGTCAGAAGGACGACTTATTAACCTTGGTCTGAAGCAGCTTTTAAGGAATAATGGCATTTATAAGGTGCAGTTTACAAGGTGTCTGCATACAATATAGAATGCTTGAATATTCTCGTCAAACATTACGGAAGACCGGAGGCTAGAGTGTCAAGATGTCTTCAGTAAATTGGGAAAGTACAATATAACATTCAGTGGGAAACAAGCAATGGTTGTTAGAGACATAGAGGCAGACAGCACGGAGACATGCCCGTCAGCCCAAACTGGTCCAATGCAACCAAAATGCCCATCCACGCTAACCCCATGTCCCTGCCATTGTCCCGTATCTTTCTAATCCTTTACTATTCATGTATTTGTCCAAATGCCTTTTAAATATTGTTAATGTATCCGCCTCAACCACTTCTCATTCCATATGCGTAACAGCCCCTGTGTTAAAATGTTGTTCCTCAGGTTCCCTTTTATTCTGTCCCCTCTGACTTTAAACTGATGCCCTCTAATCTGTGATTGTCCAACATTTGGAAAAAAGACTGGGTGCATTCACTCTATCCATGCCTGTCATAATCTTATAAACTTCAATATGATCCTCCCTCAGCTTCATGCACACAACAGTAAAAAGACCTAGCTTGTCCAACCTCTTTCTGTAACTCAGACCATTGAGACCTTGGCAACATCCTTGTAAATGTTTTCTGCACTCTTTCCAGTTTAATAACATCCTTCCTATAGCAAAGTGAACAAAACTGAACATAACGCTACCAATATGACCTCACCAGCATCCTGTATAACTGCATCATAACTCCCTAATTTCGATACTCAGTGACACAAACCGCTTAAGGCCAGTGTGCCAAAAGCTTTCTTCACTGTCTACCTCTGAATCAACTTTCAGAGAACCATGCACATGAATTCCAAGGTCCCTCTGTTCCACTGCACTCCTTAGGACCCAAGCATTCACCATGAAACTCCAAACTTGATTTGACTTTCTAAAATGCAAGAACTTACATTAATCTATACTAAAATCCATTTGCCATTTCTCAGCCCACTTCTACAGCTGATCAAGATACTGCTGTAATTTCTGAAATTTGTGATAACCTTCCTCACTTTCCTTGATGCCGCCTGATTTAATGCCATCTTCAAACTTACAAATTATGCCTGTACATTCTCATGTAAATCATAGATATATGTAATATGTAGTGGTAATAGCATCAATCCCTGAGGCATTCCACTATTCACAGGCCTCCAGTCTGACCAGCATGTTTCCAGTATTAATCTCTGCTTCCAACCATCAATGCAATTTTGTACCTAATTTGCCAGCTCCCCCTCAATTCCATGCGATCTCACCTTCCAGAGCAACGTACCACATGGAAACTTATTGAAGGCCTTATACCACCCGGACCTCCTCAACTTTGCTGGTCACTTTATCAAAGAACTCCAACAAATTTGTGAGTCATGATCTCCCTTGCACAAACTCCCGTGCTGAAGTTGATAAAGGGCTTTTGCCCGAAACATCGATTTTCCTGCTCCTCGGATGCTGCCTGACCTGCTCTGCTTTTCCAGCACCATTCTAATCTTACTCCGAACCACACCCTGTCTTTCCAAATGCATGTATATCCAATCTCTCCAAATCTTCTAAAGTAACCTACCCACTAGATTTTAGGATTCCTGGTCTTTAGTTCCCAGGTTTATCTTTGTAGCATTTCTTGAATAAGGGCTCAGCATTCGCTTTGCTCCAATCGTCCAGGACGGCACTCGTTGGCCAGCGATGATAGAAAAGAGCCAAGCAGTGCTCCCGCAATTTGTTCTCTATCCTCTTATCCTCCTGCTGTGTTCCTGAATATAACTGGTCGGGACCAGGAGTTTTTAGAAAGACTGAAAAATCTGAAACATGCATCTATTTATTTCAGGTACAAACACCAAAGAGTGAGAAAGTGACTCAGTGATGGTTAACATAACAAATTAGAAAATATGTTCATCGTAGGAAGTGATTTCAGAAGAATTCCAGCTATTGTGGAAACGTGAAAATTCTCAGAAATTAACGATCCAGGAAAGGAAGGCCATGAAACTGATAAGGAAATCAAAAAGAGAACATAACTGCTAACACACAGGAACACAAAGACTGCATCAATCTGCGATCTATATTTCAAAGGAAACAAAATAAAAGCAAGGTCAAATGTGGAAATTTGTCGGAGAAAGTGAGGTCTGCAGATGCTGGAGATCAGAGATGAAAATGTGCAGCAGGTCAGGCAGCATCCAGGGATCAGGAGAATCGAAGTTTCGGGCATAAGCCCTTCTTCAGGAATCCTGAAGAAGGGCTTATGCCCGAAACGTCGATTCTCCTGATCCCTGGATGCTGCCTGACCTGCTGCGCTGTTCCAGCAACACATTTTTAGCTGTGGAAATTTGTAATCGGGAGAGGAAATGGCCAAGAAAACAACCAGTTACATTGCATCTGTCTTCATGGAGGAAGATCCAGAAAGTCACCCAGTAATACCAAGTGATCATATCGGACTCCTGGAGCTAAAGACATAAAGTCAATTCATATCAGTAACAAGGTAGTACTTGAACGTGGAGCTGGATTGAGCATTGCTAAGTCTGACGAAACAGATGTTCTTCACATCAAAATGTCGGAAATAAACCACCAATAATAGTATTAATTGCATTGTCGATGACTTTGTTTTATTTTCCTGTACATTCTGCAGAGACTGGAAACTATTGTGGATAAACTATAGATGAATGGAAGGGATCCAAACAGCTAAAAAGGGAAAAAGACGTAGTGTGGAGAACTGCAGACCAGTTAACTTGACATTTGTAGGGAAACTGTTGGAATCTATTACACAGGATGACCTTTTTGCTATTTAGAATTAACAGCAATAATGGAGAGAATCAGCATGCATTTCTGAAAGAGACATCATACTTGATAAACTCTGGAATTGTTTGAAGATGTTTCTTAAAGCATAGATAACGGGGAAACAGTAGAAGTGGCATATATTGTATTTTCGGAAGGGTTTCTATAAGATTTCAGTGAGTTCGTAAATGCAATGAATGTGAAGGGTATTTGGAGGAACATATGTAAGTGGAAAGTTAAAGTTTGGTTCGCCTTCATTTAGGGGAGTCAGAACATTGATGTGAAGACTTGTTGAAGCAGTTTCACTGCGTGTTGGTGGGACTGTATCAGGAGTATTCTGTACAGTTTTGGTGACCGAATCTCAGAAAGAATATAATGACCTGAGAGGAAGTGCATTCTCCAGATTAATCCCTCAGATGTTGAAATTGCCTGATGAGGAAACTCGGCCTGTGTTCTCGAGAGTTTCAAAGAATGAGAGGTGGGTCACAGTGAAATTTAGAAAATTCACAAAACATCTGACAAGTTGGAAATTAACAGGACGCTTCCCTCGCTGTCTATTCCACAGTCAAGGCATTATAATGGCAGGGTCGGGGACAGGCCAGTTAAGGCTACAATAAGGAGGAAATTCATCACTTGCAGGGGACTGACTAATACAGGGGCATGGAAACCTACTGGCAGGCAAGGTTAATGAGAATCTCCAGATATTCTCCAAGGGTGTCCAGCAGAACAGAATAACCAGGTAACAGGTAGGACTCATCAGTGACTTGCCAAGTTGCAACCAAATCAACTTTAGTGGTAGGAGACAGAGGGTGGTGGGAGAAGGCTGTTTGTGGGATTGGAGGCTAGTGTCCAATGGTGTACCACAGGGATCAGTGCTGTGTCTCTTAATATTTGGGATTCGGAAGTGTTGGTGTTGGACTGGGGTGGACAAAGCTAAAAATTGCATAAACCAGGTTATAGGCCAAAAGGTTTATTCGGTGGCACTAGCTTTCGAAGTGCTTCATCAAAGCTCACAATCACCTGATGAAGAAGCAGCGCTTCGAAATCTCGTGCCTCCGAATAAACCTGTTGACTATAAGCTGATGTTTCCTGATTTTAAACCTTATCATAAAGGATGCAGCTGTGAATATGGACGAGGCGTGGGGAGTGTCATAGGTAAGTTTGTGTTTGATACAAAGATTGGCCGGGTAGATGGCAGTGAGGAGGAAGGCCTTATGTTACAGAAAGATACAGATGGAATGGTCAAATGGTCACATCAATGGCAGATGGAATGTAACCCTGATAAATATGAGGTCATGCACTTTGGAAGAAGGAATCAGGCAGGGGAGGACTCAATGAATGGCAGCACACTAGGAAGCTGAGATAGTGCTTCTCCACACATCCCTGAATGTGGCTGGACAGGGTAACACACAATTTGAGAAAGCGTACGGGAGCGTAAACATAGCCTTCACACATCGAAGCATAGATTATAAGAACTATGTGGAACTTTCGTTAGCCAAGATGGAATACTGTGTGTAATTCTGGGAGCTACATTACAGGAAGGATGTGATTGTACTAGAGGGGGTGCAGAGGAGATGTTCCCTGGGATGTTGCCTGGGATTGAGCATATCAGCTATGGAGAGAGCCTGGATAAGCTCGGGTTGTTTACTTTGGAGCAGAGAAGGCTAAGGGGGACGTGAATCAGGAGGATAAGATTACGAAGGGATATGGATGGGGTGGATAGACAGCAGCTGGTCCTTTTAATCAAAGGGACACACCTTTAAAGTGAAGGGTTTGAGGCTTAGTGAGAATTTGAGGAATGTTTTTCAACCAAAGTGTGTTGGGGTCTGGGATGCACTTTGTGAGAGGGGAATTGTCATGGTAACCTCAAAACCATTAGAAAATACATGGTTGTGCACTTGAAATGCCATAAGATTCGCAGCGACAGGTTTTGTGTTGGAAAGTGGGGTTAATGTAGACCGCGCTGTATTTCTGATAGTACAGAGTCTGTGCTTGTGTGATTGTATGGCTGTGGAAGGTCAATCATTCAGTAGCTTATGATAGGAATTGATGGGTTTCTGAAGAATATCTTACCACAGTGTATATGAGTGAACTTGTAATATCTTCTGAAAATAAGTTAATGGCAAAATTAAGAGAAAAAGGTGCAGCTTTCTTACAGTCTAATACAAAATAATTGAGGACAGGGAAATAGCAGATCAATGGAGCAAATACTTCGGTTATGCCTTCACAGAAGAAGAAAAAAAACACAAAAATAAAATGTCCTCGCAATACTAGTGAACTTTAGTCTGGTGAGAAAAAGGGAATAGATTGACATTAGTAACTAAAACGTTTTAGAAAAAATATTGGACTGAAATTAATGGGCATAGACAAAGTCAACAGAGGTTTATAAAATAGGAATCATTTTTGAGAAAATGGCTTTTAGCAAAATTATGGAGAAGGTATCAACGCAATACGATTGGATTTTCAGAAAAAGTTTTGATAAAGCCCCAAGCCTATTGTGCAAATTCGAATCCTATGGGTCTGGGGCTAATATATGGTCATGGTTTTAGAATGGGAGAGCTGGCAGGAAATAGTGAATATGAACAAAACCATGTTTTTTTGAATGGAAGGCTTGGAGGATATAACAAGGATCGGGTTTTGGGATCCAGTTAATCCCAATACACATCATATCTTTGGTTGTGGAGCTCAATTGCAATATTCCCAAGTCTGCTGACAGCTCTAAACGATGTCAGCTTGTGAGTGGATGAGGAGGATGTCAAAAAGGCTCCAAGTTGATTGAGACAAGTGGAGTGACTGGGCAAATATCTGGCAGAAAAAGAGCAATGGCAGAGATGAGAGGTTGTATACATTGATGGGATCAATTGAATGGCAGCCTGCCATTTGAAAAGGGATTGGTTGAAATATGTTGATACATAAATGAACTTAAGCTGCATTTTTGTTTTTTTTTTCTGCGCAGCCTTCCGAGTCCATGTAGGGCAGTGACTTCTGAACACGGAAGCCAATACTGGGAATGGCATTGGCACGCTGTATACAGTGTACATAGACCCAGCAAGTAGGGAGCTGTAACATTGAAAAGAATCTGGATCTTCCTGTACACCAGTCACTGAAAGCAATATTGAAGGAGCAGAAAGCAGGTAGGAAGATAAATGGTTTATTATCCTTCATTTCAAGGGGATTTAGAATACAGGAGTAAGGGTCACTTACTGCAACTGTACAGGGCCTTTTTGGGGCTCCATCTCGAACATTGTGTAGTATTATGTGCAATTTTGGTGTCCTTACCTAATAAAGGGCAAACCTGACATCGAGGGAGTGCAGTGAAGGATGACCAGACTGATCTCTGGGATGACAGTTAGTTGTGGGAGCAGAGTTTGGGGTGACTGGACCTGTATTCCATGGGCTTTAGGAAAATGAGTGGAGATCTCAGTGAGATATATAAAACTCTGCCAGGGTGTGACAGATTGGAAGCAGGGATGATAGTTCACTTTATAGAAAGCGGTTCACGAATCGCATTGCAGTCAAATGGCACTTAATAAACAAGCACTATCAGAGAACTCCATATATATTGATGGGCCGAACGCACTATGGTTAATAATGTTTAAACATATTTTGGGATATGAACATTGTGTGGGGAAATCTGCATTGAGGAGATGTTCGGCCATGAAATAGCATGGGGAAAGCTCAATGTGCTGAATGACCTCCTCCTCTCCCGATGTTTCTGTGCAGTCTGTGGGAAAGCTCTGCAAATGTTGTCACAAGCTCTCAGATGTTAGGAAGGATGTCTATGCAGGATCAACAGGACTGTGTTTCCCATTCCCTTTTCTGATAACGATGTTGATGCCGGATGTTCTGTCAGGTTTTATCCTTTAAGACGTCAGAGTAGTTTGATATAATTAAGTGTCTCACGTGGCCGATTCAGAGACCATGTCTGTGCGTCTGGAGTCACTTTTCGGCCAGACAAGGAAAGCACGGGAGATTCACTTCCTGAAAGAATATTGGTGAAGGAGATTGATGTTTACAATCAACATTGGACACAAGATCACTGTTACTGACACCAGGTTTTAGGTCTCGATACTTTATTAATTATATTTAACTTCCACCAGCTGCCAGAGCATTATCCTGGTCTGGATTCGTAATCCAATGATATGTTCACTACAGCACCATCTCCACATAGGGACCTATCGGAAACCACACTGACCTGATTATTTCGGTGCTACTTGACAGCTCCATCAAAACGTATTCCCACCAATTTGACTGTCGTGATGGGACTGAGGGTGTGGTAATTGGTCAGATTGTAATTATTCTCCTATTCAGGGACTGGACATAGTTGAGTAATTTTCCACATTGCCAGGGAGATGTCAGAGTTGGAGCTGGAATGAAACAGCTTCCCCAGGGACACGGCTTGTTGTGCAGCACAAGTCTTCAGTCCTATTGCAGGAATGGGGTCAGGGCCCATTGCCTTTGTTGTATCTACTGTGTTCAGCTGTTTCTTCATGCCCGTACAGCAAATCGAATTGCTTGAAGACTGACATCTGCGATTCTGTGCGAATCAGGATGAGTGTGAGGTGGATCATCCACTCAACACGTCTGGCTGAGGATAGTGCAGACACCACATCCTTGGCATTTTCACTGACGTACAGAACTGTTCCGATATTTAGGATGAGGATATTTGTGGAGTCCTCTCCTCCAGTAAATTGTTTAATAGTCCATCGATATTATTGTTTGGATTTGGCAGGACGGACAGACCTTAGATCGGATCTGTTAGTCTTGGGATCATTTCCCCTCTCCATCAGAAATTAGTTCTGCTGGTCGGAATTTAACCAGTTAATTGTGGTAGCTTTAATGGGTTGTCAACAGGTTTAGGTCCACGTGATTCCGACCCTGGCATGTTCACCCACACTCATCACTGAACCATGGATCAGCTTAATGGTAATGGTAGACTGATGAATTATCGTCAGGAAAATGTTACAGATTGTCGTCGAATACAGTTCTGCTTCTGCTGTTGCTGCAGCATCAAATGATAACACAGTTTGAGATGCAATATCTACAATTCAATTCTACTGATTGTCCCCCAATTCACACCGAGACCCATTCACCCATCAGTCCTGTATTCTCTACCTAACCTGGTTTCTGATGCGGTAACACTTGCATTTTCATATTCTCATTCTGCTGAGGATCTCTCCCTGGTATCACGCCTCTAATTTGTTACTTTAACTCAATCCATTTAAAGTAATGATCGAAATCGTTTCTCTTCCACACTGTCAACTTCTGTATTTAAAGTGAATGTGTTTCCCTCTGTTTTTCTCCCTGACCATGATTAAGAGCTCTGCAGTGTCAGTGATGCCAGACTTATGTAGTTTCAGAGTCAAGGAACTTGTCCACCATGCGTTATTTTTCAGTTCTCAGTGTACGGCACTCCATGTTGGATAGGATGTTTGAGCATCTTTGACATACTTCTTTGGAAATTGTCCAACGACAGAAATTGCTGAAGAAATTGCAGCATCTTCTGGAATGAATGCAGTGTTTATCTTTCAGGTACAGTGACCCTCGACAAAGCTCCCAGTTTGTCAAGCAATTTTAGTATTTTTATTACCAGTATCCATAGTCATTTGTTTTGTGAAAATTTGTTCCGTGCCTATTCATTTCTGGAGAAATTCAGCAGGTCTATCAGTATCTGCAGAGACAGAGAAACAGCGTTAGCATTTCAAGCCCAGTGTGACACTTCTTCACAACTGAAAAGGATTGGAACCTTGGCTTTGTAATAGCTTTCCAGAGGTGGGAGATAGGTGACAGGGAAAAAAGGGCGTGGCAAAGATAAACCGGCTTTTAGCAGTGGTGAATGAGAAGATGATATAAAATGGGTTTAAATTAAGGTGTGAATGGAGAAAGGGGTACTCTCTATTGAGTGCAAGATAAACAAGACACAATCACCCAAGGTCATAGGGAGGCCAGGTGGCAGAATGTTGAGTATGTGGCATTATAAAGATCTGGCCATAAATACGTTTTCACTGTCGAGATCATCGCCCCCTTTAGACAAAGGATATCAGGTGCTTGACTTCTTATTGGCACTAGGAAGCGTTTCATGCTGTCTTAGTAGAGTAATTGGGTGAAAAACAAATCACAGTATGAAGTTTGGACTGAGTATTGTTTACCTGTCATGTTTACTATAGTTTCAAATTTGCAGTATTTATCTTTAAATGCTTGTTCTTGAAGTTAGTATTGGTTGCAGTGTAGAAGGTTGAGGGATGACATCATGGAAGTTTCTAAAATCATGAGGGGTATGGATAGGGTGAAAGCCAAGGTCTTTTCCACAGGATGGGGGAGTTCAGCCGAAGAAGGCATAGGTTTAAGGTGAAAGAGGGAAAATTTACAAGGGACGCAGGGGCAATGTTTTTACACAGAGGATGGTGTGGGTATGGAATGAGCTGCCAGAGGAAGAGTGATAGATGCCAGTACAGCTAACACATTTAAAACTCATTTAGACAAACATATGGATGGGAAACATTTCGAGGCATATTGGTCAAATGAAAGCAGATGGGACTAGCTTAATTTGGAAAACCTGGCTCACATTGACATTCAGAAAAGCTTCGCGCAGATTCAGAGTGGTTTTGTGAAAGGGAAGTTATATTTTGCCCGTAAAATCATGCAAAGTATTTCTGGAGGTTCCTGAGAATGTAACAAGCGGACTTGATAATGGGGATCTGTTAGATACCAGGCTTTCCAGAGTTTTTCCACAAGGTACTACAAAATAAAAGTTCTCACACAAGACGGATGCCCGTAGGATGATGGAGAATGTATTAACATGGGATGATGATTGCTTAACATATAGAAATCGGAGAGTCAGGATTAATGGATCTTCATGATAAAGGTATATCTGCTGGAGGACCACAGCTATCAGACCGATGGCATCAGTTATTTACACTCTATACTGATAGCCTGAAGGAGGGAGCTGAGTGCAATATACATCCGAAGTTGAGGATGACACTGAGAATCAAAAGGCAGGCTGTTATTTAATGGAGAGGACTTCCAGAAAAAGAACAGTACAAAGGGATTGGAGTGTTCCTGTGTATGAAACATAAAATTAGCATGTTGTTGCAGCAAGTAACTAGGTTGGTTCATTAGCCGGCTTCGACCGATGAAAGGGTTGTGTTATTGAGAATCTGTAAAGTGGAGAGGCGATTATTCATTGGGGTTTAAATGAATGAGGAGTGATACTGCTGAAAAATACAAGACACGGAAGGGACTGGAGAAGGTAGATGTTGAGAAGTTGTTACCATTCCTGAGTAGAGTCTCGAACTCGATGACATAGATACCGAATATGGAACATCGATTTCTATCTGAGATGCAAAGTGATGTTTTCTCTCAGAAGGTAGTGAATGTCTGGAATTCCCTAACCCAGAGAGGTGTGGAGGGATACAAGGAGTTGGCAAGAAAGTGGAGTTAGACCTGGAGTAGATCAGCCATGTTCGTAATTAATTACATGGCAATCTTGAGGGGCCGAATAGCCTACTCTTGTTCTTATTTATTAATTTCACATGTTATGCTTTTGCAAAGTAACTGGTTATTTTCCCGGAAGTTGTGTTGTGTAATGCTACATTCGGGTGAGCAGATGATTTGTTTAGGTTAGCTCTGGGTGGGGTATAGGGGCTGTATTTACAGCAAATCTGGGTCTGTAACATGACCCACATCTGGATCAGACGTTGCGGAGAGGGGAAGCCTGGAAACAGAGATTGGGGGTGAGTGTCACTTCCTGACCCAGCCTGGATTTTCCAAGTACATTTCAAAAACTGCACCTAACCATCGGAGTGGCTCGATCTGCCCCTATGTAGCAGGTCCGAAGGGCTGAATGGAACATCAAAACATAGGGCTGAGGGACAGAGTGGGCCATTTGGCCCTTTGACACGACTCAACCAGTAAATAAGGTCATGGCTCATCTCATTGTGGTTCCAGCTGCACTTTTCTCTCCTTGCACTATTATCCCTGATTCACCTGTCTATGGAAAATCAGACGAAGCCAGCCTCGATATAATATAAAGATTCATCCATCCAATACTTCTGTGAAAGAGAATTCCCACTTGAATGAATTCCCACTTTGTGATTTTTTTCTCACTCCAGTTGTGACTGAGGATGGGAGTGTCACTCTTTCCTTTTCTAGTCCCACTCATCCACTGCTCACAACAAATTTTAAATGTAATCAGGTTGGTGATATAGCCGATGTTAAACGTCTCAGACTGGGTCAGGTTCAATGATAAGAACAAGTAAGGCAGATTTCTTTAGTCAGCCACAAGTTACTTACAGAACTAACGGAGGAGTATGGTGGATCTGTGTGTAGCACTGCTTCCTCACATCACCAAGGAGCTGGGTTCAATTCCAACCTCGGGCGACCCTCTATGTGGAGTTTGAACATTCTCCCCGTGACTGTGTGGGTTTCCTCTCAGTGCTCCAGTTTCCTGCCACAGTCCAAAATGTGCAGTTTAAATTGGTTGCCCATAGTGCCTAGGGATGTGTAGGTTAGGTGGTTTAGTTATGGGAAATGCAGGGTTACATGGATAAGATTGGGGGGCACGTCCTAGTGGGATGCTGTTTGGTTAATCAGTGCAGACTTCATGTCCTGCCTCCACACTGTAGAGGTTCTATGACAATGACAATAAATTTGGACAATACAAATACTCAGTGGATACATACCTAATCCACTCTTATCAAGCTCTTATATGTTTCATTCTCATTCCAAGAGTAACTGTTAAGGCCTTCATAATATAAGCCCTTCACCCCAGGAATACGTGAAATGAAATATCTCTGGACTGCTTCCAGTGTAATTATATCCTTTCTCACATAAGGAGACACAAAAAAAACTAATCTCACACTCAGATCATAATGTTTATAATTGTTTTCTCAAAGTGCTGTGAGTCTTTGGAAAACTCTTCCCCACAGACCATTGGAGGCGGAAATATTGAATATTTTTAAGGCACAGATGGAAGGTTCATAAATAACAACAGAGTCAAGGATTATCGAGGAATGGGCAGCAATGTGCAGTGTGGGGGAAAATGTAGACAGTGGTATCAAATAACACGGCTTCAGAACCTCCAGGAATATAATGCAAAATGAAATGATAATATCGATAAAATGTTAAGGGGGAATACAAGATGGCAGCGATTTGGACTCTGCATCAACACACTGGCAAAGTGGTTCTCTAACCCACCCCATCCAAGCCATTTACTTAAAATTCAACACTAAAAGAGCGATAGAATCTTTACTAATCCCGTTTTGTCAAGTGGAAATGACAAAACGTGGGAAAGGATCGAGTAAGTCCCAACACACGGTGCACCCGTCAGAAGCATCGAGCCTGCCTGAGGCTGCAGCTGCAACCCACTCTGCTCGTTCCATAGACCCAGTGCCTCACCAGGCCTTGGTCACTGAGTTCACCAAGTTATGTGAAATGATTGAAGCCATGATTGAAGAAGGGTTCAGCAGTGGCTAAAGCCGCTCTCAGCCGTGCTCCAAAAACATGAGCAGCAACTTGACAGCCTTGGAAACAGAACAGACGATTCCAAGCGCCGAACTGCAGCGACAGAGACCGTGATCGATTTCTCTCGGGAGAGGATCGTCTGCCTTGAAAATTAGGTCTGCCCCTTAACTGAACAAGATGAAGACCTCGAGAACAGGGGTATGATGAAGAATATTCACATCGTCGGTTTGTTGGAGCGGACAGAAGATGGTCAGCCGGGTACAGAGGATGCAATAGATGATATGTGTGGAGGTACAGGTGAATCTGTGGCGGATATGGAAGTTTCCTTTGGGGCCTTGGAGGGAGGTGAGAGGGGAGGTGTGGGTGCAAGTCTTGCACCTCCTGCGGTTGCAGGGGAAGGTGCCGGGAGTGGAGGTTGGGTTGGTGGGGGGTGTGGATCTGACGAGGGAGTCACGGAGGGAGTGGTCTTTACGGAATGCTGATAGGGGAGGGGAGGGAAATATATCCTTGGTGGTGGGGTCCGTTTGGAGGTGGCGGAAATGACGGCGGATGATGCGCTGTACATGGAGGTTAGTGGGGTGGTAGGTGAGGTCCAGTGGGGTTCTGTCCTGGTGGCGGTTGGAGGGACGGGGTTCAAGGGCGGAGGATCGGGAAGTGGAAGAGATGCGGTGGAGGGCATCGTCGATCACGTCGGGGGGGATGTGGCCTCCTCTGTATTGGGGAGACAGGCCGCCTACTTGCGGAGCGTTTCAGAGAACACCTCTGGGACACCCGGACCAACCAACCCAACCACCCTGTAGCTCAACATTTCAATTCCCCCTCCCACTCCACCAAGGATATGCAGGTCTTTGGACTCCTCCATCGTCAGACCACAGCGAAACGACGGTTGGAGGAAGAACGCCTCATCTTCCGGCTAGGAACCCTCCAACCACAAGGGATGAACTTGGATTTCACCAGTTTCCTCATTTCCCCTCCCCCCAGCCTGTCTCAGTCAAATCCATCAAATTCAGCACCGCCTCCCTAACCTGCAATCTTCTTCCCGACCTCTCCGCCCCCACCCCAATCTGTCCTATCACCCTCACCTTGACCTTTTTCCACCTATCACATTTCCGACGCCCCTCCCCCAAGTCCCTCCTCCCTATCTTTTATCTTAGCCTGCTGGACAAACTTTCCTCATTCCTGAAGAAGGGCTAATGCCCGAAACGTCGATTCTCCTGTTCCCTAGATGCTGCCTGACCTGCTGCGCTTCTCCAGCAACACATTTCCGTCTCTGATCTCCAGCATCTGCAGACCTCATTTTCTCTACATAGTTATGGGGCCAAACAAAGACTGATGGAATCTTCCAGAACCGATGGGTTTAATTCACGAGGGCTCCAGGATTATTTTCTTTCAGGACTTTTCAACGGCGGTGATTCAGGAAAGAAAATCTTTTGATGATATCAAGAGAAGAATAAGGGAACTCTGGATTCAGTATTCCTTACGGTACCCAGCGGTGCTCCGTATTGCTTTCAATGGATCCATACGCTTGTCTGACTCTCCAGAGAAAGCGAAAACTTTGTGGACATTTTAAAGTAAGCTGGATATTTAGATAGTCATTTTAGATAGAATTTTTGTTGGATTCTTCTGCTATTAACCAGTGTTAAATTATAGCCGGGAGTGGGTAGAGTACTCATTTTTGACGTCTTCCTTAGTATTACTACTCTTTTTCTCTTTCTTTGCTTGTGTCTGGGGTGCAGCTCAAGCTGGAGGGAGTTACAAAGGTAGTTATGATGACTAAGTGCCGATCGAAGGGCAGTTCAAGCCCGATGTTTGTTGTTAATTGCCTTGGATTCCATATTGGTAGCGGGCAGAAGATAAAGTTTTGAGATATGTAAGCGTCCCTAGTGGGCGGTGGGGGTAAATTCCCCAATCGAGTGTCATTGGCATTTTGGATTTTATTTCGTTCTTTGAATTTTTATGTGTTTAGCTTTGGAAAGTTTTGAGAGCTTGTTAGTTGTAGTAGTTTTAGTTTGGGCAGTTTTTAGGCCCAATGAGTATTTTCTTAATTAATGATCAGCGATGTGTAATTCGATGTGAAACTCTCGAGTTGAAATGTTGCTACAGTGTGTTCTGGATAATGATGTGCTTAAATGTTGTACCTGGAACATGAAGGGGAGCCATCTGCCAGTCAAGAGGAAAAATAAAGTTTCTAGTCTTAAAACAGAGAGAGTGGATGTCGTCCTATTGCAGGAGATGCACCTTGATGACAAGGAACATTTGACCTTATAGCAGGGTGGATTTGATCGGGTTTATTTCTCGTCTTTGAATACTAGGAGTACGGGAGAAGCTATACCAGTGAAGAAGAATCTTCCATTTAAATTACTAGATTGTATTAGACACTCACGGAAGGATGATCATTCCCAAAGTCTTGAACTATGGGAAATAATACAGTCTTTTGAATGTTTATTGCCCCCTGGTGCACTTTCTTAAAATCCTGAAAGATGCATTTTCCAAAGTAAGTTATCTTGCATCATGGCACATTATTGTAGAAGGAGATTTCGACTGTCTTATGGCCCCACGGTGGACAGAATGTCCAAAGGTACCACAATACCCTCATTATAATGTAAGCAATTAGTGGGTTAGAGCTGGTGGATACCTGGAGGCAGATCTACCTCACAAGTAGGGATTTTATTTTCTTCTTTAACCCACACAAATGTCACAATAGGGTTGATCTCTTCCCCATCCCTGCAACAATCTTAGACACGGTGGCATACTGCACAATTGGGAATATTACCCCAACATACCTGCCCCAGAATTAAGATAGAAGTCACATAAGATTATGTTGTATGCAGATGAGGGTCTCATGTTTTTCTCAAATCCCACAGTTTCGGCAGCTCACGTGATGCAATGCATTAATTCGCTTATCGCCTTTTCGGGCTTTAAGATTAATTTTACAAAGTTTGTGGCCATACCTATGGGAGGTCTCAGGGAAATACCTGATTTTGAAGGAAAATCCTGGTTTACTTTTAAATGGTCACGGGGGTGCTTTCCCTATTTCAGTATATTCATTGCATCTGTCTTTGATCATTTATTTAACGTGAACTATGTCCATTTCTTTGACAAAATTTTAAAAAGACCTTCAAGGATGTGAGGCACTTCCAATATCCTGGCTAGGTCGGATAGCTGTTCTGAAAATGAATGTCCTTCCTAATTTACGATACCCCGTGAGAATGCTTCCTTTGATGTTTCCCAGACAGATATTTAGGAGACTTTATGGCTGGTTTAGCTCTTTTATTTGGCACCATAAGCGACTCTTTATCAAGCTAACCAAATTGTAACTACCCCACAGATTGTGGGGAGTAGATCTCCCAGATTAAAATCTGTCAATTAAGTTCTTTATTATCATATGTTAGTGTGTGGACCACTGAGGACTCGGCGTCAATATGGTTAGATATTGAACTCTCTCAGACAAAATGAACCCTTATTAGTCAGTTGTTCGTAGACAAAATGACAACATTTATGGAGTATTGTCATAACCAAATAATCATTAATGAAGTTAAAGTATGAATGGCAATGAGTCAGATCGAGGGCAATACAGCCAAAACCTTGTTTCTTACCCCTATAATTGGTATACCAAGTTGCCAACTGGGGATCATGGATTCCATGTTTAAACTGTGGGAAGCCAGGGGTGTACCTTGCTTCATTGATTTAGAATTAATAGAATCCCTACAGTGTGGAAACAGGTCCTTGGGCCCAACAAGTCGACTTCGACCCACCTAGACCCATTCCCCGACCATCCTATATTTACCCTAACTAATGCCCCAACCTACACATCCCTGAACACGATGGGTAATTTATCAATAGCCAATTCATCTAACCTGTACATCTTTGGATCCTGGTGCTGTGAGGCCGCAATGCTATCTACTGAGCCATAATGTTTTATTTCAGGGAGAAAGAATTACATCATTCGATCAAATAACTCGTAAGTATGGACTACCTAGTAGAGACCTCTTCTGTTTGTTTTTGTTTTCAGATCAGAGATTTGATTTAAAAAAAAAACACACACTTTTACCAGACTCTTACAGATCGGATAGAGAGAAGCGGGTGCTTAGTGCTCAGAATGCACTCTCTGTCAGTACCCTTCATCATTAGTTGGAGAGTGTCCCCTCAGACGAGACTGTGCAGCTTTGTGATGTCTTCAAGAGAGAGTTGGGGTTCAGAACACTTCGGAGACATGGGAGGATATTGTTGAAAAAGCTCGAAGGATTTTGATCTGTAATAGGACCCATTCCATGCAGTTGAAAATTCTTCGTAGGGTCTATCTGACCCCCAAATTGTCTCTCAAAATGCAAAGTGGGATTATCTTCAGCATTTCCTAAATGCAGAATGACTACAGACACTCTTACTCATTGCTTTTGGTCCTGCTGTAGGCTTCAAATATATTGGAGCACTGTGTTAGCTTTGATAGAGTGGGTCTTGGGGGCTGAATTGGAGATGGACCCGGTTTTTCTTTTCCTGGGCCTGCCCCGGATACTTTACAGAGATGCACATGCGGAAAAATTATATCCTTACTTTCTGTGCTAGGAAAAATGTTCTGTTGTGTTGGATATCTGAAAACCCCGGGTCTGTTGGGTCGTCGTAAATTCTTCATGGAGAATATCCCTTTGGACTTTCTCACCAGTATGGTGCATCAAAAAACAGAGACTTATATAAGACATGGCAGCCCTTTTTGGATTACCACGATACAGGCTTATCTGTCACATTAATAAGGGCTTGTGAATAGTCATGACGATATGGCCTAATGAATCTAATATCCAGCGAGAAAGAGTTATGAACATAAAAACGTGTATCAGTTAATGCTCTTGAAGAACGAGAGCTATCGCTTTGTTATGCTGAGCTGTACTATTTATTCATTATTTATTGTTTATTTTTGTTTTTTTCTCTGTCTATTTAGTGTTTTTAAATGTACATGTTTTGTATGTACATGCTCACGAGTGTAATTTTGATCAGTTATTTGAGTTGTGTTGTTATTGGGTTAATATAATATTAAAAATCTCTTTTTCAATAAAATTACTATTTTTTTTTAATTAAAATGCTTACATTGATAGAATAGAGTCCCAAAGAACTCTCATTAGAGAGACCACTCATGCTGGTTTACCGTGAGGGTCACCACATTTTGGGTGATGGGGTGATGTTGAGAGAGCATTCCCTTCATGGTAACTTCAGTCAGTGTGAGGAACTGAATCTGCGCAGTTGGCCTCCCTCTACATCACAAACCTTCCGTGCAGCCAACTGAGGGACGGCAGAGCAACTGTTACGGACAGAAACAGTCACAGGCAAAGGGCAAGAGAAACTTTCACAACAATAAAAAGGGTACAATTCAGAAAACGGTCAAGATAACGGCTGAAGGTAAAAACGTTCTCTGCTCGAAATTGTATTTTATAACAAGACGCGCTTAGAAGCTGTCTTTGATTTAATATTATTAAGGTTAGTCAAGTGAAATAACCAGAATTACTAAGTGTGATTGGACATCTATAACGAAAAAAGTGTAGATTTTTGTTTGGTCTGTGTAAAGCATGCTGACCGTTGCATGAAAGTATATAGCTGATGGAATATATTGTTAGGAGAGTGCATTCCATGGGAAATGCCCTCAAACAGACACCTAAAGAAAACTGGGGTAAAAGTGCTTGAGTGTCGTCTGGTCAGTGACAGGAATCCAGGGAGTTGAATGACTGAAAGTTCTTGTAAGATGGAGCTGAGAAAACCATCAGTCAGCCGGACCTGATGAAATGCTAGAGCAAGTTTGAAGGGCTGAATGACCTCAGCGTGGTTTGAATTGTGTGTGGTTTGAAAAACGTACATCTCTACTCCTTCCTCTTATGTGTTACGCACTGGGGCACTGCCATTTTCCTGAAACTGGGAATTATTTGGAACATCATCTGGAATTTTCAATAAGTGGTATTCTCCAGAATATTCTACAACTGTAATGGGGGGGGGGGTGGGGGGGGGGTGGATATTGCAAACGAGAGAGAGAGAGAAGGCGCTGCAGTGAGCGTGTTGGAGCATGAGCCTTGTTTGGGGCTCGGTGCTATAACCGATATACAGTGACTGTGAGGGAACAGAGAGAATACGGTGACACTTACCCTGGCAGAATGGGGAAGGTTATTGATGCGTGTCCTGTATTGCTGGATATTCCTTCAGACCGCAGATACTGCACTGAGCTGGGTGGTGAGCACAGACCATGCTCGGTAGGTCTGGTGGTATGGCCCCCTCTGGGAAGGGAATGGTCCCCCTCTGTACTAGCCCATCCACTATGCCCGCCATGCTCTATCAACAAGCTGTGGTGTAATTGCCCCTTATATGCCATGCTCGGGGTAATCTGTGCAAGGCAGCACCAACCTGAGAAAGCTCAACTGTGTGCCCCTTGGCCTTTTAAAGATGGCACCAGTGCCAGGGATCACGGAATATCCAGGGGCACCCTGGCTACTTGTGTACCTCCAGTCATGATGGGTGGGAGAATCGGGCTGGTATTGAATAAGAGGGACACCATGGGGTGGGTAGGTAGCTAATGAGGTAAGTTCGATAAGATAGCACCAGGAATCTAGCTCAGCTTCGTACAGACAATTCCTCTGTCACAGTCAATGAAAATGAATTTGAGACAAATTACTGTTTTATACAGCTCAATGTGTCGAAGACTCTGTAGTCCTCCCTCCCAGTTGCAAAGCTGCAGGACAAATTCTCATTCAAAACTCTCCATCGCCTGAACTCACACTAGTATACCATTCACTCATAATTCTTCATAATACTGACCCGTATTGCATGATACTATCGAAATGTCTTCATTTCAGCATTCTGGAACCAGTGAACATATCTTTCCATGACATTTTTTCCTCGGTCTCCCCCTCCCTGTCTCTATCACAAAACGCACGTATTTGCAGTCATACGGTTCTACAGACGGAAACAGGCCCTTCGGCGCAGATGTTCCATGCTGAACAAAATGTCCATCCACACTCATCCAATTTCCCTGCGCTTGCTCAGTATCCTCTAATCATTTCCTATCTGTGTATTTGTCCAAGTGCCTTTTCAATGTTGTTAGTGTAACAGCTCAGTCCATATGTGTACCATTATCTGTGTAAAAGAGTTGCCCCTACGAGTTAATTTTTATTTTATTCTTCTCGAAGCATGAACGGATGTCCCCTAGTACTCGATTCCCCAACCTTGCGAAAAAACTTGAAGTATTCACCCTTATGCACGTCTCTCACAATTTGATAAGATCTACACTTCTATAAGAACCCCTTCAGTTTCCTAGGATGTAAAGAATTAAGTTCTGACCTGTCCATAATCTCCCTATAACGTAAACTCTTTAGATCAGGAAACATCACTGAAATTCCTACTACACTCTTTCTAATTCAATAATATCCTTTCTACAGTGAGGAGAACAAAACTGAAACCAATGCTCCAACTGCAGCCTTACCAACACCCTGTACAACTGCAACACAATGTCCCAACTTCTATACTCAATGTGCTGATGAGGGCCAATGTGCCAACAGCCTTCTTCACTGTCCTGTGTATCTGTGACTCAAATTTCAGACAACCGTGCACCTGATCTCCAACGTCCTTTTGTTCCACTGCACTACTTAAGGCACTATCATTCATCACTAAACTCCTACCTGGATTTGACTTTCCAAAATGCAAGACGTCACACTTATCTATATTAAACTCCACATGCTATTTCTCAGCCCACTTCCCCTGCCGATCAAGGTACTGCTGCAATTTCTGATAATGTTCCTCACTGGATGCCTACTTTATTAGTGTCATCTGCAAACTTATTAACCTTGCGTTGTGCACTCTGGTCCAAATCATTGATATAGATAACAAACAGCAATGGGCCCAGGACCGATCACTGAGGCACTCCACTAGTCACAGGCCTCCAGTCCGACAAGCATCCCTCCACCATAGCCATTTGCTTCCTAACGCTAAGCCAATTGTGTCGCCAATTTACCAGATTATCTTGGAGTCCATGCGATCTAACCTGCTCGAGCAGCCTACCATGTGGAACCTTATCAAAGACTTCACTGAAATCCATATAGAATATGTCCACCACCCTGCCCTCGTCAACCTTCCTGGTCACTTCCTCAAAAAATTCGAACAAAATTTGTAAGGCATGATCTGCCATGCATATAGCTATGCTGACTGTTCAAGTCAAACTCTGTCTTTCCAAATGCATGCATATCTTAACTCTCAGAATCTTCTCAAGTGATTAGATTAGATTACTTACAGTGTGGAAACAGGCCCTTCGGCCCAACAAGTCCACACCGCCCCGCCGAAGCGCAACCCACCCATACCCCTACATTTATACCTTACCTAACACTACGGACAATTTAGCATGGCCAATTCACCTGACCTGCACATCTTTGGACTGTGGGAGGAAACCGGAGCACCCGGAGGAAACCCACACAGACACGGGGAGAACATGCAAACTCCACACAGTCAGTCACCTGAGGCGGGAATTGAACCCGGGTCTCTGGCGCTGTGAGGCAGCAGTGCTAACCACTGTGCCACCGTGCTGCCCACATTCTATATGGATTTCAGTGAAGTCTTTGATAAGGTTCCACATGGTAGGCTGCTCGAGCAGGTTAGATCGCATGGACTCCAAGATAATCTGGTTTACCGAAAACAGATGTGAAGCTTTCTGGTCTATATTTCCCAGGTTTTTCTTTGCAGCCCTTCTTGAATAAGGGCATATTTGTTACCGCCCAGTCTTCCGGGACCTTGGCCCCTGACCTGTCTTCTCTCGTCTCTTGCAGTGCTCTTGGATATATCTGGTCAGGACCAAGAGATTTATCTGACTTTATGCATTCTACTGTGCCCAACGGCACCTCCACTCTGATATGAACGGTACCATGATATGACAACTAACCCCTCCAAAAGGTCACAGATCTTCATGTCTTTCTTCATGGTAAATACAGAGGGGAATTTGAGGACCTCGCCCATCTCTTGTGGTTTTACACATGAATGCCCACTTTGGATTTTAAGGCGTCCTACTTTCTCTCTAGTCATTCTTTTTCTTTACTATACTAAAAGCACATCTTTGGATCCACTGTAATTTTCTCAGCCAAGGCTATATCATACCCCCTTTTCGCCCTCCTGATTTCCTTCTTCAGTAAACTTCTGTATCCCTTGTGTCTCTCCAGAGATTCCATTGATTCCAGCTGCCTGAACCTGAGCCACGCCTCCTTTTTTGCTGGTCAGAGCCTAATTATCTCTTGTAATACAGGGTTCTCTCTTCCTGCCTCACTTTCCCTTCACCCTCACAGGCACATTTCGACCTTGAAGTTTAAAGAACTCCCACTTACCAGAGATCTTTTTGCCTGGAAACAAGCTACTCCAATTAATCTTTGCAAGTCCATGTCTAATTCCAAAAAATTGGCCTCGCCCCAATTTAGAACTTGAATCTGTGGACCAATTTTGTCACTCCCATAACTATTTTAAAATTAATACAGCTCCAAAATGTTCCCCCACATTACCTCTGTCGCCTATCCTGCCCTATGCCCCAACAGTAGGTCGAGTTTGTCCCTTCCCGAGTAGGACCCTCCATATGCTGCTTATGGAAACTTGCCTGAACACACTTAACAAATTTCATTCCATCTTAGTCCTTAACACTCTGGACGTTCCAGTCCATGTTAGTGTAATTAAAATCACCTATTATGACAATCCTATTGTTCCTGCAAGTCTCCCCAGTCTCCCTGCATATTTGTTCCTCCAATTCGCATTGATTATTTGGAGGATTATAGCGCAACCACTGTAACATTACCACCTCACTCTTACTTCTTTTCACCATCCACAAAACCTCACTGGACATTATCTCAGTTATTTCATCTTTAAATACTGGAGTGTTATGCGCCTGAATCGGAACCATTGGTATTTAAACTGTTTCCATTTACATCTCTCCTTTGCAATGATTTTCACACCCACAGAGCCCCTTGTCAAGGCACAGTGGAGACATAGAGCTGTAAATGGATAGGAGCTGCACATCCTGTCACTGCCAGCATCGGCTGCTAGTTTCCCCACACTGGGCAGTGATCTAACACAGTGTTACCGAACAATGCAAAAGCCTGGGGTTATATATGAATGAACCAGTGCGGTCTGCAAAGCACCCTACGCTGGACATTTAGCCCAGGATTGTAGATCAAACATTGGTGTGGGCTGCACAGTGTACCACTCTGGACCGGATTTACACAGTGCTCCATCCTGAATATGTAATGGATGGGCTGGTTATGTGAGTTGGATTACGAATGTGAGAGAACGAAACATCTGGCAAAGCCTTTATTTTGTGTTTTCATTCTTGTGATTGGACCCTTCAAATCCTGACTCATCCGATTAGACCCGACCCTCTGGATGAGTGATGGTGACTGTTGTTACAGCATCTGGGTCTGCAACATAACCAAAAATGGAGCAGAGGCTGCAGAGACGGCAGTCTCCATAAAATGGCATGAGCAAATCACAATCAGATCAGCCATGGTCTGAGTGAATGGTGGGGCAGGATTGTGTGGACCACGAATGTAACTTATTCATCTATTTCTGTTTGTAACAGGCAAACTCCCCTTCTCTCCCAGTGTCCCATACTGGTGGGGAGTGAGTCACCTCCTCCTGTTCCTGCGTAACAGGATCCTCGGGCCTCACTAGCCTCCAGATTTCCCTGTGCCCTAGTTTCGAGCAGTTGAATGACTGCCTCCTGTTCCTGTGACCCAGTCTCGAGCAGTTGAGTGACTGCCTCCTGTTCCTGTGTCCTAGACTCGAGCAGTTGAATGACTCCCTCCTGTTCCTGTTTCCCAGACTCGAGCAGTTGAGTGACTGCCTCCTGTTCCTGTGTCCTAGACTCGAGCAGTTGAGTAACTGCGTCCTGTCCCTGTGTCCGAGTCTCGAGCATTTGAGTGACTGCCTCCTGTTCCTGTGTCAGAGTGTTGAGCAGTTGAGTGACTCCCTGCTGTTCCTCTATCCAAGTCTCGAGCAGTTGAATGACTCCCTACTTTCCCTGTGTCCCAGTCTCGAGCAGTTGAGAGACTCCCTCCTGTTCCTGTGTCCCAGTCTTGAGCAACTGAGTGCTGCCTCCTGATCCCAAGTTTGTGAAAGTAGATGTCTTCCTCTTGCTACCGACTAACAAGCTCCAATCGCTCTGTGCTCACCTGCTGCTTCTGTAGAATGGAGTTGAGGGACTGAATGGCCTCTTCACATTCCTTACAGGTTCTCTTGACTAAAAGCCTTTCTCTTGTTTCTGCACAACACCATCAAAATCTGAATGATGTATTTTTGTATTTGACTCTCAGTAATTGAGCAAACAAGCTGACTGACAGAATTCAGAACCAGAGTAGCCTTTTCCTGTTCCTGTGTTATACACTCAAGAGTCAACAGAGTTTCAGTGATGTACAGCATGGAAAAAGACCCTTGATCCAGCCGTCCATTCTGACCAAATATCCTAAATTTATCTTGTCCCTCTTGATAGCACCTGGCCCATATCCCTCTAAACACTTCGCATGCACGTACCCATTCAAATGCCTTTAAATGGTGTAATTGTGTCTGCCTCCGCCACCTCTTTTGGGTGCTCAAACCATACACACAGCAGTCTATCTTTGTACCTCATTTCCCTTGATAAAACTTTCTCCTCTCACCTTAAACCTTTGTCCTGTAATTTTCGACTTGCCTATGCTGGGGAAAAGACGTTGACTGTTTACCTTATCTATGTTAAAAATCACACAATCACCTGATGAAGGAGCGTCGCTCCGAAAGCTGGTGTGCTTCCGATTAAACCTGTTGGACTATAACCTGGTGTTGTGTGATTTTTAACTTTGTACGCCCCAGTCCAACACCAGCACCTCCGAATCATACCTTATCTATGCCAGTCATGATTTTATAAACCTCTTTAAGATGGCCCCTCAGCTTCAACGCTTGAAAATAGCCTCAGCCTATTCAAACTCTCCCTGTAGCTCAAACCCTCCAACACCTGCAACATTCTTTTAAATCTCTTCTGCACGCTTTCACGTTTGACAACATCTTTCCGACAGCAGGGTGACCAGAATTAAAAGCAGTATTACGAATGTGGCCGAACCAATGTCCTGTACAGATGCAACATGTCTTGCAAACGCATAGACTCAAAGCAAGTACCAATAAAGGGAAGATCACCAAGTGCCTTCTTCACTGCGCTGTCTACCTGTGACGGCACTTTCAAGGAACGGAAAACCTGCACCACAAGGTGACACAGCAGCTCAGAGACTAGCATTGCTGCTTCAGAGCGCAGCGATCTGGGTTTAATTCTATCCTTGAATGACTGCCTGTGTGGTGTTTGCACATTCTCCCAGTGTCTGCATGAGTTTCCTCCGGGTTTTCCTCCCACAGTACAAAGATATACAGGCAAGTGTAGATTGGCCATGCTAAATTGCCCCAAGTACCCTGGGATGTGTAGGCGAGGTGGATTAGCCATGGGAAATGCAGGCTCAGAGGGATAGGGTAGAGGTTTGTCCAGTTGGATACTGTTTAGAGGGACGGTGAGGCCTTGATGGGCCGAAAATCCTGGTTCCTCGCTGTAGGGATTCTATAATTTCAATGGAGTTCTCTTTGATTGGCAACTTTCGACAGGGCACTACCTACACGTCTTGCCCTGATTTGTCTTGCCAAAATGTAACACCTCACATTTATCTAAATTTAACTCCATCTGTCACCCCTCGGCTCACCTAATCAAGTTTCCACTTTGTTCTGAGATATCATTCTTCACTGTCGACTGCACCACCAAATTTGGAATTATCTACAAACTTACTGACCGTACTTCATGTGCTCAATTGCAAATGATTTGTATATGTGACAAGAGGCAGTGGACTCACTATTGACTTTTGTGGCACACCACTGGTCACAGGTCTCCAAGTTTAATGAACAAATGTCCACTGTCACGCCCTATCTTCAATATTCAAGAAAAGTTTGGATCTAAATGGCGAGCTCTCCCTGGATTCCAGGCAGTCTGACCTTGCTAACCAGTCGACTATGTAGAACATTTTGCTTTTCTTACTGAATTCCATAAAGACAACATCCACTATCCTGCCTTCATCAATCATCTTCATCACTTCGTCACAAAATTCCACCGAGTCAGTGAGACGTGATGTCCAATGTACAAAGCACTCTTCAGTCCTTGTCTTTCCAAATGCATATACATCCTTTCCCCCAAAGTCCCCTCCAACAATTTAGTCACTATTGACGTCAGGCTCACCAGTCTATAGTTACCTGGTTTTTCGTTTCTTTCTGAAATGATGACACTATGTTAGCAGCTCTCCAGTCTTTTGATGCCTCACCTGTGGAAATCAATAATACTGATATATCAGCAAAAGGCTGAGCAATCTCTTTCCTAGCTTCCCACAATCTTCTGGGATACAACTGATCCGGTCCCAGGGATTTGTTCACCTTTATGTGTTTTCCAATGTCCAACACCTCCTTGTAATATAGATACTTTTCAAGATATCACGCTACACTTCTTCATTTTCTCACTCTTGTAACCTCCACCACATTAAATACTGAGGAGAAATACTTGTTTATATCTTTCCCATCTCTTGTGGTTCCACACATAGGTAGCCTTACTGATCTTTAATGTGCCCTATTTTCTCCCTAGTTAATCTTTTGCCACGAACAGATTTGTAGAGATTTGTCAATACCTCGTTAACCATATTTCTAAAGCCAACCCGTGTTCACATTTTTCTGGCCCGATTTCACCATTGACTATACATTTGCTGCCCTTATACTCCTCTGGGGTTTCACTTGATTTCAGCTCTGTTTACCTGACATATGCGTCATTCTTTACCTTGACCAGAACATCAATATATCTAGCCATCCAGCAATCCCTGCACCCACAGCCTTGCCCATCTCACTAATAGGAACTCTCTGGATCCAAGTTTTTATGGCCTTGCATTTTCCAACCATCCCTTTCCCTGTGAACAGCATATCGAAATCAGCCTTTCAGAGGGCTCGCCTAACTCTTTCAAAATTGGCCTTATTCAAAGTTAGAACTTTAATGTTTACATCAGGTCTTTCCTATTCCATAACTATTATAAAACTAATATTTATTTGTAACAGACTTGAAATGTTAAGTAAATATTTCCTGCCCCTCTGTAACAGGCTCGAGAGGTTGAATAGCCTCCTCCTGTCCCTTTATAACAGCCACGAGACATTAAATGACACAGCAACCCTTGGATTATGAGCAGCCATTAAACTATATCTGATGGAGGTACATCCCTTTTCAGTTACCGAAACACAAATAACACAATGTACTCCAGGTGCCCTCTCAGTAACACCTCATACAGCTGCAGCGACAATTCCTTTTATTTTGATTGATTTTGTTTGCAAAATGTGCTAATGTTCCAGCGTTCCACCTTTTCAAGTAGCAACAGGCTAATATGGATTGAATGGCCTTCTCTTATCCCTCTGTAAGAGGCCCATAGGGACAGAATTGCTTCGGCCTGTTCCTGAGCAGCAGTCTCAGTGCTCTGTCTCAATATTAAGGAAGGTTCTGGAAACACGGCATTAAAAGCAGGAGTAGCCTCACACCAGATAATAAGTATCATACTTTGTGTTCAGGTATCTAGAAACTTGCCCACCCGACGTTTCTTTTTATGTAGCCGATCTGTTATTTTATAACTGCTTCCTTTCATAAACAGAGTGGAACATATATAGAGCCTTGCACTGTCCTGTTAATACTCTCGTATGCAAGGAAAAAAAATGATTAAAACATTGAAAGATTTATGGTTCATCCCTCAGCAACCCTTATCCATTCCATTCACACCCAGTAACTGTTCCCTTTTATAATGATATGAAAAGTGATGTATGGAACTGGTTAACTGATCCTATTTGTTCAGTGACTGTGAATAATACCAGTCTTCGTGGATTCTAGTTATCCCAGTGGAGGATTTCCATCTTTTAACGATAAATGGGCGTCTTTCAATGTGTTATCCCATAACATGAGAGGGAGCATCACCGACAGCACTGACAGGGAACAGCAGACCCAGGGAGAGGAGGAGGAGAGATCAGACTCTTAGAACATTAGACTGGAATGTTCCAAACCAGACTCTGACAATATTGGACTGGAATGTTACAAAAATGGATCAGAATCTGGGAACATTAGACTGGAATGTTCCAACAATAGACAGGAGTTTATCCGATTATGTTTGGTATCTTTCTGCATTTTATTGGTTGTCCTTGTCATTCCAGATTTATTATGCTCTTCGCATTATTCAATATTTTTATTATCCTTTCCTGGCTATCGTTGGTGTTCCTGGTACGTGTCACTGTCCAGTTTTTTTCTACAAACCTGTTATGACTGTATTACTGTTCTTTCATATATTCTACACTTCTGGCCACTATTATTGTTCATGTTGAAACTCTACAGACCACTATTAGCTACATCAATGAAGGTGTTCAATTACTGCCTCCCTCTGCTTTGGCAGTGTTACTCATGGGTCTCGATGTTGACCTCCTCAGTTTCAGCGGAGAACCGCAATGTATTGTATATTTGCCTTTGTTATTTAAATATTAAGAGCATGGAGGTCACTGTCTACTGTTCTGGTTACAAACTCCACTTTTTTCCAGTGTTTTCATCCCATCCCTGGCCAATATCTGCGGCTGAAACAGACGAGTCATAAATGTGTGGGTGATCCCTTTGACCATGAGCTGATTCCTGACACCATGCCCTGACCATTTCTAACTTGAAATATTTATCACTCCACAATGCATCTCACTGGCTTATTCCATCTCCTGTTTGAACCTTGAGTTATAAAATACAGTCTTAATGATGATAATAATCTGCTGCTGAAGCTCCCGGCTTCAAACCTGCCGAAGCAAATCTGATTCGAACTCACACCAAACTCCCATCAATCTGTCATTCATGTGCACGCCGATATATATTGCTATTGTGTCTGGCAATTACTTTATTTTAACATTCTCAAACACTTTCCCTCATCTGTCCATGAAACTTCCCTCGTTCTCTCTCTGTCGATTATCCAAAAGCCTGCCAGTTGTTCGTATGTAAAATAGTTTCCTTCACGTGTGTTCCTTTCGCATTCAACCACGCCAATCGCCCACGCACACGCACTCTCTCTCAGTTTCTGATGAACACACACACACGCGCACACACACACACACAGAGCAAACCTTCCCATTGTAGGCAGTAATCTGATGCGAGTATAGTTAGCATATGATCGTAAAGTTTGCAGTACTCTCCATGCTGGGCAGATAGTGCAGTTTACTGAGCAACACACTCGCATGTTCTGCACAGCTCTCCATGCTGGGCTGTCATCTTGCCCCGGTTCATGTTGTTTGTGGTGTTGTTGTAAGCAGATTGAGAATTTGATGTAACAAACCATTTCAGCTGATCTGACAATGCCTTTATTCAAAGTTCTCATTCTTGTAATTTTACTCTCGAATATCTTACATTCTCTAGTCAGTCCCACTGCTCTGTCTTTTTTCCCCATATTTCCACAACCTCCTCCCAGTTAATTAACTGCCTGTTTCTGTCTTTAATGTGAATCTCTCAGGTTTTCTCTCCCTAATGTTTCGAGTGCTAGCATTGTGTAGCTCAGAAACAATGAAATGGTGTGTGTCAGGCTGTTGTTCACTTCCCGGTATGTCACATGTGATGGACATGGACAGGCATGTTTCAGAAGTTATGAGATTCATCCTTGTAACTTGGACTGTACCTGTGTTTGCCCCACTCAGGTGACCTTGCGATCAGTAACTCGGGGAAGCCCATTGAGTAAAGGACCAGGCATCTAAATTGTGTGACAATGCTGTCATTTTCTTTAAAAATAAAAGGCTATTTTCTCTTTTTTTAACAAGATGTCTTAAAGGCCAAACTGCCTACTGAAATGGCTCAAGTAAATAACTTACGAGACTTTTAGGGTTTTTCATAAATAGTAGTAACAATGGCCAGCTCGCATAGACCAGGCTTTCTAGTTTTTTCCTTACAGCTGTAAGTCACCAGGTGGTTGTGTCCCAGAAGGGTTGGAAGTTTTAGTAAATTATCCCTATCTGCTATTCTCTCTGAAGCTTCACTTGATGCTGTTTACTCCTGGATTGGAGAACTGAATGTCTGAATGCTCCTCTTTAACATGGAGTGTGTTTAGGTGATGTTAGTATATTGGAACAGTTCATTTGTAGAAGGTACTGTATCCATTATTTGGTTAATGTTTCCAATAGTTAAGTTATTCTAAAATCCTCTTCATTTTGTATGGCTTATCATTAGAATGTTTAAATATATTGTGGTTTAATTAATGGTGAGTGGTGTGACGTGTAGCATCACATCTGGAACACCCACTTCACAACTACCTTAAAATACGAAAAGGTTCGTATCCAAGCTACCTGCTTAAAATAGTTTGAGGCAGTCTGGTTGGTCTATAGCAAACTGGGGTCCCTTGTTTGGTTCTAAATCGGTAACACCAAATTGGGTTTAGAATTACAATCCCTACAGTGTGCCAACAGGCCATTCGACCCAACAAGTCCACACCGACCCTCCGAGGAGTAACCTACCAAGACACATTCCTCGACCCTGTTGTTACACATTTACCCCGACAAAGACTCCGAACCCACACATCCCTGAAAACTACAAACAATTTAGCATGGCTAATTCACCTGTCATGCACACCTTTGGATTGTGGGAGGAAAACAGCGAATCCAGAATAAGCTCATGCAGATACTGGAGAGCACGCACCAGGAAGCTATTGGGTTCAAAGGTCGCGGATGGTAGCTGTTAGTGTCTCTTGTGCCCGATGTTGAATTCAGTTGGTTTAAACAGTATTTTGTGTATAAAGATTCTTTCAGTCACTGAGAGTTCTCTGGGTGTGGAAGAAGAGAAGTTGGGTGTTTTACAAAAGGTAATGAAGGCAAAGCTGTAGGAATTGGCAGACAGGCTGGAGTTGGGGTTGCGTTTGTTTGTGAGATAATGATAGATGATTACAGCTATAGCTCAGCAATTACATTTGCTGGAAGCGCCATCAGAGTCTTTGGAAATGGCGAGAATTCAATTTCAAATGAGGCACCGTGAACATGAGAAGGAATTGAAACAGTTTGAATTATGTTGAAAAGTAGAAATTAAAGAACAGGAAATGAAGAAGAAAGAGAGATTAAGAAAGAAGAAAAGCAGAGAGATTTAACTTCAAAGGTTAGTAATTAGAGAGGAAAGGTGACATAGAAGATGGTGATGAAGGTAGACGGTAGGCTGGATGAGGAGGATAGTGAGGATGAGCAACCCTATAGTAGCCAAAGGCTTGATGGGGTTATGTTTAAATACATCCAGACATTATCTAAATTTGATGCGAATGATGGGGGAGCCTTTTTAATTTCACTTGAGAAAGTGGCTAAACAAATGCAGTGCCCAGTGAACATGTTGATTCAAACAAAGCTGATTGGCATTTGCATCTCTATCGGAGGCGGTGTCTGGGGAGTAGGAGGAGGTGAAGAAAGCCATCTGAAGTGTATATGAGCTTGTGCCAGAAGCCGACAGACAGTGTTTCAGGAATCTAAAATAGCGTCCGTGGTTAAACGCACATTGAGTTTGAAAGAATCTAACAAAGTAAATTTGAAAGGTAGGTAAGGGTATTAAAAACAGAGCAAAGTTGTGACACTCTCAGAGAGATTCTTATTTTGGAGAAGTTCAACAATTCACTTCCTGCAGTCGTGAGAACTCGTGTGGAAGAGCAGACTGTTAAAACGGCAAGATTAGAAGCTGAAATGGCTGATGATGATGATTGAGTTCAGAAATCAAAGTTTGGTTTCTGTGAGGGATTGAGAAGAATGTACGAGACCTTCTTAAAACATATCCCTGTGAGAGTAAGGTTTACTGGCATAGGCCAGGAGTAGCAGGTAAACAGGTTACAGCATTAAGAGATACAGAAGGATGTAACTCTTTTACGCTGAGACATGAGGAGATATGTCATTCAGAGGGACTATTGGAGAGCTGAGAAGTGCTCCATTATGTAACGTGTGGTCAGAGTGTCCAGTGGAAACATCAACAGATTTATTCCACAGTGAGGAAGGAGGCCTTGAGCTTGGCGTTGGCTTTACAACATTTCAGCATTTAAATTGCGAATAACATAACTGAGACAAATCTTTATCACTGATCGTGACCCCTTAAAGCTATTGGAGAAGTTTAGGGAGAAGAATACCAGCCTGTTTCAACTGAGCTTATTATTGCTGTCATTCAATTTGAAATTATACAGGTGACAGGGCGAGAAAAAGTAAGTTTTGACATGTTGTGGAAACTTGGATGAAGAAATACAAAGGCATTCTGTGGCAGAAGTAAAATGACTGAAATCGAATCTAGTTGTAAACATTTGTATGCTCAGAGTCAATGTAATATATATATGCACCTCTTCCTCCGCTACATTGATGACTGCATTGGTGCCAATTCGTGCTCCTGCGAGGAGGTTGAACAATTCATCAACTTCACCAACACATTCCACCCTGACCTTAAATTTACCTGGACCATCTCTGACACCTCCCTTCCCTTCGTGGACCTCTCCATCTCCATTAATGACGACCGACTTGGCACTGACAGTTTTTACAAACCCACTGACTCCCACAGCTACCTGGATTACACCTCTTCCCACCCTACCTCTTGCAAAAATGCCATCCCGTATTCCCAATTCCTCCGCCTCTGCCGTATCTACTCCCAGGAGGACCAGTTCTGCCACAGAACGCACCAGATGGCCTTCTTCTTTAGAGACTGCAATTTCCCTTCCCACGTGTTAAAGGTGCCCTCCAACGCACCACGTCCACATCCCGCACCTCCGCCCACTGACCCCACCCTTCCAACCGTTACAAGGACAGAACGCCCCTGGTGCTCACCTGTCACCCTAGCAACTGTCGCATAAACCAAATTATCCACCGACATTTCCGCCACCTCCCAACGAACCCCACCACCAGGGATATATTTCCCTCCCCACCCCTTTCCTCTTTCTGCAAAGACCGTTCCCTCCGTGGCTACCTGGTCAGGTCCACGCTCCACTACAACCCACCCTCCCATCCTGGCACATTCCCCTGCCCCTGCATTAATTGCAAAAGTTGCGCCCACACCTCCTCCCTCACCCCCATCCAAGGCCCTAAAGGAGCCTTCGACATGCGGTCTCCTCTACATTGGGGAGTCTGGACGTTTCATAGCAGAGCACTTTAGGGAACATCTCTGGGACACCAGCACCGATCAATCACACCGCCCTGTGGCCTAACATTTCACCTCCCCTTCCCACTCTGCCAAGGACCTGGAGGTCCTGCGCCTTCTTCACTGCCGCTCCCTCACCACCAGAAGCCTGGTGGAAGAACGCCTCATCTTTCGCCTCTGAACACTTCAACCCCAGGGCATCAATGTGGACTTGAACATTTTCCACATTTCCCCTTCCCCCACCTCACCCCATTTCCAAACTTCCAGCTCAGCACTGTCCCCGTGACTTGTCTTACCTGTCTATCTTCATTTCCACCTCTCAACTCCACCCTCCCCCGACTGCCGCCTTCATCCCCTCCCCCACTCACCTATTGTACTCTATGCTACTTTCTTCCCACTCCCACCCTCCTCTCACTTATCTCTCCACCCTTCAGGCTCTCTGCCTGTATTCCTGATGAAGGGCTTTTGCCCGAAACGTCGACTTTACTGCTCCTCGGATGCTGCCTGAACTGCTGTGCTCTTCCTGCACCACTAATCCAGAATCTGGTTTCCAGCATCTGCAGCCATTGTTTTTACCTATATATGCATTTCAGTCTACAAATAGAGGGCGATTAGGAGGTCTAAAATTAATCCATCTTTGTATATTGACGGATCATTTTATTAATGGAGGAGTTGTGAGTATACTATCAATGTAAAGAGGTTAGTTTCTCTTATGTTGTTTTTGAAGAGAGGTTATAAAGGCAGAGGTGCAGAACTGCTGTCGAAACACTGTTTAAGTAAATAACTGAGGAGGCGTTTAGGTTTCATTAAACGGTGGTAACAATCGAAGGGCAGTGGCCAGCTCTCACACACCAGGTCTTCTCCTTTGGTTTTTAGCTGCAGCATTCAGAAGCTGTTGGGGATCCCAGCAGGGTTGGGAGTTTCAATACATGATCCGTAGCTGCTTTTCTCGTTGAGATCTCTTGTTGATGTTGATTTCTCCTGGATCGGAAAATTGCATGTAAGAATCTGTATTTGAATATATCTTTGTGTCAAGCGGTGTAAACCAAGAAGGTACGGTATCTATTGTTGTGTAAGTGTTCCAACATATAAGCTATCCCAAAATGTTCTTTCCTTTGATTGGATTTTAACTAAATCATTTGAATAGATTATATTATATTGTGCTTAATGTCGAGTGGTTTGACCAGTCACAAAATATCTGGAATGCACACTTCCCATCGATATTCAAAATAAGGAAAGCTTTGGGTCTAAGCGGCCTTCTTAAAATATTTTGCGGGGATCTATAGCCGAGGGGTTTCTAATTGACTCCAGTTATTGAAAAGTTAGTGGAGGAGTTGGGGAATGGTTTGCTGGAGGTTGTGCTGTGAGTTGCCTCAGACATTCAGGGAGACCTGAGGATTTGCTGGCCCAACTCGGGATGGAGCATTGGGACTGTAGTTACAACATCTGGGTCTGTAACATGATCAACAAACGGAGCAGAGGCTGCAGAGGGGGAAGCTCTGAAACCACGCGGTGAGGGTGTGTGGGAAAAGCGATCTGCTGTGTCCACCCCGGGTTTTCCAGGAACAGCTTCCCAACTCCACCTAACCTAGGATCAAAGTGTGAGGGGACCCTGATTGAACAAGGAGCTGGTCACAGAGCGGTGTCACCTCCTTCAACATGACCTGCAGCTTCACACCAGGCGGAGGACGGTGCTGCAAGTGGCTGTTAGCGTCACAGTTTCATTCAGTTTCTATGATCCAGAACTCTCCATGCAGGACTGGGTGACATATCCATCATTTCCCACTATCTCAACATCAGTGTCACCATACGGTGACGGAGTATGTATATGGTGGATGAGGTCAACACATTGTTTCTGCCACAGCAGGGAGCTGCCGGGTGTATCAAGTATAGTGGGATTCCCGATGGTGTACATGGCATCTGCAGAGTAACTATATCAATAGGGAGAGGTAGAGGAACTGAAGGAGCTCTCTCTCTATTAATGTTACAGTGTGCCCATGCACAGTACTTCATGTTGGTGAATACCCACTGCCCTGGCAGCAATCACGGCCTCTTCATTCAGAAGCAGTCAGGCATTCCCATCGTCATCGGGTCTCCACGTAGAAAGAAATGAATATATCTTGGATAAAGGCCGTCCCCTTGATGCACGTTTCAAAATACCATCCCCACCAACAATCAACCACATCAAAGTATTACATGTGTACGGAGAGCAATGGGGTCACTTGGAGTGTCTGGGAGCTGACGATCAGGGATGGAGCAAAACCTCCCATATCTGAACGGGTCTGAGTGAACCCCCCAGTACACAGTATCATTTAATCCTTTAATCCCTCTCCATTTCAGTCACATACTGCCTTCCATTATTCCTGTAAATGAAATGATAGGTGATATCATGCTAAATTCGACCTGCCAAACTATTATATATTGCCTTTACCTCTCTGAATCTATTTGCAGACTCTCCGCCCTCTCGTGATAATTTAATCTCTTGCTTATCACAGCGACATCACCAAACTCAGCATCTGAATATCTGTTCCATCCTCCTGATCATTAATATAGATTGCAAATAGTTGAGAACCCAGTGCTGGTCACTGTGTCACCCTACTGCTTACGTTCTGTCTAACTGATTGAGATTGATTTATCCTGAGTGCCTGCTTCCTGTATGATACCCAGGCCTCCCCCATTCCTATCCAACACAGTCGAAGGGCTGAATAAGAACAAGGAGCATCTGTGAAGAATCCAAACTCTCGATGAGGCTGATGTCAACGCGGCCTCTGTTCCACTTTCCTGCTATCTCTCCATCCTAAACCCTCGTCTCTTGTTGTAGATTGTGCCACAGGAAAGAAAATTCTCTCCAAACCTACACTTTCAATTACATTTAGCATTTTACAGATCTCAATGAAATCTCCTTTTATTATTATAAACTCGAGAGTATAGGCCTAAACTGCTCAATTTCTCTTCATAAGACAAACACTTCAAATATGGAATCAATCTAATGAAGCTCTTCTGAATTGCCTACAATGCAAATACCTCATTCTGTAGGACACCCAAACTGTACTCCAGTTGCAGCCTCACTAATGCCTTGCATAGCTACAGCAACACTCCCCACTTTTCTACTCTATCCTTTTATAAATAAACACTGAAATTATGCTTGCATTTCTCATTACTTGAAGTACCCACAAGCAGGTTTTCTGTGATATGCAAGCAGGCACCCAGATCCCACTGCACCTAAACACTTTGAACTTTCTCTCCATTTAGATAATAATTTGTCTTTTTATTATACTGGCCAACTTGAATAGCCCCATATTTATTCACTTTAATGTTCCTTGCCAAATGTTGGCCCATTCACACAACCTATCCATATAGTTTTAAATCTCTTGCATTATAATTCTGAAGTAATTTCTCACCAATGTTAGTGTTATCTGAAAATGTGGTATCGTATTTTCTATCCCGTCAACCGAGTACAGTAATACTATTGATCGCAAATGAGAACTGAAATCAATGGCACACCACAAATTGCATTTGCCAAAATAAAATGACACATTTATTCCATCTGACTGCATTTTGTTGGTTAACCAATCCTAAATACAAGCTAATAAATTACTCCCAAACCCATGTTGTCTGATCTTACCACTTACACTTTGGAGAAGTGACACATCCAATGCCTTCAGGAAGACCAGATACATTCCATCTCCAGGAATCCTACAATCCACCTTGCTTGTCATATCTTTAAGTAACTCAAGCAAACACTTCAAACTCGATTTAACCTTTGTAAAACCATGTTGACTCCAATGGATTGTGGTTTAACTTTGCAAATGTCCTCAACAATGGATTCTAATAATTGTCTTAAATTACAATAGTTTATCATTATGTTTTACGCCCAAATGTAACAGTTATTATAATTTCTTCCCTTTTGAAAACCTTTACGTTTTCTTTGAATTCCTGTTTAATGGGCAAAAGGTTTTAAGAGATCTGCTCCAATTGCTGTTTAAGGCATGTGTGACTGACTGCTGGTGTACAATCTCGATGGGCTGACGTCTTTCTGGTGTTCCCATGCTGATGTCTCCAAGGCCAGAATGACCTTCTCCCATTGATGCGTTAGGGCGTTCGGGGATTATGGAATCCTCCTGTTGCTGTGTAACATTTTGAGGGACTGATGGGGCTTCTCATATTTCCCCATAACAGGTGGAGATACTGAACGGTTTCTGCA
Source organism: Chiloscyllium plagiosum (assembly GCF_037043375.1). Taxonomy (NCBI): domain Eukaryota; kingdom Metazoa; phylum Chordata; class Chondrichthyes; order Orectolobiformes; family Hemiscylliidae; genus Chiloscyllium; species Chiloscyllium plagiosum. The sequence continues at coordinate 73,213,950 of NW_028270177.1, forward strand.
TGTATCCTGGAGATGGGACCGAGGGAGTGATTGGTCTTCTCTTGTTCCCATACAACAGACATGTGTCTGAATTACCTCTTCCTTTCTCATGAAAGAAGTCGCAGATCGTTTTTATCCTTATCCAACTCCCTTGAAATAGACTCGGTGGGTCTGAATGACCTCCTGTTATCCCAGTGTAACAAGCTCGAGTCACTGTGTGACCTCTTCCAGTTCCTCTGTTACAGACTTGAGGAGGCTGAATGGACTGATCCTGTTACTGTTTAACAGGATACTGGTGCAGCATGGCCTACTGTTATAGGCTCAAGGGGCTGATTGGCCTCCTTCTGTAAATGTATATCAGGCTCCAGGGGCTGACTAGCCTCGTCCTGTTTTGGTGTAACAGGCTCGAAGGCCTTAATATCCCCCTGTTGTTCCTGAGTAACAGGCTGGAGAACGGAATGATTCCTCCACTATCTGCGTAATTTGCTTCACTTGTTGACTCCTTCTGTCATCTATGTTGAAATAGGACACTCTTTAATTTTTGTAAACTCCAATGGCTACTGGGTCAACCTGATCACCCTTTCGTTATAAGATAGCACCTTCATTTCAAGAATCAGCTGAGGGAACCATCTCTGAGCTGCTTCCAATATAACAACATCCTTTCTTCATTGAAGAGATTAAATCTGTACACACTACTCCAGATGTGATCTCACTAAGACCCTGTACAGCAGCAGCAACACTTTACCAGCCTGTTGTAAGGTTCCCACCCAGGTTAGAGGTGTCTCAGCTCTCTGGAGGAATACAGACCATTGTTGGAAGATCATTGTCCTTCTCTACTCCATCAGCATAACGGGAGATCTGGAGAAATTAATGTCTGAGAAGATCATAAATGATGTGATGAGATGATCTCTACCATTAATCTCCCCAGAGCCCACGTCGCTCAGATTCTACAGAATCTTGTAAGGTGGAGCGCAAAAACAGCAAGGAGGAGCAAACATTGATGGGAGTTATATATCAAAGTGAAAGCTGCAGTACAAATGCTGGACATGTTATAAAACAGGAAATGAGATATTCACCTTTGTGGCGACTGCAGTAATAATTTACTGTTTAAATTATATCTAAACTGTGTTAACCCAATTGAAAGGTAATGCTGGGAAAAATGGATTTCGTGACCACGTGCGAGATGGTTTACATGAACATTATGTCGAGAACTGAGCTCGAGATCAGGTTATTTAGGAATTGGTGTTGAGTGAGCAGAAGAGCTAATTGAAAATTTTGCTGGAAAGTACCTTTTGGGAACAGTGACCACAATGTATTGGTTTTCTTTTATGCTGTTTGAGTACACGGCAGTTTTTGTTTAATTTGAAGTAACCGTTATAAATCTGAGTCATGCAAGCCATGAAGGAGTGAGGAGAAAGTGGGGACGACAGATGCTGGAGATCAGAGTCGAAGAGTGTGATTCTGGAAAAACATAGTCAGGCAGCATACTAAGAGCAGATAAATCGATGTGTCGGGCATAATCCCTTCATCAGGTATGAAGCTTATGGGCCAAGCGGGCTGGGGGATAAATGAGAAGGGGGTGCGACAGGGGGGAGGTTAGCAGGGATTGCGATAGGTAGATGAAGGTGGGGTTGAAAGTGATAGGTGACGAAGGGAGACAGAACACCTCAACTACTGCATCCATTAAACCCAATGTGTTCTTCTCTATATTGGCGAGACAGAACATCAACTTGTGGATCATTTCAGAGAACATCTCTGGGACAGCCACATTGAACACCTCCATTGCCTTGTGGCTGAGCACTCTAACTCCCCTTCCCACACTGCCAAGGACATGAGGGGCCTAGGCCTGATCCATCACCAAACCTGAGCCACCAGAAGCCATGAGGAAGAAAGCCTCCTCTTCTGTCTTGGGACCCTCCAACCACAGGTGATCATAGTGGATTTCACCATTTCTCCATTTCCCCTAATCCCACCTTATCTCGCTCCAACCGTCCAAGTCAGCACCACCCTTTTGAATGTTCCTATGTGTCCACCTTCCTTCCTATAAATCTGGTCTACCCTACTCTCCGATTATCACTTTCAACCCCACCTTCATTTACCTATTAGATGAAAGGAGGCAGCTTAGAAAAATGCCAAGTGTTGCAGTAAGCCAGTGGATTCAGAGAAATGTAGGACCCAGCAAAGATGGCTAAGAAACTGAGAAGAAAATCAAAAAGAGAACGGCATTTAGCCAATCTGGATAAGGTTATAAAATATTATCCAACAGTTTAAGAAAGGATGAATTTGGAGAGTGGAGAACTACAGACCAGTTATCTTGCCATCCACAGTCAGGTTGGACTCGATTACAAAGAACATGCTACTAGATAATTAGAAGGTAATAACATAACTGGGGAGTGTGGGAATGTATCGATGAAAGGAAAACCAGAAGTGACAAACATTTTTTTGGAATGGTTTGAAGATGATTCTTGTGGACATAGGCAATGAAGAACCAATGTATAACATATAGCTGGATATTCATGAGCTTTTCTTTTCAAAGAACTCACACAGTAAGCTCATAAGAAAAGTTAAAGCGAGAGGTATTGAGAAGAATATATGCAAATGGGAAAGTAAAAATTCGGTTTACATTCATGTGAATGTAATTGGAATAGAGAGGATGTCGTGCACCAGCTGCATCGAGTGTTCATGTGACTACACTTAGAGTGTTTTGTATCGTTCGGAGTCCCAATCTAAGAAAAGATATATTGACTACAGAGGAACTGCAAAAGGTATTATCCAGATTAATCCGTAAAATGGCAAGATTGTCTGATGTGGAAACTCAGCCTGTGATCTCGAGTTTCAAAACATGAGAGGTGATTGCAGTGAAACTTAGAAACATAGAGCGTACTGAATAACAGAAGGACATGGAGAAGTACAAGTCGGCGATATCATGAAGAATCCCACGATATTCTACACGGACAAGTAGAACAGAATAATCAGCAAACAGTTAATCTGTGTGTCAAGCTGGAGAACATTGATGGATTGTTACATGAGACCTTCACATCTATTTTACTTGGGAGAAGGAGGATGCAGCTACAGAATTCAAGAAGATGGACTAGGAAGCTCTTGAACAGATTGATGTAAAATACGAGCAGGGATTTGAGGTTTGTTCTGTACACATTTGGTCCAATCTCCGTGTCTGAATGAGTTGTATCACAGGCGGCTGTTGGGGTCAAAGGAGGAAAGACCCTGACTGAATATTTTAATTAGAATATGACCATAGGGGAGGTGTCAGAGAACTGGAGAACTGCTAATACGATTCCACTTCACAGTAAGGGTTGGAGAGATTGACCAGGGAACTATAGACGAGCGAGTATTAGATCACTGTTTAGGAAAATACTGGAGAAAATAGGGAAGGAGAAAATTGAACTCCAATCAGAGTTGCAAGGTTTGACCAGGGATAATCATCATGACTTTATCAGGAGGAAGTCACATGCAATGGATTTGATTGAATTAGTTTGAGGAGGTGGATTGTTTAGTATTGTAGGATGGTCTTTGGCAAATTTACACGTGGGAAACTGAAAAATAATGTAAATTCTCACAATATGATGGATAAGTTGCCAAATTACAACGACATTTGTCTTAGTAGCAGGAGAGAGAGGGTGGTGGGAGAAGGCTGTTTGTGTGACTGAAGACCAATGTATCCTCGTGTACCACAGGGATCAGTGCTGTATCCCTTCTTGTTTGTGATATTCATAAAAAAAAAGACGTGAATGTGGAAGGGGCCAGATGGAGATCGGGGGAAGATGTGATAAGTAAGTGTATGTTTGACATAAAGATTGGCTGGGTGGTTCGCAGTAAGGAGGAAGGCCTGAAGTTACAGGAAGATGCAGATGGAATGGTCAGATGGGCAGATCAATAGCAGATAGAATGTAACCCTGATAAATATGAAGTGATGCACTTTGGGAGAAGGAACCAGGCAGGGGAGGACACAATGAATGGCAGCACACTGGGAACCTCAGAGTGTGCTTCTCCACACATCCCTGAATGTGACTGGACAGGTTAATGGGCTAGTTAAGAATTGGACCTTGGGTGTTGTGTTTCCTAATCAGGGCGTAGATTATAAGAGCAATACAGGGCTTTGGTTCGTCCAAAATGGAGTACTGTATGTAGTACTGGGAGCCACATTCCAGGAAGGATGTGATTGTACTGGAGAGGGTGCAGAAGGGATTCACCAGGATGTTCCCTGGGATGGACTATATCAGCTATGGAGAGAGGCTGGATAAGCTCGCGTTGTTTACTTTGGAGCAGAGAAAGCTGAGGGGCCCGTGATTCAGAAGGATAAGATGATGAGCGACACGGACACGGTGGATAGACAACAGATGTTCCTTTTAGTCAGAGGGTCAAGAACAAGCGAGTACACTTTTAAAGTGAAAACTTTGAGGGTCAGAGAGGATTTAAACTTTGTTTTCACTGAGAGGTTATTGTGTTCTGGGATTACTTCCTGAGAGGGGAATTATCACGGGTAACCTCACAATCATTAAAAAGTACTTGGACGAGCATTTGGAAGTGTAATGACATTTTAGACTATGGGCCTGCTGGAGGGAATCGGGACTAATATTGATCGTGCTGTACTTCTCTAGGCACAGAGTCTATGCTCCTGTGAGTGTATGGTGTGGAAGGTCAATTATTGAGCAGCATAAGGCAGGGATTGATGAGTTTCAGAAGAATATATTCACAAGGGTTATAAGAGTGAACTGTAATAACTTGTTAAATCATGTCAATGTGAGAAATATGAGAAAACAAGTGCAGTTTCATTACAGGCTGAAACCAGAGAATGGAGAATGGGGAACAGGGATATGGCAGAGCTATGAAGCTACTACTTCAGTTCTGTCTTCACAGAACTTTCTAATAATACAAGGAAAACCAAGTCTGGTGTAGGAAAATTATAGAGTACATGGAACATAGAACGTAGTAAGGAAATGGTTTAGGAGAAATTATTGGGGCTGAAAGTAATGGTCATAGATAACACTAACATAGATTTATGAATGGGAATTGTGTTTGAGAAACAGACTGGGAGACAAATGAAAGAGAAGCAATGGATGTAAAACATGTTGAGTTTTAGAAAAAAAATGGTAAAGCTCCAAGCCCAGTTTACAAAATCAAATCTGAGTGGATTGGGGCTAATGTATGGCCATGTTTCTAGAATGGGACAGCTGGCAGGAAACAGTTAATAGAAATAAACAGACTCGTCAGGCAACAGTCTGACATTGTCTCTAAGGTTCTGTAAGGTATACGTCCTTCCACATCTAGTCAAGATGGGGACAATTAAACAATTCACTGGAGAAGGAGATTCCACAAATCACCCCTGCCTCCATGATGGGAGAGCCAAGCACTTAAGTTTATAAGATAAGGCTGATTCATTTGTAACAATCTTCAGTCAGAAATGCTGAGTGGATGATCCATTTCAGACTATATCCCACACTCCCCATCACCTTCCCTGAATATCTCCTGTCTCATCAGCAGGACGGACACAGCAGAAGTGGCGGCACATTGGGATATAGTTGCAAGGGAATTTCTCTTGGAGTCCTCAACACTGACTCTGTATCCGATAAAGTCTAATGGCATTAGTTTACACATGGGAAAGGAAACCTCCTGCTGATTACCATGTACCAGCCTCTTTCAACTGAAGAATCAGTACTCCTCCATGCTGACCAACATTTGTAGGAAGCATTAAGGGTAGCACGGACACAAGATGTACTCTGGGTGGAGGATTTCAATGTCCACCTCCAAGAGTATCTCAGCTACAGCATTACTGATCGAGCTGGCCGGGTCCTAAAGGATATAACTGCTAGACTGGTTCTGCGGCAGGTGGTGAAGGAACCAGCAAGACGAAAATACTTACTTGACCACAGCCTTACTAATCTGCCAGTTGCAGAAGTATCTGTCCATGACAGTATTGGTAAGAGTGACCACCGCATAGTCATTGTGGAGACAAAGTCACACCTGCACATTGAGAATAAACTCCGCCATTTTGGGTGGTACTATCACGGTGCGAAATAGGACAGACTTCGAACAGAACTAGCAGCTCAAGTCTGGGTGTCCAGAAGGTTCTGTGGTTCATCTATAGGAGCAGAATTGGACACCCACACGACCTCATGGCGTGGTATATCCCCCTCACAACAATCACCATCAATCCAGAGGATCATCATTGGTTCAATTGACGTTCAGGATGGCAGGAGCAGCACCAGGCATACCTGAAAATGAGGTGTCAGCCTGGTGATGCCACCATACAGGACAACTTGTGCACCAAACAGCATAAGCAGTAAGTGATAGACAGAGCTAAGGATCAGAGCTAAGCACTGCAGTCCTTCCACATCTAGTTGAGAAACGTTGAGGACAATTAAACAATTCACTGGAGGAAGAGATTCCACAAATAACCCCTTCCTCCATGATGGAAAAGACCAGCACCTCAATGTATAAGATAAGGCTGATGCATTCGCAACAATCTTCAGTCAGAAATTCTGAGTGGGTGATCCATCTCAACCTCCTCCAGTGGTCCACAGCGATTCAGTTACGAGTCATCAGCCAATGTGATTCAGTCCACGCGATATCCAGAAACGGTTGGAGATACTGGATATTCCAAAGGGTCCATACTCTGACAACATTCTGCCAATAGTACGGAAAACTTGTGCTCCATAACTTACCACTCCCCTACCCAAACTGTTTCAATCCAGTTGCAACAATGACATTTCCCTGGTTATGTGAAAAATTACCCCAAGCATCTCCGGTATATAAAAAGTAGAACAAATCCAATCCGGCCAATTCACACTCCATCAGTCTACTCTCGATTATCAGTAAAGTGGTGGAAGATCTCAGTGCTTTTAAACAGCACCTGCTCAGCAATACCGTGGTCAATGGCGCCCAGTTTGGACTCCACCAGGGCCACTCAGCTCCTGACCTCATTATCGTGGTTCAAACATGGACAAAATAGCTGAATTCCAGAGGTGGGATGAGAGTGATAGCCCTTTAAATCAAGGCTGCCTTCGACCAAGTATGGTATCAAGGGGCTTTAGCAACACTGGAATCAAGGGGTATCAGGGGCAAACTCCCTGCTGGTTAGAATCATACCTAACACGTAGGAAGGTGGTCATGGTTGATGAAGGTCAGTTAACTCAGCTCCAGGACAAGTCTGTAGGAGTCCCTCGGGCAGTGGCCGGAAACTTCTTCAGGGCTGCTTTATTAATGACCTTCCCTCCACTTTAAGGTCAGAAGTGGGGATGTTCGCCAATGATTGTACAATGTTCTGCAACATTTGTGGCTCCTCAGATACAGAAGCAGTCCATGTTCAAATGTGACAAGATCTGGAGAGTATCCAGGTGGACAACTGCCAAGTAATATTCAGGCCACACAAATGCCAGACCGTGACCATCACCAATAAAATACAATCTTACCTGCCCCTTGGCATTCAATGGTGTTACTATCACTGAATCCCCCAGTACCAAAGTCCTGGTGGGTAATCATTACTCAGAAACTCACTGGTCTCGCCACATAAACACAGTAACTATAAGAGCAGGTCCGAAGCTAGGAATACTGCGGCGAGTAAGTCACGTCCTGACTTCCAAAATTCTGTCCATACTCTGCAATGCATAAGTCAGAAGTGTGATGGAAGATTCCCAATTTGCCTGGATGATTGCAGCCCCAACAACACTGAAGAAGCTTTCCACCATTCAGGACAAAGCAGTCAGTTTGACTGTCCCTTCATCCACAATGCTCCACCACCAACGTTCAGCAGCAGTAGTGTTTTACTATCTACATGCTGCAATGAAATGATTCACCAAAGATCCTCAGAGACCATCTTCCCAACTCACGACCACGTCAATCTAGGTCAAAGGCTGCAGATGTATGGAAACACTGTCATCTTCAGGTTCCCCTCCATGCCATTCACCATCCTGACTTGAAAATATACCACCGCTCCTTCATAGTCGCTTGGTCAGAACCCTGGAATTCCCTCCCTAATGGCATTGAAGGTCAACTGCAACAGGTGGACTGCAGCGTTCGACAAGGCAGCTCACCACCACCTTCTCAAGGACAACTAGGGACAGGCAATAAATACTGGCCCAGCCAGTGACTCCCAGATTCACGAAATAAATAAATAGAAATTAACAGAGGAAGGTTGCTGAGGTGTCGCAGGGATCAGTGCTTGGGGCCCAGCTGTTCACAATGCCCTTTAAACATTGGGTTGCTGGAATCAGATACAATATATCCCAGCCTGCTGACAGCACTAACGGATGTGGGATTGTGAGTGGGTGAGGAGAATGTAAAAAAGCACTGAGAAGACTAAGACAAGTGGAGTGAATGGGTAAATACGTGACAGATGGAGAACAATGTGGATAGAGGCGACAGTGTGCCCTTTGATGGAAATGATAAATTGGCAGCCTACCATTTGAAAAAAATTGGTTGAAACACGTTGATCTACAAAGGGACGTATGCTCCTTTTTGTTGTTTCCATCCGCATAAACCTCTGAGGCCTATGCAGTGCAGTGAGTTCTGCAACCATAAGTCAATATTGGGCATGGAATTGGCACGCTGAGCAGTGTACATAGACCTACCAAGTGGGGCGCTGCAACATTAAAAAGGATCTGAATCTCCTTGTACACCAGACGCTGAAAGTAATATTGCAGAAACAGAAAGCAGTGAGGAAGATAAATGGTGCGTTGACCTTCATTTCAGGGGGATGTGAGTCCAGGAGAAAGGGTGTCTTCCTGCAGCTGTTCAGGGTCTGGTGAGATATCATCTCGAACATTGTGCAGTATTGTGTGTAGTTTTGGTCTCCTCACTTAATAAAGGACAAACCTGACATTGATGGTGAGCAGTGAAGGATGACCAGACTGGTCTCTGGGATGACGGGCTTGTTGTGGGAGCAGAGATTGGGGAAACTGGGCCAGTATTCCACGGGGTTTAGGAAAATGAGTGGAGATCTCAGTGAAATATACAAAACTCTGACAGGGTGAGTCAGATTTGAAGCAGATCACTCTGCGTTGAAATGAGAATAAATGTCTGCACTCACAGACTGGTGAACCTGGGGAATTCGCTCGCACCTGGAAACCGAGACATTGATGAGAGGTAAGGATTTAGAGACAGTAAAGGGATGGTGGGAGAGCAGGAGTACGTTGTGGAAATGAAGGGCCAACCATCATTACTTTGAATTGGGTAGCAAACTCGATGGACCAAACGTACTACTGCTCTTCCTATTTTATAGCTTCCCAAGGTTACTCACATTAACTGAAATGGATATCGTGTGGGGTAAGTGCATTGAGGAGATTTTTTCCATGAACGAGAATGGGGGAGGCTCAATGTGTTGTATGACCTACTCCTTTCCCGCTGTTTCTGTACAGTCTGTGGGAAAGCTCTGTAAATGTTGCCACAAGCTCTCAGATGTTAGGAAGGAGGTCTCTGCAGGGTCGACAGGACTGTGTTCCCATTCCCTTTTCCGATAATGATGCTGAGGCCGGATGTTCTGTCCGGTTTCATCCTTTCAGACCTCGGAGTAGTTAGATTCAAATGAGTGCCTTGATTGACCGTTTCAGAGACCATTGAAATGTTTATCACATGTCAGGGTCTTTGGAGTCAGTTTTGGGCCAGCCCAGGAAATCACGGGAGATTCACTTCCTAAAGTACATTGGAGAAGGAAATTCTGTTTACAATCGATATTGGCTCCAAGGTCACTGTTACTGATCCCAGATTTTAGATCACGATATTTTATTAATTGCTTTTAACATCCACCCGCTGCCAGAGCATTAGCCTGGTCTGTATTAGTAATCCAGTGACATTTCCACAACAGCACCATCTTCACATGGGGACCTATTGGAAACCACACTGAGCTGGTTATTTCTGTGCTGTTTGACAGCTCTGTCAAAAAGAACTCCCACCGATTTGACTGTCGTGATGGGACTGAGGGGGTTGTAATTGGTCAGATTGTAATTATTCCCCTCTTCGGGAACAGGACATAGCTGAGTAATTTTCCACGTTGCCAGCGAGATGTCGGAGTTGGAGCTGGAATGAAACAGCTTCCCCAGGGACACAGCTTGTTGTGCAGCACAAATCTTCAGTCCGATTGCAGGAATGGGGTCAGGGCCCATTGCTTGTGTCATATCCACTGTGTTCAGCTGTTTCTTCATGTCACGTGCAGCAATTGAAATTGGTTGAAGACTGACAGCTGTGATTCTGTGGGCATCATGATGAGAGTGAGGTGCATCATCGACTCAATACTTCTGGCAGAGGATGGTGCAGATGAAAAATCCTTATCTTTTACACTGATGTGTAGATATGTTCCATTATTTCGGATGGGGATGTTTGTGGAGACCTTGCCTCCAGTCATTCGTTTAATTGTCCATCACTATTTTATAACTGAACGTCACAGGACTGCAGGGCTTCGTTCAGATCTGTTGGTCAAGTCTGGTAGGTTTAATGAGTTAGCATCAGGTTAAAGTTCTGAAATGTTCACCCACGCTCGTCACTGAACCATAGATGATGTTAATGGCAATGACAGACTGAAGTGTTATCCTGGCAAAAAGTTTCAGGTTGTGGTTGAATGCAGGTCTGCTTCTCCTGTTGCTGTGGTCCAGCAGTTTCGAGCTGCAATAGCTGCAATGCAATTCTGCTGTCTGTTCCCCAATTCTCACTGAGACCCATTCACCCATCAGCCCTGCACTCAGTGATCTAACCCGGTTTCTGATGTGGAAATACTTCCATTTTCAAACTCTCATTCTGCTGAGGGTCTGTCTCCCCGGGTCTTGCTTCCAATCTGATACATTCCGCAAAAGCATTTAACTGATCTTAATTCAAATGTTTAATTCACCTGAATCTTTTTCCTTGAGAAATACCATCTTCTGTGTTTAAAGTGAATGTGTTTCCTCTGTTTCTCTCCCTGACCACGATTAAGAGCTCTGCAGTGTCAGTAATGTCAGCGTTATGTAGTTCAGAGCCAATGAATTCTCTAGATTCCCAATCATCTTCACCACATTGTATATTTTCTCTTTTGGTTTGATGCCTTGTAACTCATGGCTGCCTTGTCCTCCCATGAGTATGTTTCATCTTCTTGGGGTTGCATTCTGGTATTATCTTCCGAATTATCCCCAGAACCTCCTCCCATTGCGGCTCCATGGTATTTCCTGCTCAGCTCCCCTTCCAATTAACTCTGGCGAGCTACAGCCGCATGTCTTTGTAGTTACATTGCTTAATTATAACAACATTACATCTTGAAGAGTGCATTAGATATAAACTGAAAGAAGGAGTTTTAAGAGATGGTACACGAAGAATAATTGGTGGATTTCTTAACTAGATACAAAGGGAGAAACAAAGGAGAGGATATTGATATGGAGATGTGGAAAATGAGAAAACGACATTATCGAAAGAAATAGATGAACATCCCCCAATGTTTTGGCAATGCCTGTGTGCTGTGGTCCTTTGTACATTGCATGTACAACAGAGAAATATGTTCAAATGCTGAGTCTGATGCCAGAATATTTATCTCCGATTATATGACAGACACTAACTTTGGAAAGAACCCAACAGACCAATATATTCAAGGGGATTAACTGAAATAAGTTGGGACACTAGAATCAAGAATTTGGAGCACACATCCTGGTAAGAATGAGAGAGTAGAGTTGGGAATTCCAGAAAAGGAGGGAACGTTGAGAGGATCAAATCATGTTTTAATGTTGTATCAATTTTATACATCATATGCATCATTTTTCGTTAACTGTGTCTCTGTTGTTCATTTATAATGTGTTGTGCACATGTGAAAAATGTTACTTAACTGCACACACATTGATTAAACAGTGTATATAAAATCACTTTTCCACCATTGAAACTGTCCTGTTGTCGTGTTACGAGGATACATGAACACCAACTCGCCACCAAAAGACATGACACACTATCACTATGTTCCATACATACAGATAAAGCAAGGCACTACTTTGACTGGGACAAAGCACACACACACACATGCTATGACACGCAAGGACCTTCTTAGAGGAATGGCATTCTAACCAGAAGTCCATCAATAAACGGATCAATTTAGATCCTGTCTACATTGTCTTGTTAAAATAACCGGAAATGACATCACCCACTTTAAGAAACCAGGTTCTATAAATAGAGAGGCGGGACATACCACCAGAGCTTCAGTGGAGACTCTCACTGATGATGTCACCTGACCATGGTGACGAAACTTCTGAAAACAAACCTTCAAGCTCAGCGAGCTAACTTGCACACATATAAATTGTTTATTAGTGGAATTTAGGAGTTCTCTGTCGCTCACGTTTTAACAAATTATGATGTGAGGTGAGCTTTTCTGGGTGTGTGGTTTTAATTAACAGAGGGATTCGACATTGATGTCATAACAGTTTGGGGCCTTGTTATATAGGATTTGGACAGACGTGAACAGATTTGGGATACAAAAGGTCCAAGCAAAGTCCAACTTTTTGCAATTAGTGATTTTGATCTTCAAATAAAACCAGTGGGAAAATTCGTTTAATTTTGTTACTTGTGGTTGATTAAATCAAAAGTGAGGGAAATGGCTTTTAACATTACTAAAGAGGTTCCCAAATTTTCCAAGGAAGTTTAGAAGGACAGAAGGAGGACATTTTTTAGAATTAGCAAATAGTTTGGAATTGGGTTTAGCCAGGGAGAAAAGGGAAGCTGAAATTGTAATGGAGTTGGTTAAGCACTTCGATGTATCAGAGAAATAGGCAACTACAGTAGAGTTATAAAAACTTAAATTGCAAATGTGGCAACTGGAAATAGAAGATAAATAAAGGGAAGGAAACAGAGAGAGAAGAAACAGAAAGAGAGGAAAAAGAAAGAGAGTGAGGATTTGAAATTCAGAAGTTGGGAATTAGACAAGAAAGTTAAATTAACAGGATGGAGGTGAAGGGAGAACATAGGGATGTATAAAACTATGTTATTAACTTGCCATTTTTCGTTAAGAAAAATGTCAAAACCTTTTTTATTTCATTTGAAAAAATGGCTCGTCAGATGACGTGTCCAGTGAACTTGTGGATAATGCTAGTTCAGACTAAGCTGGTGGGCACAGCTGGTGAGGTATATGCAGCGCTATCAGATGGGTGGTAAAGAGATTATCAAGATGTCAAATTGGCAATTTTGATTGGTTATGAATTTGTACTAGAAGCATATAGACAGAAGTTCAGAAAAATAGAGACGGAACCAGGTCAGTCTTATATTGAGTTTGAAAGAAGTAACCACAGTCATTTTGATAGGTTGGTTCTGGCCTTAAAAATGGATAAGGCCTGTGAGGCTTGTCAGAAGATTAATTTGCTGGAGAAGATAAAAGACTCACTTACAGAGATAGTAAGAATTAATGTGAATGTACCGAAAGTTCAAGAAGTGAGAAGCGCGGCAGAAAGGGCAGGTAAATATGCACTGGGGCATGGGATGATATTTAGTTTCTGGCAGGATTTTCATCCTGTGAGGGATAGAAATTGGGAGAAGGCAAGATCACACATTACAAAGCGAAGAGTAACGCACAATACTTTACCACAGGTGAAAAAGAAGCCCAAAGAGGTTGAAAGATGGTGAAAGGCCTCAGGAGTTCTCACTATAAGAGAGTGGAAAACATAAAATGACAGTGCCAATGGTTTCAGAAGGGCAGTGGGAAAAGGTGTTTTCACTGCAGTAAGCTGGGACACACCGTGATGGGCGTTGAATGAAGGCACTTTGAGGAAAGATGTGGTAGAAGAGGCTAAGCCCAGCGGAATTAGTGAAACTGGTAAAGGAGACCCCAAGTAAAGCCGAGGATCATGCAGGAGAGTGCACAGCCGAGGTCAGGGCTGGTTATGGAGTTAGTACCTAATCTCTTAAAGAATTCGCCTCTGTAGATAAAGTTTACTCAGAAAGAACAGGGGAAAAAGGACAAGAAGATATAATTTTGTGAGATTTGGGATCTGCTCAGTCTCTAATAGTTGAGAGGTGAGGCGCTGGAAAAACACAACAGATCAGGCAGCGTCCGAACTGCAGGACAATCGAATATCAGGCAGAAACCCATCGTCAGGAACATGGTGGGGGGACAAGGGCGCTGAAAGATTAATACGAGGGTAGTAGCTGAGCTGTTTGGAGGGTCAATGGGAAGGCAATAAGAAGATGTAGGTGGGAGTAATAGTGATATGTCAGAGGGGAGGGTGGAGTCGATAGGTGGGAAAAAAGATGGCCAGTTAGGGCGGTTCAAGAGAGCAGTGCTGGGTTGAACGGTTGGATCTGGGAGAGGTTGGTGGGGGGGAGGTTTGAAATTTGGTGAAGTCAACGTTGATGTACAGTTTGAGGGTTCCAGCTGTCCTACCACCGATAGGTGTCCTATCACCCTCCTGTCCGCCTATCACATCACACCCCACCTGCATCTACCTATCGCCTTCCAAGCTCTCTTCCACCCAGCTCCACTCCCACCCTCAAATTTATTTCTCAACCTCCTTCCCCCTCCCTTACCTCCCACTTCCTGATGAAGGATTTATGCCTGAAACGTTAAGTCTCCGGCCCATCGGATGCTGCTGATGTGCTGTGCTTTTCCAACCCCACACTTTTCAACTCTGATCTCCAGCATCTGCAATCCTCACTTTCTCTCGGCCGCTAATAGTAAGAGATGAAAGTATTTTCACTCTTTCTGGCATGTTAATCAAGAGCGTGATAATTTGTAGAATGGGGACAGAAATTAAGCATTCCCTTGTGTAACATCAGGATGCAGTGCCAAATCAAGATTAGGGAAGTAACAGTGACAGTGAGTAACAGAGTGTCAGTTCTCGGAATACAGTTTGTTCTTGGGAACGATTTAGCAGGAGGCGAGGTGGGAGACGCACCCCTTGTGGTGAAGAAGACAACGGAAGATTAGGGAATTGAGGTGTTGAAAGAAAAGTACCCAGGAATTTTTCCAGAGTGTGTAGTAACAAGATCCCACTTTCAAAAGTTACAGCAGGAAGGAAAAACGAAAGAAAAAGGCAAGTGAGTTGACGCTTAGTGAACTGACACCCTGTTTGATGTAACGGTACAGAAAAAAAACTGAACAGGCAGAGGATCAGGCAGAGGTGTTTAGTCCTGAAAGGCTAATGGACTTACAACAGACATATATAGACGTTATTGACTTAAAGATAGAATCCTAAAATTAAAATGGAGACCCCAATAGGTTAGTGCAGAAGGGAAATGGGCCGAAGTGCACCACGTAGTGTTACCTGTAGCATACAATGTTATGGCTAGCACATATACTAATTGCAGGCGGTCACTTAGGTGTACAGAAGACTCAGGCTAAGGTACAGAAGCATTTCTAGTGGCCTGGAATGCACAAGGACGTGGTTTCTTTTGTACATGACATACATACCAAATGGTAGGTAAGTAACAGGCAGTAATAAAACCAGCACCTTTCTTGCCAATTACTGCATTCGAAGAACATTTCACGTGGGTTATGATTAATTGTGTAGCTCCCCTTCCTAAAATAGAAGTGGAAAACTATATTTACTGACAATAATGAATGTGTCTACCAGATTTCCAGAAGCAATTCCATTATGGAATGTTAAGATAAAAAATGAGATGGAGGGGTTGGTAGCTTTCTTTACTCGCTGTGGGCTAGGCAGTAAGATTCAGTCAGACCAATGATCTCATTTTACCGCCCATCTGTTTATGAAGTCATGGATAGGTTCAGGATAAGCAGTTTAAATCAAGTGCGTCAGAACCTGAATCCCAGGGAGCCTTGGAAAGTTAGCACCAGATGCTGAAGACCATGTTAACAGCGCACTGTTATGGTTACCCGAATGATTGGAATAAAGGTGTCCCATTATATTGTTTGCCATTAGAGATGCCCCAAATAAATCTCCTCAGTTTACTTCCTCTGAGTTAATATTCGTTTGTGAAGTGAGAGGACCTTTGAAATTAATAAAATATAAATTGACAGGACCGAAGTCGGAAATCTCACACTTGGATTCTGTGTGTGAGGTGAAGGAGAGAGTGAATGGAGTAGGTGAGTTAGCTAAATAGTATCTGAAGAGCACAACATAGAGTGAAGCAGGTGGCAGATAAAAACTCTGAAACTTTGAGGACTTCCCGTGCGAATGACGTATTAGTATTGCCACCAGTGGTAAGAAATCTCTTCAAAGCCAGGTTTAGTGGCCCCTTTCAAATTAAAAAAAATGTGGAGCCAGTTAAGTTATCTAGTAAAGACACTGGAGATGACAGAAAAACTTAATCGAGTATTTCATTTGGATGAATAATGCACCAGCCACATTTAAGACTCAGGAAAAGAGCTGTGGCCAGATGAACAAATTGTGCAGTTTATCTGTATGATGTAGTGATCTTTAGCAAGTGATCAAGAATGATTTTGTTTCGCACTGGCCTGACAATATTTTAATGTGTATATGACAAACAAATTATCGGAGATGGTTGTGGACAATGACAAATCTCTCGCATTTTTTGGAACAGTTAAAGAGCAGAATATGAGACTATTTCATTGAAGTCTTACCTTACCGACTTTAAACTTACAAAATGTACATGCTGTGGCTCCTACAATGTGATAGCAGATGTGCTATCGCGGATTTAAAGGAAAAGGTGTGGATAAGATTTACCTTATTCCAGTGTTATAATGGTGTGCAGAATTAATATGAATGTTATAACTGAGATTAATACTTTCGTATTTCATATAATTGGGATTAAGAATTAGAGGAAAAGAAATGTAGCCATCTTTTCATTCTGCTGGTTCACTTTATTTCCAGAAGCGGGGAGTTGTTATGAAGCCAAAAACATGTAGGGTACTTTAAAACAGAACGGGTTTTGTTGAACAGAAATTAAATCCACAGATGCCAGCTAAAGGTCAAACTGTTCCACATGTCACCATTAGCTGAGATATGGATACCTGAGTTATGGTTGCTGTTTTGACAGCCATTCAAACGCAACCAAAGAGTTTAAATGATGCTCAGGAAACCAGGAGCCAACAGAATTTGAATATTATTATTTGGACACCTGGTAAGCAACCAAATTATGAGAATTGCTATATCATGGGGAGTATGCAAACCTAGCATTTTGAACACTGGTGGGAAAGCTACTGCCATCCAACAGCAGAGCAACTGCTGTAGAGCAGGAGTGCGAACTGGCCATCTCAAACACTCTCTATCAAAGACACATGTTCATGTAAACCTACTTGCAATAAAAAAAGACCCAGGGAGATCAGCAGCAGATAGAGTGAACACAGCAGGGAAGATAGAAACTATATAGTCTTGAGATTGTAATGTTGAATATGTGGGCTGTTGGAACAGCATATTTTTACAGAGTTGGAGTCAGATAGAAAGTAGCTAGGAAAAGAGGGGTTGTATTTGTGAATAGTTGCTGTTTAGTGTTCACTATTAAAGTTAAGAAACAAACTTGTTAATTTTTGTTAAAATAGTGGAATATAGGAGATCTGTGTCGCTCATATTTTAACAGATTACGAGGTGAGGCGAGCTTTTCTGGGTGTTTGGCTTTAATGAACAGACGGGTTCATCTCCACCTTGTAAATGTCCATTCACTTTAGCCCCATTTCTCTGCAGTTGGCCCATATCCTTCCAGTCCCTTCCTATCGACATATTTATCCAAATGCATTGAAATGTTGTTCATGTAGCCCCCCTACCACGTCTGCTGGCAGCTCATCCATGTACTAGCCTCTGTGTAAAGAAGTGGCCCCTCAGGTTCCCTTTTATTCCTTCCCCTCTAACCTTAAACTGATCCCCTCTAATCCTCGATTCGGTACACCTTGGAAAGACTGAGAGCATTAACCCTATCCATACCCCTCGTGATTTTATGCAGCTGTATAAGGACTCTCTCAGTCTCCTACACTCTAAAGAAAATGTCCTAGCTTGTCCAACCTCTCCCTATAACTCAGACCACTGGGTCCTGGCAACGTCTTTGTAAATTTCTTCTGCACTCTTTCTAATTTAATAACAACCTCCCTATAACAAGGGTACAAAAACTGAACACAATACTCCAAATGCGGCCTTACTAAAGTTCTGTGTAACTTCAACATAAGTTCCCAACTTCTATACTCAATGTCCTGCCTGATGAAGGCCAATGTGCCAAAAGCCTTCTTCACTACCCTGTCTACCTGTGACTCCACTCCCAGAGAACCGTGCAACTGAACACCAAGGTCTCTGTGCCCACTGCACCCCTTAAGACCCTCCCATTCACCGTGAAACTCCTACCTTGATTTGAGTTTCCGAAATGCAAGACCTCACACTTCTATATTAAATTCCATTTGCCATTTCTCGGCCCACCTCCCCACCTGATTAAAGTCCTGCAGCAATTTTTGATAAACTTCCTCACTGGTCACGCAACCACTTATTTTAGTGTCATCTGCAAACTTACTAATCCTGCCTTGTACATTCTCAACCAAATCATAGATAACAAACAGCAATGGACACAGCCTCGAGTCTGACAAACATCCTTCCACTAAACCCTCTGCTTCCTACCATCAATCCAACTGTGTATCCGATTGGCCAGTTCCCCAAGCATTCCACGTGATGGAAACTTCCAGAGCAGCCTGCTGTGTGGAACCTTATCAAAGACCTTACTGAAATCCATAGAGACCCTATGTCTACCGCTCTGTCCTCGTAAACATTCTTGGTCACTTCATCAAAGTACTCTAACAAATTTGGGAAGCATGATCTCCCACTCACAAGTCTACGCTGACAGCTCTGATTCAAACCCTGTGTAAGTAATGGGTGCAGTCAATGGAATGCTGACCCTCATTGTAAGATAATTCGAGTATGTAATTAAAGCCATCTTCCTTGCTGAGACCGCATTAGGGGCACTCTCTACAGATTTGATCTCCTTTGTAAGGAATGATCTCCTTCCCACAGATACAGATGGCGGCATCATGAGGGTAGAGTGAAGTACCTGAGAGTTTAATCTGCAGAGTTGTGAAATACGAAGAAATGGTGATGCTGAAACATGAGGTATCGCAGGTGTATTTCCAAAAGACACATTGATAGGGTGAGAAATTCCATACTTTACCCAGGATTGATTGGTGTGATTTATTGTCACATGTACCTCAGTACAGGGAAACACTTTATTTATGAGCAGTGGAGGCAGATCATAGTAAGCATGGCCAGACAGATCATAGGGTGGAAATAGTCTTGGACAGAGTAAGGCATACAGGATACACTGCACAAGACAAGCACTCAACAAGATCAACAAGAGCCAAGATCAGCATTATTTGAACATAGAGAGTCGATTCATCAGTTTACCGAGACTTTCCTAATAGTTTATATGTCTAAATTAACTCTCCCCATGTTATTGTGCAGTCGGCGTGTGAACCCGTACTGAACGTCAGGTTGCATACAATCCCCAACAGCAGCCACAATACCTTCCATCTGAGCAGGTAGCCATTCCCACCAGCTTGCGCCCTACATAGAGAACACCAGGCTGGCTTCTCGGAGATAGAACATAGAACATAGAAGAATACAGCGCAGTACAGGCCCTTTGGCCCTCGATGTTGCGCCGATCCAAGCCCAACTAACCTATACTAACCCACTATCCTCCATATACCTATCCAATGCAGATGGAAGGTGCTTTCTTGAGACTTCACACAAGACATATGGCTTCCCTCCTCAACACGAGAAAACCACGTTAAAGTCCCACGTGTTTATCATGAGCAACAGAGCCAGGAGGACCAACGTGGAGCAGTCTGTGCACTACTGTGCCTCTGCTCCACTTGTTCATCATGTTGAAGCATCAATCTGGAGACAGCGAGGACTGCCGATGCTGGAGATTGTAGTAGAGAGTAGATTGCTGGAAAAACACAGCAGTTCAGGCAGCTCCGAGGAGCAGGAGAATCCACGTTTTGGACATAAGCCATTCATCAGGAATCAGCATCAATTACCTCATTCTGTCCCTTTGCAAGAGCGTTGAGGGGGTATGGCCTCGTACTGTTCCTGTGTAAGTGACTCAAGGAGCTGAATGGCCTCCTCCTGTTCCTTTGTAAGTGACTTTAGAGGCTGAATGACCTCCTCCTATTCCTGTGTCAGAGACTGAAGGAGCTGAATGGCCTCATCCTCTTGCTGTGGAAGTGGCTTTAGGGGCTGAATGGCCTCCTCCCGTTCCTGTATAAAAGACTGAACGGTCTGAATGGCTTCTTTTCCGATTGGACAGGAACAAGAGCTTGATTGGGTTACCCCGGTTCCTGTTTGACAGCTCGATGTGCTGACAAGTGTGATGATGCTGCAGGCCTTGAGAGGTTATTTTGTCCTGGTTTCTTTTCAGAGAGAGATTGAATGTTCGTTACCAAACTGGTTAGTGAAGGCCACTGAGTAAACAGCTAGGGAGGTCTTGGGTTAATTTTAATGCAGCCTGAATGGATGTGGCCAGCTCTCACAAATTACGATCTCTGGGTTTTGGTTTCTAAGTAGCATCAGAAACTATTGGGGTCTCCACAGAGTTGGAAGCTTCAGTGACTATCTCCAGGCTGCTACCATCTCTGAATTGTCTCTTGGTGGTGTTTTTAATTCCTCGATTGGAGAAATATTTGGGACAATCTGTGTCTGAATTTTCCTTTCTGCCAGGGGCTGTGTTTATGGGATTTTCCTATATTGGAACAGTTCATTAGTAATAGTTCCTGGATTTGTTATTCTGTTAACTTGTCCAATAGAATTACGTTTTTCTAAATTCCTCTTTCTTTGCTTTCATTTTATTTTTAGTGTTTCAATAAATAGTGTTTAGCTTCACACCGAGTAGTTTGACCTATCACATTGCATCTGGAACAGTCACTTTATATTCCCTTTAAAATAAAAATAAATAGAGTCTAGGTTACCGCCTTCAAATATTTTCGAGGGGCTCTCGTGTGGTCCATCACACTAGACTCCTTCTCTTCCTGAGTAATATGCTAGAGGCACTGAACGGGCTGTCCCTGTTCTTCTCCAATCGTGTCAATGGGCTGAATGGCTTCCTCATATTCCTGTGAAACCAGCGTGAGGTGCTGAATTAACTCTTACTTTACTGTGGCAATATGCAATTCAGGCAGTGCTGGTAGATGAATGTTACGGACCATTTAACAGCACAAGTCTCAATGGAGTCTGGGTCTTGCTGCACATGGACACAGACTAGTTCAGGAGCTGACGGGGGTACAAAATGTTCTGAACATTGTGGAATCTTCAGTGACAATCCCCACTTCTGATCTTATGGTGGGGAGGGTGGGGGCGGGGAGATATTGATGAAGCAGCTGAAGCTGTTTGTGAAGAGGAAGCTACCCTGAGGATCTCCCACAGAGGTGACCCAGGACTGAGATGATGAACATCTTCCTTTGTGCCATTATTGACTCCAAACACTGAAGAGTTTTCTCTGATTCCCATTACGTCCAGTTTTGTTAAGCTCCTTGATGTCAGCAGACGTCAACCACTGCCTTGATATCAGGGCCAGTCATTTTTACCTGAAACCCTGTCTCAACCTCTTTTGTTCATATCAATAAGCCATGATATAGGAGCAGCAAGTGTTTTCTTCAAACAGGTGGTATTGAATGTCAGGATTTCTCTTCTCAAGAGTGGTGGGGAGCAAATGACTGAAAGTATTTGAAGAGGAGGTAGATGGATATTGATCTGTCAGAGAGTTGAGGGCAATAATGAATTGGGTATGAAAGAGGATTTGAGACAGAGAGCAGATCAGTCATGATCTTAGTGAAGGGCAAAGCAGGCTTGGGGAGTGAACGACCTGTTCCTGTTTCTGATGTTCTCACATTCTGTTCTTGGAAAGTTAGTGGGTGTTATTTTCATGAATGTCTGTTATGGAATGTTGCAGGCAGGGAGACGAGAAGATGTTGTGCGCCATCTCTGGGTGAGATATCGCGGCTGTATTCTCAGTGATTCTGGGTCTAAACATGACCAACAAATGAAGCACAAGTTGCAGAGAGGGGAAGCTCTGTAAAGAGAGAGGAGGGGCCTCTTTCATATCCGTGCCTGGATTTTCCAACAGCATTTCCCAAATCACTTCAAAGCGTGTGTGACAGTCTTGAGAGGCTGAATGGTCTCCTCTGTTTCTGTACAACAGGTTATAGGAGTAAGTGGCCTCCAACCTCCCCTATCTAGCAGGTATGCGGGGCTGGATGAAAAAAAGAAACATGGGACTGAGGAGCAGGAGTGGGACATTAGATACTTTGAGCCTTTTCCACCACGCACTAAGATTGTGGACTCAGCCCCACATTCCTGTCTGTATACTATTACCCGTGACTCACTTCCCTGTCAAATATTTAATTAAACAGCTTTCGATCCATGTGAACATAGAGGCACGATAAACTTCCAGTGAAGAGAATTCCCACTTGAAAGGTCCTTTCAGAATATTTCATCATCCCTCTTATAGAATCTGACAGTCATGCAGAACGGAAACAGACCCGTTAGTCCAATCTGATAACCCCGATCAGATATCAAATCTGCTCCAGTCCCATTTGCCAGCATTTGGTCAATATTCCTCCTCTTTCAGATACTTTTTAAATGTGCGATTGTAGCCGCCTTCACCACTTCCTCTGACAGCACTTTCTGTACACACACCACTCTCTGTGTGATACATTTACCTTCAGGTCCATTCTAAATTAATCGCCCTCTCATTTTCACACTATGCCCTCTTGTTCTGGACTCCCCTACCCTGGGAAGCAGAACGTGGCTGTTCAGAATATCTATGCCCCTGATGATTCTATAAACCTCTATCATGTCACCCTTCAGCTTCTGACACTCCAGGGGGAAACACCTTAACCTAGTCAACCTTTCCCTGAAGCTCAAACCTCCCGTTCTGCAACTGAGTTGTACGCAGTATTGCCTCACCAACATCCTGTACAGATACAACATACCACCACAACTCCTATACTCAATGCTCTGACTGATTAAGGCAAATGTGCCAAATGTGTTCTGCACCATACTGTCTACCTGCGACTCAACTTTCAAGGAACAATGTACCTGCAGCCCTATGTCCCTTTGATTCACAACACGATCCAGGACCTTACAATTAGGTGTATAATTTCTGCCCTGATTTGCCTTCCCAAAATGCAAAACTTCGTATTTATCTAAATTTAACTATATCTGTCACTCCCTGTCCCTTTGTCCCATCTAATTGTGGTCTCGTTGTACTCTGAGATAATCTACTACACCACCTTTCTGATGTAATCTGTAACCTTACTAAATATGGCCCAAATATTCACATCTAAATCCTTTACATAAATGATGAAATGCAGTGAACTCAGTACTGATTCTTACAGCACGCTGCTGCTCACAAGCCTCCAGTCTGAAAAATATCCCTCTTCCTTCAAGCCAATTGTGACTAGCTTCCTCTCTATCTCGTGTGACCGTACCTTACTCATCTGCCTACCAATTGGAATGTTGTGAACACCTTACTGAGGTCCATGTAGACAATGTCTACCAAACTACCTTCATCAATCTTCTTTGTCACCTCTTCATAAAACTCAATCAAATTAATGAGACATGGTTTCCCATGGAGAAAGCCACGTTGACTACCCCGAACAGCCTTTGCCTTCCCAAACGTATGAGCTGAAAAATGTGTTGCTGGAAAAGCGCAGCAGGTCAGGCAGCATCCAAGGAGCAGGAGAATCTACGTTTCGGGCATAAGTATGCATGTAAATCCTTTCCCTCAGAATCCCCTCCAAGAACTTACCCAACACTGACATCAGGCTCACCGGTCTAAAGTTCCCCAACTTTTCGGGTCATGTTTCCTTTTCAATTCCCACTGCTCCACTGTTCACAACAAATGTCAAATGTAACCAGGTCGGTGATATGGCCGATGATATCGATCTCAGACTGGGTCAGGGTCAGTTTTAGCAACAAGTCAAGCTAGTTTCTATAATCTGCTAAAATAGCACGTTTATGATCCAGAGCAATGTTACTCAAACTATGGTGGAAAGATGAATGGCAAACTGTTTGGAAATTGCAAATAAAAATCGATATTTCCCTTTCTAAAAACACTGACACACACACACACACCAATTTCAAGTTGAACGCGCTTTATCCATATATTATTGTAACTCATGACAAAAGGAAAAATTGAGAGATTGTTCAAAATGTTATTCTGCTTCTGAAGACATTCTACTCACGCAAGCTGCTAGCAATGGGATTTCATCCTGGAACAGTTGGATTTGGCTGAATTCCCTTTGCATAAGGCAGTGAAGAGATTCCAATGAATTCTGGCCAGGGATCGCCCAAGGGTATCACAGTGGCTCAGCGGTTAGCACTGCTGCCTCACAGCACCAGGGCTTTGCGTTCAATTCCAGACTCGGGTGACTACTTGTGCAGAGGTTGCACATTCTCCCCTTCTAATGGTTGCTCCAGTTTCTTTCCACAGTCCAAAGCTGTGCTGGTTCGATGGATTGGTCATGATAATTTGTCCAAAGTGTTCAGGGGTTTCTAGGTTAGGTGCATCGGTCTGGGTAAATGTAAGCGAGCAAGTCTGAGAAGGTTGGTAAGGACGTTTTGTGCCGAAGGGCCTGTTTGCACACTGTAGGGATTCTATAAAAATAAGAATGGTAACGATGACTGTAGATTTTTTGTTTTAGCTCGCACACATTGCTGTCATGAGGAACAATGAAGGAGAGAGAGTGTAATCAGGCAGATTACATTTTCTCTCTCTCTGAGCTGAATCACACAGTAATGTCATCCTCTCCCAAACATGTGAGGTCGCCTTGTACATTGTCCAAACTATGTCTCCATCACATTCCCTGTTCCATGTAGGTGCATCATTGTTGCTGTCATACACAGTGCCATATCCTTAGCAGAAAATGGTCTCGGTCGATTTGAAGATATGTTTATATGTCGCTGCATCATTAAAAAAAATAAAATGTTTCATGTATTCAGAATATTGTGTTAAAATGAATTCATTTTGCAACAAATACAGATATTGCTGGAAAAGCTCGGCAGGTCTGTCAGCATCCAGATGCCTTTTACATGCTGTATTTGTACCAGCCTCCACCACTTCCTCTGGCAGCTCATTCCAGACGTACACCACCCTCTGTGTGAAATGGTACTCGTGGGCTCGTCAAAACCTTTCCCCTCTCAATTTCAACCAATGCTCTCCAGTTTTGGACACCCCAATCTGGGGAAAAACCATGACTACTCACCCTATCCATAACCATTTTGATTTTATAAACCTTTACTGCTGCATAATGTGACTCCAATCAACACGGAAGGCTGTGCTTTAAATCATCGTGGGCCTAAATTCTGAAATACAATACTGACACCTCTTCCTTCTCCATCAAGCCACAATTCTAAATCCGTTTTAATCAGTTTGTTCAGGTGCGTTATGAAACACTTCTGTGGGATTTGCACCCAGACCTTTGTGCCCGGTGGTAGGGACACGAGCATCACTGGGCAATACCCATAAAGCTGTAACATTATTCTCCCGGGTGTTTGTTCATCAGCCTGTTCTGACATGCTGTGACATACCTCTGCAACAGGCAGGACTTGAATCCAGGCCTTCTAGTCCAGAGCTTGGAACACCACCACGAACGTTCAGGAATCAAATCCAGACCTCTGGCTCAGAGGCAGGGACATTACCCACGACACTACTATATCCAGATTTTGGGTCATATTTTAAGTGTCAGCTTTCAGCTCGGTGTGGATTTATTATAATCAGGTTACCTTTCCTGAATTACACAAAACACTTTGTATTGTTAAACAAAGGCAAAATATTTGTCTCAACTAATGAAGGGCTTTTGCCCGAAACGTCGATTTTACTGCTTCTTGGATGCTGCCTGAACTGCTGTGCTCTTCCAGCATTACGAATCCCGAATCTGGTTTCCAGCATCTACAGTTATTGTATTTACTTTGTTGAGTGTACGTGCTGTGCCATCGAAGTTAACTATGAACAGCTTTAATCGCCATTATCTGTAGTCTGCAATATTAGGGAAAGAAATCCTGCAGACACACACTGCACAATGAAGGGTCTCAAATAGATTTTCATTACTGAACACCAGAGACGGAAAAAGATCATAATTTCCGGTCCCAAAAAACCGATCAGTATTACCCAACTCTCACGTGTGACTGCCTTCTTCCTAAAACCATGACGTGATACCAGGCCGCTGATTACTGGCCAGCCTCTCCTCCCCACTGACTGTGTCTGCAATCTGTCCCTCCTCCCCCTAACCACAGAAGGCAAACCAAGCTCAGGGTCTTTGTGAAAATTAAGGCCGGAGTGTGCAGGCCTCCTGGAGAGGGGGAGGGAATTTTAAAATTAAATGGGGAAGGTGAGCTGGCAGTAATATCACTCACTGGGCTGAGGGGTGGCAGATGGATTTTCGTTTGGATTAATGCGAGGTATTGGATTTGGTAAATCAAACTTGCGCAGGACCTATACAATTAAAAGCAGGGCCTTTGTCAGTGTTGTAGAACAGAGACCTAGGCCGTCAGCGTCCCCATTGGGTCGGGGGGGGTTGCGTAAAAACCCTATCAAGTGTCATTGGCACTTTGGATTTTGTTTCTTTTTTTATGTTTTTAGCTTTGGAAAGTTTTGAGAGCTTGTTAGTTGCAGTATTTTTAGTTTGTACAGATTTAAGGCTCGATGAGTCTTTAGTCATTAATGCTCAGTGATGTGTAAGTCGATATGAAATTCTCTAGAGTTCAAATGTTGCTGCAGTGTGTTATGGATAATGATGTGCTCAAATGGTGTACCTGGAACATTAAGGGGAGCCATCGTCCAGTCAAGAGGAAAAATATACTTTCTCGTCTTAAAAAAAGAGAGTTGTCCTATTGCAGGAGATGCACCTTGATGACAAGGAACATTTGACATTACAGCAGGGCGGGTTTGCTCAGGTTTATTTCTCGTATTTTAATACTAAGAGTGGGGTAAAAGTCATAATGGATAGGAAGAATCTTCCATTTAAATTACTAGATTGTACTAACACCCATGGAAGGATCATAATGGCAAAGTCTTGAACTACGGGTGTTAATACAGTATTTTAAATGTTTATTGCCAACCGGTGCACCCTCGTAAAATCCTGGTAGATGCATTTTCCAAATTCAGTTATCTTGCATCATGGCACATGATTGTAGAAAGAGATTTCGACTGTCTTATGGCCCCACGATGGACAGAATGTCCAAAGCTCCCCCAATACCCTCGTTATAATGTAAGCAATTAATGGATTTGTGTCTAGAACTAGAGCTGGTGGATGTCTGGAGGCAGATCTACCTCACAAGTAGGGATTTTATTTTCTTCTTTAACCCGCAGAAATGGCACACGAGGGTTGATCTCTTCCCCATTCCTGCAACAATCTTAGATTCCATTGGGAATATTATCCCAACATTCCTGCCCCAGAAGTGGGATAAAAGTCTCATAAAAGGATCATAATGGCAAAGTCTTGAACTACAGGAGTTAATACAGTATTTTAAATGTTTATTGCCAACCGGTGCACCCTCTTAAAATCCTGGTAGATGCATTTTCCAAATTCAGTTATCTTGCATCATGGTACATGATTGTAGAAAGAGATTTCGACTGTCTTATGGCCCCACGATGGACAGAATGTCCAAAGCTCCCCCAATACCCTCGTTATAATGTAAGCAATTAATGGATTTGTGTCTAGAACTAGAGCTGGTGGATGTCTGGAGGCAGATCTACCTCACAAGTAGGGATTTTATTTTCTTCTTTAACCCGCAGAAATGGCACACGAGGGTTGATCTCTTCCCCATCCCTGCAACAATCTTAGATTCCATTGGGAATATTATCCCAACATTCCTGCCCCAGAAGTGGGATAAAAGTCTCATAAAATTATGTTGTACGCAGATGGTCTTATGTTTTTGTCAAATCCCGCAATTTCGGCAGCTCACGTGATGCAATGCAATACTTCGCTTGTCGCCTTTTCGGGCTCTATGATTAATTTTACAGCGTTGGAGGCCTTGCCTGTGGGAGGTCTTGGGGAAATACCTGATAAGGGCAAATCCTGGTTTCCTTTTAAATGGTCACGGGGGGTGTGGTGGGGGAGGGTTTCCCAATTTCGGTATATTCATTACATCCGTCTTTGATCATTTATTTAACGTGAACTATATCCATTTATTTGACAAGACCTTCAAAGATGGGAGGCACTTCCAATATCCTGGCTAGGTCGGATAGCTCTTATTAAGGAATGTCCTTCCTCATTTACAATATCTCGTGTGAATGCTTCCTTTGATGTTTCCCACATAGGTATTTAGGAGACATAATGGCGGGTTTAGCTCTTTTATTTGGCAGCATAAGCAACTCTTTATCAAGCTAACCAAATTGCAACTACCCCACAGATTGTGGGGAGTAGATCGCCCAGATAAAAGCTATCAATTAAACTCTTTTTTTATCCTATGTTAGTGCCCGGGCTGCTGAGGACTCGGCTTCAATACTGTGAGATATTGAACCCTATCAGATAAAGTGAACCTTTATTCGTCTGTTTTTCGTAGCTAAATTGACAACATTTATGAAGTATTGTCATAACCCAATAATCATCAATATTGTTAAAGCATGAATGGCAATGCGTCAGATCGACGGCAATACAGCCAAAATCATGTTTCTTACCCCTGTAATTGGTACACCGGGTTGTCATCCGGGGAGAATGGATTCCAGGTTTAAACTGTGGGCAGTAAGGGGTGTACCATGTTTGGGTGATTTAGAATTAGTAGAATCCCGACAGTGTGGATACAAGCTCTTGGGCCCAGCAAGTCCACTTCGACCTTCTGAAGAGTAACCCACCCAGACCCATTCCCCTACCATCCCATATTTACCCTGATTAATGCCCAAACCTACACATCCCTGAACACTATGGGTGATATATCAAGCACCAATTCATCTAACATGCGCATCTTTGTACTATGGGAGGAAACCCACACAGACACGGCGAGAATGTTAACTTCACACAGCCAGTCACCCAAGGCCAGAACCAAAGCCGAGACCCTGGTGCTGTGAGGCAACAATGCTCACCACTGAGCCACCACGTGTTATTTGATGGAGAAACAATGATATCATTTGATCAAATAACTTGTACGTATGGACGACCGAGTAGAGATCTCTTCTGTATTTTTTCCCAGATCAGAGATTTGATTAAAAAAAAAACACACTTTTACCACACTCTTACAGATCCGATAAAGGGAAGAGGGCGCTTATTGCTTAGAACACACTCTATCAGTACCCTTTATCATTAGTTGGAGAGTGTCCCCTCAGACGAGACTGTGCAGCTTTGTGATGTCTGCTAGAGAGAGTTGGGGAGACATGGGAGGACATTTGTGAAAATGTTTGAAGGATTTTGATCTGTAATAGGACCCAAACCATGCAGTTGAAAATACTTCGTAGGGTCTATCTGACCCCAAATTGTCTCTCAAAATGCGAAGTGGGATTATCTTCAGCATGTCCGAAATGCAGAATGACTACAGGCACTCTTACTCATTGCTTGTGGTTCTGCTGCAGACTTCATCTATTTTGGAGCACTGTGTCAGATGTGATAGAATGCGTATTGAGGACTGAATTGGAGATGGACTTGGTTTCTGTTTTCCTGGGCCTGCCCAAGGTATTTTCCACAGATGAATATGGGAAAAAATTATATCCTTACATTCCGGACTTTCCGTGCTAGGAAAAATATTCTGTTGTGTTGGATGTCTGAACTCCCCCACCCCCAGAGAGGAAGAACTGTGAACATAAAAATGTGTATCAGTTAATGCTCTTGATGAACGAGAACTGTCATTTTGTTATGCTGAGCTGTATTATTTATTCATTATTTATTGTGTAGTTTTGTTTTTTTTCTTCTGTCTGTGTAGTGCTTTAAGTTGTTTTGTATGTAATTTTTCTCAGTTATTTGAGTTGTGTTGTTATTGGTTTATTATAATATTAAAAAACTCTTTTTAAGTTTTTTTTAAAAATTAAAATGCTAACTTTGATATAATACAGCCCCAAAAAAACTCTCATTAGAGAGACCACGCATGGTGGTTTATCCTGAGGATCACCACATCTGGGGCGATAGGGTGAGGGTGAGACAGTCTCCCCTTCATGGTAATCTCTGTCAGTGTGAGGAACTGAACCGGCGCTGTTGCCCTGCCTCTACATCACAAACCTGCCTTCCTGCCAACTGAGTGGGAGACCGTGTAACTGTTAAAGACAGAAACTGTCACAAACAAAGGGTAAGAGAAACATTCATAGTAAGGAAAGTGGTACAGTTCAGATAACGGTCAAGATAACGCCTGAGGGTAAAAATGGTCTCTGCTCGAAATTGTATTTATAACAAGACGTGTTTATAATTTGTTTTTGGTTTAATATCATTAAGGTGAGTCAAGTGACTCTTACGTGTTACGCATTGGGACACTACCATTTTCCTGAAACTGGGAAATATTTGGAACATTATCCCCTGTATACCTCCAGGGATTCCCTTGATACAAGCTGCCTGAAAATGAGTCACGCCTCCTTTTTTCTGGTCAAAACCTCAATATCTCTTGGCATCCAGGGTTCTCTCTTCCAGTCTCACATAACCTTCACCCTCACAGCAAAATGGAAACCTTGAACTCGAGCTATCTCCTACTTGCCCGAGATCCTTTTACCTGGAATCAAACAACTCCAATCATCCCCTGCAATCCCCTGTCTAACTCCAACAACATACGCCTTGCCCCAATTTAGAACTTGAATCTGTGGACCAATTTTGTCCCTACCATAACTATTTTAAAATTAATACAACTCTGATCACTTTTACCAAAAAGGTCCCCCTCTTTATCTCCTTCACCTGTCCTGCCCTATTTCCCAACAGTGGGGCGAGTTTGTCCCTTCCCGAGTACGATACTCTATATATTGATTGTGGAAACTTTGCTGAACACACTTAACAAATTACGTTCCATCTAAGTTCTTAACCATCTGGAAGCCCCAGTCTATGTTAGGAAAATTGAAATCACCTATTATAACAACCCTATTGTTCCTGCAAGTCTCCCCAGTCCCCCTGCATATTTGTTCCCCTAATTCACATTGTTAATTATAGTGCAATAGTGTTGATTATAACATTACCAACCCCCTCTAAATACTTTGTTTCACGAAACCTCATTGGATATTATTTCAGGTATTTCAACTTTAAATACTGGTGTGATACTCGCCTTAATCAGAACTATTGGTATTTAAACTGTTTCCATTTACATCTCTACGTCGCAGTGATTTTCACATCCATGGCACCCCTTGTCAAGGCACAGTGGAGATATGGAGCTGGAAATGGATGGGAGCTGCACATCCTGTCACTTCCAACATTGGCTGCAAGTTTCCCCACACTGGGCAGCGATCTAACACAATGTTACCGAACAATGCAACAGCCTGGGATTATATATGAGTGAACCAGTGCAGTCTGCAGAGCTCCCCAAGCTTGACATTTAGACCATGATTATAGATCAAGTATTGGTGTTGGCTGCACAGATTTCCACTCTGGACATTGCTGGGTTGTATTTAGCAGTACGCTAGCCATATCTACACAGTGCTCCATCCTGAAAGTATAATGGATGGGCTGGTTATGTGAGTTGGATTGCGAATGTGAGAGAACTAAACATCTGGCAATACCTTTATTTTGTGTTTTAATTCTTGTTATTGGACCCTTCAAATCCAGACTCATCCGGTTAGACCCGACCCTCTGGATGAGTCATGGGGACTGTTGTTGCAGCATCTGGGTCCCCAACATGACCAACAAATGGAGCAGAGGCTGCAGAGAGGACAGTCTCCGTAAAATGGAATGAGGGAATCACTATCAGATCAGCCGTGGTCTTAGCGAATGGTGGGGCAGGATTGTGTGGACCACGAATGCAACTTATTCATATATTTGTGTTTGTTCCAAGCAAACTCCCCTTCTCTCCCAGTGTCCCATACTGCTGGGGAGTGAGTCCACTCCTCCTCTTCCTGCGTAACAGGATCCTCGGGCCTCAGTAGCCTCTAGATTTCCCTGTGTCCCAGTTTCGAGCAGTTGAATGAACACCTTCTGTTCCTGTGTCCCAGTCTCGAGCAGTTGAGTGACTGCCTCCTGCTCCTGTGTCCTAGTCTTCAGCAGCTGAGTGACTCCTCCTGTTCCTGTGCCCCAACTGATCAGGTCCCAGGGCTTTGTTCACCTTTATATGTTTTTAAATGTTCAACACCTCCTTGTAATATAGACACTTTTCAAGATATAACTGTATATTTCTTCATTCTCTCGCTCTTGTAACCTCCTCCACATTAAATACTGAGGAGAAATACTTGTTTAGTATCCCTTCCATCTCCTATGGTTCCACACATAGGTAGCCTTTATTGACCTTTAAGGTGCCCTATTCTCTCCCTAGTTAATCTTTTGCAATTATTAGAGTTGCTTCAATGCCTCGTTAACCCTATTTCGAAAGCCATCTCATGGCCACATTTTTCTGGTCCGATTTCACCGTTCACTATACACTTACTGCCCTTCTACACCTCTGGGGATCCAATTGATCTCAGCTCTGTTTACCTGACATATACCTCCTTCCTTAACTTGACCAGAGCATCAATATATCTAGCCATCCAGCACTCCCTGCACCCACCAGACTTGCCCAACTCACTAATAGGAACACGTTGGCTCTGGACTCTCTTAAACCACGTTTTGATGGCCTTGCATTTTCCAACCATCCCTTTACCTGCGAATAAGGTATCCCAATGTGCCTTTCACAGGTCTCGCCTAACACTTTCACAATTGGCCTTATTCAAAGTTAGAACTTTAATATTTACATCAGATCTTTCCTATTCCTCAACTAGTTTAAAATTAATATTTATGTGTAACAGACTTGAATGTTAAATAAACATTTCCTGCCCCGATGTAACAGGCTCAAGAGGCTGAATAGGCACCTCCTATCCCTCTGTAATAGACTAGAGAGGCTGAATGACCTCCTCTTGTCCCTCTGAAATAGACTCAAGAGGCTTCATGGCCTCCTCCTGTCCCTGTGTAACAGATCCGAGACATTAAATGAGACAGCAACCTGTGGATTACGAGCAGCCATTAAACTGTATCTGATGGAGGTCCATCCCTTCTCGGTTACAGAAACACAAACAACACAATGTACTCCAGGTGCCCTCTCAGTAACACTTCATACAGCTGCAGCGACACATCTCTTTGTTTTGAATGATTCTTTCAGCAAAATGTGCCAATATTCCAGCTTTCCACCTATTCAAGTAGCAACAGGCTAATATGGGTTGAATGGTCTTCTCTTATCCCTCTGTAAGAGGCCCATAGGGACAGAATTGCTTCGGCCTGTTCCTGAGCAGCAGTCTCAAGGTTCTGTCTCAAGGTTATGAAAGGATTTGACAACAGGGCATTAAAAGTAGGAGCGGCCGCACACTGGTCAATAAGTACCGTACTTTGTGTTCAGGTATCGAGAAACTTGCCCACCCGACTTTTAACTGCCTCCTTTCAGAAACAGAGTGGAACATATATAGACCCCTGCAGTGTCCTGTTAATACTCTCATATACAAGTTAATTAAAAGATTTAAAAGATTTAAAGATTTATGATCCATCCCTCAGCAACCCTCATCCATTCCATCCAAAACCAGTAAATGAAAAGTGATGTTTTGAACGGGTTAACTGAGCCTACTTGTTCGGTAAGTGCGATTAATGCCAATCTCCATGGATTCTAATTATGCCAGTGGAGGATTTCCATCTTTTAATGATAAATGGGCTCCATTCATTGTGTTATCCCATAACATGAGCGGGAGCATCACCGACAGCACTGACAGGGAACAGCAGATCGAGAGAGAAGGGGAGGAGAGATCAGAATCTTAGAACAGTAGATTGGAATGTACCAACAATGGATCAGAATTTGAGAACATTAAACTAGAATATTCAAACAATGGATCAGAATCTGAGAACATTAGACTGGAATGTTCCAACAATAGACAGGAGTTTATCCGATTATGTTTGGTATCTTTCTGCATTTTATTGGTGGTCATTATCATCTCAGATCTATTACGCCCTTCTCATTATTCAATACTTTTATTGTCCCTTCCTGGCTATCGTTGATGTTCCTGGTGAGTGTCACTGTCCAGATTTTGATTTCTATAAACCAGTTATGACTATATTATTGTTATTTCATATAGTCTACACTTCTTGCCACAATTATTGTTCCTGTTGAATCTCTCAATCCAGATATTCACTCTACAGACCACTACTAACTACATCAATGAAGGTGTTCAATTACTGTCTCGCTCTCTGCTCTGGCAGTATTACTCACGGGTCTCTATGTTGATCTATTCAGTTTCAGGGGAGAACCACAATGCATTGTATCATTGCCTTTGCTGTTAAGAGCATGGAGGTCACCGTCTACTGCTCTGGTTACAAACTCCACTTCCTTCCACTGTTTCCATCCCATCCCCGGCCAATATCTGCAGCTGAAGCAGACAAGTCACAACTGTGGGAGATCCCTTTGACTATGAGCTGATTCTTGACACCATGCCCTGAACATTCTAACTTGAAATTCTCACCACTCCAGAATATATCTCACTGGTTTATTCCATCTGCTGTTTGAACCTTAAGCTATGAAGTACAGTCTTAATAAAGCCAATAATGTGTTGCTGACGCTCCGGGCTTCAAACCTGCCGAAGCAACTCTGATTCGACCTCACACCAAACTGCCATCCATCTGTCATTCACGCCGATATATATATTGCAATTGTGTCTGGCAATGACTTTATTTTAACATTCTCAAACACTTTACCTCATCTGTCCATGAAACTTCTCTCATTCTCTTTGTTGACTAACAAAACTTCTGCCAGTTGTTCGTATTTAAAATAATTTCCTCCATGTGCGTTCCTTCTCAAACAATGAGTTTCGCATTCAACCACGCACACGCACACAAACACACAGAGCAAATCTTCCCATTGCAGGCAGTAATCTGATGCGAGGATAGTTAGCATATGATAGTAAAGTTTGCAATGCTCTCCATGCTGGGCAGATAGTGCAGTTTACTGAGCAGCACGCTCGCATGGTCTGCACAGCTCTCCATGCTGGGCTGTCATCTTGTCCCAGTTTATATTTGTTTGTGGTGGTCGGTGAAGCAGATTCAGAATTTGATGTAACAGACCATTTCAGCTGAGTTGACAATGCTTTATTCAATGTTATCATTCCTGTGATTTTACTTACAAAGATCTCACTTCTCCAGTTAGTCCCACTGCCCTGTCTTTTTCCCCATATTTCCAAAACATCTTTTCAGTTAATTAACTGTTCGCAGGAGGCTCCCAAGCACTGATGATGTCGCCTAGCCAGGGGACGAAACGTTTGCAACAAAAACTTCCATCTCGGCGAACAGAACCACAATAATTAACTGTCTCTTTCTTTCTTTAATGTGACTCTTTCTGACCCTCTGTATCTTTTCCTGGCCTTGGGTTTTGTCTCCTTAGTGTATCTAGTGCTGGCATTGTGTAGCTCAGAAATACTGAAATGGTGTGTATCAAGCTGTTATTTACTTCCCGGTATGTCCCATGTGATGGTCCATGGACAGGCGTGTTTCAGAAGTTATGAGACACATTCTTGTAACTTGGTCTGTACCTGTGGTTGTCCCTCTCAGGTGACCTTGCGATCAGTAACACGAGGGAGCCCACTGAGTGAAGGACCAGGCATCTAAATTGCCTGACAATGCTGTAATTTTTTAAAATAAATCATTAGTTTCTCATTTTTATTAGTAAGAGGTCTTAAAGGACAAACTGCCTAATGAAAACGTCTCAAGTAAATAACTTACGGGGTTTTTAGCGATTTTAATAAATGCTAGTAACAATGGCCAGCTCGCACAGACCACTCGTTCTAGTTTGTTTTTTTCTGGAGCTGTAACAATCACCGGGTGCTTGGGGTCCCAGAGGGGTTGGAAGTTTTAGTAAATTATCCCTAGCTGCTACTCTCTCTAAAGCCTCACTTGATGGTGTTTCCTCCTGGATTGGAGAACTGTATGCAAGAATGCATGTCTGAATGTTCCTTTTAGCCAAAGGGTATGTTTAGGTGATGTTAATAGATTGAACAGTCCATTTGTAGAACGCATTGTATCCATTATTCGGTCAGGTTTTCCAATAGGCGCCTCATCTTCCGCCTAGGAACCCTCCAACCACAAGGGATGAACTCGGATTTCACCAGGTTCCTCATTTCCCCTCCCCCACCTTGTCTCAGACAAATCCCTCGAACTCAGCACCGCCTTCCTAACTTGCAATCTTCTTCCTGACCTCTCCGCCCCCACCCCACTCTAACCTATCACCCTCACCTTGACCTCTTTCCACCTATCACATTTCCAACGCCCCTCCCCCAAGTCCCTCCTCCCTACCTTTTATCTTAGTCTGCTGGACACACTTTCCTCATTCCTGAAGAAGGGCTCATGCCCGAAACGTCGATTCTCCTGTTCCTTGGATGCTGACTGACCAGCTGTGCTTTACCAGCAACACATTTTCAGCTCAGGTTTTCCAATAGTTAAGTTATTCTAAATTCCTCTTCACTTTGTATGGATTTTCATTAGAGGATAGTGAGGTTGAGCAACTCTATGGTAGCCAAAGGCCTGATCAGGAACTGTATAAATACATCCAGGCATTACCTAAATTTGATGAGAATGATGGGGGAGCCTTTTTAATTTCATTTCGGATCGTGACCCCTTAAAGTTTTTGGTAAAGTTTAGTGAGAAAAATAGCAGCCTGTTTCAACTGAGCTTATTATTGCTGCCATTCAATTTGAAATTATACAGGTGACAGGGCGAGAAAAAGTAAGTTTTGACACGTTGTGGAGACTTGGATGAAGAAAGACAAAAGGCATTCTGTGGCAGGAGTAAAATGACTGAAATCGAATCGAGTTGTGAACATTTGTATGCTCAGAGTCAATGTAATATATATTCGTTCCAGTCTAATAATAGTGGAAGATTAGGCGGTCTAAAATGAATCCATTTGTGTATATTGATGGATCATTTGATTAAAGGTGGAGTTGTGAGAATACTATCACTGTAAAAAGGTTATTTTTTCTTGGGTTTTTTTTTAGGAGAATTTTAAAGGCAGAGATGCAGAACTGCTGTCTGAAAACAGTTTAAGTAAATAACTGAGAAAGCCTTTAGGTTTTATTAAAACGGTGATAGCAATGGAAGGGCAGTGGCCAGCTCTCCCAGACCAGGTTTCCGCGTTTTGTTTTTAGCTGCAGCATTCAGAAGCTGTTCGGGTCCCAGAATGGTTGGAAGTTTCAATACATGATCCCTAGCTGCCTTTCTCTCTGAGATCTCTGTTGATGTTGATTTCCCCTGGATCAGAAAACTTCATGTATAGATCTGTTTTTGATTATGACAAACAGGAAGAAAGCTAACAATCCGCATACATGAACATCAACTAGCCACGAAACGACACGACCAGCTATCCTTAGTCGCCACACACGCAGACAACAAGCAACATGAATTCGACTGGGACAACACTACTATCATAGGGCAAGCCAGACAGAGAACAGCCAGGGAAGTCCGAGAGGCATGGCATTCATCCACAAACTCCATCAACAAATACATCGACCTGGACCCAATATACCAACCACTACAGCAGACAGCTGAAACTGACAACTGGAAGCGGCAGAGACAGACCACTATAAACACCGGAGGAAACATCAAAGAAGCGCTTCGCAGGAGGCTCCCAAGCACTGATGATGTCGCCTAGCCAGGGGACGAAATGTTTGCAACAAAAACTTCCAGCTCGGCAAACGAACCACAACAACGAGCACTCGAGCTACAGATCTTCGCACAAACTTTGAGTTTTTAAATCTCTTGCATCATCATTCCGACGTAATTTCCCACCAATATTAGTGTCATCTGAAAATGTAGCTATAGTACTTTATATCCCGTCAACCGAGTCATAATGTCGATCACAAATGGTTGAAGCATGAGAACTGAAATCTATGGCACCCAACAAATTGCATTTTCCAATAGAAAATGACACAGTTAATCCATCTTACTGCATTTTGTTGGTTAACCAATCCTCCATCCAAGCCAATACATTACTCCTAAACCGATGCTGTCTGATCTTACCACTCACTCTTTGGAGAAGCGACGTATCTGAATCCTTTATGAAGACCAGATATATTCCATCTCCAGGATTCCCACTATCCACCTTGTTTGTCACATCTTTAAATAACTCAAGAAAACACTTCAATCATGGTTTATCCTTTGTAAAACCATGTTGACTCCGATGAATTGTGGTTTACGTTTGCAAATGTCCACAACAATGGATTCTAATAATTTGCCTTAAATTACACTACTTTATTGTTACATTTTACTCCCTAATGTATTCAGTTATTATAAGTTCTTCCCTTTCTAAAACCTTTACGTTTTCTTTGAATTCCTGTTTGATGGGCAAAAGGTTTGAAGAGATGTGCTCCGATTGCTGCATGAGCGGTATGTGTGGCTGACTGGACCCATCCTCCTGCTGGTGTACAAAATCGATGGGTTGAAGTCATTCTGGCGTTCCCATGTTGTCATCTCCAAGGCCAGAATGACCACCTCCTGTTGATGCGTTAGAGGGTTGGGGGATTATGGAATCTTCCCGTTGCTGTATAACATTTTGAGAGGCTGATGGGTCTTCTCATATTTCTCCATAACAGGTGGAGATACTGAAGGTCACCTCATGTATCCCAGTAATGGAACCGAGGGATTGATTGGTCTTCTCTTGTTCCCATACAACAGTCATGTGTCTGAATTACCTCCTCCTTTCTCATGAAATAAGTCTCAAATAATTTTTATCCTTATCTAATTCTCTTGCAACAGACTCGGTGGGTCTGAATGGCCTCCTGTTATCCCAGTGTAACAAATTTCCAGTCACTGTGTGACCGCTTTCAGTTCCTATGTTACGGACTTGAGGTGGCTGAATGGGCTGATTCTGTTGCTGTGTAATAGGATACTGGTGCCGCATGGATTACCCAGGGGCCAGTGTTATAGATTCGAGGGGCTGAATGGCCTCCTCCTGTAAATATACATTCGGCTCCAAGGGCTGAACAGCCTCGTCCTATTCTGGTGGAACAGGGTCAAAGGCCTGAATATCCTTCTGTTGGTCGTGTGTAAGAGGCTGAATAACGGAATGGATTCCTCCATTATCTGTGTAATTCTCTTCAGTTGTTGACTCCTTCCTGTCATCTATGTTGAAATATGATCTTCTTTCATTTTTATAAACTCCAATGGCTATTGGATCAACCTGATAATCCTTTTGTTATAAGTTAGCACCTTCATTTCAGGAATCAGTTGAGGGGACCATCTCTGAGCCGCTTCCAATATAACAAATCCTTTCTTCATTGAAGAGACCAAATCTGCACACACTACTCCAGATGTGATCTCACTAAGATCCTGTACAGCAGCAGCAATACTTTACCACCCTGCTGTAAGGTTCCCACCCAGGTTAGAGCAGTCTCAGCTCTCTGGGGGAAATACAGAGCATTGTTGAATGATCATTGTCCTTCTCTACTTCACCAGCATAACAGGAGATCTGGAGAAAATGTCACGATGATGCTTAAGAAGATCATAAATGATGTAGCGAGATGATCTCTACCATTAATCTCTCCAAATTCCACGTCGCTCAGATTCTACAGAATCTTGTAATGTGGAGCGTAAAAACAGCAAGAAGAAGGAAACATTGATGGGAGTTATATATCAAAGTGAAAGCTGCAATACAAATGTTGGGCAGGTTATAAAACAGGAAAATGAGATATACAACTTTGTGGCTACTGCAGTAATAATGTACTGTTTACATTATATCTAAACTGTGTTAACCCAACTGAATGCTAATGCTGGGAGAAATGGATTTCATGACCATGTTTTGTCGAGCACTGAGCTGGAGGTCAGGTTATTTAGAAATTGATGTTGGATGATCAGAAAAGCTAATTGAAAACTTTGCTGCAAAGGATCTTTTGGGAACCGTGACCACAATGCATTGTTTTTCTTTTATGCTGTTTGAGTACACGGTAGTTTTTGTTTTATTTGAAGTTACTGTTATAAATCTGAATCATGTAAGCCCTGAAGGTATGAGGCGAAAGTGCGCACTGCAGCTGCTGGAGATCAGTGGCGCTGGAAAAGCACAGTCAGTCAGCGTAATAGGAGCAGGAGCATTGACGTTTCGGGCATAACCCTTTATCAGGAATGAGGCTTCTGGGTCAAGGGAGCTTAGCGATAAATGAGAAGGGGGTGTGGCAGGAGGCAGGTAGCTAGGAATGTGAGAGGTAGATGAAGGTGGGGTTGAAAGTGATAGGTGATGAAGGGAGACAGAACGCCTCATCTACTGCATCCTTTAAACTCAGTGTGGTCTTCTCTACATTGGCGAGACATACGTGGATCATTTCAGAGACCATCGCTGGAACAGCCACATTGACCAACTCCACCACCTTGTGGCTGAACACTTTAACTCTCCTTTCCACTCTGCCAAGGACATGAGAGTCCTGGGCCTCCTCCATCGCCAAACCCTAACCACCCGAAGCATGGATGAAGAAAGGTTCCTCTTCTGTCTTGGGACCCTCCAACCACAGGGGATTAATGTAGATTTCACCAGTTTCCCCATTTCCCCTAACTCCACCTTATCCCAGTCCAATATTCCAACTCAGCACACTCCCCCTTTTGAACTTTCCTATGTGTTCATCTTCCTTCCCATCAATCTGGTCCACCCTCCTCTCCAACC
Source organism: Chiloscyllium plagiosum (assembly GCF_037043375.1). Taxonomy (NCBI): domain Eukaryota; kingdom Metazoa; phylum Chordata; class Chondrichthyes; order Orectolobiformes; family Hemiscylliidae; genus Chiloscyllium; species Chiloscyllium plagiosum. The sequence goes on from NW_028270177.1 coordinate 73,254,521, forward strand.
TAAACCTTTCAGCCTCACCTTTAAGTACTTATTAGGTCAAAGGAAGCAGCTTAGGAAAATGCCAAGTGTTGTAGTAAGCCAATGGATTCGGAGAAATGTAGGACCCAGCAACGGATGACCAAGAAACTGAGAAGGAAATCAAAAAGCGAAACAGCATGCAAACAAAAGAAAACCATAAAGACTGCTAAAGAAAAAAACATAAAGACTGCTAAAAAAAAAAGACTGCTAAAAAACAAATACATCAGTGAATGAAACAAAAGTAAAAACAAAGGTCAAATGTGGAACAGTAGGTGTGCGGACAGGGTAATTTATTGAAGAGAATAGAGAAATCATAGTGGAAAGAAACAGTTTCTTTGTGTCTATCTTCAAGGCAGAATATCGAGAAATTTTCCCAGAAATATCAAGTGACCATGGGACTTCTGTAAGTAAAATCTAAGATCATTCTTATCAATGTTGAGGCCATCTTTTAAAAGGAAGCTAGATTGAGTATTTCTAAATCTAACAGATCAGATGTACTTCATACAAGAATTTCAGAGGAAGCAGCAATAGACGTATTGATTGCATCTCAGATTTTCATGTTATTTTCCAATACATTCTGGAAAGATATTTAGCCAATCTGGATATGGCAAAAGTTATAAATATTATCCAACAGTTTCAGAAAGGATGAAATGGAGAGTGGTGAACTACAGATCAGTAACTTGTAATCCGCGGTCGGGTGTCTCTTGGACTGAATTACAAAGAACGTGTCGGTGGATATATAGAAGGTAATGGGAAAACTGGGGAGGATGATCATGCATCGCTGAAACTAAAATCATAAGTGGCAAACATTTTTTGGAATGGTGCGAAGATGATTCTTGTGGACGTACGCAAAGAGGAGCTAATGGATAACGTATGGTTGGATATTCAGGAGGATCTTTTTTTCAGAACTCTCCCACTAACATCATAAGAAAAGTTAAAGTGAAAGGAATTGGGAAGAACGCATGCAAATAGGAACCGAAAAATTAGGTTAACATTCATGTGTATGTAATTGCAATATAGAAGATGTCGTGCACCAGCTGCATATAGTGTTGCTGAGACTAAACTTAGAGTATTGTGTACCATTTGGAGTCCCAATCTAAGATAGAGTAACTGACGAGAGAGGAACTGCAAAAGATATTTTCCAGACTAATCCATAAAATGGCAAGATTGTCTGATGGGGAAACTCAGCCTGTGGTCTCGAGTTTCAAAAGATGAGAGGTGATTGTAGTGAAACATAGAAACTTAGAAACATAGAGGGGACTGAATAACAGAGGGACATGGAGAAGTGCAAGTAGGCGAGATTAGGGAGAATCCCACGGTATTCTACACGGACAAGTAGAACAGAATAATCAGCAAACAGTTAGTGTCCATTAGAAACCAAAGGGGCAATCAGTGCGTCAACCCGGAGAACATTGATAGATTGGTACATGTAAACATCACAGCTGTTTTACTTGGGAGAAGGAGGATGCAGGTACAGAATTCGAGAAGATGGACTGGAAAGCTCTTGAAGAGATTCATGTAAAATACGAGCAGGGGTTTGAGGCTCTGTCTGATATAAAATTCGACCAATCCGCAGGTCTGGATACTGTTGGAGTCAAGGGAGGAGTCTTTAATTGTATTCTGACCAGAGGGGAGTTGCCAGAGGACTGGAGAGCAGCTGATATGATTCCACTTCACAGTAAGGGTGGTAGAGATTTGCCAAGGTAACTATGGACGAGCGAGTATTAGATCACTGTTAGGGAAACTACTGGAGAAAATAGAGAAGGAGAAAATCCAACTCCAATCAGAGTCGCAAGGTTTGATCAGGCATAATCATCATGACTTTATCAGAGTGAAGTCACGCCTAATGAATTTGATTGAATTACTTTAAGGAGGTCGCTTATTTAGTTTTGCAGCAAGATCTTTGACAAAGTTCCACATTGGAAACTGAAAAAAATAAAGTAAAATCTCACAGTATCAAAGATAACTTGACAAGTTACAACGAAAATTGTCTTAGTGTCAGGAGGCAGAGGGTGGTGGGAGAAGGCTGTTTGTGTGACTGGAGACCAGTGTCCCCTGGTGTACCACAGAGATCAGTGCTGTGTCCCTTATTGTTTGTAGCATTCATAAATGGTATAGATGTGAATCTGGAGAGGCGGGGGGGGGGGGGGGGTGTTGGTGGGTGGAGGGGTGGGAGTTGTGATAAGTAAGTTTGTGTTTGACATAAAGATTGGCCGTGTGGTTGGCAGTGAGGAGGAAGTTCCGATTTTACAGGAAGATTCGAGTGGAATGATCAGATGGGCAGATCAATGGAAGCTGGATTGTGATCCTGATAAATATGAGGTGATGTACTTTGGAAGGAGGAACCAGACATGGGGTTTACACAATGATTGGCAGCACACTAGGGAGCTCAGAGGGTGTTTCTCCACACATCCCTGAATGTGACTGAACAGGGTAATGGATAAGTTAAGAATTGAACCTTGGGTGTAGCTTTTATTAATCAGGGAGTAGATTATAAGTGCTATACAGGGCTTGGTTTAGTCCATGATGGAGTGCTGCATGTCGTTCTGGGAGCCTCATTACAGGAAGGATGTGATTGTACTGGAGGGGCTTGCAGAGGAGATTCACCAGGATGTTCCCTGGGAAGGAGCATATCAGCTATGGAGAGATGCTGGATAAGCTCGGGTTGTTTACTTTGGAGCAGAGGAGGCTGCGGGGGATGTGATTCAGAAGGATAAGTTAACAAGGGGCATGGACAGGGTGGATAGACAGTAGCTGTTCCTTTAAGACAGAGGGTCAAGAACCAGGGAGCACACCTTAAAGTGAAGGGTTTGACATTCAGAGAGGATTTAAAGATTACTTTTTTTTCACCCAGAGTGTGTTGAGGTCTGGAATGTACTTCCTGAGAGAGGAGTTATCACGGCTAACCTCTCAACCGTGAAGTGTACTTGGAAGTGTCATAACATTCAAGGCTATGTACCTGGTGTTGGAAAGTGGGACTAATATAGATCGTGCTGTATTTCTGTTGGTACAGAGACTATGTTCCTGTGCGTGTATGATGTGGAGCTGAGCAGCTTAAGACAGGAATTGATAGGTTTCTGAAGATAATGTTCACAAAGGTTATAAGGGTGAACTGTTATAGATTGTCAAATTATGTCAATATGAGAAGCATGAAAAAATAGTGTGGGTTCCTTCTAGTTTGAAACTAGAGAATGGAGAATGGGAAACAGGGAAATGGCAGAACTATGAATCCACTACTTCAGTTCTGTCTTCACAGAAATTTCTGACAATACCAGGAAAACCAAGTCTGGTGTGGGAAAACGAAATAGTACATGGAACATAGAACATAGTAAGTAAATGGTTTGGGAGAAATTATTGGGACTGAAAGTAATGGTCATATACAACACTAACATAGATTTGTAAAATGGGAATTATGTTTGAGAAACTGATTGGGAGACAAATGAAAGAGAAGCAATGGAGGTAAAACACGTGGATTTTCAGAAAAAGTTTGGTAAAGCTCCAAGCCCAGTTTGCAAAATCAAATCTTAGTGGATTGGGGCGAATATATGGACATGCTTCTAGAATGGGACAGCTGGCAGGAAACAGTGAATAGAAATAAACAGACTTGTGAAGCAACAGCCTGACATTGTCTTTAAGGTATGATTCTGTGAGTATGACCATGTCCCAGACACCCCATCACCTTCCCTGGATATCTCCTGTTTCACCAGCAGGACAGACACAGCAGAAGTGGTGGCACAGTGGGATACAGTTGGAAGGGAATTGCTCTGGGAGTCCTCAACAGTGTCTCTGTATCCCATGAAGTCTCATGGCGTTAGTTTACACATGGGAAAAGAAACCTCCTGCTGTTTACCATGTACCAGCCTCTCTCAACTGATGAGTCAGTACTCCTCCATGCTGACCAACACTTGAAGGAAGCACTGAGGGTGGCAAAGGCACAAAATGTACTCTGGGTGGGGGATGTCAATGTCCACAAAAAGAGTGGTTCAGCAGCAGCATTACTGATCGAGCTGGTTGGGTCCGAAAGGATATAACTTCTCGACTTGGTCTGCGGCAGGTGCTAAAGGAACCATCAATACGGATAAGCCATATTTGACCACAGCCTTATTAATCTGACAGTTGCAGAAGTATCTGTCCATGATGTATCGGGTAAGAGTGACCACCGCATAGTCGTTGTGGAGACAAATTCACATCTTCACATTGAGAATAACCTCCACCATTTTCGGTGGTACTATCACGGTGCTAAATAGGACAGATTAGAACAGATCTAACAGCTCAAGTCTGGGTTTCCATAAGGTGTTGTGGGTCATCAATAGCAGCAGAATTGTACTCCCGCATAACCTCACGGCCTGGCATATCCCCCTCACAACAATTACCATCAAGTCAGAGGATCAACCTCGATTCAATGGATTGTGCAGGAGGGCAGGAGCAGCACAGGGCATACCTGAAAATGGTGTGTCAGCCTGGTGAAGCCACGAACCAGAATTACCTGTGTCCCAAACAGCATAATCAATAAGTGATAGACAGAGCTAAGTGACCCCACAAGCAACGGATCAGATCTAAACTCTGCAGTCCTTCTACTTCTAGTTGAGAATAGTTATGGACAATTAAACAAGTCAATGGAGGAGGAGATCCCTATCCTTAATGATGGAAGAGCCCAGCACATCAGTACAAAAGATAACGTTCATGCATTCGCAACAATCTTCAGTCAGAAGTGCTGAGTGGATGATCCATCTCATCCTCCTCCAATGATCCTCAGGAATTCAGTTACCAGTCATCAGCCAATTTGGTTCACTCCATGCGATATCCAGATTCAGTTAGAGACACTGGATACCCCAGAGGGTACATACCCTGACAACATTCTGGCAATAGTACTGAAAAGTTGTTCTCCAGCCCTTGTCACTGCCCTAGCTAAGCTGTTCCAATACTGTTACAACAACGACATTTCCCCAATTGCATCGAAAATTACCCCAAATATCTCCCATGCATAAAAAGCAGAACAAATCCAATCCGGCCAGTCACCACCCCATCAGTCTACTCTCGATCATCAGTAAAGTGGTGGAAGGTCTCAGTGCTTTTAAGCAGCACCTGCTCAGCAATAACCTGGTCAATGACACCCAGTTTGGGCTCCAGCAGGGCCACTCAGCTCCTGATCTCAGTAACTTGATTCAAACATGGACAAAAGAGCTGAATTCCAGAGGTGGGGTGAGAGTGATAGCCCTTTAAATCAAGGTTTCCTTCGACCAAGTGTGGCATCAAGGGGCCTGAGCAAGATTAGAATCAATGGGAATCAGGGGCAAACTTCCCGCTGGTTAGAATCATACCTGACACGTAGGAAGATGGTTATGGTTGATAAAGGCCAGTCAACTGAGCTCCAGGACAAGTCTGTAGGAGTTGCTCGGGCAGTGACCTAGGCCCATACATCTTCAGGGCTTCTTCATCAATGGCCTTGCCTCTATTATAAGGTAAGAAGTGGGGATGTTCACTAATGATTGTACAATGTTCAGCAATGTTTGTGGCTCCTCAGATACTGAAGCAGGCCATGTCCAAATGCGACAAGATCTGGACAGTATCCAGGCTAACAAGTGGCAAGTAATATTCACGCCACACAAATGCCACACCGTCACCATCACCACTAACATAAAATCTAACCACTGCTGCTTGGCATTCATTGGTGTTACTGTCACTGAATCCACAGTGGGCTGCAGCGGTTCAACAAGGCAGCTCACCACCACCTTCTCAAGGGGCAACCAGTGACAGCCAATCACACCTAGATTGACGAAATAAATATTATTTAAAAAAAATAACAGAAGAAGGTTGCTGGGATATCATAGAGATCGGTACTCAGGCCCCAACTGTTCACAGTACTCATCAAACATTTGGTTGTGGGAATCAAATGCAATATATCCCAACCTGCTGACAGAACTAAAGGATGTTGGATTGTGAGTGGGTGAGGAGGCTGTAAAAAAGCTTCAAGGTGACTAAGACAAGTGGAGTGAATGGGCAAATACGTAGCAGATGGAGAGCAATGTGGGTAGAGGTGATGGTGTGCCCTTTGTTGGGAACAATAGATTGGAAGCCTATCGTTTGAAAAGGGATTGTTTGAAACATGTTGATCTCCAAAGGGACACATGCTCCTTTTTGTTGTTTCCTTCTTCGCAGCCCTCCGGGGTCCCTGCAGCACAGTGAGTTCTGAAGCCAGAAGTCAATACTGGGAATGGCATTGGCACCCTGACCAGGGTACATAGACCCACAAAGTGGGGAGCTGTAACATTGCAAAGGATCTGGATCTCCCTGTACACCAGTCACTGAAAGCAATATTGCAGGAAAGAAAGCAGTTAGGAAGATCAGTGGTGTGCTGACCTTAATTCCAAAGGGATTTGGGTCCAGGAGTAAGGGTGTCGTACTGCAGTTATACAGGGCCTTGGTGACTCCCCATCTAAAACACTGTGCAGTATTGTGTGCGGGTTTGATCTCTGTACCTTCATAAAGGACAAATCTGACATTGAGGGAGAGCAGCGAAGGATAACCAGACTGATTTTTGTGATGACAGGCTTGTTGTGGGAGCAGAGTTTGGGGCGACTGGGCCTGCATTCCATGGGGTTTAGGAAAATGGATGGAGATCTCAGTAAGTTATATAAAGCACTGACAGGGTGAGACGGATTGGAAGCAGCGATGATAATTCCCCAGGCTCTGGTGTCTAAAACAAGGGGCCACAGTATTAGGTACAGACAGGCCATTCTGCAATGAGATGAGAATAAATGTCTGCACTCAGCGACTGGTGAACCTGGGGAATGCACTCGAACCTGGAAGCCAGGACATTGAATATAAATAAGGATTTATAGACAGAAAAGGAATGGTGGGCGAGCAGGAGAACGGTGTGGAAATAAAGGGCAAGCTATCATTATATTGAATTGGGTAGCAAACTCGATGGACCAAAGGGTCTATTGCACTTCCTATTTTATAGCTTCCCAAGGTTAATCACATTAACGGATATATTAATTGTGTGGGATAAGTGCATTGTGGAGATGTTTGAACAGGAACGATAATGAGGAAGGCTCAATGTGTTGTATGGCCTACTCCATTCCTGATGTTTCTGTATAGTCTGTGGGAAAGCTCTGTAAATGTTGAGAGGGAGAGGGTACAGTCGGAAGTGACAGCATTTCTGTTGAATAAAGGGAATTATGGAGCTATGAGGGAGGAGCTGGCCAAAGTTCAATGGTGCAATACCTTAGCAGGGATGACCGTGGAGGAACAATGGCGGATATTTCTGTGTATAATGCAGAAGTTGCAGGATCAGTTCATTCCTAAAATGAAGAAAGATCCCCTTCATAAATCCATGCTGACTCTGACCTATCCTGTTACTACTATCCAGATGTGCCGTAATTTCATCCTTAATAATAGATTCCAGCATCTTTCCCAACACTGAGGTCAGACTAACCGGTCTATAATTTCCTGCTTTCTCTCTCCCACTTTTCTTAATAACATTGGCCACCCTCCAATCCGCAGGAACTGATGCCGAATCTATCGGACTCTGGAAAATAATCACAAACGCATCCACGATTTCCCGAGCCACCTCCTTCAGTACCCTGGGATGTAGACCATGGGCGTCCGTGGTTGACGAGGGATGTTAAGAAACATATAAAGTTAAAAGAGAAAACGTATAATATAGCAAAGATAAGTGGGAAAACGGAGGATTGGGAAGCTTTTAAAGAACAACAGAGGATTACTAAGAAGGAAATAAGCAGAGAAACAATGAGGTACGAAGGTAAACTGGCCAATAATATAAAGGAGGATAGTAAAAGCTTTTTTAGGTATGTGCAAGGCAAAAAAAATGGTGAGGACAAAAATTGGTCCCTCGAAGACAGAAACAGGGGAATATATTACTTGGAACAAAGAAATGGCAGAAGAATTAAATGGGTACTTCAGATCTGTGTTCACTGGGGAAGACACAAGCAATCTCCCTGAGGTAACAGTGGCTGAAGGACCTGAACTTAAGGGAATTTATATTTGCCAGGATTTGGTGTTGGAGAAACTGTTAGGTCTGAAGGTTGATAAGTCTCCGGGGCCTGATGGTCTACATGCCAGGGTACTGAAGGAGGTGGCTCGGGAAATCGTGGATGTGTTGGTGATTATTTTCGAGAGTTCGATAGATTCGGCGTCAGTTCCTGCGGATTGGAGGGTGGCCAATGTTATACCACTTTTTAAGAAAAGTGGGAGAGAGAAAGCAGGAAATTATAGACCAGTTAGTCTGACCTCAGTGGTGGGAAAGATGCTGGAGTCTATTATTAAGGATGAAATTACGGTACATCTGGATAGTAGTAACAGGATAGGTCAGAGTCAGCATGGATTATGAAGGGGAAATCATGCTTGACTAATCTTCTGGAGGATGTAACTCTGAAGATGGATGAGGGAGATCCAGTAGATGTTGTGCACCTGGACGTTTTTTTTAGATTACGTTACAGTGTGGAAACAGGCCCTTCGGCCCAACAAGTCCACACCGACCCGCTGAAGCGCAACCCACCCATACCCCTACATTTACCCCTTACCTAACACTACGGGCAATTTGTCATGGCCAATTCACCTGACCTGCACATCTTTGGACTGTGGGAGGAAACCGGAGCACCCGGAGGAAACCCACGCAGACACGGGGAGAATGCGCAATCTCCACACAGACAGTCGCCTGAGGCGGGAATTGAACCCGGGTCTCAGGCGCTGTGAGGCAGCAGTGCTAACCACTGTACCAACGAGTCTTTCAGAAAGCTTTTGATATAGTCCCACATATGAGGTAAGTGAGCAAAATTAGGGCGCATGGTATTGGGGGCAAAGTACTAACTTAGATTGAAAATTGGTTGACAAACAGTAGTGATAAATGGCTCCATTTCGGAATGGCAGGCATTGACCAGTGGGATACCGCAGGGATCCCTGCAGGGGCTGCAGCTTTTTACAATATATGTTAATGATATAGAAGATGGTATCAGCAATAACATTAGCAAATTTGCTGATGATACAAAGCTGGGTGTGAGGGTGAAATGTGATGAGGATGTTAGGTGATTACAGGGTGACCTGGACAAGTTAGGTGAGTGGGCAGATGGATGGCAATTGCAGTTTAATGTGATAAGTGTATGGTTATCCACTTTGGTGGCAAGAACAGGAAGGTAGATTACTACGTCAATGGAATCAATTTAGGTGAAGGGGCAGTACAGAGAGATCTGGGTGTTCTTGTACACCAGTCAATGAAGGTAAGCATGCAGGTACAGCAGGTAGTGAAGAAGGCTAATAGCATGCTGGCCTTCATAACAAGAGAGATTGAGTATAGAAGCAAAGAGGTTCTTCTGCAGCTGTAGGCCCTGGTGAGACCACACCTGGAGTACTGTGTGCAGTTCTGGTCTCTAAATTTGAGGAAAGACATTCTGGCTATTGAGGGAGTGCAGCGTTGATTCACGATGTCAATTCCTGGAATGGTGGGAATACCTTACACTGAAAGACTGGAGCGACTAGACTTGTATACCCTTGAGTTTAGAAGACTGAGAGGGGATCTGATTGAGACATATAAGATTATGACAGGATTGGACACTTTGGCAGCAGGAAACATGTTTCCGCTGATGGGTGAGTGCCGAATCAGAGGACGCAGATTAAAAATACGGGGTAGACCATTCAGGACAGAGATGAGGAAACACTTCTTCACCCAGTGAGTGGTGGCTGTGTGGAATGCTCTGCCCCAGAGGGCAGTGGAGGCCCAGTCTCTGGATTCATTTAAGAAAGAGTTGGAGAGAGCTCTCAAAGGTAATGGAATCAAGGGTTATGGAGATAAGGCAGGAAGAGGATAATGATTAGGAATGATCAGCCATGATCATATTGTATAGCATTGCAGGCTCGAAAGGCAGAATGGCCTACTCCTGCACCTTTTGTCTATTGTCTATCGTCTATTGTTGTCACAAGCTCTCAGATTTTAGGAAGGAGGTCTCTGCAGTGTCAACAGGACTGTTTCCCGTCCCCTTTATCCGATACTGAGGCTGGGGTCAGGTTTTCTGTCCAGGTTTATCCTTTAAGACCTCAGAGCAATTTGACACAATAGAGTGTGTTGTTGGCTGATTCAGAGATCATTGAAAAGTTTTATCCCATGTCTATGTGTCTGCAGTCACAGATAATCATAGATAATCATAGATAACAAACAGCTATAGACCCAGCCTCCAGTCTGACAAGCATCCTTCCACTGAATCCTCTGCTTCCTACCAACAACCCAACTGTGTATCCAATTGGCCAGGTCCCCCAGCATTCCACGCGATGTAACCTTCCTGAGCAGCCTGCCATGTGGAAGCTTATCAAATGCGTTACTGAAATCCATAGAGACTACGTCTACCGCTCTGTCCTCGTCAACCTTCCTTGTCACTTCATCAAAGAACTCTAACAAATTTGGGAAGCATGATCTCCCACTCACAAGTCTATGCTGACTGTGCCGAATCAAACCCTGTGTAATTAATGGGTGCAGTCAATGGTATGCTGTCCTTCATTGTAAGATGATTCGAGTAAATAAGTAAAGCCATTTTCCTGCAGTTGTAGAGCCATGCTGAGAGAGTGTTTGAGGCACTCTGTACAGATTTGATCTCCTTTGTAAGGAATGATCTCCTTACCACAGACACAGGTGATGGTAACATGAGGATAGAGTGAAGAAGCTGAGTGTTTAATCTGTAGAGCTGTGAGAGATGAGGAAATGGTGATGCTGAAACACGAGGAGTGGCAGCGATCACTTATTTCCAAAAGAGACATTGACAGGGAGAGAAATTCCATACTTTACACAGGATTAATTGGTTTGATATATTGTCATTACAGAGAAACACTTTATTTATGAGCAGTGGAGGCAGATCACAGTAAGCATAGCCAGACAGATCAAAGGGTGGAAATAGACTTGGACAGAGTAAGGCATACAGGTTACACTGCACAGGACATGCACGAGACAAGGTCAACATGAACACGGTCAGCATTATTTGAACATAGAGAGTCCATTCATCAATCTAACGTGACTATCCTAATAGTATATGCCTTAATTAACTCTCCCCACGTTATTGTGCAGTCGGCATGTGAGCCCGTACTGAATGCCATGTTGCTTACAATTCCCAACAGCAGCCACAATACCTTCGATCTGAAACAGGTAGCCATTCCCAGCAGCTTCCGCCCTGCATAAAGAACATCAGGCTGTTTTCTCAGAGATGGAAGATGCCTTCTTCAGACTTCACACAAGACATGAAGCTTCTCTGCTCACCACTAGAAAACCACGTTTTAGTCCCACGTGTGTATCATAAGCAATGGAGCCATGAGGAACAACGTGGAACAGTCTGTGAAGCCTCTGCTCCACTTGTTCATCATGTTGGAGCATCATTTAGGAGAAACTTAAGACTGCCGATGCTGGAGATCAGAGTTTCCAGCATCTGCAGTCATTGTTTTTACAAAGTTGATTTTAACCCTACTGCGAATCCTCTTGCAAGGATACCTACCTTGAAGAAGTTTGCCTCCTCGAAGGGCTTTTGCCCGAAACGTCGATTTTACTGCGCCTCTGATGCTGCCTGAACTGCTGTGCTCTTCCAGCACCACTAATCCAGGATCAGAGTAGAGCGTCGATTGCTGGAAAAGCACAGCAGGTCAGGCAGCATCCGAGAAGCAGGAGAATCGACGTTGCATGAATAAGTCATTCATCAGGAATCAGCATCAATTACCTCATTCTGCCTCCGTGTAAGTGTATTGAGGTGGGAATGGCCTCCTACTGTTCATGTATAAGTGACTCAAGGGGCTGATTGGCTTCTTCCTCGTCCGATTGGACTGGGCCAAGGGCCTGACTGGGTTACCCCTGGTTCCTGTTTGATAGCTCGATGTACTGACAAGTGTGATGATGCTGTAGCTTTACGAGGTTATTTTGTCCTGGTTTCTTTTAAGAGAGAGATTGAACGATCGTTACCAAGCTGGTTAGTTAAGACACTTGAGTAACAGCGAGGGAGGCCTTAGGTTTATTTTAATGCAGCCTGAATGGGTGTGGCCAGCTCTCACAGATTAGGATCTCTGGGTTTTGGTTTCTCAGTAACATCAAAAACTATAGCGGTCTCAACAGCTATGGAAGCTTCAGGGAATGTCTCCTGGCTGCTACTCTCACTGAATTTTCTCTTGATGCTGTCACATTGCATCTGGAACAGACCCTTTATATTTCCTTTAAAATAAGAAAACATTAGAAGCAAGGCTATTGCCTTCCAATATTTCGAGGGGCTCTGGTGTGGCCCATCACACTAGACTCCTTCTCTTCCTGAGTAATAGGCTAGAGGCACTGAATGGGTTGTCCCTGTTCTTCTCCAATAGTGTCAATGGGCTGAATGACTTCCTCATATTCCTGTGAAGTGCTGAATGAACTCTTATTTTACTGTGGCAATAGGCAGTGCAGTTACATGAATGTTACTGACACGTTAACAGCACAACTCTCAATGGAGTCTGGGTCTTGCTGCACATGGACACAGACCAGTTCAGGAGCTGAGGGGGGACAAAATGTTCTGAACATTGTGGAATCTTCAGTGACCATCCCCACTTCTGATCTTATTTTGGTGAGAGTGGGGTTGGGAGACATTGATGAAACAGCTGAAGCTGTTTGTGAAGAGGAAGCTACTCTGAGGATCTCGCACAGAGCTGACCCAGGACTGAGATGATGAACATCTTCCTTTGTGCCATGTTTGACTCCAAACACTGGAGAGTTTACTCTGATTCGCATTAAGTCCAGTTTTGTTAAGTTCCTTGATGTCAACAGAAGGCAACCACTGCCTTGATATCAGGGCGAGTCCACTTTACCTGAACCCTTGTCTCAACCTCTTTTGTTCATATCAATAAACCATGATATAGGAGCAGCAAGTGTTTTCATCAAACAGGTGGGATTCAATGTCAGGATTTCTGTTCTCAAGAGTGTTCGGGGAGTGAGATGACTGAAATTATTTGAAGAGGAGTTAGATGGATATTGATCTGTCAGAGAGATGATGGCTATGAGGAATTGGGTATTAAAGAGAATTTCAGACCGAGAGCAGATCAGCCACAATCTTAGTGAAGGACAAGGCAGGCTTGGGGAGTGAACGACCTGCCCCTGTTTCTGATGCTCTCACATTCTATTATTGGAAAGGTAGTGGGTGTTATTTTCATGAATGTTATGTTATTACATATTGCAGTCAGGGAGACCAGAGGATTTTGTGAGCTATCGCTGGGTGAGGTATGTGGGCTGTATTCACAGTGAATCTGGGTCTACAACATGACCAACAAATGGAGCACAAGTTGCAGAGAGGGGAAGCTCTGTAAAGAGAGATGAGGAGCCTCTTTCATAAACAGCCTGGGTTTTCCAATTACATTTCCCAAATCACCTCACATCGTGTGTGACAGTCTTGAGAGATTGAATAGTCTCCTCTGTTTCTGTGCACCAGGTTATAGGAGTAAGTAGCCTCCAACTGCTCCTGTCAACAGGTTTGATGGGCTGAATGGAACACAGAAAAATGGGACTGAAGAGCAGGAGTGGGTCATTAGATACTTTGAGCCGTTTCCACCAGACACTAAGATTGTGGCTGATCAAGTTGGGGTCTCAGCTCCACTTTGCTCTCTATATCCCATTATCCATGACTCACTTCTCTGTCAAATATTTACCTAATGCAGCTTTCAATCAATGTGAGCATGGAGGCACGATAAACTTCCAGTGAAGAGAATTCCCACTTGAAAGGTCCTTTCAGAATTATTCGTCATCCTTTTTATAGAATCAGAGCGTCATGCAGAACGGAAACAGACCCGTTAGTCCAACCTGTTCACTCCGATCAGATATCAAACCTGATCCAGTCCCATTTGCCAGCATTTGGCCAATATCCCTCCTCTTTCAGATACTTTTTAAATGTGCGATTGTAACTGCCTTCACCACTTCCTCTGACAGCACTTTCTGTACACACACCACTCTCTGTGTGTAACATTTACCTTCAGGTCCCTTCTAAATCATTCGCCCTCTCCCCTTCAACCTATGCTCTCTTGCTCTGGACTCCCCTACACTGGGGAGCAAAACGTGGCTGTTCAGAATATCTATGCCCCTGATGATTTTATAAATCTCTATAATGTCACCCCTCAACCTCTGACACTCCAGGGAGAAACACCTCACCCTAATCAACCTCTCCCTACAGCTCAAACCTCCAGTCCTGGAACATCTGTGTCTAAATCATTTCTACAGAAAACCGAGTTGCATGCAGTATTTTTAAAGTGGCCTCACCAACATCCTGTACAGATGCACCATACCATCACAACCCCAATATACAATGCTCTGACTGATTAAGGGAGATGTGCCAAATGTGTTCTGTCCAACTCTGTCTACCTGCGGCTCCACTTTCAAGGAACAATGTACCTGCAGCCCTATCCCTTTGTTTCACAACACGCCCCAGGACCTTACCATCAAGTACATAATTCCTGCCCTGGTTTGCATTCACAAAATACAAAATCTCGTATTTATCTAAATTAAACTTAATCTGTCACTCTTTGCCCTTTTGTCCCATCTAATTGTGGTCTTGTTGTACTCTGAGATAATCTACTACACTGCCTTTCTGATGTAATCTGTAAACTTAGTAACAATGGCCCCAATATTCACATCTAAATCCTTTACATAAATGATGAAATGCAGTGAACTCAGTACTGATTCTTACAGCACACTGCTGCTCACAAGCCTCCAGTCTGAAAAATACCCCTCTTCCTTCAAGCCAATTGTGACTAGCGTCCTCTCTATCCCATGTGACCGAACCTTACTCATTTGTCTACCAATCAGAATGAAATACTTGCTATGAAGAGGGGCTGAGTAGGTTAGGTTTATTTTCACTGGAAAAAAAGAGATTGAGGGGGGACTTGATTGAGGTTTACAAAATCATGAAGGGTATAGACAGAGACAAGCTTTTTCCCAGAGTGAAGGATTCAATAACGAGAGGTCGTGCATTCAAGATGAGAGGTGGAAAGTTTAAGGGGGTTACACACGGTAAGTACTTCACACAGAGGGTGGTGGGCATTTTGAACGTGTTGCTAGCAGAGGTGGTAGAGGCAGACACGGTAGATTCATTTAAGAAGAGTCTGGACAGATGCATGAGTAGGTGGGAGCAGAGGGATACAGATGCTTAGGAATTGACCGACAGATTTAGACAGTACATTTGGATCGGCTCAGGCTTGGAGGGCTGAAGGGCCTGTTCCTGGGCTGGAAATTTTCTTTGCTCTTTGTTCTTTAAATGAACACCTTGCTGAGGTCCATATAGACAATGTCACACAAACTGCCTTCATCAATCTTCTTTGTCACCTCTTCAAAAAACTCAACCGATTTAATGAGACATGATTTCCCATGCAGAAAGCCATGTTGTCTACCCCGATCAGCCCTTGCCTTCCTAAATGTATGTAAATGCTATCCCTCAGAATCCCCTCCAACAACTTACCCACCACTGACATCAGGCTCACCCGTCTATAGTTCGTCGGCTTTTTGGGTCACTGTTTCCTTTCCTTTGAAACAGACAAAAAAAATCACAAAGATACGGAATGAAACACAAAGAACACAGAGTACCCACAAACCTCATTCTATCCAAACAAGGCTCAACGAAAATGTGTGCAAAAGTTGCAATAAACAAACGCTTAACACGGAGTCAAAAAAAAAGAGGCTATCAGATCCAAATTAGAAGCGTGAAAAAGAGACAGAGTTCCAGTATTACTGATTTACCCCAGCAGTCTTTCTTCACACACAAAACTGCTGAATTGACGACAGCAAAAATTCAGTTTCCAGGACTGACCACTCCCCTTTCCTTATACAGGTTACCTCTGAACGGTAAAAGCTTTGGCCTGAAGACTCATTTGTTTACATATAAACAGAGCCTTTCAGTAAACCCTTTCATCTTTGTGCCACATTAATCGATTTGGAATTTGGGTTAATCTCTGAAAACAATCAAGGACACAGTATCCGTTAGAAAACGAACATTTTCTTTTTAAAAAAAGGACAAGCTTTTTGACTGTGCACTCTTTATATTCCGATGGTATACTGTCACATTCATCTTCTGTCATGGGTTAGTACAATGAACGGAATGCACACTGTCTGACATTCACTCACAGTCACTCACACACTCATATACTCCAACAGACTTCCTTACACTTACAATCTCACGCAACCACACACACAAATTCTGACTCTCCCTCACTCACTCTTTCACACACACTTCCTCGCATTCCTTCTCTCTTTCTCCCACTCATTCTTCCCCAAATATTCACTCTTTCACACACACTCTCTCCAGGAGGTGTTGGCGCACTGCATCTTTAAGAGAGTTAAGCGCTGGAAGAAATACGTGACCACTCCAAGTGTTCTCAATAAGGTAACAATGCAACACTGAGTCAAATGTTAGATTGGCTTTACTGCCTGGAAATTACAAAAGAGACTCAATTAGGCCAATCATTTTAAATTATATCCCAAAAATACCAAACACAACTCAGTATAAATTTAGTATCTTGATATCTTAAAAGTCAATGTCTCAATCCAATCCTTTGTGGTAAAAGGCCGGGGAAAATTGATCAGTCGAGAGGAGAACCGCTAAGCTACCAACAAGTAAAGGCTGACTGAAAAAATCACTCTCTTCAAGGTATCTTTATCGATCCATAACCTGTGAAGCGGAATCCGAAAAAGAAGAAAAGAAGACAGAGATTCAGAGACAATAAAAAGCTGCCTGGTTTTGAGATAAGAAGTTTTATTTTGTAATTCTTATTTGGTATTTTTGTCTGACTCGTGTTGTGGAAGGAGCAGGTAAACGATAGGTTAGAGTAAGCGGTTGCAAATAGTTGTTATTTAATTATTCTCTGTTATACTTTAAGAAATAAAGTTTTTTAATTTACATAGTACTTGGCTATTGAAATTTCACAGAATACTGCACGGGATAAATCTTTTCTGTGTTGCTGCTTTAAATTGAGCAGGAGTGTTTACTCCGCGTCTTGACACAAACATTCTCGCACGCACGCTCCCTTGTGCATACTCACGCTCTATCTCTCTCTCTCTCACACACACAGAAATGTACAAATATGAAAGTAATAATTCTTCCAAGCCTTTTTCTTCATTGCAGATACATTATATAATTGTATAAAAACCCAAAACTTGTGTCGCAGTAGATTAATGATTAATTCCTCACTTCGTATTAAAAGCAGCTTATCGCCGTGTTGAAACTCAGAGACAAATTCTGACCAATTTCTCACAGCTACAAGTCAGTCTGTCACCTGAGATGTCAGATTCTGTTCATTTCTATCATGTTTCTTGATTGAAGTTTTGAAATTTAGACAAACTGAAAATACTTAATTATCCCAGGGTAGTAACATCAAACTGACTCTGGAATTTGCATCTTAATCAATTGGAACTTGCAGCACCTTTATAACAGTTCACCCCATCCTGCTAGTGCAGAATGTGCAATTTAGGAATGTATGAATGATTCAAGATTGAGCAGAACTCAGATAATCGGGCATTTTACTTTTTTTTCAGAGCAGCCCCTTCATGTTAGCACAGAAATGACATTGACTTGATAATTCTGGGAATGCAGGAAAGAAAAGGACATCGGAGTTTGCTTCATTGAGTCACTCTCAATCCCATACCCATTCTCTTCCTTTTAACCCAGGTATCTACACTGACTCTGTCTGCCATAAAAAACCACGGTACATTCCGTGTGTTCACAGCTAACAACATTGAGGGGCATGCAGGATTCAAAGCGAACAAGCTGCCTCACCTAAACCTCGCAGAAGTGCTGAAGAATGGGCTTGGATGCAAGGTAAAACTGTCCCTTCAGTATCTACGTTGGACACTCCCAGGACAGGGAGAGCACAGGGAGCTCTCTCGATGAGTTCATAGTCAAATATTTGAGGAACAAGCATCGTCCAAGCAAAGATGGAACGTTTAAAATGAGCTAATCTCTCTACATCTCTCACAACTAAGTACAGACATGGACATACAACGAAACAATGTTCAAATTTCAACTGTGAGACAATAAAGTCTCTATATCACTGACTCAGCATTCTCAAAAAGAACTGAAGTATTCCAATAGTTCAAGTTTTTTTTCGATTCTCTCTGAACTGTTCTGATTCCCTGTCAGGTTCTTGTTTCTCATTATCCACATCAACGGTGGTCCAAAAACGCTTGCACCCGTATTCACATGCACACACTGTCACACTCACTCAATCCAATGTCACACACACATCCCACTGTCACACTCTCTCCCCCACTGTCACATTTAATTCTGGCAAGGTCTCACTTGCCTCCTCAACTGTCACACTTGCTCGCCCACTAACAAACTCGCTCCTCCACTTTCACAGTCTCTCTGCCTGTTGAATTGAAACATATAAAGTACGTTCAGGAGAAGGAAATTGCCATTTTCAGCCCGTACTTGCATTCAGTGTCTTGGACTTGAATGCTTTACTCCTTAGTATTGTACTTTGACTCGATGTTTTCGAAATGTCCAACATCCCAACATTCTTCCCATATCTAATATATCCAGTACCATCAGGATTTTTGTTTCCTTGAAATCTGTCCCCAGCGCGCATTCTTCTAATCACCAATGAACTCTATCCCAGTCGATCTGATTTATTCTTATATGTTTGTCCTGCCATCCCCGAAAACCGGTCCCATTTAAGAGGTTGCTAAAAATTCATCCGTTATCTGGACAAGTCCCATTATGTTTTCCTCATATCATTTAGTCCAATGTAATCCTTTCTTTTTCTGTGGACTTCCACTGAATCCCCAACTCCCCCTTTTTCGAGTCTTAAAAGCTTACTAAGAATCAAAGCATATACAGAGTAAATAACATTTTAAAAATTATACACAGATATAGAAGTCGAAAATAATCATTTTTTCCTCACATTGGTGCCAGAAAAATACAAAAAAACGTGTTATCATTCAACTCGCCGTTTGCAATGGAAGTACATGTCATGATAGAATGTGAAACAACTGCAAGTACGAAAAAGTAAGGCTCTTCATAGTGGAACAGGAGGGTTTGCTCTTTTGACGTGCAATGCATGCATCCAAACGTTATTGCCAATGTACCTTGAAGGCTGATTTTGTTGTCAGAATAACTTGATACAGGCCTTCTCACTTGGCGCACAGCAGTTCTTCATATATTTTCTGAATGTAGATCCAACTGCTGGGTTATATTCCGTGTGCAAAAATAACTAACGTCACTTCTCAGATCCTAAGTTATTTCATATTCTCTGCTGAATATTTTGGTGAGAATTCAAACTTCGCTTCCTGGATAAATTGTGCCGTCTTAAGGTTTGCCTTATGGCCACTCCAAAGGGAAATCGCGTGCCTGAGTGAAAGTTAAGCATGTTACTTCTGCAGCGGTTTTGGAAAGACAATAAGTTTCCTTGCTGCCCACTCCCATCAAAATATATCAGCCATCCAGACGATTTTCTGGCACTTCTGCAAAATGAGGTAAAAATGGTAGTGAGCTGCGCTCGTTTCTTTTTGTGAGATTTATGCGTTCTTCCAGCTGAGCTTCTCTACAATTCTGGAGCTGCTCCAACAGGATAAGATGTTTATATAAAGTCAATGTATCCCATCCAGACCATTCATTAATTGACTCGGAGTTTGCTTTCCACCCGTATTTTGCTTTCTATTTAAAATACGTTTTATTGCCAATGGCCCTCCTTTCCACAACTGTAGCCCTTCCGAGAGCATTTTTCAGTCTTTGGAGCTCCTTCAATCAGTACGGTTCTGAGCTTCGATTCTATATTTAATTTCCAGTGATTGGCTTCTTGTATCACATTGCCAAGACTCCATGAATTTTTATTCCAATCGTGGCTTTTTATTTTTAGCTTTTTAGCCAGCTTGAACTGCAAGGCTGCTATGATAATGTTTTTTTATGGATCTACACTTTGACCTTCTAACCCCTATGGGCTGCCAATGGGGAGCTCGGCCAAATTGCCCGATCTGGATCACACCAAGTTATTTGCTAAGTATTCAACTGCTTCAATTTTCTTTTCTTGGCATGTCGTTCAATGATTTCAATCACTTGTGAATGGACCATATCATGAATCCAGGTTAGGTGAATTAGTTATGCTAAATTGCCCATTACTCAGAGGGAAATGAATCTGATTAGTTTCTTCTTCGGAGGGTTGGTGTGGACCTGAAGGTCCTCTTTTCACACTGTAGATAATCGAATCAAAATCCTTCCTGTCCGATATGGTACTTAACGCTGGAATATATAAATGTTTGTTGGCATTGCCGCCCACTATGGCAGGCAGGATTTGAACTCTGACCATGTGGTGTAAAGTATATATGGTCTTGAGGTTTTCTTCTAACGCTTTCTATGCTCTCATAACTCCCTTCTTCAAATGACGCAATTCTTTGGCCCATCTCTCAAATAAGTTTAGATCATGGTCTCATGAATTCTCGATGGGTGTATTCAGATCTGGCTTCCATGTTCCCTTGCTCTGCATTCAACTCCATCTGCCACTTCTCAATTCGTTGGCCCATCTGGTCAAGATCCTGTTTTACTCTGAAGTAACCTTCTTCGCTGACCACTACACCACAAAGTTTGGTGTCATCTGCAAACTTACTAATTGTTCCTCTTATGCTCACATCGAAATCATTTATGTAAACTAAAAGAAAGTGTGGACCCAGCACTGATCGTTGTGGCACTTCACTGCTCACAGGCCTCCAGTCTGAGAAACAACCCTCCACCATCACCCTCTGCCTTCTACCTTTGAGCCAGTTGTGTATCCAAATGGCTAGTTCTCCCTGTATTCCATGGGATCTAACCTTGCTAACCAATCTCCCATGGGGAACCTTGTCCAAAGCCTTACTGAATTCCATACGGATCACATCTACCGCTCTGCCCTCATTAATGCTCTTTGTTACTTTTTCAAATTTCTATCAAGTTTGTGAGACGTGATTTCCCACTCAGAAAGCCAAGTTGAATACCCTTAATCATTCCTAGTCTTTCCAAATACATGTATATCCTGTCCTTCAGGATTCCCTTCAACAACTTGCCAACCACCTACGTCAGGCTCACTGGCCTATAGTTCCCTGGCTTGTCTTTACCACTTTTCTTAAACAGTTGCACCGCGTTAGCCAACCTCCAGTCTTCCAGCACTTCACCAGTGACTATCATTGATGCAAATATCACAGAAAAAAGCCAACGCAATCACTTTCCTCGTTTCCCACAGAGTTCTAGAGTACACCTGATTCTGTCCTAGGGATTTATCCAACTTTATGCGTTTCAGGACATCCAGTACTTCCTCCTCTGTAACGTGCATTTTGGAAGGTGTCACCATCTATCTCCCTACATTCTACATCTTACATATCCTTTTCCACATTTTACTAAAGCAAAATACTCGTTTAGTATCTTCTCCATTTTCTGCGGCTCCACAAAAACGCAGCTTTGCTGATCTTTGAGGGGCTCGATTCTCTGTCTAGTTATCTTTTCATCCGTAATGTACTTGTAACCCCCCTCAGATTCTCCTTAATTCTATTTGCCAAAGCTATCTCATACCGCCTTTTTGCCCTTCTGATTTCCCTGTTAATTATATTGCATTTATATTCTTCTAGGGATTCACTCGATCTATCCTGTCTATACCTTACATATACTTCCTTCTTTTCATAACCAAACCTTCAATTCCTGAAGTGATCCAGAATTCCCTATACCTACCAGCCTTTCCTTTCACACTAACAGAAATAAACTTTCTCTGGATTCGCGTTATCTCATTCCTGATGTCTTCCCACTTTCCATCCGTCCCTTTACATGCGAACGTCTGCCACAGTCAGCTTTTGAAAGTTCTTGCTCATACCGTTAAGATCAGCCTTTCTCCAATTCAGAACTACAACTTTTAGATCTGGGCTACCCTTTTCCATTACTATTTGAAGAACAATGGAATTGTGGTCGCTGGCCACAAAGTGTACCCCCACTGACACCTCAGTCACCTGCCTTGTCTTATTTACCAAGAGTAGGTCAAGTTTTGCACCTTCTCCAGTAGGTACATCCACGTACTGAGTCAGAAGATTTTCTTGTACACACTTAACAAATTCCTCTCCATCTAAACCCTTAACACTATGACAGTTCCTGTCTATGTTTGGAAAGTTAAAATCCCCTACAATGACCACCCTATCATTCTTACAGATAGCTGAAAACTCCCTAAAGGTTTGTTTCTCAATTTCCCTCTGACTATTAGGGGGTCTACATTACAATTCCAATGAGGTGATCATCCCTTTCTTATTTCTCAGTTCCACCCAAAAAACTTCCTTGGATGTACTTCCATGAATATCCTCCTTCAGCACAGCTGTATTGCTATCCCTTATCAAAAACGCCACTTCCCCATCTCTTTTGCCTCCCTTTCTATTCTTCCTGTTACATTTTTATCCTGGAACATTAAGCTGCCAGTCCTGCCCATCCATGAGCCATGTTTCTGTAATTGCTGTGATATCCCAGTCCCATGTTCCTAACCATGCCCTGAGTTCATCCGCCTGCCCTGTTAGACCCCTTGCATTGAAATAAATGCAGTGTAATGTATTAGTCCTACCTGGTCCCTACCTGCCTTGACTCTCTACTGCTCTCAATTGTACCAGTCTCAGATTGATCTCTTTCCTCACTATCTCCCTGGGTCACAGCCCGCCCCACCCCGCCAACAGTACAGGCTTAAAACCTCCCGAACAGCTCTACCAGAATTTCCTCTCATTAGTCCCTTTCCAAGTTTATACAGGTTACGTCGACCACAACAGAGATTCCAATGATGCAAAAACGTGAATCCTTCTCCCATAAAGCAGCTCCTCAGCCATGCATTCATCTGCACTATCCTCCTATTCCTGCCCTCATAGCTCGTAGCACCGGGAGTATTCCAGATATAACTACTCTCGAGAACCTCCATTTTAACTTCCTGCCTAACACTCTGTAATCACCCTTCAGAATCTCAACCTTTTCCCTTCCTATGTCGTTGGTTCAAATGAGGACAATGACCTCTTGCTTGCCCCGTTCCCCTTTGAGAACATTCTGCAGTCTCTCTGAGACATATTTGATCCTGGCACCAGGGAAGGAACACACCATTCTGACTTTTCACTGTTGGGCACAGAAACATCTATCTGTCCCTCGGACTCGAGAATCCCCTCACACAATTGATCTCTTCGAACCCTCGTTGCATTTGAGCCAGTGTCAAAGCCTGAAACTCGGCTGTTCGTGCTACATTCCTCGAGAATCCATCACCAACTACATTTTCGAAAACAGCATACTTGATTGAAATTGGTATAGATACAAAACACTCCTGCACGACGTGCCTACCTCTCTTACCTTTCCTGGAGTTAGCCCATCTATGTGACTGCATCTGAGACTTTCCTACCTTTCTATAACTGCTAACCATCACATAATGTTGCTGTTGAAAATTCATTATTGCTTCTAACAGTCTCTCCAACCGATCCATTTGGAATGATATGATTCGCAACATACAGCATTTATGGCAGATATAATCCGCAGTAACCCTTGAACTTCCTTTAAACTCCCACATCTGACAAGAAGCACATATCACTGTACTAAAGCCATTTTTGCTCCTTCAGATCTACAGACTCAGAAAATAACGCCGTCTTATTCCTCTACAAACACTGCCGCAGGCTAGATAAATAGTTATGGCTTATATTTTAATTTTAATCCAGGGATATATCTCAAAAAATTATATAATCAAAAAGAAACCACTTTACTGAATGCTGGTAGACTTTCTGTTTGCCACTTAAAACAATTAACTTATCTGATTTTGTGCTGTGAACTTTGTCCAAACAGTTCCTCCAAGATCTGCTTTGAATTTCACTCTTTGTTAATTTTCCCAGACGCACTCTGATGTACAGTGATACATGAATTCAAAAAGCAAGTGCAGTACTGTGCAGGTTTACTCTGGTGTCAGTATCTCTCTCTCTCTCTTGCACTGACATCACCACGTGCTTCCTTTGCCTGTTCTTCTGCCTTTTAAAACTGCTGTTATTTTGACATTTTCTCCCGAAGTTCCAAAACAATGCAACAGCTTATAAAACAGTAATTGCTGCTCCTGAAATTCGAGGAAATCACCAACAACACCTAAAACACGTCAAGAAAGGAGCAGCTGTTACAGCCAGAAAGTTTTCCCGTCCTCCATCTTCGATTACCGAGAATCCTTACTTTTGGGCTCTGTATCTATTTAGATTTTGCGAGATGAGGTTAGATTCCCTATAGTATGGAAACAGGCCTTTTAGCCCAACCTGATCCTCTGAAAAGCAACACAGCAGGCTCATTTCCTCTATATTTATGCCTGATTAATGCACTTAAACTACGCATCCCTAAAAACTACAGGTAATTTTGCATAACCACTTCACCTAACCGCACGCCTTTGCACTGTGGGAGGAAACCCTCGCACTCGGGGAGATTGTGCAAACTCCATGCAGACGGTCGCCTGAGACAGGAATCGAATTAGAGTCCCTGGTGCGGTGAGGTAGTAATTCTAACCACTGAGCTACCGTGCCGCTCAAGGACGCACCTTCCTGTGAGAGGTGTCCAAAGTTGTTTTAGAAGTTTGATAGCAGGAATGGAGGGCTTGATTTATCAAAGTAAAAATAAAAATCGCAATTGAATTGTTTGAACATAATGAAGAATGCAGGGGCTTTCATAACAGGGAGATCAGGAAGGAAACGCCAGGATATGAGATAGTCTTGGAAAATAAGATTATGGATAATCCATTGACACTTCAAAAGTGCATTAGGCGGATGAGACCAATTATTGAGTTAGGTCCCTTAAAGCTAAAAGAGGTAATTGTTTTCTTAAACCTCAGGGGATGACTGCGATATTAGATAAATACTTCGTGTCAGGTTTCACCGTGGACAAAGAAGTACAGGCTAGAGAAGTCAGGAAATCTATATTGATGTTTTGAAGACAGTTGACACAAAAGAAAAAGTACTGGAGTTCTTCGAAAACGTAATGGTTAATCATTCTCCAGGATCTGATCCAGTGTACCTCAGTACATTGTAGGAAGTTAGGGGGGAAATTGCAAGGCCTCTTTCAGAAATATTTGTAGTATCCATAACTCCACATGATGTGCCAGATGATTGGAGTGCTGCATTTGTTTAAGAAAGGGATGTAAGGAGAAATCGTGGTACTATAGAAATGTTAGTCTAAATTTGTTATTAGATAAATTTTGAAAGTACTGCGAAAGATTCGATTTATGTACGTTTAGAGAGGCAATGTATGATTAGGTATTTACGGCTTCGGCTTGTGCAAGGGAAATCATGACTCACAAACTTCGTTGAACTTTCTGAGAAAGTAAACAAGAAGGTTGATGATGGCTGAGCAGTTTTTACTTGGGATTTATTAAAGCCTTTAACCAGTTTCCGAATGGAAAGCTAATTAATTAAGTTAGATTTCGTGGTATTTAGGATGAGTTTGCCAATTGGACACAAAACTGTCTTAATCGCAGCAAACAGAGTATAGACGTGCAGAGTTACACTGGAGGCCTGTTGCCAGCGGTATTCTCCAGGGATTGCTTTAGTCTATTTTCGCTTGCCATTTTTTATAAATGATTCAAAAGAGAAGGTAGTAGGCCCGATCAGCAAGCTTGTGGATTATATCAATATTGGTGGGACTGAAGATTATCAAAGATTACAAAGATATACTCCTCAACTGCATCAATGGTTTAAGGTATGGCAGAATGAGTATAACTCGGATAAATGCGAGGCGTTGCATTTTGGGAAAAAAGGAAGGACTTGTACAATTAACTGTAGGCTCTTGGACAGAGTTCGAGAACAGAGAGATCTCTGGTCTCAGGCACGGAATTCTTCGCAGTTTCTGTCACATGTGCATTGTGTAGTTAACGAGGATCTTTGTACGATTGCCTTCACTGCTCACTCCTTTGATTGTAGAAGTAGCGATGTCATGTGTTTGTACAGATGTTCTGAAGTTCTATTCATTCTGTTATTAGATGGGTATTAGTAAACTGAGTTCAGAAAGGATTTACCAGGGTGTTGCCAGGAATGGAGAGTTTCAATTGTAAGGAGAAGCTGAATATTCTGAGACTTCTTTCCACTGAAGCATAGGAAGTTGAGGTGCAACCTTTCAGAAATGTCCATATCATCATTACGGGTCCGAAAAGCTAATTGGAAGGCGGATTTCGCTGGATATGATGGATGAAAATTAAGGGGGCAGACTTTTAAGGTCAGAGGAGAGAAATTATAAAAATAAATGAGTGGCTATTTTCTTGAACAGACAGTGTCTGGTGTGTGCAATGAGGTTTCAAAGGAAGTGTTGAATGCTAATGCAGTTCCAGTGTTTGAATGTTATTTGGACTAGTACACGGATAAGAAGATTTGGAGGTATATGAGCCAAGTTCAGGCAGGCGGGATAATCTCAGTTTGCGATTACAGTCGGCATGGACTGGTTGGACCTGAGAACCTGTTTCCATGCCCTATAAGTTCCTAGAACCTCATCTCTTCAAGGTAGTAGAATTTTCTATCCCTCTTTCGCAAGCTTCATCCCTCGCCTAAGTGATTTACGTTAGTTGTAAAAGGATAGCAAGTGCATTAGGCACAACCATCACCAACATGGGCAATCAGTAACACCAAAGAAACCCTGAAGTCCATAGTGAAGCGTCGAACCTGCAAAGAACATGCCACCAACGTATGCTCCCTCACCCCACCCCCAATGACAACATATGGCTTTTACAATCGTTAACCCAGCTAATCTAAGCATCCCTGGACACTGTACGGTAGATACTTTATTTATATTGCCAGTAGAACTATCCTGCACACTGTTAGATTATGACATGGAACAAGAGGGCGGCACGGTGGGCGGCACGGTGGCACAGTGACTAGCACTGCTGCCTCACAGCGCCAGAGACCCGGGTTCAATTCCCGCCTCAGGTGACTGACTATGTGGAGTTTGCACGTTCTCCCGTGTCTGCGTGGGTTTCCTCCGGGTGCTCCGGTTTCCTCCCACAGTCCAAAGATGTGCAGGTTAGGTGAATCGGCCATGCTAAATTGCCCATAGTGTTAGTTAAGGGGTAAATGTTGGGGTATGGGTGGGTTTCGCTTCGACGGATCGGTGTGGACTTGTTGGGCCGAAGGGCCTGTTTCCACACTGTCATGTAATCTAATCTAAAAGAGCATCCAGAGGAAAAACAGGCAGTTACAGTGAAACATACAAATTTCATACAGACATTTGCACAAATTTGGAATGAGGTCAAGGCTACTGTTACTGTGAGGCAGCAGGTTTAACGATTGGGCTAACGTGCTCTCTCAAAATTTCTGCTGAAACCTAGAACCTTCTTCCCTTGAAGTAAACATATTCCTAGCTGAACCATTCAGCAACCAGAGATCCGGGGGAATGAAGTTGTGTTTCTTTCCACAGAGTAGAAACAAAAAGAATAAATACATTTTTTTTTAAATATCAGACTTAAACTTGCACAGTTTTGCTGAGGGAAGACGGCATTAGTGCAGACAATTGGCATTGATGAAAACGCCAAATTTACGCCTTAATGTTCCATAATGAATCGAAGATTGTTTTTGTTTTCAACTGCTGCTCGTAATAAAAAAAAAAACGAATTTATGAATAATTGGGTCAATCTGTGCTACACAACCAGAAAGCTCCAGACGGTCCTACCCCGTCTGTGATACACACGCACAGACTTGTGGGCGGTTCTGCACATGATTTGATTCTTCCTGCAGCTTTTCCAATGACGTTGATCTCAGAAATCTTTTCATATAGACAAAATAGAAAAACGTGTTACATTGTGTGGTAAAAGGCTGAGGTGCTGGGGAGTGAATTGACTCTGGTAGATCTTGCTGAGTTAATGTGTTTTATTGATGATCTGGAAATGCTGCCCATTGGAAGTGCTGGAAAGAGAATAGTCAATACGCTGTCCTACTCAAGCAGTCCTTCTCTCAGTAGAGGGTGCAATTCTTCACCCAAGAGTAGAGAGGAGTAGAGTTGCTCATCTCAGCTCGTCACTCTGTATGCTTGTCTTTCTTTCTACTTTTGTCTTCCCTCGCTTTTGTTTTTCTTTCTGTTAGTTGTTTGTGCGTGGTTCTGGAAAAGCACATCAGGTCAGAAAGCAATCGAAGATCAGGAGAGTCGACCTTTTGGGTATAAGGTTTCCTCAGGAATGATGACGAAGTGGAAGAAGGAGGCTCAGAGTTAAATTGGAGGTTGGGTTGAGGTTGTGGGCCAGTTAACTATGAAGGCTATATGTAGAGGAAGGTGACGTCTGATTTTGATAATTTGGTGGGTAGGGTGGAGAAGAAGGTGGGAAGGAAAATGTAGAAGTAGGAGATGTCAATGTGGATGTGGTGTGTTGGTGGATTGGACTTGGGATGAGTTGGAGTGAGGGGAGATTTGGAAAGTAGTGAATTCAATGTCGATGCCGTCTGTTTGGAAGTTCACAAGGCCGAAGATGAGGCATTCTTCCTGCAATTGTCAAGTGAATTGGCGTTTGAAGAGTCCCAGATTTGCAAGATCTTAGGGGAGTGGGAGATTATTTGACGTGGTCCGTCACAGGGCAGAAGGGTTGCTTGTTGTGTGCGTCAAAAGTGATTTTCCATTAAACGATTCGTGAGTTAGAGTCTGGTCTCCCGATGTAGAGTGGCCCACAGTGAGAAAAACGGACACAATAGATGAAGCTGGTGGATGCGAAGGAACATGTTTGCCTCATGTGAAAAGATCCTTTGTGGACTTGGAAGGAGGTGAGCGGGGAGTTGTGGGTGGAAATTTTGCACTTCGTAAGGCGATAAGGGAAGATGCTGGGTGTGCAGGGTGGATTCGTGGTGGACTTGAAGCTAACAGTGGAGTTTTTAAGGTAAATTGCACTGTGAAACGCAGGTAGGGGTGGGGACGAGTGAGAGACTATTGAGCTGGAGTTACTGAGCATTGGAGATTATTAACTCATTCTTCAAAGGATTAGAGAGAAATATTCTCGAG
The DNA here is from genome assembly GCF_037043375.1 of Chiloscyllium plagiosum. NCBI lineage: Eukaryota > Metazoa > Chordata > Chondrichthyes > Orectolobiformes > Hemiscylliidae > Chiloscyllium > Chiloscyllium plagiosum. The sequence continues at coordinate 73,283,482 of NW_028270177.1, forward strand.
TATCAGACAATCCCAGAAGTTTACTCTGTCGTCACAGATGGTTCAAAAAGATTATCTCGGGCTCCAGCGGGATCAAGAGTATTCGCCTGAGTTCTCAAAAGGTTTTAGTGGATTATGCCCGTGTCCAAGAAGATTTGAAACATTTCAGCTGGCATCCCAGGGAGTCTGAGTGGATGATCTGGGGCCTCAGATGTATCAAGAGAACATATCTGGAGTATCAGATGATTCGAGATGTTTAAGCAGTGATCCAAAAAGATTAAGCAGGATTACCTGGTATTCGCAGACAATTTCAAACGATTTGCATGGGATTACAAAGTATTCATGAGGATCAGCCTGTAATCCGAGTGATTTGAAATGATTAACGTAGATTCCACGTAAAATCGCGTGATTTTTTCTGCGTTCCCTCTTGGTTTGAGTGGAAAAACGTCTGTCCAAGAAGAACCGAGAGAGTCGTCCGGTTCCCAAAGGTTTTGAATGCATTAGTCTTGGTTTGGAGTGGAAGTGTGATGAGTTGCCTGGAGTAACAGAGGATTTGGAAGGATGACTGTGGGGTCCAAGATGATTCAGCAGGAATATTCTGGGGTCCAAGAATATTTGAAAAGATTAGCCTGAGATCACACAGAATTTGACAAGACTAACCTGGAATCCTGGAAAATTTCATTGGATCATTTTGATGTTCCAACGATTCGAAATGATCAACCTGTGCTCCAAGAAAATTTGAAAGGATTCGGCTGGTATCCATGACGATCGATAGCTTTAAGCTGCTGTCCCGGAAGAGTTAGGTGGATTAGACTGTGTCGACAGAGGATTTGAGCATTCCCCTTCAATAAGCAATATTTTGTTTCCGTTCTCAAATAATTGTTTCTCCTACATAGCAACACTGTGTACTTAAAGTTTCAGAGCACTCAAATCTCTGTGTATTGCAGAATTGTACACTCGAACTGCAGTTAGGTAAGAAAACTTGCCAAATATTTCGAACAAAGTGAACAGTCTTAATTTTCTCACATTAAACTTCTTTCTCACGCAACTCTCCTTTCTAAAACATTCCAGACGCCCCTTTACTTTTTCCTCTTGCATCCTCTCAGTCCTGGCGCATTGATTTTTTTTTCGTGAACTATATTCAGAAACAGAAAAACAATGAAGATTTGAGTCATGTTGTTAAAATATTTACTCGGCTAATTTCATGATAAGAATATATAGTTATTTGGTTGCTCAAATAATTTTCTTTTTCTCTGCAAAATTAATTTTGAAGACATGTGTGACAACGGTGTTTTTAAAAGAATGAAACATTAATGTATAACATATGAAGATAAATAATCCTCTTTATTGATAGATAGTAGTTACGTGTAGAATGTGATTGTGAAAAGAATGCAATGCTCCATGCGTCATGCAGTGAATTGTTTTGATATTTTAATTAATTGTTACGAGATGTGTGGAGACGAAACTGCCAATATATTTTAAAATCGGATTGAGTAGATAATAACAACAAAGAACATGCTGGATGATGAATACCCAAGTTATAATAATAGGATTATATTATTGGAAAAAAGAAGTGTGCAGTTTTTGTGGGGGTGAATGCCACCTAGCTGCAGGAAACAATGCTTTGCTTTTGTGGTAGGGGGACTTTGTTCGACAGAATGATAGTAGTTGATTGCAAATCACCGACTGGTTACATGGGAGATACACGAAAATGTTTGCAATGCTGAATCGATGCTTAAGGCTACCGCATGTGTGAAGAGATTTAGTAATTCACTGAAAGTCAGAACGTATATTGACTTCAAAATGATGAGATGCAGATCAGGTCCTTGTTTACGACAGAGGTTTTCCTGCATGTACATCAACTTTAAACACCTGCTTTTTAACTCTGTCTAGATCTTTTCAAAGCGTTAGTTGCAGAAATCACTTTAAACCTCTGAGAGATTTAGAAAAGAATCGTGCTGAGATGCTGCCAACACACACTGTTCAGAAATGGAAGCCAATCACAAGTGCAAGTGTTCGACAGAAGCATTTATACATACAGGGTGTAGAGCCATGAGCCATTCAACATACTCCCACTGAAAATGTTACATTCAATAGAAACATACATCACGGTTAGTGTTAGCACATTTCATTAATGAATAGTCTGATTTCATCTTTGATTGCAGTCGCCATCACATCCATAAATGAAATGCGCTAACTGTAACCGTGAAGTATGTTTCTACTGAATGCAACATTTATAATGGGAAGTCTAATAGATAGTCGAGACAGATGTAGAAGAAATCTCTTTCATTTGATACACTGTTGCACTGATTAATTTAGACATGGAGTTTTCAAAAAGCCTTATGTTGATTTATACATCTGACTATCAGAACCTCAGAGAGGAACAGAGATCCTACTTTAAACAAGCAGAGCAAGTGTGAAGATATATGTGGAAAAACGATGTTAAATCATGTAATCTCAGCAGTCCTCTAGACATTGGAATTATTGGTATTCCCTGCATTTCACAGCCCGTGCCACTACCAAGATCCTTGCGTTTACTTCTTGAGTGCTCGTAAAGTCTACAACATTTGTGGGCACTTGATGTTCGCTCGAGGTGATTTGTTGCATTTTGCTGAGCATGTAATGACAACTACGATCATAAAAAGAAAAACTTGGGTGATGAATACCCAAATACGCGAGACTAACTGAATTATTTTGTGTGAAAAGTAGTGTACAGGTTCTGTGGCGTGAAAGTATTGCTATGACAAACAGCAGTCATGTTCAACCTGAGACCTTCATCAAATGGTCTTGGCCATTCAGGAATCTTGGCCATGGCCAAGAGATTGTGGATTGGAAAGAGAGCGTAAAGGAATTTTGATTTATAAAAGATGGAGATAAGGCACAGCTCAGGTTCAGGTAAAGGGAGATAACATGGTGAGTCACTTGGGAGTCAACTGTTTAAAGTATTAGGGAAATAACTTGACCGCCCTGTGGTAAAAAAGAATTTGTTGCATAAGAGACCTCATGATCGGAGTGGGAGTATATTACAGAGGAATTTACTGCGGTGGATAAATCCAGTTGTGAAGAGAGATTAGATAAGCTCGCGTTATATATGTTGGAACCGGAAGGTTCGACAGGGAACCTGTAAAGATGAACAAGGTTAAAATGAGCATGCACTAAATTAATAGAAAACAACTTTATTTTAAGATCAGTCGCAACAGCATATTCTTCAGGAGGAAGCTCATTAGAGGTAATTTGAGGATTTTCTCTCCACCTCGAGTTTTGCGGGTTTGGGGGTTGTGGTGGTGTGTCTGAGACTCAATGTTGAGGGATGTGTTGAAGGCAGCTAACGTATTAACCTTTAGAATGGTTTTGGATACGCTTTTGTCATGTTAAAATATTCACGACGGCTGGCCTAATAGTCAAACTTGGGATTGGTGCATGTTGGCGAAGATTCATCAATAAAGTCTAAATGGCTCTGTATCCATACCCAGTATTGAAATATGCTATGATATTACCAACAGTGTAACTGTGTGTTCAGATGTCAATGTCTATTCCACAGTTTTGACTTCCTGTAATGTCCTCCAATGCTTTATTGTCATTAAAGAGGACCTGGAAATCCAGTGTCTAATATAAGTTGCAGAATCTTCATACACCCTCTATGTTATGGCAACAACAAAAATAAAGTTTTTCAAAAATGTCCATTCTCAGCAACATTTGCTGCTTTTCTTATAATGAGACCCCTCACAAGCTATTATTGGATTTAATAATATATACTTGCACATTTATATATCTAATGGGATTTGAGATTTGTCACCAGCAAGTTGACAACATTGCCCCAAATTCCTTTGAACGGCTGAAATACTGAATGTGATAGAACATGTCTTACTAACTTTAAACACAGCATGCAATTGAAATCTCCTTGCAAACATCCACATCTCCATGTCTTCAGCAAATGCATTCATCTGACTCGCATTCATGAAAATTGTTTATTAAATATTTAAGGCCACAATGAATGAATCTCCAGGATAGATTTTGAACCCCACCAGACCAGATGCAAAAGTTACTTCATGCAACATCGGGCTTGCTGCAATTTTATGAGCGGTTTCACTTCAATTCTGTTTCGTTACATTCATCAGTGCTATAAATTGTTTTCTGAAACATGATTGTCAAGTTAACACTTTATGAATGTCCCCTTTGTACAGCTTCATTCTATGTGGAAGTGGCAATTGCAGTCTGAGAGAGCATGGTGTTGGTGTTTTAGAAATAAGCAGCTGTGGGTGTTGCATTAAATCTATACAGTGTGGAAACAGGCCATTTATCCCTGAAAGTCCACACAGACCCTCAGAAGAGTAGCCCAAAATGACCTATTCTCCAACACCTATTGATCGATGTTTGCCCTGCCTAATGCGCCTCGAATTCAACATCTCTGAACACGATGGGTAAATTAGCATGACCAACTTAACTAAACTGTATATCGTTGGATTGTTGGACCGTTGGAGGAACCTGGACAACTGCATCAAACCCACACAGACATGGCAGAGCATGAAAACTCCATACAGACAGTTGCCAGAAGCTACAATCGAAGACGGGGTATCTGGCTCTGAGAGGCACCAGTGCTAACTACTGAGCCACTGAGCCGTCCTACTGATGCTAGATGTTAGCCAAGTCACATATTCTGTAATACTGATCAATACTTCGGGAGGCATTGCACCCCTTAGCATTCGTTTACCCTTTACCTGCACATTTTCCTGCATAAATGCTTCGACCTAGTTTCTCGTCATTTAATTTGCGTTATACAGGATTGGCTCTGGTCGTTTCCATTAAAAAATCAAAATTAGAAGTTGCCATGATGACCGTTTCTGAATTTCTCACCAATTGTGAATTTTGAAGATCTTGTATGAAGAAAAAATATGAAATCTTCGGTAAATGTACCTTGTAATCGTTTTCCGTACTTTATTGAACCATCTTCAACTAGCCCAACAACCCCCAGGCTCAAGGTTATTGGTATTCAACCAGTTTGATTTTCTACAATTGCCAGAAGACATTGGGCAGTGCAGTTACACCACTAGCTCTGACTTAACAGAGGAGTTAGTTCTCAGTAAGACACAGAGACAATTAGTCAGATGAATGGAAATGTTAAATAAATCTGAAATTAACATGCGTCAAACAGAGTACAGACTGTTCTGTGCCACAACAAGCATTGGAATGATCAATTAACTAAATATCGTGACGTTAAACAGCGCTGTCAAGCAAGCCAAAGCTTATAATTTCTTATTTGATAGGCAGACGGTAGTGCTGTGTTCCCAATATGAAGCCACTAATCAAAGCACTCGATGTTAAGCTGAACACAATTATTATAAACACTGTAGTTACAATGCTAACATAAGAAAGAGGAATTTAGAATAACGAAACCATTGGAACATTTAACCGAATAATAGGTAAAATACCTATTATTCATTAAATGTGACAATATCGTCGCATCTCATAAACACAGAGTTTAGATCAGAGTGATGCTGGAAAAGCAGGTCAGGCAGCATCCGAGGAGCAGGAAAATCGACATATCGTGCAAAAGCCCTTCATCAGGAATTGATACAGGAAACCCACAGGGTGGAGAGTTAAATGGAGGTTGGGGCTGTGGAGAAGGTAGCAAAGAATGGGGGTGGACATGGAGGTGAGAGGTCAGAGGGGAGAGTGGACCGGATAGGTGGGAAGGGAGATTGGCAGGTAAGAACGGTCATGAAGACAGTGCTGACCTGGAAGGTTGGAACAGAGGAAAGGTGGGGGAGGGGAAATGAAGAAACTGGTGAAGTCCACGTTGATGCCCTGCGGTTGAAGTGTTTTGTGGTGGAAGATGAGGCGTCGGATGGTGAGGGAGCAGCGGTGGAGGAGGCCCAGGACCTGCATGTACTCGGCAGAGTGGGAGGGGGAGTTGAAATATTGGACCACTGGGCGGTGAGGTTGATTGGTCCCGGAGATGTTCCCTGAAGCGCTCTGCGAGGAGATGTCCAGTCTCCCCAATATAAAGGAGACCGCATCTGGAGCAACAAATACAATGAATGGCATTGCTGGATATGCCAGATGAAACTTTGATGGATGTGGAAGGCACCTTTGGGGCCTTGGACAATGCTGAAGGAGGAGGTGGGGGGTACAGGTTTTTCAATTCCTGCCGTGGCAGGGGAAGGTGCGAGGATGGGAGGGTGATTTGTTTGGGCGGTGTGGACCTGACCAGGTAGTCACGGAGGGAAGAGTCGTTGTGCCAAGTGGAAAAGGGTGGGTAGGGAAATATATCCCGAGTGGTTGGGTCCATTTTGAGTTGGCGGAAATATCGGCGAATGATATGGTTAATGCGAAGGTTGGTAGGGTGGAAATTGAGGACCAGGGGTGTTCTGTCCTTGTTACGGTTGGAGGGGTGAGGTTTGAGGGCGGAGGTGCAGGATGTGGACACCCCTGTCAAAAATGCCAATTGAGACAAAGGTTTGTAGATGCAGTTCCTCAATCACGGAGGAAAGAAATTTCAAAAGAAAGTTCAGTCAGGCTAGCAGATAGGAGACACTCACTTCGCTTTCAAATTTTTTGAGGCAACAAACGCTTCTGCAGCTTCCAGGGGAAAGAAGGGAAGTCTGCTCCGTGAGAGGTAGCCGTAACCAGTCTCCTTCTATACTCCAGGGTTTTTTTTTAACAAAGCTGAAGCCCTCACATGTTTTTTGCCTAAGTGCTCTTCAGTAGTTCAATCTTCACCTCTGCCTTACAACCTCTAATTTCAGAACATGAGCAATCAGTTCACAACAACGTTTTGATATGAAAGCGTTGTCACAATTACGAAGGAACATCTTGAGAAAGGAATAGAGACTTTCGTGGAAAACGGGAGTAAAGAATGACAGTCACATTATCTATCGAAGTCTTTTGTCTTTATTGAATATTGGCAGTGAGCCAATCCAAAGCAGAAACAAAAATGTAGAGAAGTGATGATGAGACGTAAAAACAAATCTCATGGAACTCACTAACAATCACAAGCAAAAGTAGTCATGACGTGAAATTCCATTTTGCCTAAATTATTGATATCAATAATTGTTCAAAGTGTTAAATAATTCAACAAAGTATTATCGGATCATAGAGAATAATCACTGGTTTGGCTTTGTGTCAACATAAAATATGTATCATAAATCCTTCATATTCTACAAGCTGGAGTTGCGAAAACAGAAAAATTGCATATCAGTGAAAAAACAGCAGATAGGTTATGGCCAGCAAACGGGAACCTGCCCAAGAGATATGACGTACGTTAAGAGCCTGCCCACCTTAAATTAAATTGCACGGTCCTTGAATGGATTCGGAATTGCTGGAGTAATTGATGGAAATGGATTAATCTCAACCTGTACAACAGAATGTAACTCCTGTAATGAGGTCTTTTGTCATTATTTTATTTATCCTGAATAGGAACACTTCACAATAATTATTAATTACCTCATCTATTCACCTTCATAACCAATATGAATTTTCTTAACTGGGCCTTTCCAATAACGAATTTGATCTGCTCAAAACAAATGACAGTGATTTCAGCGAGCACGCACGAAAAATCATCAGGAAAATATCGACCTCGTCAATAAACTGAACGTTGTCGTTCTGAATATTGTTAGTTGAATTTAATATTATTTGCCATCTCATAACGTTTTGGGTCAATTGGCCATATGAGTCGAGTTCGTGCAGAATGAATATTAATGTAGGGTGTAAACTGGTTTTGTATTTCACATCAGAAACAAGCAATATCTTCGTCGATTAGTTGTGTGGAACCAATAGAAAGAGCTCCGTGGAGGTAAAACATGGCAAAACCTCAGATGCAGTGCTCCGTAGTCTTGCATCATTTTCTAATTCCTAACATTTGTGTAATTCTCAAAAGTCATGAATTTTGTTTTGTCTTATAAAGACCTTTGAAGGACTTTCAACTCTTTCAAAGCAAAACATTATCTGAAAAGTAGCTAAGTTCCAACTGAACTAATTACCTGGACTTGCAATTGGCTATACAATCATTTTGCAAGCATCGATGTGAGTTGTGCAAGAGTGTCGTGTGAAATTTCTGAAGTCTCTGAAGGAACTGCGCAGGAATTTGAATGTTCTGCGAGGCGAATCTTCTCTACTGGGAATACCAGGAAGTCTCCTTAAAAAAGTAAAACCCAGAATTAAGGAAATTGTTCGGAAATGTTAGATAATTCAGCACTTCGTTTAACTCCTCAGTGGATGTTAAACTGACTTTACACACGGGAAAAAGAAAGCATTTCTTTGCATCCGTCACAAGCTTCAGACACTTGAAAGCATCAATTACACTATCATAGTCATAAAGCATGGAAAATGACCACTTGATTCAAGTCATCCACGCCAGCCAGATATTCCAAACCGATCTTATCTCACTTACCATCAATTGGTCCAGATGCCACAAAACACTTCATAATTATTCACCTGTCCAGATGTGCTTAAAATATTAATTGCACCTGTTTCTACAAATTTCTTTGGCAGCTAACACCCCCTGTGCATCCACCAGGTGTCGCTTAAGATTTTGCACTCTCACCTTAAGCCTTTGTCCTTTTGATTTTTACTTCCCTCCCATGGGTAAAGGACATTAGCTATTCAACCTATCGATGTGCCTTATGATTTTAGATTCCTCTATGTGGACAATCCACAGCCTTCGTTACTCCAGACGAAAACGTTGCAATCTGTTCAGCCTGTCCCAACAGCTCAACACCTCGAATCCAGAAAACATGGCGGCATTTTTTCCCCTGAAGCCTTTCAAATTCAACATGTTTTCCAAAGGGAGCTTTCTAACCGTGACCTCACCAATCTCCTGTGCAGCCACAACAATACTCAATATACAACGCACTGTCTAATTAAGGCAAACTTGCCAAAGGAATTCTTCGGTATCCTTTCTTGCAGTGACTCCAGTTTCAACGACTTCTGCAGATGTGCCCCTCGAGTTCTTTGTTCGGCATTACTCCCACTGCCTACCACTAGTTGTGTAATACCTGTCTCTGTTTGCCTTACCAAAATTCAAATCCACACATTTAATTAAATTCAATGAAACCTGTCACTCTTAGGCCCGTTGTTCCATCTGATCAAGTTCATTTTTAGACTGAGATCATCTGTCACTTTACTCACCATATCTCCATTATTCACATCCAAATTATTTATATAAATGATGAAACGCAGTGGACCCAGCACCGATCCTTGTGACACACCACTCGTCATCGGCCTCCATTTCAAAAATCTATCTTCTACACTCTTTCTAATTAAAAACGAAACACACTGTAATTGGTCATTGGGCCTGAAAAGAACATCAATTCTAAAGCCAGACAGCCCTTCTCCAGTGGAGCATTCGACACTCTTTATTCAGGAATCGGTTAGGAAACTGTTTAAAAATTATGATGTACTTATCAGTAAAGAAGATTCTCGGGATGTCTACGCCACACTGTCCCATCGTCGAATTAGTAATCATGTTGCTGCCTGGTGAAATAATCTTAATGCCCATTCTCTGTATTCGGTTGAGATCCCTGCTTCCAGACATGAAAACTCTACTCACTGCCGAGTGATTGATCAGTCCCATGGTACTGAAGCTAAACACTTTCCACAGAACCTAGAACATAAAACATTACAACGCATTACAGACCCTTCAGCCGTCGATTATGAGACGCACTGTGGAACCAATCTGAAGCCCCATGTAACCTATACTATTTCAGTTTCTACCATATGCCTATCCAATAACAATTCAAACCCTCTGAAAGTTGGCGAGTCTGCTACTTTTGCAAGCAGTCCCTTCCACGTCCCTACGATGCACGGAGTAAAGAAAGTACCCCTGACGACTGTCCTCCATCTATCACACCTCAATTTAAAGCTATGTCCCCTCTTGCTAGTTATCGCCATTCGTGGAAAAAGGTTCTCACTGTCCAACCTATCTTACCCTCTGCTCATCCTATGTGAATCAATTAAGTAACCTCTCAACCTTCTTGTCGGTAACGAAAACAGCCTCAAGTCTCTCAGCTGTTTCTCGTAAGACCTTCTGGGCATCATCCGAGTAAATATCTTCTGAGCTCTTTCCAAAGCTTCCACATCCTTCCTATAATGAGGTGACCAGGAATGTACGCAACAGCATGGTGTCCTGTTTCTGAAACTCAATCCCTCTACCAATAAAAGTTAAGACACTGTGTATTCTTAACAGTCCTATCGACCTGGGTAGCAACGTTAAAGTATCTGTGTACCCGGACACTGAAGTCGCTCTGATGATCTACGCTACCAAGAACCTTCAAATTAGCCTAGTACTCTACATTCATGTTACTTCTTCCAAAATAAATCACCTCACACTTTTCCGCATTAATATCCTTTTGCCACCTCTCTGTCCAGATGTGCAGCATATCTATGTCTCTGTAACCTACAACATCCTTCGAATCTATCCACAGCTCGACCGATCTTAGTGATATCAACAAACTGACGAACCAATCCTTCTATACATTCATCCAGGTCATTTATAAACATGGTAAACAACAGTGTACCCAAAACAGATCCTTGTGGTACCCCATTAGTAACTGAAGTCCAGGAAGTATGTTTCCCATCAACCACCATCCTCTGTCTTCTTTCAACTAGCCAATGTCAGATCAAAGAGGCTAAGTAACCCTCAAACCCATGCCTCCGTATTTTGAGCAATGGCCTGGTGTAAGAAACCTTATCAAACGCCTTACTGAAATCCGTATACAATACATCAATTGCTTTACCCTCATCTGCATTCTCGAATAATTCAAACGTGTTTGTGAGTCATTATCTACCGGTCACAAAACCGTATTGATTATCTCAAATTCCCTTCGAGATGAATATAAATCCTTTCTCTTATAACTCTTGCCAACATTTCAGCCACACACGAAATAAGGCTCACAAGTCCATAATTTCCAGTGTTGTCTTTAATCCCCTTCTTAACAGCGGAACAGCATTTGCTATCCTGTAGTACTACGCAGTATTCAGACAATGACGACATAAAATTCAAAGTCAACCACTCGGCAAACTCCTCCCTGACTTCCCAAAGAATCATTGGATAAAACCCTTCCAGCATATTCGGATTTACACCATTGGAAATTAACCCCTGTGACTAATGCAAACCTCTCCTTAATGTGATGACCAATAACTCCCATCTGATTTAATCCAGGTTAAGCAATCCATTACTTACATGGCCGCCTTGACACCTTACGCCTGGCATCCCAAGATATGGTTGACTACCCAACTGGAACGGTATACGTTTTGCAATTGACAGTGCATTTATATTCCACACATTTCAAATGTTCCCTCACGTTTCATCCTACTCGGTGGACACCATACTTACCCAAAATTCTTAACCTTATCAGCTTACAGCTTATAATGTTATTCTCCCTCCAACTTAACCTCTGTGTTACCGTCTCTCCCTAACATTTCACAGTTGTTATCAAATAAACGACGTGCAATTTCGGTCTTTTAACTTTTATATACAGCAACACACTACAGAATGGTACTAGGCAACACTGCATGGCAAAGGAGAAGTCGGGATCAAAGCAGAAACCATACATCAAAAGGAGGTCAGGCAGTATCCAAAGAGCAGGGAAGTATATATGTTGAGCATACGTCCTTCATCAGGCATTTCTGATGAAGAGCTTATGCCAAATTTTCAACTCTTCTGCTCTTCGGCTACTGCCTGATCTGCTGTGCTTTTTCAGTGCCACACTTCTTGTTGTCAAAAATTGCATGGTTATGATTTATTTAAATTGCCATATCGATTTTTTCCTCATCTCCAGATGTGGGAAAGAAGTTGTTGTCTGTCAACATTCAGGCGGTAATTCATCGAATGAGCACTCAGGAGCAAAAACCATTGAACATGACTTGATGGAATATTTTCAAAACAATCAGCTGTCTAATTTTTTTTCGGTTTCTGAGGAGAAGCCAGCCAATGATGCAAACCAGACTGTAGTAAACAAATGAGAAAATACGTTCTTTTGTGGCATAATTATCAGGCGCACAGGCCATGGCTCTACTGATTCACCAGTCTGACCTTTGAAAACCGTTTCACTTTTCCTTGTTAAGATGCTGCTACTACTATATTACCAATGCGAAATGCGGGTGATTTCGTTAATTCAGCTCAATTTCTGGTGTCATCACTCTGTCTTCCGTCATTCCCAATACGAAAAATATTACACCATGCCACTTCACTGAAAAGGAAGCAATCCTGCTTTGAGATGATGATTCTTCTTTCATCGAACTGTGTCTCTCAAATGATATTTGAGACACTATTTTTAATACAAGGAAAATTGTCCGGGAGCAAACCAACATTGCAGTGACGAACACGCCAGAACACATGAGAAAAACTGGTATTGCAAAATTATAAAATGCAACACGAAAATGGTCAAATAGACGGCATTGGAATTTACGGTGGTGGGGGTTGGGTGGAATAGCTACCGAGCCAATGGTAATCACTTTATTACAATTTTCGGACATTATTTTAAATAAGTATGAATAACTAGGTAGATATTTCCTCTAACTCCCGTTACCTTCAGAGAATGTAAGCGGTATTCATATTGATATTATTGTTTATTCCTGCTGTTCCATGCTCTTAGTAGTAAATGGAACGTAGAACAGAGCAGCACAGTACGGACCTTATAGTCCACGACGTTATTTCGAGCATTTATCTTAATCTGTATTCAACCAATCCAACACAGCCTTGGAATTAAAACGTCCATGTGTTTGTCCAGCAGGTACTTGCATATTCCTATTGTCTCCGATTGTGCTACAACCGCTGGACCTCCATTCCACGCAACTGCATAAATAATCTACTCCTGATATCCCCCCGAGACCTTCCTCAAATCACGTTAAAATGATTACCTCTTTTGACAGCGAATTTTGCGCCGGAAAAATATTTTTGCTTATCTGCTCTACTAAAAACTCTCAATGCCTTGCACAACTCTTCTCTCCAGTGTGGAAAGCTGAGCTCACGCAAATTCTCTTCATAAAATTCTGTTAAATCTCCTCTGCACCTTCTCAAATATATCTGCATTCTTCCTATAATGAGGCGACCAGAACTGGACACAATATTCCAAGTGTGCATTAAACAGGGTTGTATTGAGCTGCGGTAACATTTCGCTCTTAAAGGCAATTCCCTTGTTAATGAAAGCCACAACTTTATTAGGCTTCTTAACAAGCCTATCAACTTGAGTGAATCTTTGAGGGATCTTTGTGCGTGGAACACTCGATCATGAGCTTCCTCTGCACTGCCAACAATTATTTCTTTAACATTGTATTCAGCATTCAAATTCGACCTTCTGAAATGAATCACTTCGCATTTATCCAAGTTGAATTCCATCTGCCACATCTCAGCGCAGCTCTGCATTCTTTCAATGCATTGTTGTTGCATATATCATCCATCAACCCTAACTAAAAGACTTTTCCTCAACCGTTTGAGCTCTGTTCAGTCGATCTTTGAGTTCTTTCCTAGCTACCCTATAATCCTCTAAACTGTGTCAGGTCGTCCCTTCCTCAATATTAAATATTCATTCTTTCTCTGTTTACACTCCCAGCGTGAGTGTTTACCATGACACTTGTGTCTTCCCTGAGAGAGAGAGTGGCTCCGGACCCCGCCTTAATGGGGGAATTTAGGCTTGTCCACAAGGCAGTCCTTCTCCAGTTAGTTTGGAATTATACAACCGCGTTGACCTCTGGTTTGTCGATTTTCGAAGAAATAAAACACTGCAACATATACAACAGACAAGCAGTACAATGCACAATACGAAACGAACATAACGTACAAAAGCACCCTGGTTAATTTCCAAATGTATCAGGCCTCTGACGTTGAGAAATGTAAAGTGCGTTTTTTCTAATTTTCCTTCTTGTGAGGCGCATATCTTCTGTGCAGCACTCTAGCTCAAGTTTGGCTTATGCAAAAGCCAAGTTTAAGAGCCGTCCAGTCTACTGACATACCTGTCTGTCTTCGGTCAGGATGAGGAAAGTCATTCAGGTGAGGAATGCACTCATGGCCAAAATATTGGACAAGTTAGTACCATTAAATTTTCGTCTTTCTCCCATATCTAGCTTCAAAGATCCATCAACACTTTCCCTTAGGACTGGGCCGCTGAGTGAGTTGGGAATACTACGGATTTTAAAACGACTTAGATCCGAGACCCCATATAAGTTAATGGACTACTGGCTATGCCAAACCGTCAGAGAATTGTCCAATTAAAATTCGAGGCACCAAACAAATCTTCTGAAATTGACGGACACTGGTTTATTTCTCACGATATCATGGGGAGGAGAAAGTCATTGAACTAATGCAAAACGGACATATTGCAGAGTTCAGGCAACTATTTTCCTCTCCTCAGCTTTAGATCTAGACAGTTCCTATTAGGTAACCGTAGTGAAATGTAAATTAAAAGGCAATGCAGTTTCGATTACAGTTAATAAAGAACAATTGCAAATATCGCCATGGACTCGTCCAATAAGTGATTTCAGTCCATTGCATTGCACTTGTCAAGCACAACCACGAAACTATCATAACCCAATTTTCCAGTGCTTGACTTGCAACATTGTACATGTTTTACGTCACTATTTAAATGTCTGCTTCGTATTATGAAATTTTTACCTCGAGCAACTTAATTCTTAGTGAGTGCCAGATTACAATTACCTCTCAGCAAAACCATTTTTCATCATATCCGCTCCAAACGTTCTGCCTCTTACCTGACTTCCATGGAGTATTAACATTCATTTCTATAGCAAAAGGAAAAAAAAAACAGTTTATGTCGGAGCACCGAATCTCTGGTCCTCATAATTCTTTGCATCTTAATTACTATCTTTCCCAATCGCCTCCGTGCCGGAGAGAAATATTATTCTATTCAGTCCCTTTTAATAAATGAAATTCATAATCCCAGTCAATTCGTGCTAAAATTTTCCAGACCATACTCTATCCTGTCAAATCTCCTCTGTACACGCTTCAGTACTATCAAAACCCTCCTATTATATGGATTCCTGAAGTGTGTGCAATAATTGAGCTATGAATTGCAAAAGGAGTAACTCAACAAAACCAAAGAGTATTTTTATTTCTAGCCTTTAAATTGGTTTATTCAGCGAGCAGTTCAGATTTGTTTTGGAATGATTGAGGACTGTGTTTCATATACTTGAGACTGCCAAATGATTGAAGTGATGCAGTGTTTAGATGGGAAAGAAGATAATCAGATATCTCATAGTTTTATCAAAGTCGGGAGCAGGATCGAGACATCAATCGATCTAACCCTGCCATCAGTCTGTTAGCCTGCAACATTTCCAATTCTGTGAGCAAGATTGACGTCTGGTAGACGGCATACTTTGATTTTGGAAATTGACGTTATTTTATGTCCTCGATGGTTCTAAAATTCCATAATATAATTTATAATCTGATGTTTATAATTGACCTGTGGGAAATCTCATTATAAAAGCAATGTGGGAAATAATGTTTATGACCATAAGAGACCATATAAAGTAGTCTGCATTCAGGAACAGCACGCCCTCCTCCCCCCGTCATTAATATGATCATTACCGATCCGACTTCCATTCCTCGCTTTCCTGGAATCCATGATTCCCGACTGATCAAAACTCTCTCTTTCTCAGCCTTAAATATTCCCAACCAATCTGTCCCACAGCTATCAGTGCCCAGCAGCTCACAACACTTTGAGAAAAGATATTCCTCCTATTTCATACTCTGCAATTGTTGCTCTTTCAATCTGAGATTATTTCTTGTGATCCTAGACTTTCTCACGATTGGCGATATACTTATTGTTTTTATCCCTCTAGCTGCTTCAGAATCGCATTTGTTCTAATGAGATCAACAATTATTCATCGAAGCTTCGCTGAGTACTCTCCCAATCGGTTTCACCTTTTACTCATTAGATAACCCCACTGCTCCTTTGATCACTCTGGTCAACCTTCTCTCGACTATAAAGAACAGATGCATCTCTTTATTCCTCGTTACACATAAGTTGTGGCGTTCCACATGTGGTTAGATTAGCCAAACTACGAGCTTTAGATTCGAAGCATTTGATTCTTACACAGCAGTTAACATAACAACAAAAGGAAGAGAAGTGGCATAACTGGAACTCTATTGCAATACTAAACAAAATAATACATATTTTAACTACTACTCCAGTGTAGCAGCACCTACCCTTTGCAGACTCTTGAGCCAGCTCTCCGATCCACTACGAGTTTGCTGAAAGAGCTTACCTCAGATTCACGGTCTTGCCTTTCACCATGATCCTAGAATCCCCTCCTGATTAAAAATTAATAAAATAGTCTCAAATATGCACAGGGATACAGATTCCACAGCTGTCGTAGCAAGGCACTCCAAAGAGGCACAACACGGTATACCTCCGTTCTCTTGCCCTTGTTCCAAATGAGTAACCTCGAATATTCACACATAGTGATCCACGATCAAAGAGTACCCCATTTTCATTGCAAAGAGTCTGCTGCAAATCTCCAGATTGGATTATGTCGTGACAGCCATATGATGATTATTTATCGAAATTATAAAATATTCAATCGTAAAGTCAAGGATTGATGCATGCCAGAAGAGGCCTTTCAGCCCATTGAGTCTGCACTGCCAAGATTTCCTGTAGCCATTGCATTCTCAAGCAACACATTCCAGATACCTACTGCCCTCCTTCTTCGAATCCAAACCAATGTACTTTATTATTATGCATGTTTTTCTTGGTTGTGCGACTAAATGCGGGGGGTCTGTAATTTCTGCACATTATTCTCAAAATCATGTGGACCCTGATCAGATGTTCTCTCAACATTCTCTGCTCCAAACAAGAACCAAAGCTTATTTTCAGTGCGGAATATGCTCCAACTTTGGCAATATCCCGCTGACTCTCCTTTGCAACCCATCCAGTGCAATCACATTAGTCCCGAAAACCATAAGATATTGGAAAAGGTATTAGACCATTTAGTTCATCGAGTGTGCTCCACCATTCAATCCACGGTGACAGGATTTTTCAGCCCCATTTTCCCGTTGTCTCTCCATAATTTGCGATCGATTTGGCAATAAACAAATGATCTATTTCTGTTTTAAATGTTCTGAATGACCTGGACTCCACAGCCTTCTGTGGCATTGGACTCCACCGATTCATCAGTTCCTGGCGAAATACGTTTCTCCTTATCTCCGTTCTAAAGTATCTTCTTTTTATTCTAAGGATGTACTCAAGGATATTTCTCTCCCCTTCAAGTGAAACAACTTCGCAGTTAACAAATGTACCTATGTCGTTTCGCAAATCATTCCCTTAATCAAAAAACTTAGAGAGGATTTTAGTGAACTTTGTAGCTCAGTTTGTGGATCAGATTTTAAAGTTGGCTTGCTTAGTTGAAATATTTGTATTCAGGGATTTCATCATTGCACTAGGTAACAACATCAGTGAGCCTCCGATAAAGCGCTGGTGTTCTGTCTCGTATGTCATTCATGTGAATTGGTCAGTTGTGATGATTGATATCACCACAGTTTTTTTTGTGAGAGGTTGTTAAATGTGGTCCAAACCGATATGTCTGTTAATAGAGTTCCACTCTGAATCCCAAGCATCTACGAATTCTCGTGTATGCTTTTGTTTCGCCTGTCCCAGGATGGATGTATTATCCCAGTCGAACCATTGTCCTTCTTCGTCTGTGTGTGTGTGTAACTAGTGGTAGTTAGTCATGTCTTTTTGTGACGAGTTAGTGCTCACGTATCCTGGTCGTTTCTTTCCTCCAGATCGGTCCATAGTAATGTCTGTTGCAGTTCTTGCAGAATATTATATTTCTGACGTTCGTTCAGCTGATTGTAGGTACTTTTCTCTTTATTTCATCAAGAGCTGTTTAAGTGTGATTCTTTTTTGTTTTGCCTCAATTGCTCATATTTCCTGGGTGCTGCATTGTGTTGTGGCTCGTTTAAAGAATGTCCTGTTACAGTTCCGCTTATGGACTTTCGGATGATTGCTCCCATAGTTGTGTATCTGGGCAGTTCTGTGGCATTCATACATACGGCTGTGGCATTCATGCAGCTCTCCCTTGGCTTTTCGTCAGGAACAACAGCTACCCAATACGCGCAGTGTACCTATTGCTACACAAAAAAACCTGAGCAAGAAGTCAAAACACCTCCAGAGAGTCTAGCCACTCTGCCATACAAAGACATCTCAAAATGACGACGAGAGAACTCCGGTCCCTGGACATTATGGTAACCCACAAACATACCATCAAATTAAATAGCTGCTGAAAATTTTGAACACACCCAGTCCCAACAACCCGCAAAATGAATGTCAAACATAAAATACCCTGCAAGAACTGCAACAATCATTACATGGACAGAGGGGCAGGGAACTGGCAGCCAGGATAAATGAGCACCAATTAACCACCAACAAGGAACAGTAATCACAAGTATCCATACACACTGTCGAAAAGGGACACCAGTTAGACTGGGACAAAATCCTAGATTTGGATCCCACTTACCATCCTCTCAGAGGAAGAACCAGAAGTGATCCTACTCAACACAACAAACCAAGACAATTACATAGAAAGCGGGTTGGAACACCAGAGATTCATTGGAGGCTCACGGATGATCGTCATAAAACACTCCAGATCCAAGGTGACACGTTTGTACAGAGGTGAAAAAGGATTTTGAGAGGCATTTTGTTTATCTGTAAACAGATGAGATTTAAGGCCAAAGTGGTCATGATTTAGATGGGACTTGTGTAACAAAAGGTGGGTGGTCAGCTCTCTAGCTGAGGAGTTCAGTCCAGACCTAGTCAGGCGGTCAGCTACATGTATATGGAAACAGGCTGCTAAACTTTCTCTCTCCATCTTCCCTTCGAAATTCAACCTATAAGCACTTGTTCCATTTTACTGTTTTTAATTGCGTTTGCTTGTTGGGACTTTTGTGCACATTCGGAATAGCATAATGAAGTCTAGTTTGGATAGACTGAGATCGGTAGGGTTTCTTTAGTCTGCTCTTTGCATTCATTCTGAATGTATTTTTGTCTGTTTTGAAACCTGGCAGTTAACCTAGCTAATTTACCGAGGTAATTTCCTCTGTATACATACCGAAGCAAGTTGAGAGGTTATGCTCTGGGCTACCTGCTTAAGAAATTTTTGAGTGCTCTGGCCGAGCCCATAACAATGGGGAGAACGTGTTAGCTCCATACAGACATTTGCCTGTGGCTGGGATCGAACAAGGGTTTCTAGCACTGTACGGCAGCGCTGCTAACAACTGAACCACCGTGGCACCCCAAATAGTGGATGGTGTGAGTCATCAGCAGAATGCGATGAAATTTGCTGTTATGTGTGCTTCGTGGCAACATTTGTTTGGAGACAAAGGAGAATATGAGGAGTGGCATTTGAATGCACACCCCAAGAAAGGAAAGAGAAATCATTAGCTTTGATGCAAGGCAACAGCGAACACCCGTTGGACATTCCGACAAGCTGTAAACCAGTCAATCTAGTGTGTTAGCTTTTTTTGTTGGTTAGGTCATTGAGTTTAGGAACGAGAAGATTATGCTGGATCTCTGCAAAACTCTGGTGCAGATTTACCGGACGTTGATTCGGCCACTTTTGGAATATTACGTGCAACTCTGCTCTGTCTCCAGCTCCTTCCAACTTTCCACCCTCCCTCTCTCCCTCTTCCACGCCCCTCTCACCCCATCATCCCCCATTTCTCTTCTGTCTGCCCCTCTCTCTCGCACCTCCCTGCCTCATTCCCTTCCTCCCTCTCTCGCGCTGCCTCCATTCTTCTCCCCTCCCCTCTCTCCCCATCATCTCCCTCTCCCCCTCTATCCCCGCTCCCCCTCCCTCTCCCCTAACTCTATCCCTCTCTCCCCTTCTGTCCTTCTCTACCTTTCCATTATTGGTCAGAGTATTGAATTCAGGAGATGGGAGGTCATGTTGCAGCTCTAAAGGACATCGGTTAGGCTACTGTTGGAAATTGCATGCAATTCTGGTCTCCTTCCTAACTGAAAGATGTTGTGAAATTTGAAAGGTTTCAGAAAATCTTCAGAGGGATGTTGCCAGCGTGGGAGGATTTGAGCTATAGGAGGAGGTTGAATAGGCTAGCACTGTTTTCCCTGGAGTGTCGGAAATTGAGGGGTGACCTTCTGGGGGTTTATGAAATCATGAGGGGTATGGATAGGTTAAATAGACAAAATACTTTCCTTACCGTGAGTGAGCCCAAAACTGGAGGGCATAGGTTTAAGCTGAGAGGGAAAAGATATAAATGAGACCTAAGAGGCAACATTTTCACACAGAGAGTGGTACGATGGAATGAGCTGCCAGAGGATGTGCTGGAGGCTAGTACAATTGAAATATGTAAAAGACATCTGGATGGGTATATGAATAGGAAACGTTTGGGGGGATATGGATCGGGTGCTGGTAGGTGGGACTAGATTGGTTTGGGATATATGGTCGGAAGGATGAGTTGGAGCAAAGAACTTGCTTCCGTGTCGTATATCTCTATGATTATATTACACTGTGACTTCCCTTTCTCTCTCCCTGTCCACTCCATATCTCTCCCTTTCGCTCCCTCCCACACTCTCAGCCTACCACTCTCTCTCACCCCGCTGTCTTCATCCTCACTTACGCCTGTCTCCCTCCCGATCTCTCCATCCCTCTCTCTCTCTCTCTCTCTCTGCCCTCGCTATCCCCCTCCCTCCCCGCCCTGTCTCTCTGTCTTCCTCACTCCTCTCTCTCCAGCCTCTTCTCTATCTTTCTCTGGCCCATTTGCCTCACCCCATTCTCTTTCTTTAAGCACGCTTTACCCCCCTACTCTTTCTCCCCCTCTCTTTCTCCCTCCTCAGTTTCTCCAACACCCCTTTTCTCCCTTGCCCCCTATCTCCCTCACACTCCTCCCACCTCCCCTTTCTCTCACACCCTTCCTCAAGTGAGGGGGTGCAAGAGATGAGGTAGGGGGCATGAAGGGAGACCGAGGAGTTGGAGGGAGAGAGAAAGGCACGGATGCGTTTCAATGGAGATAAAGAATACCACAGGCCAGATTAGTGTGGAGGATCCAGAGGTGACAGCAAGAACAGAGTTACTTCAACCCAACTCCAGAGCTCGGTCCCGGTCTCCTCCCTTTCCATGAGGACCAAGACTTGGGGCTGAGACTGTGTCTCTCCAACTCATCTTCTTTAATGCAACAACAAACAACAATATCTTTTGCTCTGCTGCTCGGTACATTTTAATGAAAATGTTTACTGTTTACAAATCGAAGTGATAGATACAATCAATGGAATGTTGCCTTTTGTCACCGGCCCCTGAGTAGAGATAAACATTGCAATCTGTCCCTGTAAACACCTGTGGGCGAAGATTGGACAAACCAGCTCTACCCTCCATCTGTTACCGTAGCAACTGGCTGTTTCATTGCTGATACGATGAACTGAAATGAGATAAGCCCGGATGGTTTGATTAATAAGTGAATTTGAGTGATTGACGGATTTGGGTAAAGGGATATTTCAGAACATTCTTCAGCTGCTGCCTGAACTTAGTCTGCGTCACTGCATAAATCACGGTGTTTGTGCAGCAACTTAAGAGCCGGAGCATGAAGCCCAACTCCTGCACAAAGGAATGTAGATACACAGGGGAATACACAATATGCCGGATCCGATTCCATATCGAATACACTGTTAATGTGGACCATAACAAGATGAAATTGGCCGAGATCGCAAACAGTAAAATGATGGAATTTTTTCGATTTCTCATTTCCGTGTCAGACTGAGCGTACCTATTTGATTGAGCCCAGAGCCTACTGCGGACTCTGCTGGTCACTAAAATGTGCCTAACCGTGAAAACATTGAGCAGCAGGATCAGGAAAAATGGGACAGCCGGGGTTATAATGTAATGGATGGACTCGATTGTGATCCAAACACGGGAGAAATAAACAAACAATGGTGCCTTACAGAACCACGGCCCGTTCCACAGCCAATACTGAGTTGTGACCATAAAATACCAGAAAATGTTCTTTAAACAGCTCAGCACAGTCACTGTTCCCAGAACTACAGCGACCGTTTTCTCATTGCAATATTTGCTTTTCTGGCAACAGATGGTTGCAAACCGATCAAAGGTGAAAATGACGGTGAACCAGACTGAACAGTCAGTGGCTGCATAAAGCAAAACGGCGTGGATATTACACACGGGGACGGACTTCAGGAAAGAGAACTGTTCCAAATAAACAATAGGAATATGTCTTAGCATCAGGTCGAGGATAATGACCAGTAGATCCGCCCCTGCCATGGCCCCCAGATAACGACTGGCACATTGAGACAATCCACAATCTTTCTCAAGCAGGACGTAGAGCGTCACTGCATTAACTGTGAGGAAGGAAAACAAACAATTGTAACATCAGCCTCGAGGCAAAGTTATCAGTTTGACTGAGGACCCAGTGAGATGTTCAAATATGTCATTGTGTTTAGAGATTAATTAAAATAAATGGACCTGAAGGAGCAAATGGGAATATCTGAATTGCTGATATCAGTGTGACGGATCACACAATAAATCGTCCCTCCCAAAAACACACAGAGATACATTCATTGGAACAGCTGTTGTCTGGAACATTCTGACACACTAGATCACTTTAGAGCAGACCCAGGTCACTACTTTACAGTTCATAATACGGAGGGTGAAAGCTTTGCTGTCCTGAAGGATTCTCTCCCAGTGCCTTGAAGACAAATGTTGTTTATAATTCTGTCGTTTAGTCTAAATTGTTATCCATTTTCTGTCGTGAAGAAGTATTCACGCAGCGAAAACGTACTCACCGTTTCAACTGCCTTAGAAGTATTAACTTTTGTTTCTCCTTCTCTCTGGAACGGGATCTCTTCCTTCTGGATCTCACATTTTGTTCAATTCACTGACGCAAGCCATTCATAAACAATGACAGCAGTAGAATGTTCCGGGGAATGTTGGTTACCGAATGTTTCAGAGAATGTCACGTTTGGAATAATGTAAGATTTTCTTTAATGAAAAAAACAGATGCCATCCCTTATTCCGCTATTTACTCCACCTCTATTTGAGTTCTGTCCAGCACTGCGAGCTAGAAAATGTTCTACATATTTAGTTCCCAATATTGATCATACTGTAGGGATGACTCTCAAATTTCATTAAAACATATCCAATTCTCTCAGTGCATGCAATGATTTTCTCAACTTGTTTTGAGAATCAAACACGCATTCAGATAGAGTGCCTTTCGTCCAGCTTTTTTGCCCAATGTTCCTTCCTCAAATGTCAGTTTTGGCCAGTGAGAAAAAAATCTGATGTCGTCATATTCACAAAATCAGTCCTGATGGGTAATGTCTCATGACTCCCCATCACCATTCCTGGGTATATCCTGTCCAACCGGCAGGACAGACTTACCAGTGTTCGTACACTGTGGGATACAGTCAGGGAAGGAGTTACCCTGACATTCCCCAACACTGATTACAAAATCCGGGATATCTCAATATAACAAGTCGAAAATTGCCAAGGAAAATGCCTGATGACGGATTTCTACTGCCCTCCACCCCACCCCGCTGTGTTCAATCAGTTCGCCACGATGTTGAAAACAAATCGAAGCAGACACTGATGATGACAAAGACAAAGACCGTATTCTGTGCGTGGGAAACCAACGCCCATAATCAAGTGTGTTGCCAAAAGTTCACCACTGACTGAGCATGGAGGGAGCTCAAAGGCTCTGCAACCAGACTGTGGGAAGTGATGACGGAGCCAACAAGAGAGAATGATTCTCACCAAATACATTTGCACGGGTGGATCTGTCCCTCACGATATCTGTCGGAGCATACAGCCCTCGTGGAGGGACGTCTCATGCTCATCTTGAATATATTGCCCACTGTGTTATTTGGCAGTACCTCCTATGAAGTAAGACATACTTCTAAAGGAACATACAAATGGAAACTGGGCATCCATAAGGCAATTTTGGCTCTCAGCAGCTGCAGCATCATATTGCATCATGCTTCCTCCATCATATTGTCAGGAGTGGGCTGTTCTATGTTGATTCAAAAATTGGCAGCACCATTTGCAACTACACCTATACTGAAGCAGGCTATTCAGCGCATCAAGAGTTTAGACAAAGACACTATAAAGCTCTTCAGCCATTTGATGCTGTAAGACAGCAATTCGAGCAGATATTTAAATCCAATATGTCTGTTACTCAGGAAATGGAAGGGAACATTCAGTTTTTCAAACCTCCGATACAGGAACACTGGAAGGACTGGTTACTGAGCCGAGAGCAGGGATAGATAAGGGATAAATCATTCTGTACCAGTTTAACACAAATTGACGACTGCAGGGACACAGTGACTAGTGCTGGGGCCTCACATATGTGCATGTAATGTCAACGTTTTCGATAAATGGAACAATTCTAACTGGGATAGGCATGAAATAAAGTTGCCAAGAAAATGAAGAAAATTTCTATTTGGATGAGCAATGATCAACAATGTGTCAGCTGGAATGAAAGGTGGATAACTGTGAACCTGTGATTTTTTTCCAGGAATAATGAAAAAAAAAACTGAATTACTGTAAATATATGGACTCCAACAAGGCTTTTGATAATATTCCCTATAGTAGCCTGATGAGAAGGTGAAGTCGCATTGGCTCTAGAGTGTACTAAATAAACGAGTAGAGAGCTGGCTGAACAACTGGAGACGGAGAATCGTAGTGGAAATGACTTTCTCAGTGTGGAGATCTGGGGCCAGTGGTGTTTCACAGGAATCCGCGTAGGGGCCACTGTAATTTTTCCTGTTCATAAATAATTTGGCCGAATGCACAGGTGGCATGATCAGCAAGTTTACAACACTTGCAGATATTGTTTGTACGTTAAAAGGATATATGTATTTTGTACACTTTGCAGTGTTTCTATAAATAACAAACATTGCTTGTCTTTGATTAAATCTTCTTCATGTATATTTTTCCAATTCACTGAAGCCAACTTGCCCCCCCCCCCCCCCACCCCAACTTCGTGGTTGCATGACTCAGGTTTATAACCGCGACTTCAAAAAAAAAGCAAAAACCATCTTACTCAAACTTCATAAAAGAAAAGCAATATGTTAAGGTCAGTCTTACGAAAAGATCTTTTACAGCAAGGTTTTCAATTAGCACTTCTGATCACACAACAGCAATTCCAAAACACCCTGATCTCTAGCTCGGTGCTCAGCATACTTTTAAAACAACGCACCTCATACACGCTCATGAAATCCATTTTACCAGAATTAATATACACGTTGCTTAACATGTTTAGATGCAACTTGAATCTGTTCATTATTACTGCAGTACTCACAAACGTGTATGTCTAATTACCTTTTTTTATAACATGCACGCATTTGCGTTGCAGGTTTGATTCTGTTATATAATTACTGTCAATGTAAGCTTCTCCTTGCTTTTTTCTCAACTCCAAGTGACCTGATTCTGTGGAATATAAGCCGTGTGTTCTTTGGGGGTGGGGTGGGGGCAGGGATTAATTGTAGATGCAAATTTGCGGTCATCTCGCCATATCAGATTTGTTTTTTTCTCCTTTGTCTTTTTTAACATTTTCACCAGATATCTCGAGTCTCTGGTGTGGGTGGAGTAGAGAAGGACAATGATAGTTTAAAATGTTATGCATTCCTCAAGGCAGCTGAGACTCCAATAACATGGTGGGAACCTTACAGCAGACTGGTAAGTGTTGCTGCTGCGATATTGCATCTTAGTGAGACCACATCTGGAATAGCGTGTACAGAATTAGTCTCCTTACTGAAAAAAATATGCTGTCACATTGCAACCAACTCAGAGATGGTTCCCTTAAAAGATTCCTGCGATGAAGATGTGAACGTATAAGAAAAAGCTGATTAGGTTGATCCAATACACATTGGAGTTTTGAGGAATGAAAGATGACCTTATTTTTACATGAAAGTCCAGAAGAAGTCAGCAACAGAAGCCAATTACAAAGCAAATGGAGGAATCCATTCCACATCTATGTCTGTTATGCAGGAACAGCAGAAAGATATTCAGGCCTTTGACCCTGCTACTTCAGAACAAGAGGAGTCCATTCCGCCCCTGGAGCCTGATATACCGTTACAGAAGGAGGTCAATCAGGCCCTCCAGCATATAGCACAGTACCCAGCGTAAGCCATGCAGCACCAATATCCTATTGCACAGCAACAGGATCAGTCCATTCAGCCTTCTCAAGTCTCAAGATGAATGGGCTAACATTTGGCCACGAAAGTTAATATGGATAATCAGGGGGTTATTCAATTTGGCATTTGTAATAGAAAAACAAATCTTGATCTAAATGGAGAGGAACTTTAGAGTACTCAGTTGCCGAGTGATCTGGGTGTCCACATGCCTATCACAGGTAACTCACATGCAAGTACAGCAGGTACTGAGAAAGGCGTATTTATAAAAAATATAGCATAAAGGTAAGGAGTGTGCTAAAGCTTTGCAAGGCATACGTGAGACAGCATCTGAAATACAGTTAGGATGCACTGACTTGAGGAAGGATGGATTTGTGTTGCAGGCATTCCGACCTGGTTCAGTAAATTGATGCCAGAAATGAGGAGTTTCTCTTGTGATGAGAGATTAAGCAGTTCAGGCCTATACTCTCTGGAGTATCGATGAGATCTCAACGAGGCCTGCGAGATGCTGAAGTTGATTGACAATGTAGTTGTGAAGTGATTATTTCCTCACGTGGAGAAATCTAGAACAAGAGACCAGAGATTTAGGACAGGAGGATCAGAGTTAAAACACGGTGAGGAGAGCTGACCTCTCTCAAAGGGTTGTAAATCTGTGTAAGAGTGCAGTAGATGCTGAGACAGTGAGTAAATGAAGGTATATGGAGAGCGGGCAGGAAAGTGGAACTGAGGCCGAGATGACATCAGCCATGATTCAACTAAATGGCGGAGTAGGCTCCAGGGGCTGAATTGACAACTGATTCCCCTTCTTCTTATTCAGCCCTTCGAATGTGCTGCATAGGAATTGGGGACGGCTGGTTTTCGAACAAGAAACAGATGGCCGGGATTAATCAGTCTTAATCAGTTTGAAAGATGTATCAAGTGGATACACACAGTGACCAGTGCAGGGTCCTTAGTTATTTAACATCTATATCAGTGATCAGGATGGAACAGATGCGTTTAGTTATGACTGAGATAAGCAAGACATTAAATTAGCAAGAGACAGTGGAGAGTCTGCAAATAGATATTGACAGGTAAAGACAGTGATAATAGCTTGACAGTTGTAACACAACATGATATATAAACGGTCATTGTTTGTTTTTTTCAGGAAGAACTGAAGATAGCAAGTTACTGAAACAGAGAAAGACGACTGGACTTTGTCATTCAATATGCACTGCATGGTACACACAGATGCGTTCCAACATTGGAAGGGTTGCGCCATCTCCCTATTTTCCCAGTGGCCGCGTTCCTCTCAGTGCATATGGGATACTTTAATTTGTTTGGTTGGCGATGGGGAGAGGTGAGTGGGCGGATATTTTGATGCATTATACCAAGGCAACGACCTTCATCGGAGACGCCATCCTTTCTTCCTACGTGGAGACCCGATGAAGATGGAAATGGATCGTTGCTTTTTAATGAAGAGGGTGTGCTACCACCAGTTCCGGGTGTATGCAACACCATAATGTACTGTGCATAGGCACACCGTAACATTAATGGACTGAGATTTTCTTCGGTTCCTCTACCTCTCCAAATTGCAATGGGGACCTTGCAGAACTATGGACGCCAGCGGGAATTCCCCTACACTGGGAAAACAAGAATACACCCGGCAGCTCCTGCTGAGGGGGGATATATTGTATTCACCTCATGCAACATTTATAGTCTCCATCAGAAATGATGACACTAATGTCGACATAATGGGAGATGACTGCTATGTGAAGAGCATCGTTCTCCCATGGAGCCGCAGGTCGTCATGAAGGTGGTGACACCGCTCTGTTACCAGGCCTTTGTTCAGCGAGAGTATCGTTGCACACCGGTCATGGGCTTGCTGTACCTTGGGAAGCTGGACGTGGAGATCCAGACACACACACACACACACACACACACACACACACCACCTGCATGGAGTTCAGTAAGGCATTCGACGCGGCTCCTCACGGTAGATCTTTTAGGAAGATGAGATCACATGGATGCAGGGAGGTTAGCCATTTGGATATATAATTTGCTTGAAGGCAGAGGGAGGCGGTGGATGAAAGTTTTGCAGACTGGAGGCCTGTGACCAATGAATGATGCTGGGTCCGCTACGTTTCGTCAATTACATAAATAATTTGGATGTGAACATATGAGGAAAAGGTAATAAGTATGCAGACGACACCACAATTAAAGCTGTAATAGACAACAAAGAAGTTTTCCTGAACGTACAACAGCATCTTGATCTTGTGGTCAAGAAGGCATATAGAATGCTTGCCTTCATTGGACGGGGTTTTGTGTATAAGAGCTGGCAGTCATTTTAACATTGTACAAGGCATTGGTTCGGCCGCATTTAGAATAATGTGTACAGTTCTGGTCGCCACTTTACCAAAGGATGTGGGCGCTTTTGAAAGGTTGCACAGAAGGTTTACAAGGATGTTGCCTGGAATGGAATGTGCTCGCTGTGAAGAGACGTTGATTAGGTTCGGTTTATTTTCACATGAAAAAAAAGAGATTGAGGGGGTACCTGATTGAGGTTCACAAAATCATGTAGGGTATAGACAGGATGGATAGAGACAAGCTTTTTTCCAGCGTGAATGAGTCAATAACAAGACGTCATGCTTTTAAGGTGGGAGGTGAAAAGTTTAAGGGGGATACACGCGGCAAGTACTTCATACAGAGGGTGGTGGGCGTTTGGAACGAGTTGCCAGCAGAGGTGGTGGAGGCAGGCATGGTAGATTCATTTAAGATGCTTCTCGACAGATGTATGAGTAGGTGGGGAGCAGACGGATAGAAATGTTTAGGAATTGACAGACAGGTTTAGACAGTACATTTGGATTGGCTCAGACTTTGAGGGCCGAAGGGCCTGTTCTTGGGCTGTAGATTTTCTTTATTCTTTGTTCTTTCGAGATGCGTTAATGGGCTGTGGAGTGGTAGATGGAGTTGAATTTTGCGAAATGTGAGTTGCTTCCTTTTGGAAGTGCAAATTAATGCAGGGCTTATGCACTGAACGGTAATGTCCTCGGAGTGCAGCTTCATAGTACCTTGCAGTTGGAGTTGCAGGTAGACAGGCTAGTGCAGAAAGTGTTTGGTGTGTTTATATTAGGATATGTCTGGCTGTGTGTGAAGTTAAGTGCGTGGACCTATGTGTATGATTAGATTAGATTACTTGCAGCGTGGAAACAGACCCTTCGACCCAACAAGTCCACACCGACCCTCCGAAGTGCAACTCCACCCAGACCCATTCCCCTACACCTAATGTTACAAGCAATTAAGTAAGGCCAATTCATCTAACCTGCACATTTTTGGTCTGTGGGGCAGAAACCGGAGCACCTGGAGGAAACTCACGCAGAGTGTTGCCTGAGGCGGATATTGAACCCGGATCTGTAACGCGTGAGGCAGCAGTGCTTACCACTATGCCACCGTGCCGATGAAATTCTGTGAATCTACGGCTGGGTGTGTTTACTGGTGTGGATGTAGTGTTGTGGGCATATGCATGCGAGTATGTGGGGGAATGCTTGTGTGAGGGTCGTGCTTGTAGGTTTGTCTGTGTTTGGGTATGTGTGAGGGGCCATATGGTTGTATGTGGCGAGTGAATATGTGTGCCTGTCCGTGGAAGTGCACGTGAGGGAGCGTGGGTATGTGTGTCGAGGTGTGCGAGGGTGTGTGTCTGGATACCAGTGTGTCTTTGGAAATATATGTGGAGAAAGTGAGGACTGCAGATGCTGGAGATCAGAGCTGAAAATGTGTTGCTGGAAAAGCGCAACAGGTCAGGCAGCATCCAAGGAGCAGGAGAATCGATATTTCGGGCATGAGCCCTTCTTCAGGAATGAGGAAAGTGTGTCCAGCAGACTAAGATAAAAGGTAGGGTGAAGGGACTTGGGGGAGGGGCTTTGGAAATACGATATGTGGAAGGAGGTCAAGGAGAGGATGATACGGCAGAGTGGTGGTGGGAGCGGAGAGGTCAGGAAGAAGATTTCAGGTTAGTAAGGCGGTGCTGAGTTCGAGGGATTTGACTGAGACAAGGTGGGGGAGGGGAAATGAGGAAACTGGAGAAATCAGAGTTCATCCCTTGTGGTTGGAGGATTCCTAGGCGGAAGATGAGGCGTTCTTCCTCCAACCGTCGTGTTACCATGGTCTGGCGATGGAGGAGTCCAAAGACCTGCATGTCCTTGGTGGAGTGGGTTGGGCGAGTTGAAGTGTTGAGCCACGGGTGGTTGGGTTGGTTGGTTCGGGTGACCCAGTGGTGTTCTCTGAAAAGTTCCACAAGTAGGCGGCCTGTCTCCCCAATATAGAGGAGGCCACATCTCCTCGACTGTTGATTCTCCTGCTCCTCGGATGCTACCTGGCCTGCTGCGCTTTTCTAGCACCACTCTTTTTAACACCAGGTAGGACGTAAAATACAGATAAGAAGAGGCATGAGAGGACATGAGAAGACGTTGGCAGGTAGGCGCAAGGAAAGCTCTAAAGCATTCTACCGGCATGGCAGCAATAAACGAATGATTAGATTAAGTCTACAGCCAGTCAGGTAAACTAGTGGGCAGTCAGAGGAGAAAGGAGAAGTGCTAAATAAACACTTTTCGTCAATATTCGCATTGGAAAAAGACGTTTAGGTCAGGGGAAATACTGAGACACTGGTTAATAGAATAGATGGTTTTGAGGTTCGAAAAGAGGAGGTGCTAGCAATTCTGGAAAGTGTGAAAATGGGTAAGTCCTTTGAGACTGATGGGATTTATCCAAGAATTCTCTGGGAATCCAAATAGGAGATTGCAAAGCCTTTGGCTTTGATCTTTACGTCGTCAAAGTCTCCAGGTCTGGAGCCAGAAGACTGTTGATAGCAACTGTTGCCCCTTTTTTTAAGAAGGGGGCTAGGGACAGCACTGATAATAATTGACCAGTGAGCCTTACTTCGCTTGTGCTAAAAGTTTTGAAAAGTTTATAACAACGAGGATTTATCATCATCTAGAAAGGAATACGTTGTTTAAGGATAGTCAACACGGTTTTGTGAAGGTTATGTCATGTCTCACAAACCTTTTGAGTTTTTTGAGAAGGTGATCACACAGGTGAGTGAGTGTAAAGCAGATGATGTGGTGTATATGGGTTTCAGTGATAAAATTTCCCATAGTATGCTATTGCGCAAAATACCGAGATATGGGATTGCAGATGATTTCGTGATTTAGATCTGAAATTGGCTAGCTGAAAGAAGACTGAGGGTGGTGATTAACTATAAAACTTCATCCTCGACTTCAGTTACAACTCTGTGTGGAGTTTGCACACTCTCCCTGTATCTGCATGGGTTTACTCCTCCAATCCAAAGATGTGCAAATTAGGTGAATTGGCCATGCTAAATTGCCCATAGTGTTCAGGGAACACTTCAACACCTCCGCCCACTCTCCCAAGAACATGCAAGTCCTGGGCCTCCTCTACCGGCAAATTCTAGTCACCTGACACCTGGAGAAAGAACCCCCACCTTCCACCATGGGACCCTCCAACCACAAGGGATCAATGTTGATTTCACCAGTTTCCTCAACTCCTTTCTCCCAACTTTATCCCAGATCCAACCCTCCAACTCGACAGTGCCCTCTTGAACTATCCTACCTGTCTATCTTCCTTCCCACCCATCTGTTCGAATCTGTCACCATCACCGCCCCACCTTCATCTACATATCACATTCCTAGTTACCTTCCCTCCAGCCCCTCCCATTTATCTCTCAGCCCCCTTGGTTACATTCTTCCACCGTCTCCCTCTCCACCCCACATCCACCCATATTCCTGATGAAGAGCTTATTCTCAGACTCTCCTGCTCCTCAGATGCTGCCTGACCGGTTGTGGTTTTCCAGCGACACACTTTTTGACTGATCTCCAGCATCTGCAGTCCTCACTTTCTAATAAACCATTGTCATGAAAAGATCATGGTGATTAAATCCAATGTCACCTTTAGGTGATAATTTTTAATTGAACTAAAAGAATTAGAAGTACTATCAATCTGCATCTGCAATCTTGAATAATGAGAAATACCCATGTAGAAATAATCTGAACCAAACGCATCCTCCAAAACGTCCAGCAATTTTTGTTCCTCCTTTGATATTGGAACAGCAAATGAATTAAAGCAAGTACTCGAGTTGCTTTGTAGTCAGTTCTTGATTGTTTCAAGGCCTATAGTTTCCATTCTCCTCAACCTTCTACTAAATTCCTTACTTTTATTGTAAAAATATGTTGTATTCTACAGCTTGTTGCATAAGCAGCTAGCAGAAGCTATTTTTCACTTCTAACAGCTGCATCGTTATGATCCAGCAACCACATCTATTCATGCATTAGTTTTTCCACATCCAGCTCAGAAACCTTTCAAGCATTGACAAACTCAGCAATCCTGTAATTGCGAAACATTAAATTTATCTTGAAAGATAAAGAACTACAGATGCTGGAAATCTGAAAGTAAAAGAAAATTGCTGGAGACTATAAAATCTCAATTAGAAAATCTGTATCCTTTAATGCATTATAACTTCATCAACATCTGAACCATGGTGCTTTTCCAACATACGGACAGAATGGGCTGAAAAATGTCCTCATGCACGATAACATTTCTGATTCTGTGTCCCAAATTGCAATTTCATATCAGCTAGCCAGCCAATCAATCACTGAAAACTGCACATGCAAGCGAATTTTCTTATCTACTTTCTCACCTCACTTCACAAACTTCTTTTAGTCACTTCTATTGTGAACTTAGCACAAACAATATAAAGAATTAATAAGCCAGAAGATTTTTTAAAAATATTTTTCAAAAACAAAAATCAGTATATTATTCAGTTGTACAGTTAGAACCGAGGCCAAGTTCTCATTTAGCCAGATATGAAATATTGGGAGAATTTCTTATTGAACACTGAGGTTTTCAATAACCAACTATCACTGTGTGAATATACCTGAGCTATTTCCCTTTGGAAACAACTAAATTGACAGCGATAATGCTTTTGGTTACCTTACCACGTGAGACAAAATGAATTACAATTTTTGGTATATAACAGACGTAAATAGAAAACACCAGTTTACACTTCACAAGTGATCAGTATTCCGCTCTACTACAAGCTGTTCACAATACTTTATCCTGCCCTTTAGTACAGTCGTGCTGAGTTTAGCAAACCAATAAACTCGAGATTTTACAGGCAGATAATGAACGGGTGCAGAAAATTGCCTTATATTTTGCAGTGTCAGCCTTTTTTATCATTATGTTGTATTATTAACTACTTGCTTCAGACTAAAGTCACAAAGAATCCATTCAAAATCAGTGCACCCTGAGAAACATATTCTCTTAGTTATGAATGCAGTAGTTTCAAGAAAGTGATGTACTGAGAAATTACTGTTATCAGTGTTTCCCAATCATGTATATGCATATACATTAAAACAATAAAGGAATAGACTCCACATCAAAATCTAATAGTGTTCTCTTGAATAAAATGTAGTGAAGAGCGACTTGCATGTAGCTCAAATGACACTATGAGTCAAGGGATTGTTTTGGAATTTAAAATACTTATTTAATTACAAGAAAGATTTTGAGGGAATCCGCCAATTTTCATTTAACAGGCATGCTGAAGATTCCAGGTGTCAACAGTTACAGAAATTGCAAAACATTTCATTAAATATTTTATATTTCGGAATCACATACTTGGGGGGAGGGGGCGAGTTGGAGGGAGCATCTGTGGAGAGAAATCAGAGTTAGCATTTTGGATCAGGTGACCAGTCTTCAGAACTGTCCTGAACTGAGACACTTGGGTTCAAGTCCCATCTGCTCAGGAGTGAATTGTAAGTTCATAAGATATAAAAGCAGAATTTGGTCATCTGGCCCATTGGATAGTTTCTGCCATTTGATCATGGCTGATATGATCTTCACCTGTATTTTCTTGCCTTCTCCCTATAACCCTACAATCCATTACCAATTAAAAATCTGTCTAACTCCTCCTTAAGTTTACTCACTGCCCGGCATCCATCACACTTTGGGGTAACTAATTCCACCGATTCTCAATCCTTTGGGAGAAGTAGTTTCTCCTCAACTGCTTTAAATTAGCTACCCCTTATCCTAAGATGATGACATCGCACCTTGAATCCCCCTTATGTTTTGCAGTGTCAGCCTTTTTTATCATCTGCCCTACATCTTTTTTATCCACGCTTTTTATCATCGACAATATCTCAATATCTCAATTTGATCTCCCCTCATTCTTCTTTTCCAGACGGTGTAGCACTAAACTGTTCAATCTCGCTTCATACGACAACCCCTCATCTCTAGGATCAATCTAGTGAACCTCCTCTGAACAGCCTCGAATGCTACCACATCTTTCCTCAAATAAAGGGACGAAAACTGTGCACAATACTCCAGATGCGATCTCACCAATGCTTTGTATAGTTGCAACAATACTTCCTTACCTTTATATTCTATTCCTTTAGCTATAAAAGCCAACATTCGATTCACTTTTTTCATTATCTGCTGTACTCGCATGCTAGTTCTCTGTGATTCATGAACAAGGACACCCAGATCCTTCTGTACCGGAGCACTTCGAAATCTCTCCCCATTAAGATGATAAGTTGCCTTCCTAATTTTTTAGCCCAAATCCATGACCTTGCACTTATGCCCCTTAAAATCCATCTGCCACATTTTGGTTCACTCTCCTAACCTATACCCATTTGTAGGTTCTTATTTCCTTGTTGCAATTTACTGTCCCGCTTATTTATGTGTTGTCCACAAATTTGGCTATACAGCTTTCTATCCCTATATTAGCTGGGGTCCAAGGACCGAACCCTGCAGCATTTGAGTGGGAGCAGCGGCCGAGTAAAGGCGAACCCGGGAGACTACAGTTAAGGTAAGACAGTTTGTTTCAAAATTACTTACCTGTAGCGGGCAGCGGTGTTTTTTTTTCTCTCTTCACAAAATAAGTGGGAGCAGCAGAGGAAGTGACGGCAAACAGAGGGGCAGCCGGGAAGGAGAACTGTGAGTATAAATACTCATCCTTTAATCACCAACGGTCATTTGAGTGGGAGCAGCGGCCGAGTAAAGGCGAACCCGGGAGACTACAGCTAAGGTAAGACAGTTTGTTCAAAATTACTTACCTTTAGCGGGCAGTGGTGTTTTTTTTTTCTCTCTTCACAAAAAGAGCGGGAGCAGCAGAGGAAGTGACGGCAAACAGAGGGGCAGCCGGGAAGGAGAACTGTGAGTATAAATACTCACCCTTTAATCACCAACGGTCAGTTGAGTGGGAGCAGCGGCCGAGTAAAGGCGAACCCGGGAGACTACAGCTAAGGTAAGACAGTTTGTTCAAAATTACTTACCTTTAGCGGGCAGTGGTGTTTTTTTTTTTCTCTCTTCACAAAAAGAGCGGGAGCAGCAGAGGAAGTGACGGCAAACAGAGGGGCAGCCGGGAAGGAGAACTGTGAGTATAAATACTCACCCTTTAATCACCAACGGTCAGTTGAGTGGGAGCAGCGGAAGTGAGGTTGGAGCGCATAGCTGGGTGGGAAGGTAAGTGATTAGTATTTGAGTGGGTGTGGTACACATTGGCACCAACGACATAGGTAGGAAGAGGGGTGGGGAGGTCATTCAAGAGCTCAAGGAGTTAGGCTGGAAGCTAAAAGCTAGGACAGACAGAGTCGTCATTTCTGGGTTGTTGCTGGTGCCACGTGACAGTGAGGCAAAGAATAGGGAGAGAGTGCAGTTGAACACGTGGCTGCAAGGCTGGTGTAGGAGGGAGGGCTTCAGATATTTGGACAATTGGACTGCATTCTGGGGAAGGTGGGACCTGTACAAACAGGACGGGTTGCACCTGAACCAGAAGGGCACCAATATCCTGGGGGGTAGGTTTGCTGGCACTCTTCGGGGGGGTTTAAACTAATTTGGCAGGGGGATGGGATCCGGACTTGTAGTCCAGCAAGTAAGCTAGCTGTGTGTCAGGATGCCCAAGACTGTAGGGAGGCTGTGGAGAAGGTAGCACTGACAGGGACTACTTGCGGACACAGAGATGGGCTCAAGTGCGTATACTTCAACGCAAGGAGTATCAGAAATAAGGTGGGTGAACTTAAGGCGTGGATCGGTACCTGGGACTACGATTTTGTGGCCATCACGGAAACGTGGATAGATGAGGGACAGGAATGGCTGTTGGAGGTTCCTGGTTACAGGTGTTTCAGTAAGATTAGGGAGGGTGGGAAAAAAAGGAGGGGGGTGGCATTGCTAATTAGAAATGGTATAACGGCTGCAGAAAGGAAGTTTGAGGGGGATCTGCCTCTGGAGGTAGTATGGGCTGAAGACAGAAATAGGAAAGGTGCAGTCACCTTGTTGGGTGTTTACTATAGGCCCCCCAATAGCAGCAGAGATGTGGAGAAACAGATTGGGAAACAGATTTTGGAAAGGTGCAGAAGCCACAGGGTCGTAGTCATGGGCGACTTCAACTTCCCAAATATTGATTGGAAGCTCTTTAGATCAAGTAAATTGGATGGGGCGGTGTTTGTGCAGTGTGTCCAGGAAGCTTTTCTAACGCAGTATGTAGATTGTCCAACCAGCGGGGAGGCCATATTGGATTTGGTACTCGGTAATGAACTGGGACAAGTAATGGGCTTGTTAGTGGGTGAAAATTTTGGTGATGGTGACCACAATTGTGACTTTCACCTTGGTTATGGAGAGTGATAGGTGCACACAACAAGGTAGATTTTATAATTGGGGGAAGGGAAATTACGACGCTGTAAGGCAGGATTTGAGGAGCATACGTTGGGAGCATAGGCTGTCAGGGAAGGATGTGGTGGAAATGTGGAACTTTTTCAAAGAGCAGATACGACGTGTCCATGATATGTATGTACCTATCAGGCAGGAAAGAAATGGTCGTGTGAGGGAGCCTTGGTTGACGAGAGAGGTTGAATGTCTGGTAAAGAGGAAGAAGGAGGCTTACATAAGGTTGAGGAAACAGGATTCAGACAGAGCAGTGGAGGGATACAGGATAGCCAGAA
This sequence comes from Chiloscyllium plagiosum, assembly GCF_037043375.1. Lineage (NCBI taxonomy): Eukaryota > Metazoa > Chordata > Chondrichthyes > Orectolobiformes > Hemiscylliidae > Chiloscyllium > Chiloscyllium plagiosum. The sequence continues at coordinate 73,320,545 of NW_028270177.1, forward strand.
GCGACCTGAAGAAAGCTAAGAGAGGGCATGAAAAATCGTTGGCGGATAGGATCAAGGATAACCCCAAGGCACTTTATGCGTATGTGAGAAACCTGAGAATGACGAGAACGAGGGTAGGTCCGATCAAGGACAGTAGTGGGAGACTGTGTATTGAGTCGGAAGAGATAGGAGACGTCTTGAACAAGTACGTCTCCAGTATTTACGAACGAGAGGGACCGTATTGTAAAAGAGGAGAGTGTGAAATGGACTGGTAAGCTAGAAGAGATACCTGTTAGGAAGGAAGATGTGTTGGACATTTTGAACGACTTGAGGATAGACAAGTCCCCCGGGCCTGACGGGATATATCCTAGGATTATGTGGGAAGCAAGAGAGGAAATTGCAGTACCGTTGGCAATGATCTTCTCGTCTTCACTGGCAACGGGGGTGGTACCAGGGGACTGGAGAGTAGCGAATGTTGTGCCCCTGTTCAAAAAAGGGAATAGGGATAACCCCGGGAATTACAGGCCTGTTAGTCTTACTTCTGTGGTAGGCAAAGTAATGGAAAGGGTACTGAGGGATTGGATTTATGCGTATCTGGAAAGACACTGCTTGATTAGGGACAGCTAGCACGGATTTGTGAAGGGCAGGTCTTGCCTTACAAGTCTTATTGAATTCTTCGAGGAGGTGACCAAGCATGTGGATGAGGGTAGAGCAGTGGATGTAGTGTACATGTATTTTAGTAAGGCATTTGATAAGGTTCCCCATGGTAGGCTTATGCAGAAAGTCAGGAGGCATGGGATAGAGGGAAATTTGGCCAATTGGATAGAAAACTGGCTAACCGGTCGAAGTCAGAGTGGTGGTAGATGGTAAATATTCAGCCTGGAGCCCAGTTACAAGAGGAGTTCCACAGGGATCAGTTCTGGGTCCTCTGCTGTTTGTAATTTTTATTAATGACTTAGATGAGGGTGTCGAAGGGTGGGTCAGTAAATTTGCAGATGATACGAAGATAGGTGGAGTTGTGGACAGTGAGGAGGGCTGTTGTCGGCTGCAGAGGGACTTCGATATGATGCAGAGCTGGGCTGAGGAGTGGCAGATGGAGTTCAACCCTGCCAAGTGTGAGGTTGTCCATTTTGGAAGAACAAATAAGAATGCGGAATACAGTGTTCATGGTAGGGTTCTTAGTCAGGTGGAGGAACAGAGAGATCTTGGGGTCTATGTACATAGATCTTTGAAGGTTGCCACTCAGGTGGATAGAGTTTGTAAGAAGGCCTATGGAGTATTATCGTTCATTAGCAGAGGGATTGAATTCAAGAGTCGTGAAGTGATGTTGCAGCTGTACAGGACTTTGGTAGGCCACAGTTGGAGTACTGTGTGCAGTTCTGGTCGCCTCACTTTAGGAAAGATGTGGAAGCTTTGGAGAGGGTGCAGAGAAGATTTACCAGGATGTTGCCTGGAATGGAGAGGAAGTCGTACGAGGATAGGTTGAGAGTTCTCGGCCTTTTCTCGTTGGAACGGCGAAGGACGAGGGGTGACTTGATAAAGGTTTATAAGATGATCAGCGGAATAGATAGAGTAGACAGTCAGAAACTTTTTTCCCCGGGTACAACAGTGTTACAAGGGGACATAAATTTAAGGTGAAGGGTGGAAGGTATAGGGGAGATGTCAGGGGTAGGTTCTTTACCCAGAGAGTGGTGGGGGCATGGAATGCGCTGCCCGTGGGAGTGGTAGAGTCGGAATCATTGGCGACCTTTAAGCGGCATTTGGATAGGTACATGGATGGGTACTTAATCTAGGTTAGAAGTTCGGCACAACATCCTGGGCCGAAGGGCCTGTTCTGTGCTGTATTGTTCTATGTTCTACCCCAGTTACATCTTGCTATCCAGAAAAAAAACAATTATCCCGACTCTGTCTTTTGTCCATCAGCCAGTCACCTGACCAAGTTAAATAAATTACCTCCAATCCTTTATGATCCAACCTTGTGAATTAATCTTTCGTGCATCACCTTATCAAATGCCTTCCTTCCAGGTATATTACATATACAGGAGCCCTGTTATCCATTTTGCTTGTTGCATCTTCAAAGAACTCTAGCAATTTAGTCAAACATGACTCTGCCTGCATAAAATCATGCGTGACCCTGATGGATAGTGTTTTGACTTTTCAAATTGCTTCCTTGATAATTGATTCTCACACTTTCCCAACAATAGCCGTTAAACTATCTGGTCTGTAATTTCCCACATTCTGCCTTCCTCCCTTTTTGAATAAGGGCATTACATTAGCCACTTTCCAATCCACTGGAATATTCCCAGTGTCAGAATATTGTAATCAATGGATCCACTATCTCCACCGCCACTTCCTTTAATACCCTTGATGTGAGCCATCAGTCCTGGGGGACTTGTCTATCCTCAATCCTAACAGTTTGTCCAGTACCTTTTCCCTATCGACGTTGATTGTTCTAAGATCTGCCTTTTCTATTGCCTCTGACTTGCCCGTTCCAATAGGAATGGTACTATTGTCCTCCACAGTGAAAACCGAGGCAATGTATTGATTCAGCATCTGTCATCACAACATTTCCACTATTAACTGTCTGGTTTCATCTTCCAAGGGACCAATATTCATTGCCAACTGTCGGAAAAGTTCATTTGGGTCATTTAATCGCGTATTTGAGGGGAGCTCTTGTGGTGCAGTGGCCGTGTCCCTGTCAGTAGACCCCAAGCGGCTAAGGTTCAAGTCCCACCTGCTCCAGAGATGTGTGCAATATCACTGAACAGGCTGATTAGAAAAATAAGTTAAATAAAAACTCAGATCTAAAGGTTCTTGCAGTGCAGTGGTAATGTCCCCACATCTGGATCGGGAGGCCCGGGTTCAAGTCATCTGTTTCTGAGATCTGTAACAACCGCTCTGAACAGGTTGACTGGAAAAATGTGAAATAAAATAAAACACGTATCTCATCAACTTTTTAATGCAGACATATGTTATTGATGTTAATCAAATTAATTATAGGAACACAAAAGAACATTAAATAGAATCTTGGTTGAGTAGAATTCCACAACACTAAAACAAAAGTGTCGGTAACTGACCTTTGAAGTACATTTATTAAAAATCATAATGTACCATGCATGATTAATATTCCTCAATTCAAAATGTTTCACTGAATCATTCAAACTCTAATTGCAGAATCCATGATTTGGTAAATTTGTTTAACGCATATAAATTAGCACTATACAGCAATGTTGCAGGCTAGACAAGTACAGCTCAACCACATTTTAAAGTGATTACACTGATTAAGTTTGATATTTATTCTGCTTTAAAGCAGATCAGGGAAAATAAGGCAAGTGCACAAAAAATTGTATATATTGTCTTGACAAAATCTATACCAAAATGCTCAATTTTACATTTGACTGAATTTCATGAATTCAAAATTTCTGAGAGATTTTACATGTGGCCCTTCTCAAAACCTTTGTAACAATGTCTGATCAATCAATGTGACCTGCAACTCGTTGCTAATATGTAATGAACTAAGTCTTGTGAATGACGAAATTTGTCTGTTTAGATGAGGATATTGTTTTCCTCCACCACATTAGACCAAACAGACCCAGATGCTTTCGACACTTAGAGAGTGGTGGCAGCAACCATCACCAAGAGCAGACCTGCTGTGCTTCTACAGCACCACACTTTTCGATATTAAAGCAACCATACTGCTGAAGTTCAGTATGAACTTTCAATTAGAAACCACTCAATCTTAGGAATTGTAGTAATGCCCTCTTCGATGATATGGGAAACTCCCCAAAAGCCTTTGATTTCACATCACGTGGGGTCATTGGCCCATCTCCAATGACATTGTCCACGAATGTGACTTGCGCTTTTGCAAATTTACTCTTCGCCAGCTTTGTCACCAAGCTCATTTCCCAAAGTCAATTGAACAATTCTGATAGATGCTCCAAATGTTCCTTACATGTGAGACTAAAAATCACCAGGTCATCGATATACACCACACAATTCAATAATCCAGAAATAATTTTGTTTGATAGTCTTTGAAATGCGATTGGTGCATTTTTCATATCAAATGCCATTACTTTAAACTGGTATAGTCCATTCAGTGTTACGACAGTCGAAATTATCTTCAGTCTTTCATCTGAAGGTACCTGCCAGTATCCTCTGAATATGTCCAACTTAGAAATACAAGATGCTTGCCCGACTTTCTCAGTGTAATCATCCAAATGTGGAATAGGATATGAATCCGATGTTGCAACTGCATTGATTTTGTGATACTCCATACATAATCAAGCTTGTCGCTGCAACTCACTTCCAGGTATATTATCTTTGAGTATGCATTCAATCTCCTTTTGAATCTGACATGTATCGTACGTCCAGGAAATTCAACTACATTTCAGGTTAATAATAATGTTTTTGTATTTTTTATTGAGTTTTCCTTACGCATAAATGACCTCTGACTGACAATTCACATGCAACCTGCAACACATCCTTTCTGTAACCACTGATAAAACAAATAAAGAGTCAGTGAGAGATGTACAGCACAGAAATAGACCCTTCGGTCCAACTCGTCCATGTCAACCAGATACCCTCATCTAATTTATTCCCATTTGCCAGCACTTGGTCCATTTCCCTCCAGACCTTTCCTATTCATATACTCAGCCAGATGCCTTTTAAATGTTGTAATTGTACCAGCCTCCACCACTTCCTCTGGTAGCTCATTCCAAATATGCACTACCCCTCTGCATGAAAAAGTTGCCCCTTAGGTCCCTTTTATATTTCCCCCCTCTCACCCTAAACCTATGCCCTCTAGTTCTGGACTCCCCCTCCCCAGGGACAAGACTTTGTCTATTTATCCTATCCATGCACCTCAGGAAGGCGATCAGACTTGCACACAATATTCAAAAGTGGCCTAACCAATGTCCTGTACAGGTACAACATGACCTCCCAATTCCTAGACTCAATGCACTGACCAATAAAGGAAAGCATATCAAATGCATTCTGCATTATTCTATCTACCTACGGCTCTACTTTCAAGGAATTATGATCCTGCACTACAAGATCTTTGTTCAGCAACACTCACTGGGAACTTTCCATTAAGTCTAAGTGCTGCCCTGATATGCTTTTCCAAAATGCAGTACCCTGCATTTATCTAAATTAAACTCCAACTGTCCTCCTCAGCCCACTGACTGCATGACACTAATCTTTTGCTATAAATTCTATGTCTTATGATCCTGCTCTACAGCTACCCGATGAAAGAGTAGCATTCAGAAAGCTAGCGCTTCCAAATAAACCTGTTGGACTATAACTCGTGTTGTAATTTGTAACTTTAAAGGGATATGGCACTTTTTATCACAACTAACCCCTGACCAGGTTGTACGTTTTTGTGCTTTTCTTTACAACTCCAACAAAACTCACTTCCTTTTCCTGTTTTTCCACATCTGTCTTCCCATTGCTTTTTCTAAACCACCAACACTGCGACTTCATGTTTTCACTGCAATAAAGTAGGTCCCATCTGAGCTTTTTTTTACTACTATTTCCTCAGGAGTTTCCTTTTTACCCTGTGGTAAACACTCTTCAATGAGATCTCCTTTTCCCTTAGCACCTGAGGATTACTCTTTTTCCCTAATTTCTATCCCTCAGACTGAAATTGATGTCAGAAGTCAAACTGGCTTATGAAGCAACTCAATCATCTCTTGTTTCCGCTGCTAATCTTGCAGTTTTAATTGTCTGCTCTCCCTATGAGTTATTACTACTCCAGGAAGTGAATTTTTGAACTCCTCCAAAATAATCGTCTAAGAGCATCATATGGTTAATCGATTTTCAATACCTTTACCCACCTATCAAAACTACTTTGTTTGATTCTTTCAAACTTGTACATTTGACCAGGTTCCCTCCTTAGATTCTTGAAATCCTGTCTGTAGCTTTATGGCACAAGCTCATACACAATTAAGATGGCTTTCCTCACCACCTCATATGCTCCAGATACCTCCTCTGATTAGTGATGCAAATATCTCACGAGCTGTACCTACAAACTGTTTGTACCAACAATACCCACATGGTCTGTGGTCATTTCATTTATTTAGCCACTTTCTCAAATGAAATGAAAGGCTTCTACATCTTCTCGAACTTCTGCAATAATTGGACATATTTAAAAAGATCCCCAGCAGATTTTTGGCTACAATGGGATGAGAACGATGTTACCTGGTATGGAGGGAAGATATTATGAAGTAAGACTGAGTGATCTGAGGCGGTTATAGTTAGAGAGAAGAATATTAAGAGGTGATTTAGTTGAGACATTAAAGATAATCAGAGGATAAAATGGGGTGGACAGTGAGTCTTTTTTTTCCCTCGAATGGTGATGTTTCACATGAGAGGGCACGAGAGGGCAGAACTTTAAATCGAGTGGTGATAGACATAGGAGGAATGTCAGCGGTAGTTTCTTTACTCAGGGAGTTGGAAAGGTATGGAATTGTCTGCCTGCAAAGGTAGTGGTCTCACTAACTTTAAGGGCATTTACATGGTCACTGGAAAAACATATGGATCAAAATAGAATAGTTTAGGTTGGATAGGCTTCAGATCGGTTTCACAGTTCGACGCAACGCCCAAGCCCCTGCAATATGTTGTTATGTCGTATGTTATATGTTTTGCATTCATCTTCTCTTTTTGATTTCGTTATCAATTTCATATGCCTCCTTTAGTGGATTGAGAATTTCTCTGAATTTACAGGTTTCCACAATATCTGGAATTCTTCTGAAGTCACGACCTTTGAGTGAATGCAATCTTTAATTGGTTCTGTTAACTATCACTGAGTCACCTTCCCTTTCCTTACTGTTTGCACCTTAGAGAAATATATGTCGCTTTCAAACGTTGTAGTATTTCTAGAAGTAACAACCATTGCTTTTTTTACCACTAAAGTTTATATTGTGCTTCCTAATTCACTGCAGCCAACTTGGCACTCTAGCCTCCGGACGTCCGTGATGCTTGACTATAATGTTCAAAAATTTTATGCTGTGTGCAGACACTGTACGAAACACAATAGATTGTTGTCACTATTTCGCCGGAGTAGATTCATAGTTATTAATTAGCTATTCTGACGACAATGCACGATATCTGAAATAACCTGCTGTCTCGTTGCTTCACAACATACTCTTCAAACGACCTCATATACACTTACGGAATTTGTTTTTCACATCATTGGCAGTCACTTAGTTAATGCAGTTTAGATGCAACTTGAGATCATCCAATATTAATGCAGCACTCTCGTTACTTGCATATCTAATTTTCAGAGCATAAGATGCTAAATATTTGCACGATAGTTTTGGTTTATGTATATAATGCACCATTGTTTGCTACTTCTTGCTATTTGTAGGCTACACCTAAACTGTTTTTTTTTTTGGAAGCTGAGGGACGTGCCTTGTGACGTCATTAGAGACAGACATGGAGAAGACATTCAGTGAGAAGACTCTCCTCGACGCTGAGATGATCTGAAGAAATGTCCAGCAATACCGGACAGGCATCAATACCCTCCATGCTCTGTCAGGATAAGTATCCCTATACTTTCTCTGTTCCCTCATACTGACTCCATATCTGTTACAGCATCTACCTCCAAATAAGTTTCATGCTCCAACACTCACGACTGGACCCAACGTCCTCCCTCTCACTCTGTCCCTCTTCTCACTCTACTACACCCCACATTATCATCATTTCATGGATAGAACACTTTGGACTGACTCCCTTCGGACGACTGACTATTTCCCCGCAACTACACCAGCACTAAAAGCAGGGTCTCCCATTCCCACCCACCCTCCCTTCCGCCCTCTTTCTCTCCCATTACAGGATAAATAGGCTGGACAAGCATCGAGAAGTACGAGCTGGGAGTTGGTGGTTCCGAAACCAATTCCATCTCTCTCCTGCCAATAAATTCTAATATGGGGTGGACCCTGCTATAATCCGGCCATGATTGAAACCAATTATATGGATATTCCGAACTATCCACATTCCACCAACTGAGTAAGAAACAATGTTCAGTGACGGACCATCTGACTTTAACCACTTATCTATTCCATACTTATCTCCCTCTCAAAATAGGAAATATTTCTTGCATAGTGATGTAGATACAGAAGTACTCCAAGCCGTATGAAAACACCCCAAAATACGAACACTCACATCACATACAAATCGAATGTGTATATGGAGAAGCACATGGAAACGTTTTAACTCGCACACAAACACAGAAAAAAAAAACCTCAGATGGAGAGTTACAGTTGGAGAGATGTAGACACACAGGAACACAAACACATTAATAAACACACACACACACACACACACACACACACACACACACACACACACACACACACATGCAGACACACAGAGGCAGAGAACACTAGTGGTTTCAAGATAGTGATACAATCGTTGTTTAATTAATTATGGAATTAAAGATAACAGGGAGAAATCGGGAGAATGATGTTGAGAAATCTTTAAGCCGATATTAACTAGCATATCACACTCAATGATTGTAATGGCCGAAATCCGTTCCATTTTATGCTTGTATGGTGTCATGTAATGTAGTATTGTCTGACAGAGACAGCAGCGGAAGCTGAGTTTGATACATACTTGATTGGAATGAGTCAGTGGTAGTGGCAACAGGTTTGTAGGGCAGAATAGTTGATGTTTATTCTTAATTTGTGTCCTAATGTTACAAAAGAAGTGGTGATTTGATCTTAAGTTAACAGTGTTAAAATAACGTGCTCTGCGTTTTTAAGGTTGTGTTATGTGTAGTATCCTCACCCTCACGGAGCAGTGAATACTCGGTTATTGAAGGTATTCAAGTCTGAGCTCGACTGATCTTTGCCGGACAGAAGAGTCAATGCTTATTGGTAAAAGACAGGAGAGGGATGGCCAGACACTTTCGGACGGTAAGACACAATCGGATGATAAGATACTATCAGATGCTAGAACACAATCGAATAGTTAGTTACAATCGGCTGGTCAGATACGATCAGATGTTCTGAGACAATCGGATGGTCAGACACAATCAGATGGTCAGACACGGTCAAATGTTCACACACGATCAGATTGTCAGATATAATTGGAACAGCCATGAGCATTCTGAATGGTGCAGCTGAATGGAGAACTGCTGCCACTACCCCAGTTCTCTCAATCCACCTCTCCAGGTTGTCACAAAGGTAGAGGACTACCTCACTCAGCAAGTCAGCATCGTTACAATGATACGGAGGTAGACCATTTTGCCCCTCGAAGGAGTTAGTTATACAGAGCTCACTATGGAGTCTTCAGTGATCAAACATCTGTATCAAAAATCTGAATGAAGGGTTTGAATGGATCAAAACTCAATTAGCTCGACTCTAAAGATGATTATTCAACATGTCGTCAAATAGAGAAAGTGATTGTGCAAAGTGACATAACAAAGATGATTAGTGAGCAAACCTTCATTCGAAATAACGTAAAGTGAATTGCACATTTTGGCAGGAAGATTAAGACAATGCGAATTTATGTAAATGGAGCGAGATTGCAAAACTCTGATACAGACCGTTTCAGTGTTTCTGCTGTATGATTTGTATGAGGTCATTCTGCAGATGTAGCAGCCGATTTGAAAGCTGCTTGGAATGATGCTGTGTCTGGCAAATAGTGTCAGGTTTACTAAATGCGTCTCTCAAGGGAGAAAGTGGGGACTGCAGATGCTGTAGATCACTATCGAAAAGTGTGGTACAGAAACAGCACAGTAGGTCAGGGAGCGTCCTAGAAACAGGACAGTCACCGTTCCCAGCATAATCCTTCATCAGGAACATGCCCAGAACGATGACTCTATTGATACTCAGATACTGGCTGACCTGCTGTGCTTTCCCAGCTCTACGTTCCCTGCATCTGTCCAGGGCATTTTTCACACCACATCTCACACACTGTTGGCAGTTGTGATCCCCTAAAGAAGAAGATAGAATTGTTTTCGAACATCTTCAAATATTCCTGCATTACGCATTCCTATAATAAATACCTTTTGTTGCAAGTTGTTATCAGTTTGTCTTCGGTGAGAAATCTTATTGAACCATACACGATTTTCAGAAATGCATATTACCTGGATACTTGCTTTGTCTTGCCAGGGAGAATAAAACGACTGAATACATTTTAAGACTAAGATGTATCAATTTTAACACAATTCAAAATAACGTTTAAAACTTGCACATTGAGCTTCGGATATGTGAGCCTGGCTGAGGGAAAGAAAGTTGGAGTTGATAGATCAATTGTGTACAATCTTCGAATCTGCCTTGGATGTGAAAGTAATGTCAGATGATTGTCGGAACATAAACCTGCTTCTCCGTTTATAAATGAATACATGCAGCCTATAGCGATTGATCAGGCTTTACAATAGCAGTAAAACGAGAACAGAACTTTTATCGTCTGTAATGTGAAGGAAAATATGTCTCAGATACCATGGATTTAAAGTAGATAAATTCCATGCAGCGAGGCTGCAGGATTCTTAACGGGAGGATTGGGGGCGGGGAAAGGGAGGAGCAGCCAGAAGTAATGGTGCACATCCATACTAATGAAAAAGGTATGGAAAGGGAGGAGGACCTGAAGAGAGAGCATAGGGAGTTAAGTATGAAGCCAGAAGGACGAAGGAGCACAGTAATATTCTCAGGATTGCCAATGGTGCCACTAGCCAGAGAGGCTCGGAACAGAGAGAGGGTGCAGATGAACACATGCTGCAGGGCTGGTGTAAAATGTGTAAGAGGTGGACTTTGGGATACATTCCGAAAAAGCTGAGACCTGTACAAGAAGGACTGGTGACACTTGAACTGGAGGGGAACCAATATCTTGGCAGGGAGATTTGCTCAAGCTCTTCAGGAAGGTTCAATTGGCATGGGGACAGGAACCAGAGCTATGGATCAGATAATGGAGTAGGGTGTGAACAGCCAGATACAGCGTGCAGAAAGTTTATGAGGACGTATGGGCAGTTGATAGAGCAAAGTTGCAGTTATTGTGATTGTTTGAAGTGTGTTTATTCTAATGCAAGTAGAATCAGGAATAAGTGTGACAAACTCAGTGTATTGAATAGTAATTGGGATTCAGAAGTTGTGGCCATTACGGATATTTGAATATCACGGGGGAAGGAAAGGTTGTTGGATGTTCCAGTGTTTAAATGTTGCAAAAGGAATAGGGAAAGGGTATAAAAGAGGTGGGAAGTGTCATTGCTCATCAGGGTTACCATCACAGCGCAGATAGGGAGATCGTCGAGAAGGGTTTGACTACATACTCAGTATGGCTGGAAGTCAGAAACAGGAAAGGGGCAGTCACGTTATTGTGAGTTTTCTACAGGGCCCACAATAGCAACAGAGACATAGAGGAGCAATTTGGGAGGCTGAGTTTGGAAATGTGCAGGGTAAATGGGTTGTTGTCGTGAGTGATGTTACCATCCCTAATTTTTATTGGAACATAAAGAGTCAGCTTCACATATTTAAGGGCAGCATGAAATAAACTGATATGCCAGAAGAGGTGCATGTTAAAAACGAGGGTGTGCTGAATAGATTAAAAAAAAACCCGGAACAGGAAAATCCCCAGATGAGACGGGATATAACCTAGGTTACTGGAAGAACCGACTGAAGAATCTGCGCCTTTGTGAAGATCTTTGATGTCCTCACTCTCCATTGGAGGAGCACCAGATAAATTGTGAATGGCAAATGGTTTTCGCTCGTTCAATAAAAGGAATAAGGATAATACTGGGACTTACAGATTAGTTTTATGTCCCTGGTGGGCAAGGTATTGGAGAGGATTCTGACAGAAAGATTTACAAATGCTTGGAAAACAGTGGTTTGATGAGACTTAGTAAACATGGCATCGTGGGCAGCAGATCATGCATCGCAATCCCCATTGCATTTATTGTGAATGTCACAAAACATGGTGATGAATGTAGAGCAGCGGATGTGGTGAACATGGGTTTTAGCAAGGCGTTTGGTAGAATTACCCATGGTAGGCTCATTGAGAAAGTAAGGAAGCATGGGGTATGGCGCAATCTGGCATAATAGATAAAATATTGGCTGGGTCATAGCATTCAGCCTCGAGCTTGGTGATTTGTGGTGTTCTGCAGGGATCTGTTCTGCGACCTTTGCTCTTTGTAATTGTTATAAATGACTTGTAAGAGTAAGTGGAATGGTGTGTTAATAAGTTTGCTGATGAAACGAAGGTTGGTGCTGTTCTGGACAGTATAAATATCTATTGGAGATTGCAACGTGATATTGACCAGATGCAAAACTGGGCTGAGAAGTGGCAGATAGAATTAAACTTGGAAAACTGTGAATTAATTTAATTGGGAAGATCGAAATTGAATGCAGATTACATGGTTAAAGGCGTGATCTTTTGGCAGTGTTGAGGAAGAGAGGGATCTTGGATTTCATGTCTATGGATTGCTCAAAATTGCCACGAATTTGACAGAGTTGTTAAGAAGGCGCATTGTATGTTGGTTTTTATTAGAGGAGGATTGAGTTAAGAACTGCGAGGTTATGCTCAATCTCCGTGTAGCCCTGGTTATACTACGATTGGAATATTGTGTTGAGTTCTACTCGCCTCATAATAAGACAGATATGGCATCGTTCGAGTACGTGCAGAGGAGATTAAACAGGATACTATCTGGACCCGAGGGCATGTCTTGGGAAGAAAGGCTGAGGGAACTATGTTTTTTTTTCTCAATGGAGAAAGGTAGGTTGAGAGATAACTTGACAGAGATATACAAGACGATGAGAGGCACGGATAGATGAAATGATCAAGGATTTTTTCCGATGACGGGAATGGCTATCTTAATGGGACATAACTTGTAAGTAATTGGAGGAAGGTTCGAGGGAGATAAAAGAGGAACCTTCTTTACACAGAGAGTCATGGTTGCGTGGAATGAGTAGACACAAATAAATTAGAGACATTCAAGTGACTCTTGCATATACACTTGGAAGATAGTACAACAAAGGGTATGTAGGTTTGTCTGATCTATGAGTAGGATAAAACATCGTCACGGCATTCTGCGCTGAAGTGCCTGGACTGTGCTTTACTGTTCCATGTTCTACATTAATGGAAAATTGCCCTATCCAAATGCAATTCAAATTGTTATTGCAGGGTCAGAAAGGGCAGATGAGGGTCATGTTGTTGATGTTATCGATGTCAATGAACTGTGGCAATATGCCATTGACTACTTCAATTACAGAGCGATTATGACATTGGGTAGGAGTCAGAAAACGATAGAATTGGCGGAAACGGCTGCTGAGACTGGAGGGAGGAATCATGATATTGCCCAATAATCCGTCTTGGAATACTACTATTTATAAATTGTACGAAGATCAGATTCAATAATGCATCTAAAATGAAGAATGAAGAGTCCGATATTACTAAGAATAGATGAGATAGTAGCAGAAATTAGGCCATTCAGCCCATCGAGTTTGCTCCGCCATTCAATCAGGGCTATTCAGTTTCTCATGGCGTTAGTGAGCACTGCAGATGCTGGACATGAGAGTCGAGAGCCTTACATAATCCCAGAAATAAATTTTTGCTTTTATATTCAAGTCCTCTCAAAACAAATGCCATCATTGCATTTGTCTTCCTAATTACTATCTTAACCTGCAATTTTAACGTAAGAGAATACTGGTGTAGAACTCTCAACTTTGTATGCTGTTCAAACTTCTGAATTTTCTCCTCCATTTAGAAATATTCCATACCTCTATTGTTTCTACTAAGGTGTATCACCTCGCAATTTCACGCATTGTAATAGATTCTGCCAATTCTTTGCCGATTTTGTTGACAACCTTTTGCAGCTTATCCACCCTCTCAATACTACCTCTCCCTGTACTTATCGTTGTATCATCTGCAAACTTAGCCAGAATTCCCTCAGTTCCTTCATCTGGATCCTTAAATTAAAAAGGGAAAGTTGTAGTCCCAACACTGAGACTTGCAGCGCACAAGGTATCACTTACTGCCATCCTGAGAAGGAATATTTTGCCACAACTCTCTGCTTTCTGCCAGACAGCCAAGCATTTATACCTGCTACACCTTTCCTCCAACACCAAGGTCCCCTATTTTACTCAACATCCTTCTGCACGGCACCTTATCAAAGGGTTTCTCGAAGTCCAGGTAGATAATATTCGTTGGCTGACCTTGGTCAAATCTGCTCCTTAACTTCTCAATGCATTCTAGCAGCTTTTTCAGGAAAATCCTTCCCTTGACAAAACCATGCTGAATATGCCCATTTTACCATGCACTTCCAAATATACAGAAATCTCATACTTCTCAGTGCATTCAAGGAGCTTATCCACGACCTATGTAAGGCGATTTAGTCTGTTAATTTTCTGTCTTCTGACTTACTTCGTTTTTAAACCGTAGTATTATTTTAGCGCTTTTCAAGTTCTCTGGGGCCCTCTCTGACTTTCGCAATCCAGAAATATTATCACGAAGGCTTGCTGTATCTCTTCAGCTATCTTCCTTATAAATCTGTCATGTATTCCATCTCATGTTGGTGATTTATTCAGCTTCAGCCCACTCAGTTCCTCTAGCACCTTCTGCTTGGTGATGGCCAATATTCCAAACGCTGCCCCGTCATTCTCTTGAATTTTTGGGAAGTTACTCATGTCTTCCAAAGTGAAGACTGGAGCAGAGTAAATTTTCAGTTCCTCAAACATTTCTTTTGTTCCCACTCCTGTCTCTCCTGTGTCATTTTCCAGCTGCCAAATATAGACCTTTGCCCCTTTGCATATCTAAAGAATCTCTTACAGTTTCCGTTATGTTACAGGACAGCTTACCTTCATACTAATTTTCTTCCTGCTACTTCTTTTTCTTGATGCCCTCTGTTGATCTTTGCAAGCTTCTCTCTGCTCCCATTTCCATTGCGTTTCTGTACATTATATTCTTTTTTTGTTGCTTTTGTGCTATCCCTGACTTCACTCGTCAGCCATGGTTACGTCATATTCCCTGCAGTATGCTTCTTTTACCTTGGGATGAATCTTTGCTGTGACTCCTGAATTACTCACAGTAACTCCTGCCATTGCTGTTCCAGTGTCTCTCGTTCTGGGTCCTCTCCCAGTCAATTCTAAACAGCTCCTCCCTCATGCCTCAGGAGTTACCTTTATTCAGCTTAAACACTGTTACCTCTGACTCTATCATCTCCCACTCAAATTCAATCATTCTACGACCAGAACCCACAGGGTTCCTTCACATTTGGCTCCCTTTTCCAGTCTGCCTCATTGTACAACACTAAATCGACATTTGCTGTTCCCCAGTGGACTCCATCACAAACTGTTCCAAAAATTCATCTCAGATATTACACGAATTCCTTCTCTTACGAACCACTACCAAACTGATTTTTTAACTCCATTGCATATTAAAATCCCTATTATTGTCCCTTCACCCTGGAAACAATCCATTGGCCTTTTGCGTGCTCTTTAGCTCTCAGTAACTCTGTTCTGTGCTCGCATTTGAGATAAAACGTCTGTGAACATAGCCAGTATCAGCATAGTGCTCACACTGTATGACACCTGACAAATGGCTTGCAGTCGGTGTGAATTTCTAAATAAAGCTTCTATATATTTCTGGTCATGCGATCTCCTAATCTATCCAACTTCACTCTTGTCTAACGTCTTTTCTTCTCTCACTCATGCAGTCGCTCAGTTTTCTCTTCCTCCGCTTTCTTCCCTCAATCTCTCTGTTTATTTCTCTCTCTCAGTCTCCTTCCAAACAGTCTATGTATATTCAAGTAGTGCAGTTAGAAAGTTCGTGGACCCAAGATGGGCAAAATAGTCGTCTTCTGTGCTGTAATAATTCTGCGGTTCTCTTTCCCACAATAAAATCGTCACTGCCTTTCATGGCTGTATCATTGTTTCCAATATGCAACACGATTTTAGGCTGCTCACCCTCCCCCTTCAGAATCCTGTAAACCCGATCCGCGCTATCCAGCCCTAGCACCGGGGAGTCAACATACCTTCCAGGAGTCTCGTTCCTGACGACATAATCTTTTGTAAATCCGTTTAAATATGAGTCCCCTACCACTAGTGCTTTTCTATTCTCCCCCTTCTCTTTTCAGCCACTGTACTAGGCTCAGTGCCAGAGACCTGACTACTATGGCTTGGCCCTGGTAGTTTGTACCCACAAGCAGTTAACAAATTGTTATACTTATTGCTGAGGAGAACGGCCACAGATGATCGCTGCTCTAACTGTTGGTTCCATTTTCTACCCCAGATTGTAACCCAGCTATCCTTATCCTGTGTCTGAGGTGTGACCACCTCCCTTTATAACCTCGCAATTTCTTCCTCCCAGAGGGTCCACAGTTAATCCAGCTCCAGCCCCAGTTTCGTAACTGGAGGTTTCTGAGGAACTGGAGTTGGGTGAACTTCCCACACGTGGTCGGCAGAGACATGTGTCGTGTCTTTCACCTGCATATATTTGCAGATGGACAAAGGTAAACAGATGGTAATCCGTAAGACTAGAAAATGTCAGAGCAGATGGACGCCATTCAGCGTCTTTACCTTGCTGTTCAATTGGACGTTAGCTATTCTGATCGGTTCAATGACAGGGTCTTCACCAAGCCTTTCTGGCGGGTCAAAAACTGCCAGTGTCTTTCGGTGCACAGCGCTGCGTGGGGAGCATACAGTGCCAGGCGATTGGGTGAGGGGGACTACCAGGAGTGGCACAAGTAAAAGTTGCATGCAGTGACGGATGGTCTGAAGGACTGAAAGAGACGGACTGTGTAACTAGGAGCACTGCACTCACACACGTGGCTGGGAAAGATTCCTAAACATCCAGGGAAGGCCGACCACTAGCGCTATTTTAAAAATGAACCTGTCGCAATTGCTGCATTTCTCTATCAAATAAAAGCAAAATACTGTAGATGGTAGAAACCCGAATAAATACACAGATACATACAGGGGAGAGAAAAACAAACGAGTTTATGCTTCTCATGCAGAGACGGGGAGTATGCTCAAACTCCACACAATCAGTCACTTTAGATTGGAATTGAACCTGTGTCCCTGGCGCTCTGAGGCAGCATTGTTGTGCCCCCATGCCCCACTATGTTGGTAAATAGAATTATTATACTTGCATGCTTGCTTTTGACGGTCAGTTCACTGGAATATTCTCACTCAGTCTGTGCAATATTGGGAAGTCTTTTTGAACGCAGCAGAGGACAATTAAAACGCAGCAAGGCGGAGAACATAAATCATGTAAGCTAGCTCGCTCTAAAAATGAGATTGCAGGATGTTTGCTAAGATGTATAAAGGGAGGAGAGGCAAGAGTGAGCAGTGAACCACCAGAAAATACGATGGCAACAGAGAAATGAAGAACAAAGAATTGGGTGATGAACTGAATATGTAGTTTGTTACAATCCTCTCAATGGAAGATAGCATTTCGAAACTTCAAGAAAGTCAACGGCTCGAGGTGAGTAGAGTTATCTGCACTGCGGAGGAGGTGATGTGGAAGCTGCAATGTTTGAAGATGGATAAATCACAACAGACTGGAAAGATGACAACCAAAAGTTCTGAAGGAGATTGTGGGTGAGATTGTGGAGGCTTTGGTGGTGACTTTTCAGGAATGTCTGTCATCAGGGAGTGTCCAAGAGGACAGGAAATGGATAACGTGAAATTTCTGTGTCAGAAGGTATAAAGGAATAAAAGATAGGAAATCATCGGGCAGTTTGTCTGACATTGGTCGTTAGTAGGATTTCGGAGTGCATTATTAGCAATGTGATTGCAGAGTAATTGGAGGCGCGTGGTTCAGTGCGGTTGAAGCCAGGGAGAGGGACCGTGTGACAAGTGTGTCAGAATTCTTTCAGAAGATAATGAGCATGTTTGTCAAGTTATGGCTGTGATTTGTTTGGCTAATATGGGCTGTGCTAAAGTTGAAAGTGTTAAATTGAATCTTGTTAATTTATTGGTTACAAACCTATTTATTTGTTACAAATCGGATAAGCAGAGACACAAAAAACAGTTAACAAAAAAAAATTCAAAATTCACAACTAAAATATGGATGGAGGGTTAGGCGATGTGTTGTTACTACACGATTAAAAATCACAAAAAAAGAGGGTTATAGCCCAAATGATTTACTTGGAAGCGCTAGCTTTCAGAGCACTGCTCCTTCATCGGGTGTTTGGTGCTTTCGCTACACATTCTGTGAGCATGTTCTTAACCTGGACAACCACCTTATGAAGGAGCAGCACTCCGAAAGCTAGTGTTTCCAAATAAAACTATTGGTCCAGAAGTGTTGTCTGACCGTGTCCGTGTCCAGTAGGTCCCATATTTGTGCTCCCTGTTTGGATGGTAGTGGGTACTGCAGGGAGGATGACTTGTCTGACCGCAGCACCGTGGTGCTGGTAGCAATTCAAGTGAGGGAAGAGAAGAAAAAATGTGACGTAATTTGGTATAATATAGTTAGGGGCATATACACTGTTTTAGGTGAACAGCAAGGATCGTCCTGAATGTTGTGTTGCCTGCCTAGTGCTCGGGTTCAGGAGATCTCATCTGAGCTGCAGCGGAACTGGGTGTGGGAATCTAAAGATCTCGTAGTCATGGTCCACGAAGGTACCAACGACTTAGATAAAAATAGGGCAAATGTTCTTAAAAGGGATATGAACAGCTCAAAGTTAAATTGTGCATGTTTCTGTTTGCCTTGTCCTAGAATGGTTGTATTGTCCGAGTCGAAGTGGTGCCGTTCCGTATCTGCATGTAAGGACACTACTGAGAGTGGGTCATGTCTTTTTTTTTGGCTAGTTGATGTTTATATATCCTGGTGTCTAGGGTCTGCCTGCAGTGAACAAACGAATGATAACGAGACGTGGGACGGTTAATATAGAACTGAAGATACACATGTGAATGCATGCAGTATAAAGAATAAAGTCAACGAGCTTGTGGTGCAGTTTATAATAGCAGGTGTGTGGTCGAAGTCATGGAGTCGTGGCTGCAAGGGGATTAGGAGGGATACTGAATATTCAGGGGACTTATCGAAAAGATAAGCGTGTGAACAAGGGATTGGGTATACATTGTTAGTATGAATTGAAATTGCAATCAACAGTAGGAAGTGAAGTAGGGTCAGATGATATAGTATCCATGCGGGTAGAATTCAGGAACCGCAAGATTAAGAAAAACCCCGCAGTTAGGGTTATGTACAGGCCTCCAACATGCAGGCAGGAGCTGGAGTGCATGATATAACAGCAGATAGAATCTTGTGGGCTTTCAATATGCAGAAAGCCTAGGAAAATCAGATTGCTTGTGAAATGTAAATAAATAAATGTGTGGAATTTCAACGAGATGGCTTTTTGGAGGAGGTTGCGGTGGCAGTCTAGATAAGGGAGTATACGCTGAAGGAAACCTTCGGAGCCAGTGATGACAATATGATTGAATTTACTGTTCAATGTGAAAGGGAGAAAATAGAGTCCGAGATAACGCTATTACAGCTGAATAAACGCAACTACAGAGTCATCAGTGTGGAGCTTGTTAGAATTGACTGGGAGCGGAAACCAGCTGGAAAGACAGTGGAATATTCGTGGCAGAAATTTCTGTGACTAATTCCGGAGACACACCAGCGATTCATTACGAGGAAAAAGTATTATGGTACAGGGTGTAGGAGGCAACCGTGGCTGACCAGGGAAGTCAGTGATAGCATAAAAGCAAAAGAGAAAGTATCTAATGAAGAGAAAGGCAGTGGGATTCCAGAGGGTTTGGAAGTTTACAAAGACCAGCAGAGGGAAACAAAGAAAAAAATGAGGTAGAAGATTAAATATGAGGTAAGCTAGACCACAATATAACAGAAGAATATAAGAAACCTTTTCGATATACAATGTGCAAAAGAGAGGCAAAATTGATTTTCGACCGCTGGAAAATGAAGGTGGAGAGATAGTAGTGGTGAACATGAGAATGGCCGAGGAATTCAATAATTACTTTGTCTCAATCATAATGGTGGAAAACACGAGTAATATTTCAAACATTGAGGAGAGTGGCCAGATGCACTAGATGCCAGAATTCTAAATGAGAACGCGGAACACATAATGGACTCAATCGTGGCATTCTTTCAATACTTACGAGAATCATGGAGGGATCCAGAGGACTCAACATTGATAACGTGACAACCCATTTTAACAAGGAACCAAACAAAAAAGGCAGAAAATTAGTGACGGATTCGCCAAACCACTATTCTGTGTAAGTTCTTGGAATCAATTGTGGATGATGAGATTATTGAATGTTTGGAATTTTCTAGTAAAATAGGGTAAAGTTCATCATGATTTCATCAAGTGGAGGTCATGCATGACCAAATTGCGAGATTTATTTGGGGAGGTAACAAGTAGAGTCAATCAAAAATAGCGAATCCATGTTATCTGCTTGGACATTCTGAAGGACTTCCACAAGGTGCTGCGCAGCAGATAACTGAGTAGGATAAGGGGCCAAGGTATTAGAGGCAAGGTGCTCGCACGAATAGAAGCTTGGCCGTCTGGCAGTAAGACGAGAGTGGGATAAAACTCTTTCTCAGGATGGCAGCTGAGAAAGAAAGGTATTCCACAAGACCCAGTGTTGACATCACAACCTTTCACTTTAAACATCAACAGTTCAGATGGAGAAACTACTATCACACTGGCTAATGAAACTACTATCACACACCTATGATAATAATAGGTAGAGATACAGGTAACATTGAGGAGGTGGGAAAATTGCAGAAGCATTTGGACAGGGGAAGATATGGGCAGCTGCACTGTGAGGAAGAATAGAGGCAACAATTATTTTCACAACTGGGAAAAATTCAGAAGTCTGAAGTACAAAGACACTTAGGAGTTTTAATGCAGGTTACTCTCAATGTCAACTTGCAGATTGAATCAGTACTTAGGAAAGCAACTACAATGATGGCAATTATCGCAACAGCAGTTGAGTATAAAAGCAGGGATATACTTCTGAGACTCTATAAGGTTCTGGTGAGACCACATTTGAGATATTGCACGCAACTTTGGGAAGCATATCTCAGGAAGGATACGTTGGTGCTGGAGTGCGCTCAGAGAAGGTTCACGAGAAAAGCTGAAAGAATTAGGAATGTTTGAGGACTCTGGCTCTGTATTCGAAGGAGTTTAGAGGGATGAGGGAGGAAATTAATTGAAACTTTAAGAATTCTGAATGTCTCGGACGGAGTGCACGTTGGGAACATGTTTCCATTGGCAGGACAAACGAGGATATAAGGGCACAGCCTTCAAGTAAAGGGAAGACTTATTATGACGGAGATACGGATATTTTATTTTGCCAGAGAGTGATGAATCTTTGGATTACAGTGCAATAAAAGACTGTGGGGGCCTGATTATTGAATATATTTGAGACGGAGATAGATAGGTTCTTGAATATGAGGTGGTTCGACGGTTACTTGGAGAAAGTGAGAAAATATGGTTTAGAGACCTATCAACTCTGACTGAATGGTGGAGCAGACTCGATGGGCTGAATCGACTAATTTCTGCTCTAAGTCTTACAGTTTCACCCTCAAGGAGACATCTTCCATCATTGAGAAATTACAGTCGTGTTCCTCATGAAGGTCAGACGCTGGAGGGAATAGTTAACTCTTTAAGACTCAAGGTATGCTGTCAGGATGGTGGATAACTTGATTCCCAGTGTCAGAACAGGCAACAAATACACTATTTTCTTGTGGTTGGAGCTTATTCAAAATCTGGATCTCTTTCTTACTCAATCACTGTGAGGAGTGGGAATGAGTTGGGGTGATGTCTACAGAGACTCTTAAACTATGCTGAATCATTTAAATGGAGTTTTAAAAAGTCAACTATGGTAATTATCACCTTCTCAGTGTCTGTTTAGAGCATAGTGAGTAATTGTCCATTCCCCTTAAGTTTCAGAGCAATCACCTCTTATTTTCTCACAGCACTCCAGCTTATTCACTCACTCATCACAGTACCATCATCTGAGGAATTACTTTAATGGAGCTCTTTTTCACTCTCTCTGTGGCTAGGAACTCATTCCTCATAAATGAGTGAAACTCTGTCCACGGCACGCCAAATTCTGCATCACCAACACTCTCAGGGTTGATCATGATCGTTCTTTTTCTCTCTTAGCTGTCTCCGTTTCTTTCCTGTTGTTTAAAATAAAACCATTCCTTCTTTGTGCACTGCGCCTGACTTGGAATTTAAAGGTTCTTCACATCTCTATGCCAGCATCAATAAAACCAGCACCGATATATAATGGAAAATAACATCACTCTGAAGAAGGTCTTATGCCTGAAACGTCGATTCTCCTGTTCCGTTTATGCTGCCTGACCTGCTGCGCTTTTCCAGCAACATATTATTAAGCTCACTCTTGGAGAGAGACAATCAATGAGGAAGAATGCACTAGAAGCAGGGATAGTTGCCTTCCTGAATGGAAATGAGGTGTTGGAACCTGGGAAACAGGCAGAGGAAGGGAGCTGTCCTTACTTTTGTTCTTGTCGCATGGGACTTGTGCAGCCCTGGTCGGCAAGCATGTTATGCCTATCTTGAAATGAGTGGTAGTTCAGCTGTTCCACAGAACAGTAAAGAGGAAAACACATTACTGTGGGTTTGCAGTCACATGGAGACCTGACCAGTGAAAGAGGACCTATTGCCTTCTCTCAAGAACATGAGGCAAACAGATGTGAAAATATCAACAGATTACGATTCTGTGACTCCATATTATGTGTCAATGACTTGTGGATCATCCACTGTCTGTCTGGCCGACAGCTTCTGTGCACGGAATAAGTTAAACATCTTAAGTGCAATTAGCTTGTAATGGACTCGTGTTTCGAGGTACTTAAAACAGTTGTAAACCGGATTTAACAAGTGCACAAATGATGGCTTATTCAGACGTTACACTGAGGCTGAGGAGGAGACTGGGACTTCATGATGGTGGTCCTGGAAAGATTAGTGAGTAGGGAGGATATGGAGATGTTATTCTTTGCAGAAGAAAAAGAATGAAGAATTTTGAGAACAATCTGGTTCTTCCTCTCAAACTGGTAATTAATTTTTAAATAATAATTTGCGAGTTATAAATTGTGAGAAGTGGAATCTTTGATTCGAACTGAAAACGTTGACTTGGACCTTTCCAGAATTTACATATCATGAGCAGCAATTGACTTCAACTTTGTGCAATTTACAGACAGACAGACAGACTTACCAGGAATACCAACTATAGCGAGCATGGGATAGTAACCACCTTGAATAACCAGCAGTAGACATTCAATCCGTGATAATAATGTTAGCCAAGGCTGTGAAATCCAGTAAAGACCAAAGGATAAGCTCCTGTCCATTTTTGTGACATTCTAATCGGTTATACCTAATTTCGAAAGATTGTCAGACCAATCCAGTTTAATGTCCTCTTATTGTCATCTCTCCTCCCTCTCTCTGTGCAGCTTCTGGTGCCAGTTAGTGCTGTCAGTGATGCTCCCGCTTTGGGATAACACATTGACAGCAGTCCATTATTAAAACAAGAGGGAAACATTCCAGGGACGCATAGGATGCATGGAGACTGACATAATCATAGTCGCTAAACATATAGCTACATTTACATGTTATCGATGTTCTCGATATCGAACAACTGTGCTGAAGTGTCATTTACTGGACATCAATTAATGTTTCATTATGACATTGGTAAAGAGTAAAAAAAAGTGAGGACTGGGGCTCATGGGAGGACGAACAATGTTGTTCCCCAGTCATCAGTATCACATGAAGAACAAATTCAAGAATTCATCTGCAATGAGGAATGAGCAGAGACAAAATTAATGAAATGTGCTTATGCAATACAAAAATAAGTTGCAAAATGACTTTCTGCACACACTAAAATAAAGAAAATACAAAAAGATATGATTGTTAAAATGCACTTTTAAGAATGGACTATCTAAGGTAAAGAGTTGTACAAACTTTATCAATCATTATTTGATCCACATATGAGATACTGATGTCCCTTCTGTCAGAGAACTTCCTCAGAGAATCTCTAGCGCAGGCTCTCACACAGTGTCGAGGGCATTTATCAGTTCTTGCTGGTGCTCACCCTGTTTATTTAAATAACTCCACCGCCTCCCGAAATCCAATCTATTGGTCTATTGGAATCTGTTTACCTATCAGCAACGCAGTTCTGTGAAATTATTGGTAATAAACGATCTGGGATTGCAGCCAGTATCAGCATAGTGCTCACGAGATAAGGGGTAGCAGATAACGGGCTTCCAGTCCAGGGGAATTACTAAATAAGCACAAACTTCTATCTGTCCTTTTCGAGCTATATTCATGCTATTTTCTGATGTTTCCAATTCCATCCTCGTGTAACACTTCTTCCTCTCTCACTCAGTCTGTCGCTACTCTTTCTATACTCTCTCAGGTTAACTCGGTTCACTTTATTTCCCTCTGTTTATTTCTCTATCATCTAATCTATCTTCACAAACTGTCTCTGTCTCCAATTGTGTTGGTGAAGTGTTCGTGGTCCCACGGTAGGTTGAATGGCTTCAATCAGTGCTATAATAGATCTTAGGTTCTCAGACTCACAAGAAGTATGTTAGGTTCCTGGACAGTCAAGCTAATGACAGACAGAGTGCACATCATCTGCTATCGCTTGCTGTTATTCTCTGATATGCAACTGCCTCGAAATGTCTGTTCAAACAAAACAGACGGAATTAAATTCAAGCAGTCGTTAGGACGTTCAAAGGAGGTTATATCAATCAGGATTTAATGAAACGTGAGATTCCAAAATAACATAAGCAATTAAAGAAAAAAACATGGCAACGTAAGAAATGGCAGCTCAGTTTAACATATGGTTCCAAGTAAGGCTAGTGGAAATTCAATTTAATAATATAAAAAAGGAAGTAAGAATCTACTGATGACAATGAAATCATTGTCGATCGTTCGAGAAACCCATGTATTTCATTGATATCCTTCAAGGAATGAATCTGCCAACCTCACCTGGTCTGTTCAACATGTGACTCCAAAATCACAATGTAGTTGCCTCACAATCGTTCTGTGAAATGGCCTAGCGAGTCATTTAGTTCAATCAATCGTGAAATAGTTTGAAAGATTTGAAAGTAGACATATCACTTGGAGTTGACCTTCACAAATGAAAAGGCAACATCACACACATCAGCATCCAACCTGTAACGTCCTCCTTACTAACATCTGAGGGTTACTTCCCAAATGGGTAGAACTGTCTCACAGACTTGTACAGCACCAGCCTGATGTAGTCATACTCAAGGAATCATACGTTACAAGCAATTATACAGACACCACCAATACCATCCCTGGATAGGTCTTGTCCCACCGGAAAGACAGACCCTGCAGAGATGAAAGCGTAATGGAAGACAGTCTGGAGGACTTTGCTCTGGGAGTCCTCAACATTGACTCAAGGCCCAATGAAGTTTTATGGTTTCATGTTAACAAAGGCAAAGAAACGTTCTGCTAATTAGCACAAACCATCCTCCCTCCGCTGATGAATCAATACAACTCTACGTTGAATAACACTTAAATGAAGCATCAAGGGTGGCAAGGGTACAAAACGTATTCTGGCTGGGGATTTTCAAATTCACCAGAATAAGTGGCAAGACAGCAGGATTACTGATTCAGCTCATCGGTCTAAAAGGATATAACTTGTAGACTAGTTCTGCAGAAGGTAATGAGGGAACCAGCAAGAGGGAAAGAAGACTAGTTCTGCAGAAGGTAATGAGGGAACCAGCAAGAGGGAAAGAAAACATACCTGAGTTCATCCTTAACAACCTGGCAGCTGCAGATGCATCTCTCCATGACAGTATCGGTAAAAGTGACCACCATGCATACCTTGCGGAGACAACGTCTCACATTCATATTTTGAATAATCTCTATCGTATTTTGTGCCACTACCACTATGCTAAACGGAAGAGAATTCGAACAGATCTAGCAAACCATGACTGAACATTCATGAGACATTGTGGAATATCAACTGCAGCAGAATCTCTTCTAATTCAGTCTCCAAACTCGTGGACTGGCACATAAGCCATTCAAATATTACCATCAAAACAGTGGATTAATCCTGTTTCAATGAGGATGCAGGACAGCATGCCAGGAGCAGAACCAGGCATACCTAAAGATCAAGTATTAATTCGGCCAAACAGCATAAACAGCAAGTGATAGACAGAGTTAAACCATCCCAAAATCAACGGGTCAGATTTAAGTCCTGCAGTCCTGCGAAATGCAGTTGTGAAAGGTGGAGACGATTAAACATTTCACTGGTGGTGGAGAAGGCTCCACCTCCATTCCCATCCTCAATGATGAACGAGTACAGGACATCAGTGCAAAAGTGCATCGCCCAGTTCCAGTGCGAGCAGCAGCGAAGGTAAGACCGTTTGGTTTTAAAAGTGCTTACCGGTAGCGGGCAGCGGTGTTTTTATTTCTCTTTCACTCTCTCTTCACAGAAAGAGCGGGAGCACCAGGGGGAAGTGACGACGACCAGAGGGGCAGCCGGGAAGGAAAGCGGTGAGTATTTATACTCACCCTTCGAAGCGGTCAGTCAGTTCCAGTGCGAGCAGCAGCGAAGGTAAGACCGTTTGGTTTTAAAAGTGCTTACCGGTAGCGGGCAGCGGTGTTTTTTTTTCTCTTTCACTCTCTCTTCACAGAAAGAGCGGGAGCACCAGGGGGAAGTGACGACGACCAGAGGGGCAGCCGGGAAGGAAAGCGGTGAGTATTTATACTCACCCTTCGAAGCGGTCGGTCAGTTCCAGTGCGAGCAGCAGCGAAGGTAAGACCGTTTGGTTTTAAAAGTGCTTACCGGTAGCGGGCAGCGGTGTTTTTATTTCTCTTTCACTCTCTCTTCACAGAAAGAGCGGGAGCACCAGGGGGAAGTGACGACGACCAGAGGGGCAGCCGGGAAGGAAAGCGGTGAGTATTTATACCACAAGATGCCCTCCTTCATGTAGTTCATATGCTGTCCATAACACTTCCTGACTGTATGCTACTGGCAACACAATCGGGTGCACTTTGGTCCATTTCTTCACTGCATGAACTTTCTATGGTCTCCATTTGTATCTTAGGACTCTACCTTTTCAGATGCTAACTCTTTGGAATATCCTCTACCTGTCTTTTGGAGTACACTTCCAGATATATAACTTTTATCATTTTGTCTTTCTGTTGCACGTCTCTTCGCCTTTCAGGACGAAAAAAAATGTTTGACGCTCTGCCTATTCAGCCTTTTCCTGCACCATTACGTCAAACAAAGTGACTGCTAACTGAACCTCAACTCCTTCATATTTCTCTTTGTTTTTGCTGTGACTTATGATATTGGGATCTGTTTACTACATATTTTGGTAAAATGACAGGATATTTCAGTTTAAACTCCACAGTTACTTGGTTTTCCTTGGTCTTCTCTGCAATAAGGGATGCCACTCCCAACTTGGATCCTGCTGATTCATTTCCAAGAACACACTGAATTCCTGGGAATGACACTCTGCTAACCACTCGTACCGCTCCTTCTCCAGTTATGAGTTGTCCTTACATACTGATCTTGCAAAGGGGAACGCTACATTTCTTTCCATCTATCCTCAAAGTTACCACACTCTCCGTTCTGTAACAGATCAGTAAGAGTGAACATTTGCTCATCTCTTACTATCAACGACTGGTTAGATCGTGATTGTCTCAAAATCATAATTTCTTATCATTCTCCAGCTGTTCTGTCTGAGTGGATTTACTCACAGAGGCGATCTCTTTGTAGGGATCACGTACGAACTCCATACCCATACTCTGCAAAGGCTATGTACTATCTTGCTACCCTGTTCTTATTTGGGTTCCATTTACTACTTTCATTGATGCCACTGGCTTAGTTTCTTTGTAACTATGTATGGTAGTGTGGCTAGTCCTTTGGGTTGTAACTTTAAAACATGCATCATCTATCAAAATGAGTATATTTAATTCTTTCAGACTCAGCATAATTCTCACTTGATTCCTTCATTATATTTCTGAAACGCTGTCCATATGCTTGCGGTACCAATTCATAAGCAGGTGAAATAGCCAATTGACTTCTTCATAATCAGCTGATCCTCATCTTACAGCGCGGCAAACACATCACTTGCTCTGCAAGCAGTTTAGTCTGAACTAGCATTGCCAATAAATTCTCGACCACCCCATCTCCCTCGGCAATTTTTCAAATCAAATAAAGAAGGGTTCAACATCATTCTCATCAAAATGTGGCAGAGATTTGACATACTTGTGTACATCACGACCTTTTGTTTTAGTTTCCATCCTGTTAACTTGACTTTGCTAGCTAAGTCGTGACTCCTCAAGTTCAAATTATGTTTCTTTTTCCTCAGCTCAGAACTGCCTCTCTCTTTATTTCTCCTCACTCTCTCTTCCCACTCTCTCTCTCATTCTGTCTCTTTTTCTTCTCCTACCCGCTTTCGCTGTCCCTTTCTTCTGCCCGTTTGCACTGCTAATTACGTTCTCTCTCTCTCTTTCTTCTTTCACTTTCTTCTCTCACTCTTTGTCTTTCTTCTCCCTCTCGTTCGCGTTCCCTCTCCCTTTGTTTATGTTCTAACAGCATTTCCTCAATTGTAATTTAATTGTATCTACATGTACTGCACTTTCTTGCTTTTTTCTCTGGCTCTCGTAAAGGTTTCACTAATTCCCTCACAATTTCAGCTTTCCTTCCCTCCTTGGTTAAAGCCAAATCTACCTTCTTTGCTAATTGCAAAAGTATGGCTTTTTGTTTTCTTTCTAAACATTCTGCGCAAATTTGAGACTCATCTTCAAACCCCATAACTTCTTTGTCAATTTCAAGAGCCATTTATATCACTTTAAATTTAATCAAGTCAACAAAAAAGAAAAATAATGTCTTCCCTACTTTTTATTTAAAGATCTAGGACACTAACTGGCAAGTGTTTGAAACTACTGAACTTTCTCACACCCCAAATCTATTGAAATCTGTCTAAACCTGTTCAAATATTGGACGAAAGCATCCAAATCATTAGGACACGGGGTACCCCCTCTACTGATTGAAACCAGCAACACAGAAATGGCTCACCTCGTGCTGTCATCTGTTATATTTAGAGAGACAAAATAAATATCTTGGAGGTCAGTATTTAAAGTAAACATTTAGCAACTTTATTATTTAAGTCCAAAAGAGAACATTTAAACCAGCAACTATTTGCAACTCCTTTCTCTTAAATCTCTCTTTTACCTCTCAGTCTACAATGCTAGTCCTATAAAAATCCCGATTATGATTTAGGAACAAACTTCACGTTTCAAAGCAGTCAGCTTTGCAAATTTTCTCCAGGTCGACCTCAATGTTCTGCTGCACAAACTCCCACAGACCTTCCAGAGAGATCTTCAGTTAGCAGTGTATATATGCTCGTCTTTCTCAGTTCTCCCCTAACTGTTCAACATGTCCGGTTTCAAAATCCAAAACAGCAGATCTTTTCATTGGGTTTAATATTATCAAATACTATACTAAACTCCAATTTTGTTGGATTTTGGTATCTTGGGGCACAATTTAAACTGATTGGCCGAATGTGAATTTCTTTTTGTTTCAAGGTATCCCAGCTTTTGCTCTCTATTTCGAGCAAGTGTTATATTGTTACCTTGTTCAGGAGTCTTTGTGCTTTGTCCGTCCTTGCTATCTTTCCAAATCTCTTAACAGTACAGTAAACCCTTACACCTTAATACCACTTCAAATCACACTAATCTTGCTAACATCGATTTTGATTTCTACTCTTCATTTCAGCAGGAAGCATGTATACCTCACCCTGATCGACGTTAGCAAGATTAATATTATTTGAAGTGTTATGAAGGTATATGGCAGAAATTCCCAAACAGGGATATCAAGATAAGATCCAAGGTTAAATTCCCATGCTTAGTCGTAATGTTTCAGTCCATTGTTCTCAGGTACTGATCTCTACTCTTCTGGTTTTTGCAGTCGCTGATATCTATTACTGGCAAGTAGAATGAACTTATTCATTAAGACCTATAAATGAAGAAGACAGGGGCTCAGAGATAGGACGAAATGGGGACAGTGGATATGGAGACTGCACGGCAACTACAACGATATACTCTAGGAACCATCACTCATTTTGACAGCTGGAATTAAATATAATACACAGCAATGAAACATACATCTTTTGGGAGATGAAATGATAAATGACAATATGAACTGAACAGGATAATTCTAAACGTGATAATGTTCATAAACTTTAAAGAAGTATTTTATATAAACACCATTTAATCATTGGGGAAACAGATTGAAGAAGGTTTACTGGAACCAAAAAATGTATTTGATTTCTCTTTATGGATACTGCCAAACCTGCTGAGCTTTCACAACAACTTTTGTTTTTGTTTGAGATCAATAATATTGTTCATGTCTGGAAGAAACTCACAATTGAGAACAGACACTGATTTTTTTAAGAAGTGCAGGGCTATGGGGACAATGCATGAGAATAACGGGAGAAATGTTGCTTATTTCAGGCTGAAAAAGACGATGTGCCTAGATTCCACCAACTTTGCTGTCATAAATTTGTGGATTTATATTAAATGCTTTTGGAGGTTGGGAAGGCAAGCTTGTTCAGTGAAGGACACAAAGTTTTTCACCACCAATAATCTATTCCTATTGTTTCATGAAGTTCAGGTGCCTCTAAAATATCTTTTCAAACAAAATTGATTTCCTGAAATGTGAAGGATATCCGAATAAAAGTTTATTTTTCTCTTTGAAACTTAAAGGAAAAAGCAGAATTTTACTTGAATACAAGTGTCGCAGACACAGCAACTGTAATAGGAACAGGAAAGGATCGCATTATCCAAATATAATCAAGTGCAACTGAGACTTGTCAAGAAAAAATGAAATATAGTGATAACGGGAGCACGAAATGCCAACAGAAAATAGTGGAAGAATGCAACAGATGAGTAATTATCTGAAGAGAGATGCAAAGTTGACGCATCGAATATGTTCTCAATCTGTCCTAAAAGTGTCAACTGGAGAAAAAGGTTTATTCTGAGCATCTCTGCTTCTGAGTTTCTCTTCATCTATTTCGATTTCCTTTCTGAACTGTGACAAATAGTCTAATCTGAACGGGAACAGCAAATACGCCATCTCCGTCGAATCTCAAGTATTTTGTGGTGTCAATTAAATGCGAAATTCTATGTTTGACAGGGCTCTAAATTTCAATGACCTTTTGCCTGGTAAGAATTGTCATCAAAACACTAAAACAAATGTAAAAACTGAAAGTTTCTGGAAAAGCTCAGCAGATCTAGCAGCATCTGTGCATTGAAATCATAGCTAACATTTCGGGTCCAGTGACCTTTCCTCAGATGCGATGCTAACTGGAAAATTATTGGTTGTTATGCACAAGGGGTGAATAGCTGTTAATGGAGACTGTTAGTATCTAACAATAATGGTTCTAATAACAGGCTATGTGATAAGAAAGTCTGGTGTATGTGGTCAGAGGTTAGGATATTGGAGAGTTCATGCTCGAATATTATATCGAGTTTGGACGGCTGAAGGGTCCCCAGCTGGATAATGAGGAGCTGTTATTACAGTTTGTGCTGAGCCTCGCTGGAAAATTGCAGCAAGCCTGAGTCAGAGATGTTGGCTAGGGCACAGTATTATATTAAAGTGGCAGACACGCGGCAGCTCAGGGTCTTTTGTGCAGGTAAAACATGTATGTTCTGCAAATCCGTCATTTTCCTCAGTATGGAGGAGAGTATATTGTGAACTGCAAATGCAGTAGAGTGGGGATTGTGGGAGGTGCCAGTACGGTGCTGCTTCGCCTGGAATATATGTTTGGATCATTCAAGAGTGAGGAAGAAGGAGGGAAATGCACAAGTGTAAAACCTTCTGCAGGGGAAAGTGACGTGGACCTGTGGGCTGAGAGGGGGGGTTTCGGATGAATAAGGAGCGGACTGGGGTTTCCCCTGAGGGAATAGTCCCTCCAAAGGGTGAACACGGGAGGGGACGTGAATGTGGGTCTTGTAGTGAAATCTTGCTGGATGTGGAAATGGCGGCTGATAATCCTTTGCATGTGAATGCTGATGGAATGGTAAACTAGGACAACAGGGTCTCTACTACTGTTGCTTTAGGAAAGAGAGGGGATGAGGATTGAAGTACGGTAGATGGGTGGGACCTATTTGGCGGCTCTAATAACAAAAGTACTGGAAAATCATCAGTTGAGGAAGAAGGTGGAAATTCGGAGGCCACCTGTTTTAAGTTGGCGTCATCAGAAACAAATGTGATTGAGATGGAGTAACTGCGACAACGGAATGGAGTCTTTACAGGCAACAGGGTGTGCGGTTGTCCACTCCAAATAGATGTGGGAATCGATGGGAAATGCTGGATATGAGTGACAATTCTAGTCAGAAATGGAAGCAGAGATGTCGCCGAAGGGAAGGTAGGAGTCAGAGATAGACCAGGTGAAAGTGAGAGTGGAGTGCAAATTGGAAGTGAAATCAATTAAATTGTCCAATTCTGGACAAGAGAGAGAAACAGCAGCGATAATATGTCAGCATCAGAGAAAGAGTTGTGGATAGCAGCTGGGACAGAACTGGAGCAAGCAACGTTCTGTGCACCCCATGAAGAGACAGGGACAACTATAGCCCACCATGCATAACCGTGCATACTTCACATTCTTCCCGACCTGAAGAAAATGAGAGAAGTTCAAAAGAAAAGTTGCTGATAGTGATGATGGGCTCCGCCAGGCGGAGCGGAGTGGTGGTGGCTGGGTGCGGTTCAGACCATTGCTTCAGGAAAAAAGTGGAGAGCCCTGAGACCATCCTAGTGGCGGATGGGTGTGTAAAGGGCTTGCACGTCTGTGGGAAAAAGGAAGCTGCTTGGAGCCTGTGACGTGGAATTTCTGAATATGGTGCAAAGTGTCAGAGGAATCATAGATGCACGTGGGCAAGGACTGGACCAGGGAGATAATACTGAGTCAAGGTAGGAAGGGATGTGCTCTGTTTGGCAGGAGCAGTTTGAAACAATGTTCTGCCCAATCCGTCCTGTTTGCGAATGATCTGGAGGAGACAGAAACAATCTGTGCAATCAGATGACCATCACCTCGGGGGTCGTTGGGTGGGAGGAATGAAATCACAGGATGAAATGAGGTCAGTTATCACAGTTGACATAATGACCTGATGTGCCATGTAAGATCATGGTCAGGAAAGCATATTCAACAGCACCACCCTGAACGCCACAGAGTGAATAACAGCGTCAGGGTTGGATCTGCTCAGGGGGTGATAGGTTCGATTGGGTGAGGGGGATACAGAGAAATTAGCGCAACCAATGTTACATTGACAGTTCTCAATGGACCGATTGAGTGCAGGTAAAAGGGCAGATCAAGGTGTCCAGGTGGAGGGACCGTGTTGGATCTGGCCAAAGTGGTCTATGGAATGGTGAGAGGACTCTTGCCCAAGTAAGTGATCGTGGAAGAAATGTTCAACGTCATGTGGTTATCCCAATTCATTCAGTTAGTAGTGCAAAGGGATAAAGCTGAGATATTTGCTGAACCAGAATGTTCAGCATCAAAGAGTGGAGATTCAGAAGGGATGGTGATTATACAACAGGAGGTGGGGTTGGGGGAGTGGATGGAGTCCCGAAGTCACGGGTAGGGAGCAAGTTTCCAAAGAATCCTGGGCACCTAGCCCCGCATAAACGGCATCATCTGCCGACATTTCCGCCACCTATAAACGGATTTGACCACCAGAGGTATATTTCAATCCCCACCCGTATCCGCTTTCCGCAATAACCGTTCCCTCCATGACTACCTAGTCAGGTCCGCGCCCCGAACAACCCACTAACCCTCCTGGCACCTTCCCCTTCCACCGCAGGAATTTGAAAACCTGCGACAACACTTCCCGCTCACATCCATCCAAGGCACCAAAGGAGACTTCCACATCCATTATCATTTCACCTGAACTTCCAAAAATGTCATTTATTGTATCCATTGCTCCCGATGTGGTGTCCCTTAGACTGCGGAGCCTAGGCACTTTCTTACAGAGTACTTTCAGGAGCGTATCCTGGACATGTGCAACAATCAACCCCAGCACCCCGTGGCTGAACACTTCAACTCCCCCCTCACTCTGCCCAGAACATGCAGGTCCTGGGTCTCCTCCATCACCAAGGAGAACGTGAGGACTGCAGATGCTGGAGGCCAGAGTTGAAAAATTCCAGCACCACATTTTTCAACTCTCCTCCATCACCACTCGGAACACTTCAAATGAGCATCAACGTGGAATTCACTAGTTTCCTTATTTTGACTGCCCCCACATTACTCCAATTCCAATCTTCCAGCTCAGCAGCATCCTCATGATCTGTCCTACCTGCCAAACTTCCTTCCCACCTATCCGCTCCATGCTCCTCTCGAACCTGTCACCTTTATCCCCACCTCCATTCACCTATTGGACTCTTAACTACCTTCTCTCCAACCCCACCTACTCCCATTTATTTCTCATCCCCGGACATTCCCTGCCTTCCTTCCTGTTGAAAGACTCCTGCCTGAAACGTATATTTTCCTGCTCCTTGGATACTGCCTGACCTGCTTTGCTTTTCCAGCAACAGTCTAATCTTGACTCAGCATCTCTGCTTTAGAGTAACTTGAGAGCCTCGTATATGCGCTTAGCATGGTGAATGAGTCGGATGATGAAATTGAATTGTGGAGTGTTGCAGCCTTGAGCATATCGGATGCGATGCTGTAGAACAAAGAAAATGTTGAACTCAGTGGCACCTACATTGCATGATCAGTACTCACAAATTAACTGACTGAAAACAATCAGGATCGTAATCTAATTGTAATGACTTTATTTCACTGGGGTGACACTCAACCGGCAAGATCTTGCTTGATGAGATTTTACAACAAACCGTAAAAACATAATGTATGTTTTGAACAGGACAAATTCATTCGTTGTTTTAGAAGGCACTAGCAAGGGTAGAGTTTAATTATCATCCCAATAACTCTGGGGAAGTTGACAGGGAGCTGCCTTCATGAGTCTACTGTTTAAGTGGTGGAGATACACAAACGGAAATAAGGGGATTCCAAGACTTTTGCCAAACCATAGCGAAAGAACAACATATTTATCCTTTGTCAGAAAGGCATGTTACTTGGAAGACAACTTGCAGAGATTGGTTTTCCCATTGCTCAGAGAGCTAATTACCAGCACAGACTTTCCTCTGATTCCCATTGATCACAGTTTGTTCATGGTCCTCGAAGCCACATCAGTCAAATGCTACCTCGATGACAAGGGAAGTTACTCTGATCTCACCTCAAATGACATTGGAACATCACTTACAATAATAAAGAGAAAAATGACAGAGAAAGGCTTATTTGAACAATGTACTCAATGTCCTCACATTGGTTAAAGGAAAACTGGTGCACGGACTTCTGATTCGGAAGAGATTTTTGTCCTATTTGTGATGAGGCTGTTCCATTAAGTGCTGTGACAGAGAGACAGAAAGAAGATGTATCGTGTACTATGGTAAAGGAAACAATCCTGTTCACGGTGCATTTGACAGTGACAGTGACACAAAATTCTCTAAACCTATTGGAGATTCATCATTTCTACCTTATCATTCACTGACGACCAATTTACGAACACAGAAGTCAGCAGACTCCATCATCTAGTTGAAAAGCAAACGGGGATATGGACGTCCGGGGAACTGAGAGTAACTGGGGAAATGGTGTAACATACAGTGGGAATGACAGAAGAAGTGTGTGAAGGCAGATTGGCAGTGGAAGAGTATGCAGTTTCAGAAGGGTTAGTGCAAGGGAACTAGGAGTGTCAGGAAACAGTACGAATCAGCAGGAGAAGCGGCAGATGAAGTTTTAATGATCGGGAAAAGCTTGTTTTTGGAGAAGTGAGATTTGGTGAGAAAACATCACTTCATGAAAACCGTGATCTGGTTCTATTGAAATTTAAGAAAGGTTTTGTCAAAGGTTTCCTTCGATCACTTGATTCTTGTTTAGATTGTGCATTCACTCTGTATTTTTGGATCTCCATCAAGTACAGACGACATGTTGTTTCTCCCCTAGTCTTCAACAATAGTCTTTCAACATTTTTAAAACTAATTTTATTGTGGGGTATATATAACAGTGAGTGTTTGTTCTAATAATTTACTTCCAGTTTAAGAAACACATGAGAATATGTTTTGATCTGCATTTGGTCCAGAATGTACAATTTAATTGAATTGTTACCGTCATCACACACGCTTTTTGAAACAAACAATTCTATACATCCTGCAGATGAAAAATTGCTTCAGTTCTGAATATTGTAGGGAATGCTACAAAGAACAAACTCCAGTGAAACGTGAAATACAAATGTTGCACTGCGAGGTGCAAACACTAATGCATCACAAATTATTGGCATGCTTTATAAATAAAACATGTAGAGTGGCAGAGAGTAAAACGAGAGCTCAGCTCCATGTGGAAAACGCTATTTGTGACTCCGTCATAGATGACATTAACTCCATCAATTTGTAAATTCACCAAAATAAGAAGAGCGGGAGACTGGTGTTCTTAATTGTACTTCCGTGAATAACATCTCGAGAGCAGGAAGGAAAGCAAGGTTTGTTTGTGATATTCATAAGTGATGGGGACGATAATGTGGAAGTTGGGGGGCAGTGTTGTGTATGACAGAAAGATTAGCTTGGTGGTTCACAGTGAGGATGAAAGTGTTCGGCTACAGTTCAGATTGCCAGATCAATGCCTGCTGAGATTTACTACTGATAAGTGTGAGATGATGCACTTCAGAAGAAGCAAGACTCAAACTTTGCAGGGGAACGAAATTTGCTCTATTTTTCTTTTCAGCATGGAAGGTTGAGGAGGAAACCTGATACAGGTGGAAAATAGCATAAGGGAGGGACAAAATAAACAGACATCAGCTATTCCCCTTAGTAGAAGGATCGAGCATAAATGGACAAACTTTTAAAGTTTGCAGGAGATGCAGAAAGGATAGGTGGAATCTGTTTGTAACTGAGAGGTGTTTTTTGTTTGGAATACATTGTCTAGGAGGGTGGTTGAAACGCATAATCTCACAAAGATTTTAATAAAGGCTTTGCATATGCGCTTAGTGGTCAGATTGATCAGAACCTTTTTTTCATTGTATGATTCTATGTGGTAAAAGCCATGAACAATCTGATATACTCTGCTGAAATAACTAGTAGCATTTGTTGGGTTGATCCTTTGAATGCACTCACTAAGTGTATATATTACAAAGTACCATCATCTCATGGAGTTTGAGTACTGAACAAGCTAGGGAAGCCCAGCCACCTCTGGGGACTTCCAAGATAATTCGCATGCGTATCGTCCAACAACATCACTAACATAATTCCAGCAGCTTGCCATTATTATTGTAACTACTGCATTAACATGGATACAGCTTTTCCTTCATTGTAGCACAAGTAATGGGACAAGTTATGCTGATTTAGCTTCTTTAAAATCCCAAGTGAATTAAAAAGAAAACTCAATTTTCAAATAATCTTTTATTGCTTTGATGGGCCTGTCCCTCTCTCTGATGTAGTTGAAGAAACGATTCCGTGCAGAAATTCAAAGGAAACACCAACAGACAAATCAGGGCACAGCTAATACAAGAGAGCACAGCATTTAAGAAGCAGCTGGTAAATCACTTAAAATCCCAAGGCATTGTGGGCTATACATTTTGAGGTAACTGCAATTAATGAAGCTTGTTGGCTTTTGGTTGGCATAGACATATTGTCCTCATGGGCCTCTTTGGATGCTCTATGACACTTTGATCTTAATGTTCGAAAACAGAAGGTGGTGTGCCTCAACTTCCATCGCTTTGAGCACCACATGGTGCGGAAAAAAATCTTCAAGGCCACGCAGCATCCTGTCTTGAATCAATATCATTGTCCCTTCACTGTCACTTCTTCAGAATATTGTACCGCTCTTTGAAACATACCTGCTTGTGTCATTGCTTAACAAGGATTGCTGACGTTCACCACCATATTATGAATGAAAATTAGACACAAGCAATAAATACAGGTCTTGCTGACGGAATTTAACTCAAAAGAACAATTGAAGGAATAGACACTATTAAAGAAATCCATTCGACCCGATCTGAATTCAAAAGCAGTCTTAATGTGTCTTTCACTTTGTACTAAGTCCCTGATCTTTCATTAAAAACATGAAACTCCCACACGTATTTCCCACTACTTTAAAAAACGTATTTGGGCATTGTGCTCATTATTCTGAAAGGGAGAGCCTTTGTGGCCATGAGAAAGCTTTCATTATTCGTCAGTATCTAAGCCAATACAAAAGAAGAAACTAAGATCAAGAGGAAGTAATTGGAAAACACTCCATCATGTGAGAAGGTCATGGTTGATGTGTTTTTGGGCTCCAAGACACTCTTCAGGTAGTTGTGTGAGTCTATGGGGTATAGTAAACGTCTGTCGGGAGACCGTTCTGTGGGTTTGCAGTGACCTGCTCGTCCGAGGTGATATTCCACTCCCAAGCACCCCAGATAACTACCATTGTTGAACACATGCCTTACCCCCCTCTGTCATCCATTCCTCGTTCCCATCACCTCCATCCAGGGCCTAAAACAGTCCCTCCAGCTGAGATAGCTTTTTTTTTCTTCCTCTCCTCTAACCAAGTTTAGTGCCGATGTGTACTTCTACTCATGGGGGAGGCCAAATGTAAAATTAAGAAGTGGATGATGGAGTGTCTCAGCCAGGAACACAGGGGTGGACTGGATCTCGCAGTCACTGCCCCTTTTATTTCTAATTCCCACTTCCTTTCCGACGCAAGTATGACTGGTCTCCTTCATTGCCAGAACAAACCAAACGACAAATTGAACGAAAAAACTCATATTTCCCCCAGGGAGCCCAGGGGACTCAACATTTAGTTCTCCAACGTCAAATAACCTTACTGCCTATCCCAGCTCACTTCCCAGTCTGTCCCCCTCTCTTCCATTCTTCTGTCCCAACAAGCTGACTCATTACTCTCAATTCTGAGGCTCATTCCTGAAGAAAGGCTTATGCCCGAAACGTCGATTCTCCTGCTCCTCGGATGCTGCCTGGCCTGCTGTGTTTTTCCAGCACCACATTTTTCAACTCATACTCTTAATGACCACTAGGTAGTGCACTCTAAGTGTCTTCCCGTCTCCCATATCACCACCGTGCCCCTCCTCCCGCTTTATTTGTAGTTGCCATTACACCCACCCCCCAGTCCAGAAGAAGAATTTAAACTGATATGGAAATAAAAATTCTGCTTGGGCCTGCTAAATGAATGCTTTTGATACATTGTGTAAACCTGGGTGCCTGCAAAAAGCTTACCTACCGACATTCATTTTTGTTTCTCTTCAATGCACCGAAAAGCACTGTGAATTCTTCAAAATACACTGCAATGATTTCCACGTTTTACACGTTATTTTCCACGTTTAACGTTTTTACACATTAATTTCATGACAGTACACCGATTTCAACTTCATATTTTCCCTTTTGTACTTTTTCAATTGGCATTTTCTTCCATAATTGTGAGACATTTTAACCAAAAATGTAGATTTTGACTACATTTCAATGGAATTGGCAATGTAATACGTTTACTCCGTGTCCAATTCATCAACTTGCAGCAATGCTAACAATCTGATCGCCCAGATCTCAGCCTGCACTTGAAGAAAATGATCAACCTCTGACATTTGTCGTATATCTATCGCCTCTCAGTTTCAAGCTATGTTTCGTCATTCTGGCCATCATCATCAAGGAAAAAGGCTCTCACTGTCCACCGTGTCTAATTCTCTGATCAACTTATATACCTCTATTGCATCACCTCTTAACCTTCCTCTCTCTCATGAAAATAGTCTCAAGTCCCTCAGCCTTTCCTCATAAGACGTTCATCCTTACACGACAAAATTCTAGTAAAACTCCTCTGCACCCTAACCACTGCTGCACTTCTTTCCTATAACGTAGCGAGCAGAACTGTACACAATGCTCCAAGTGCAGCCACTCCAGCATTTTGCACATTTGCAACATCACCTCTTTGTACCGAAACTGAATTCCACTAATAATAAAACCTAACACACCGTACGCCTTCCTAACAACCACATCAATCTGGCTTGCAATTTTCAGGGATGTCTACACATGGCCACCGAGATCCCTCTGTTCATCTACAGGACCATACCCCAAGTTCTCTGTATTCCTCTATATTCCAAGGAGAATCATTTCAAGCATTCCTGCAATAAACTCCATTTACCACCTCTCAATCCAACGCTGAAGCTTATCTATGCCCTCTGTCACCTGCAAAATCCTTTCGAACAAGACTAATAACTGAACTCCAGGATAAACGTTTCCTATCAACCATCATCCTCTGTCCTCGTACAGCTAGAAAATCCCTGATCCAAACCACTAAAACAACATCAATCCCATTCCTCCGTGTTTTCTTCAATATTCTATGTTGCGAAACATGTTAAATGCTGTACTGAAATCCATATACATTGTATCAAACACTTTACACTCATCCACCTGTTTCATCGTCTTCTCAAATAGCTAAATACAACATGTGATGAACAATCTACTCTTCTGAAAACTGCGTTGCCTATCCTTAATTAACTTATTGATTTCGAGACTATAATAAATCCTATCTCTTATAATCCTTTTCAAACTTTTACCTACAATCGAAGTAAGGCTCACCGATCTACAATTACCAGGGATGCCTCTACATCCCTTGTTGAACAAGTGGACAACATTTGCTCATCCTCAGTCTTCTGACACTCTACCTGTGCACAATACGACATATTGATCAAAACCAAAAGCTCCCAGGCTTCCCAGAGTATCCTAGGATAAATCCCTTCTGGCCCTGGGGACATTTCTGTTTACGCTCTTTCCAAAATTTTATGTGAATCCCGTCTCGTCCATTAGCCTGTATCGCAGTATTCTCATCGCCAAAATTATCTTTTTCCTGTGTGGATACTGACGACAAATATTCATTTTAAGACTCTCTCATTTATTAAGACTCCACGCACAACTTCCCAGTAAAGTCCTTGACTGGCCCGAATCGTACTGTCATCATTCTTTTATCCATGATGTACCTATAGAGAGGTTGCGGTTTGTCTTAATCCTGTTTGCCAAATATCTCTCATTTCCCCTCCTGGCACTTCTTCGTTCTCTCTTTCGGTCCTTCCTGCATAACTTGTATCTCTCAAGTGCCCGAAATGAGTCTTCACACCTCATCTTACCATTAGCCTCCTTCTTCACCTTGACAAGAGTTTCAACTTCTTTTCGAAACGACGGTTCCCTTCCTCGACCATTTCCTCCATGCCTGATATGTGTATACTTATCAAGGACACGGAGTAGCTTTTCCTTAAACAAGCTCCATATTTCAGTTGTGGCCATCCCTGCCGTTTCCTTCCCAATCCTCTGTATCCTAAATCTTGCCTAGTCGCCACATAATTGTTTTACTCTGAGCTATAACTGTTGCCCTGCGGTATACACCTATCCCTTTCCATCGTTAAAGTAAACATAACCAAATTGGTCACTATCACCAAAGTGCTCACCTACCACCCAACCTCACACCTGGTCTAGTTCATTACCCAGTACAAAATACAATATGGCTTCGCCTCTTTTTGACTTGTCTAAGTATTGTGCAAGAAAACTCTCATGCACACAACGGACAAAATTTTTTCCATCTAATGTTCTTGATGGATAACCTTTCTTGAAAATATTTCGTGCGTGAAAGCCGCCTTAACAACGACATGTTACGTTCGCTTCTCTCGAGAATCATCATTGCAATCCTTTCCTCTGCATCTCTGGAACGTTTTGAAGGCCTATAGAAAACTCCCAACAAGGTGGCCTCTCCTTTCCTGTTCCTAATCTCAGCCCACACTAGTTCAGTAGACGAGTCCACATCAAACGTCCTTGACAAAATGTGCCACACCTCCCACTCTTTTACCATTTTCTCTGACCTTACTCAAATATCGAAAACCGGAACCAACAGCAACCACTACTTTCCCAGCTCTGTACAGATCTCCGAAATGGCTATAACTTATAATTCCCAGGTACCAACCAATTAAGTTCTGACAACTAAACCGTGCAGCACCCCACTAGTTTCAATTCGCCATCCATAGAAATACCCACGTATCCCAGTACTCTGCCTTCTGTCAGTCAGCCATCACTCAATCCGCAACAATACTCTATCCCAACCTCCTGGGATATAATCTTCGAGATCATTCTTTTATGCAACACCTTGCCAAATGCCTTTCGAAAGTCTAGGTACACCACATCCACTGCATCTCAATTATCCAAATTTTTGTTTACATTCTCAATGAGCTCCAACAGATTGGTGCAGCACGACCTGTCCTTCACGAAACTGCTGATACTGGTGTCATAATCTTTGCTTTTTCCACGTGGTAATTTCATTCCCTTCTCTATGATTGACTGCAGTAACTTCCCATGAAAGAAGTCCAAGTCACTCGTGTGTAATGTCTCACCTTTTGTGTATTTTCGTGTTAATAAGGGAGTCAAATAACTAAGTTTCTATTACATTCGCACCTATTTACATACCAAAAAAATGCTTGAACATCATGACCAATGCATCCTCTATCACTGTGCCATTTCCTTTCATACACTGGAGAGCAGGCTGTCAGGCCCCAGATACCTATCGACCTTTAATGCCATTAGAAACTTAATAACCATTCCTATGTCAGAGTAATCCCATCAAGATCCTTTGTAGACACAACAGTTTTGGATAGAGTTAATCATCTTCCATTGTGAAGACCGAAAGCATTGGTTTTGTGCCTCAGCCCTTTTTGAGTTTTCCATTATTACCTTCTCAATTTCATCAGCCAAAGGTCCACCACTTACTTTCATTATTTTCTTCCTTTCTATGTACTTATCGAAACTTCTGGTGTCAGTGAATATATTCCCATTCGTTTACTATCATAGTTTCTACTAACGATGTAGTTAGTAACCTTTGGCTGATATTTAACGCTTCGTGTTTATACATTTACACGATGAGAATGCCACTGCTTGGAACCGCGTGTACTGTCCATCCCTAATTGCGCAAGTGGCGTTCAAGAGTTAAATACATTGCTGTGATTCGAGAGTTCCATGTCGAGATTCCGAAAGAACATTAGTGAACCAGATGAGACTTTCCTGACAATTGGTTCAAATTCGTCATCAAACTCTTATTTTCAGATTAAAATTGAATCTTCACCATATGCCAAGGAAGGATTAGAACCCGACTCCACAGAACATGATCTGGTTCTCTCGATTTAAAGTAGGCCACGACCTTCCCAAACCTCCAAACGGTGACTATCTTGTGTTTTATGAAGCGCCCTAGTTTTAGCTTCATGCTATCATTGACTTCCTTGTCAATGCATAGGCGATTTTTCTCAGTTATGCAATTTCTCTTCCTCTCACGAATATACTTTAATTGAGAGGTACTTAGTATCTCCCTAACCATTTGCCAAATAACTTCATCTGTCCTGCGCTTGACGTTTACCTTTTTCCCAGTCAATCCAAGCCAGCGCCTTCATTCAGCCAGTAACATTATCACTGTTTAACACTAAGATTCTGATATGTGACTCGGACCTCGTTCTTTAAGTATGAATTTGAAATTCTAGCGTATTGTGGTCAATCGTAA
Source organism: Chiloscyllium plagiosum (assembly GCF_037043375.1). Taxonomy (NCBI): domain Eukaryota; kingdom Metazoa; phylum Chordata; class Chondrichthyes; order Orectolobiformes; family Hemiscylliidae; genus Chiloscyllium; species Chiloscyllium plagiosum. Next base: position 73,364,054 of record NW_028270177.1, read on the forward strand.
GAGAATCCTTAACTACAAGATCATCTACCAATCCTTTCTTGTGACAGGATATCAAGTCTAAAGTTGACGGCTTTCTATTGGTTCCATGACATATTGCTCTCAGGGACAATCACTCATACTCTCTCTGAAAGGTCCTTCGAGGCTGCTCTTGCTAAATTGATTAATTGATTGAATATTCATGTTAATACCACCGTTGTGCCCTTGTTACAGCCCTCTTTATTTTTAACCTCAAAAGTAATGGTGGGACAATGGCTGAAAATTACTCTTCCCAAGAGGTTTCTTTGCTTGCTTTTTACTTGCTTATTATTTCGATTGAATTTCATTTGATTCCCTCATGCCAATATCATTTCTTAGCAAAACCTTGATATCACCCTCAACCAATACATCACATCCACCTCCTGTACATCTTTGTCTAACCTTTCGGAATACTGAGTGCGCTTTGACATTTCATTGACTCGTCCTGATTTTCCTCCCCATTTGTCTCTGTTTGTGCTGTCAGCGGATCAATTATAATCCAAATGTTACGTTTTTTTATGTACAAGGCTTTTACTTTTTTTGATTAATTCGTCTTCCCCTTTAATATTTTCTTGTTCACGAGATTTCCGTTCTCACTCATCACACTCCCTCACAACCCATATTCTCTCCGTCCTTATCTCGAAATCCCTGGTAAAACTGCACCTCATCGCTATCATTTTTTCCAACTTACGTGTTAAACTTATTTGATTCTATCCCTCAACATGGTCATAGACTGGCCGTGTCTGATGTTTTATTCCCCCGAATTTCCTCTCAGTTTCTGACTTGCTGCTTTGGTTCCTAACCTATATGGTTTATTAGTTTAAACCAACCTGGCTTGCATTAACAAAACTCCCCGAAAGATTCTTGGTGCTCCTCCAGTTAAGTTGCAACCTGTCCTTTTTTTACAGGTCCTAACTGCCTTGGAAGAGATCCCAATGATCTAAAAATCTGAAACCCTCTGCTCTGAACTAGCTCTTTAAACACATGTTAAGTTATACTATCTTTCTAAGCCTTACCTCTTTTCCATGCGGCACCGCGAGTAATTCAGAGCTAACTGCGAATTGTTCTTCCTCTATATATTTCATGCACGCACACATAATGACAAACACTTTCGCATAGAGACACACTGAGACACACAATACATTACTGTGTAGGAGAAGGCCAGTAACGTTCTAAATTATCAGAATGATAAATTGTAATGAATAATTTCGATAAAGGAAGGATGATTGAAATTGGGTTAATTCTTCCTGGAGCAGGACCCATAAACATGTGGAATGATTGCGGTGCTCTAAGTTATGAGAGTAAACATGCAGGATAAAACAAGCATACTCTGTTTCTGTTAATTGGCGTTATAGAATGCACGATTCCTAATTTCGAGATTGTCAGCAGAAGAGCGACGAGTGAGAAGAGAAAAAATCCTTATTTTTGCGACCGTTTTTGAAATTAACTGAATGGGACAGTTATAGATGAAGATTCAAAAGAGAAGTGGATATATTTAGAAGTTACACATGTAAAGGATGACAGAGATGGAGATGACAAATAGGAGGACCTTGGGGCACATTATGGAAGCTGATGTGCACACAGCGGCATAATAGCCTCCTTCTGTACTTTGCAGTTTTGCACTCTACCATGGACAGATGCAAATAAAAGCCAGTATCTCATTCTTTCCTGCTGCAAATGCTGGGAACTATCTGATCATATTTGCTGCAGCATAACCATTTAAAATGCAAATAAATCAAGGTCAGCTTCATTATGAAGTCTAAGTATTAATCAGAACAAGGCTGTTTTAAATGTACTGACGTTGATTTAAATTTAGCAATGTGCACCACAACTGGAATTGTTAATCAAATGCCCGTTCCCAGCTTCTTGATCTCACACACAACAATCCCTCAGACACTCACCAATTGATGACAATCCAAAAGCTGCGTGAAACGTAGAACATACAATTGGGCAACCTGCAGAGTTCAGTGTTGGGGCCGCAGCTGTTCACATTATATACTAATGATCTGGATGAAGGGACTGGGGGCATTCTAGCGATGTTTTCCGATAATACACAGTTAGGTGGACAGGCAGGTAGTACTGAGGAAGTGGAGAGGATTCAGAAGGATCTCGACAGTTTGGAAGAGTGGTCCAGGAAATGGCTGATGGAATTCAATGTGAGCAAATGCGAGGTCTTGCACTTTGGAAAAAACAATACAAGCATGGACTACTTTCTAAACGGTGAGAAAATTTGTAAAGCCAAAGTACAGAGGGATCTGGGAGTGCTTGTTTAGGATTCTCTAAAGGTAAACATGCAGGTTGAGTCCGTGATTAAGAAAGCGAATGCAATGTTGTCAATTATCTCAAGAGGGTTGGAATATAAAAGCAGCGTTGTGTTACTGAGATTTTATAAAGCTCTGGTTAGGCCCCATTTGGAGTACTGTGTCCAGTTTTGGTCCCCACACCACAGGAAGGACATACTGGCACTGGAGCATGTCCAGTGGAGATTCACACGGATGATCCCTGGAATGGTAGGTCTAACATATGAGGAACGGCTGAGGATCCTAGGATTGTATCCATTGGATTTTAGAAGGTTAAGGGGAGATCAAATAGAAACTTACAAGATAATACATGGCTTGGAGAGGGTGGACGCAAGGAAATTGTTTCCGTTAGGCGAGGAGACTAGGACCCGTGGACACAGCCTTAGAATTAGAGGGGGTAAATTCAGAATAGAAATGCAGAGACATTTCTTCAGCCAGAGAGTGGTGGGCCTGTGGAATTCGTTGCCGCAGAGTGCAGTGGAGGCTGGGACGCTAAATGTCTTCAAGGCAGAAATTGATAAATTCTTGATGTCACAAGGAATTAAGGGCTACGGGGAGAATGCGGGTAAGTGGAGTTGAAATGCCCAACAGCATGATTGAATGGCGGAGTGGACTCGATGGGCCGAATGGCCTTACTTCCGCTCCTATGTCTTATGGTCTTATAGTACAGGACCTTCAACCCTCGATGATGTGTCGGCCTTTTATCCAAATTTAAGATCAGACTAGCCTGCATACCCTTCATTGTACTATCTTCTACGTGGCTATCCAAGTGTCGCTTACATTTCCTAATGTATCTGACTCTCTACTGCCAGTGCCAACCGCAAATTCCACGCACCTGTCAATCTCTTTGTAAAGAACCGAACTCTGTAATCTACCCTAAAACTTCCTCCATTCACCATAAAATTGTGACCCGTTGTGATAGCCAATGCTGCCCCGGAAAGAAAAAAAAACTGTCTGGCTATCAAATCGATCTATGCCCCTCGACATTTTTACAGCTCGACGAAGTCACCTCTCATCCTCTTTTGCTCCAACGAGAAATGATATCGCTCCCTTCACCTTCCTTCATAAGAAATGTCATCCAGTCCAGGCAGCATCCTGGTAAACGTCCTCTGCTCCCTCTCTGAACCTTCCAAAACGTTTTTGTAAATTGAGGCGACCAGAACTGAACATAATATTCCAAATATGCTCTATCAGGGCGCAGCATCATCTCGCGGTTCTTAAACTCTATACCCCTGCCAATGAAAGCAAACATAGCATCCACCATCCAAATAAATTTATAAACTCGGGTGCCAACTTTGAGGGAGCTTTGAACATGGACCTCCATTGCCACTCTGTTCCTCCACTCTGCCAAGAATCCTGCATCCAATCTTATATTCCGTATTCAAATTCTACCTTCCAAAATAAATCACTTCACACATTTCCAGACCAGTGCTGAATCCCGTTGCAACCTAAATGATCCCTCCACACTATCCACAATTCCACCAACCTTCGTATCTTCAGCAAACTTACTAACCAACTCTTCCACTTCCTAATCCAAGTTTCTAAAATTCAATGAGAGCCGAGATACCAGAACAGATCCCTGAGGAACACCACTGTACACCAAACTCCAGGATGAAGACATTCCATCTATCCGCGACTCTGTCATCTATGGGTCAGCCAATTCTGTATCCAGATAGTCAGATTTCCGTGCATCCCATGCCTTCGTAATTTCTGAATGAGCCGACTGTGGAAACCTTTACCAAAGTCCTTACTAAAATCCAAGTAACGCACATCCACTGCTCTACATTTATCAAGTTGTTTTGACACATTCTCAAAGAATTAATAGATTTGTGAGGCATGGTCTGCCCCTCACAAAGACATGTTGACTCTCTCGAATCAAACTATGTATTTCTAAGTATTAATAAATCCTGTTGCTCAGAATTTTCTCCAATATTTTGCCCACCGCTGATGTAAGACTGTGTGTTTTGTAATTCGCAGTGTTATCCCTACTCCCTTTCATGAACAAGGGAATAACGTTTGGCACTACTCCAGTGGACAATTATGATGCAAAGATCATCGCCCCAAAAACGCAGCAATCTCTGCATTCGATTCCTGTAGTAACCTAGGGTATATCCCATCTGTCTCAGGCGCATTATCTACACTTGATGATTGAGTGCTTTCCATTGCAGTGTTGCTACCTTCCTGAGAAGATGGGTTCGCAGTAGCCTGTTAATCATGGAATTGATAGCATCGGAATGCACTAATGCTCAGCTGATGAAGGTTTTATACCTAAAACGTTGGCTTTCCTGCTTCTGGGATGCGGCCTGGCCTGCTGTATTTTTCCAGCGTCATACCTTTCAAGCTTAATTCTGGAGCATCTGCATTCCTCACTTCCTCCATCATTGAAGGCTGTCTCCTCTGCACACTGAGAGGAAGTAATGACCAGAAATTCACGGTGCGTGGAGGTAAAGCTCAGTTCTGGAAATTTGCATTTGTTGAGTACTTTACTTTAGAAAAAAGTATTTACGATTTGATAAATATTCATTCACTCCCAGAGTTATAATTTGTTGCATGAATTGGACAGCCTGATAACAAGCAGGGAATGATGGATGAACTCCGTGGGTCAGAATATTCCAGGTGTTATATTCCCAGCTGGATATCCTTTACTTTAACAGTGAGTATTATCGGACGCACATACGTGATAAGGGAATGAGTAGACATGTGCAAGTGTCGCATTTGTGCCAACACAGAGACGTGTTTGAGGGAGGTCAGGGCTGACAACTGAACATTCTGAGGTATAGGAACTATATACAGGGCAGCAACGTGTTTAAAAGAAACTGTGGTGTTTTATTAATGATGGAGACAGTTACTGCACTAAGGAGGAATAATATCTTGAAATGATCTTCAAACGAGGCTTGTTATGTTGAGCTTAAGATCAAGACAATCACGGACACACTGCTGGGGATCGATTGCAGACACGAATGTAAAAGAAAATACAGGAGCAAATATAGATTCAATTTTCTGAGGTGGGTAAAAAAGGTAATAGGATCATTATATTCAGGCATTTCAATTCCCAACATTTATAAGGGCAGTGATAACATTTTAAGAGGGGACAGAAGGTTTGAAATTTATTCCACACAACTTCTCATGCCAACATGCATAACAGTGAACAAGGGACGGTGTACTGCTGGGTCTCATTTTGGGGAATGAAACCAGTCAGGTGATCCAGGAAGGATTGGAAAAGCATTACAGGACATTACAGTTGTCGTGAAATAATACATTTTAAGTTTTGTTAGCAAAATACATAAAAAGTTTGCAAAATAGGATTTTTTTTTGATTGGGGAGAAATACTTTGTTTAAAAAACCAAGATCTCACAAAAGAAGAGTTGCTTTTGTGAACGGTGGCTTTTGCCTGAAAAGTCGATACTACTGCTCCCCAGCTGCTGCCTGAACTGCTGTTTCTTTTCCAGCAACACTCTAATCTAGACTCTGGTTTCCAACATCTGCAGTCGTTGTATTTGCCTCGTAAAACAGGAACGAAATAGCGTGTGGTGGAGCTGTTGGGGGACCAGAAGATCAAAATAGAAATGATGACCATGTCAGCCCAACATGTCACATCGAAGATGAAATTTTGGAAACAATTGGGACTAGATTGGGTTGGGATATCTGATCGGCATGGACGATTTGCACCGAAGGGTCTGTTCCCATGCTATACATCTATATGACTCTATGACTCTTTCAGTGCAGAGAACCTTGGATGTTTACATTTATTCAGAATGGAATTAAAAAGAAAGAGAAGCTTAAAGTCCGTGTAAAGTCAGCAGGTCAATCGATTTACAAGAAATGCATAGAGTGTCAGGCAAAACCTAAGTAGAAGAGTAAAAAGAGGAGTGATAAAACATTATGTGTAAGGTTACCAAGAATCAAACTATTTTAGCATTTTACTAAGCGAATGAGGATAACAAGGCAAACAGTGGGAAGTATTATGGAACAAGGAGTCAAGGTGTGCGTGAAGCCACAGAATATGTCATCAATCTTTACATTGAAGAATGAGTTACTAGATTCCGGGAGAGTGACAGTGTAAACCTTGATCAAATTGATATAAAAGCTGAGGAAGAACTGGAAGTTTATGCGCGATGCATACGGGTCAAATGCCCATATCCGGGGGAGCTGTATCTTATGCTGATGTGGAAATGAGGGACGAAATACAATTCTGTATCTTTTGGGTTTTTTTTGCCTCTGGCCATAGAGGTAGTGTGATCGGACAGGGCAACATCTAATATATGTTCACGTTTCACCGAGATTCTTAGAAACAAGGCCTGGATTTAAAGACCTTAAATCTCAAATCAGTGGGAGGGAAGCAATTTTTAAAAATTCAGAAGGCCATGAAGCTGGTTCATTAAATATCTTCAAGTTTGAGAAAGCAGTATTGTCAAACAAGTGTTATGGTGAAAATGTATGGTGAAATAGCGGATCATCAGCAAAAATATAACCTAATTGGAAGGAAAAATAGATTTAATGAGCGGATGACCATACTGTTGTTCTTATGCCTTGTGGCATTCTTTTTCCAATAACTTTGTATTCTCTGGAAAGTCAATCTCTTTCCCTGTGGTTGAGAAATGGTTTGGACGATAATCAATGGATTCAAGGAATCTATTAATGCAGAATGAACAGATAGAAAGGGCGAGAGTACCATAACAAAAATGATTGGCTTTTGGGGTGAAATTTTGCATTGGGAACAGCAACCCCCACCCTCAGTCATGAAAAATGCTATATTTGAATCGTTGAATTCTCCACCTCCAGATTCTCCCTGACATTCTGTTTTTTTTTCCAAATTCTCGTTTGTCTCTTGTTCTACAGCAAGAGAAGAAGTCTCGTTTGCATAACACGCTAGTAAGAAGGGACAACGGGCACCCCAAAATGTCATTGAACCTCTTCCCTTAGATCAGGTGGACCACATTCAGCCGCTCGAGACACTGACAAGTGAACAGATGAGGTCATAAGCCCCTCCAGACTGAAACGCAGAAATTGGAGGACATCATTGATGTTCCGACATAACAAACAAATGAAGCAGAGACTGCAAAGGTGGACGGCTCTATGTTGTTTGGCCTGACTCCATTGCTAACGCTACGCACGTGTTTCGTTAATGTGGTTTTCTGATGGTGAGGAGGGAACTTAGATGTACCAAAGCTCAAGGAGATATTCTCCATCTCCGAGAAGACTGACTGATGTTCTCTGTGGAGTTCAGAAACCGGTGTGAAGGGTTAATTTTTTTCGGACAGTGGATGCTGACAGATATGGAAACAACATAATGCTCAATGCAGGGTCACATACCAACTGTATACAGAGGCAGTTACAGTTCTTTCAGAGCGTGGAGCTCTCTTTCATCGAACATGGGGACTTCACAATGGTAATTATCATAGAGTCATAGAGTCCTATAGCAGGGAGACAGGCCCTAACTGCTCCAGATGGCCTCCTTCTTTAGAGACCGCAATTTCCCTTCCCACGTGGTTAAAGATGCCCTCCAATGCATCTCGCCCACATCCCGCACCTCCGCACTCAGACCCCACCCCTCCAACCGTAACAATGACAGAACGCCCCTGCTGCTCACTTTCCACTTTACAAACCTTCGCATAAACCAAATCATCCTCCGACATTTCCGCCACCTCCAAAAAGACCCCACCACCAGGGATATATTTCCCTTCCCACGCTTTTCCGCCTTCCGCAAAGACCGTTCCCTCCGTGACTACCTGGTCAGGTCCACGCCCCCCTACGACCCATCCTCCCATCCTGGCACTTTCCCTTGCCACCGCAGGAACTGAAAAACCTGTGCCCACACCTCCCCCCTCACCTCTATCCAAGGCCCTAAAGGAGCCTTCCACATCCATCAAAGTTTTACCTGCACATCCACTAATATCATTTATTGTATCCGCTGCTCCCGATGCGGTCTCCTCTACATTGGGGAGACTGGGCGCCTCCTAGCAGAGCGCCTAAGAAACATCTCCGAGACACCCGCACCAATCAAACACATCGCCTCGTGGCCCAACATTTCAACTCCCCCTCCCACTCTGCCAAGAACATGGAAGTCCTGGGCCTCCTTCACCGCCGCTCCCTCACCACCAGACGCCTGGAGGAAGAACGCCTCATCTTCCGCCTCAGAACACTTCAACCCCAGGGCATCAATATGGACTTCAGCAGCTTCCTCATTTCCCCTTCCCCCATCTCATCCGAGTTTCAAACTTTCAGCTCAGCCCTGTCCCCATGACTTGTCCGACCTGCCTAGCTCATTTTCCACCTATCCACTCCACCCTCTCCTCCCTGACCTATCACCTTCACCTCCTCCCCCACTCACCCATTGTATTCTATGCTACTCTCTCCCCACCCCTCCCCTCCCCTAGCTTATCTCTCCACGCTTCAGGCTCACTGCCTTTATTCCTGATGAAGGGCTTTTGCCCGAAACGTCGATTTCGAAGCTCCTTGGATGTTGCCTGAACTGATGTGCTCTTCTAGCACGACTGATCCAGAATCTAGTTTCCAGCATCTGCAGTCATTGTTTTTACCTAACTGCTCCATGATGACCAAAATGTCCATTCCCACTCAACCTATTTACCTGAACTTAGCACCTTTCCTATCTATTTAATTGTCCAAATGTGAAAACATGTATCGCGGGAAAAGACGTCATTTGTCATGCTATGGATGCTTTGTTTTGAAAATAATGTTTGTTCGTCCATAACCCTCACGGTTTAATGCAATTGACATTTATTCTTTGGTAGTGTCACAGATTAAAAACACATTTCCTTCACGCTCTCCTTATGGAACGATCAACAAAGGGATTCGTATGGTGATACCCATTTGCACTATCTCTCTGCGGCAATGTGCTCATTCCTATGAAAGGAGGGAAGATCTGAATACAATGACCCAAGTACTATCTCAATAATAATCTACAATTGCAGAAAGTTTTCTTTACTCCTGTAATTTAATCATTTTGCAACGAAGGACAACAGACAATGTACGGTGCTGATTACTTGTTGGCCCATAGGAATTCTGGACCAGGGTGTTCTGGATAGATGGATAGAGAACTGGTTGGGCAACAGGAGACATAGAGTAAGAGTGGAAGGGAACTTCTGAAAATGGAGACCTGTAAGCAGTGGTGTTCCACAGGGATCCATGCTGGGACCACTGTTGTTCATGAGTTACCTCAATGATCTGTAGGAAAGTCTAGGTTGACTCATAAGCAACTTTGCAGATGTCATGAAGACTGGTGGAGGAGCAGATAGTGAATGGTACTGTCAAAGAATACAGCAGAATATCAATAGATTGGAAAGTTGGGCAGAGAAATGGTAGATGGAGTTCAAACTGGACAAATGTGAGTTGATGCATTTGGAAGATTCAACTCAATAGCGAACTACGCAATAAATGGGAAGTTCCTGGAGAAAATTTATGTGCAGAGAGATCTGGGCACTCAGGTCTCTTGTTCTCTGAAAATGGCAATGTAGGTCAGTAGAGTGTTCAACAATGCATACGGCATGCTTTCCTTCATTGGACTAGGTACTGAGCATAAGAGTTTGCAGATCATGTTACAGTTGTATTAGACTATCGTTCGGCCCAATTTGGAATACTGCATGCTGTTCCTTTTACTATATTACCAAAAGGATGTGGTTGTTTTGGAGAAGCTGCAGAGGAGATTCACTATGATGTTACGAAGAGAGTTTGAGTAGATTATAATTATTTTCATTGGAAAAAGTAGATTGAAGGGGGCCCTGATTGTGGTCTACAAAATCATGAGAGGTGTAAACAGCGAGGATAGCAAGAAACTTCTACTCAGAGTAGAGAACCAAATCAATAGGAGTTACGAGTTCAAAGTGAGAGGGGAATTTTAGAAGAGATATGAGAGCAAAGTTCTTCATTCAGAGTTTGGTTGGTGCCTGGAATGCGTTGCCAGCACAGATAGTAGGAGCAGGAACAACAGCGTCATTTCAAATCTATCTAGAAGATGCATGAATGGGCAGTGAGCAAAGCGATACATATGCATAGAAAATAGGCGGCAGGTTCGGGGAGAAAATCTGGATCTCGCAGGATTGGAGGACCAGTGAGCCTGTTCCTGTGCCTAATGTTCGTTGTTATTTTTTCTTCTCCCCTTCAAAACACACATTCGTGTCACCAACATCAATCACACTATTTCACAGCTTAATTCAGTTCTGAGTGAGCATAGAGCATAGAAAAATACTGCACAGAACAGGCCCTTTAGCCCACGATGCTGTGCCGAGGGTTAATCCGAATGTAAAATAACATAACTTAACCTACGCACCCCTCAACTCACTGCTGTTCATTTGCATGTCCATCAGTCACTTAAATGTCTCTAATGACACTGCCTCCACAACCACAACTGACAACGCATTCCATGAATTCACAACTCTCTGCGTAAAGAACCTTCCTCAAGGTTTCAAGCACTCTAACCTCAACTTCCTCATGCAAGTCATTTATAAAAACTGCCAAGAGCACAGGCACAATAACAGAAAACCGCGGGACCCCATTCAACACTGACCTCCAGGCAGAATGCTTTCCATCTATTACCATTCTCTACCTTCCGTCAGCAAACCAATTCTGAATCCATATAGCCACACCTCCCCTGTATCCCATACTTCCTGAATTTATGAATGAGCCTACCATGGAGAAACCTTATTAAATGCCTTGCTGCAGTCCAGAAACACCACATCCTCTTCTCGACCTTCGTTGACCTCTCTTTTCACCTCATCAAATAACTCAATAAGGTTTGTGAGGCATGACCTGTCCCACACAAAGACATGCTGACTGCCTTTATTCACATTATGCTTTGGCAAATATACATAAATCCTATCCTCAGAATTCTTTCCAAAACTTTGCTGACCACAGAAGTAAGACTGACTGGTCTATAATTGGCAGAGGTTTCCCTATAACTCTTCTTGAAAAGAGGCGCATTTGACACCTTCCAATTCTCCGGTACGACTCCCATCGACAGTAAGGAGGCAAAGATAATCGCCAGCGGGTTAGCAACTTCATTTCTCAATTTCCGGAGCAGCCTAGGATATATGTGGTTTGGCTCTGTGTACTTATCAATTTTAATGTTTTCCAACATTTCTAGCACAGCAACTTTATCAATCTTGATCTGGTCAAGCCTGTATCCCAGCTCCTCAACGTTCTCATTCACAGTAAGGTATTTTTTCTTCGTGAAAACCGAAGCAAAAAAAGAACTCATTTCGGGCTTCCCCTACCTGATCAGACTCCACGCACCAGTTCCCTAAGCGATCCCTGATCGGCCCTACCTTCTCCCTAATCATTCTCTTATTCCTCACGTATGAGGAAATTGTCTTTATTCTCCCTAATCCTTCGTGATAAGTCTTTTTCGTGCTTACTCCTGGCTCTCCACAGTCCACTTCTGAGCTCCTTTCTAGCAAGCCTGTAATCGTCTGAATCTGTGATACATCCTTGGATCCTCCACCTTAAGTCAGCTGCCTTCTCTATTTTGACAAGAAGCTCCTCTGAGCTTCATCATCTGAGGCTCGTTAATCTTATCCATTCTTACCAGTCTCAGAGGAACAAATCGTGCATCACTCGCAATAACTACACCATAAATAGTCCCCAATTGCCTGCTGTGCCTTTCCGTGGAACAATGGCTCGCAGTCTGTACTTTCTTACTCCTATCTCATAGCATCATAATTCCCTTTTCACCAATTAAATATCTTCACTCCGTAACTGCACCTTTCCCTCTCCAAGGCTATGGTAAGTGTGAGACAGTTGTGACCAATTTCACCAAAGTGTTATACCATTGCGAGATCTGAAACCAATCCTGGCTCATTGCCGAGCACCAAATCCAAAATGGCCTCTCCCCTCGTCGGTCTGTAATCATACTGAGTAAGGAAACCGTCCTGAACACACTTGACAAAAACGGCGCAATCCAAACCATTTGAGGTTCTCGTCAATATTGCGAATGTTAAAATCACCCATAACAACAACCCTGCTATATCTGCATTTTTCCAGAATCTGCACGCCTACGAGTTCTTCAATCTCTCTTCTGCTTTTCGTGTTCTGGGGAGAAACCCCAATCAGGTGGCTCTTCCCTTTGGTACTTAACTTCCACCCATACTGACTCAGTAGACAAACCTTCCTCAACAACCGTAATTTCTGTAGCTGTGATAAATTTTCTGATCAGCAATGCTAGACCCACTCCTCTTTATCCACCGTTCCAGTTTTTTTTTTAAACGTTCTAACCCTGGAACATCATGCAATAATTCCTGCCCGTGTGAAAGCCACGTCTCCGTGATGGCCACAAGATCATATGCCCAAGTAATGATCCGTGCTCTAAGTTTATTACTCTTATATTTGACACTCCTTGCGTTGACGCAGGCACGCTTTAACCAATCCCTTTGCTTCATCGCGTGAGAAATCTTCCCGATAGATTCACTACATCCTGTCACTGCCCGATCTGCAACTGCCCCCCTCTCACTTGCGTGGTTCTGATTCCCACCCCGCTGTCAAACTAACTTAAACCCGCCCGAACCACAGGAGCAAATCTCTCACGCAGGATATTTGAACCCCTCCAGTTCAGGTGCAACCGTCCTTCATGTACAGGTCCCATCTTCCCCAGAAGGTATCCCAATGGTCTACGTATTTGAAGCTCTTCCTCCTGCACCATCCTCATAGCCACGTTATGTATGGACTCAGAATGTTTTTCTCTCGACCCGACGCTGCCAAATCTGGCACTTCCTCAATTCCTTTTGTTTCGGATCTCGAACATCATTCTTTACTTTACTTAATCGTTAATTATATTATTAAATGGGATGTCTGCACCGCTAGCAAGGGCAGCATCTGTTGACCTCACTAAATACCCATTATTGTGAGGCCATTCCTTAAGTAGTATCGAAACCAGCACATTGTTGTGGGCCTGAAGTCACTCTTAACCCAGACCACATATCAAGGCTGGATTTCTTTACCAATGATCATTAGTGAAGTAGAGTTTTTAGTGTCTTTATTGTAATAACCTGTGCTTCTGAGTTATTGAGCGACATTACTAATCTGATGTGTACCGACCATGAATTTCCTTCTGAAACAAACACAAGGTAGAGATCAAAATATTTGTAACTGAAAGAGTCCTTAGAAGAGAGCTGGAATCGTAAAGTCTGAATTTTAACAAGGCACAGATCATGCTTTATTTACCAACAGCACTGATGCCGAGATGGGAACTGAGAATATTATTGACTTAGCAGTGGATAGCTTTACTGATATGAAGATTACTGAGTTATAAATCAATTCAGGGCAGAAAGAGACCTGGGTACAGTGAACAGTCTTACATTAGGACCTGGTGCGGAGGGGAGAGTGTTAAATTTGTGAGTAATTAATGAAGCTTGTAGACGAAACTGAAGAAAATAGTTTCCCTCTTGGCCAAATATAGATAACTACAATAGTAACGAACCTCACCATGGTTTACAGGATGAATACATGGACAGCGGTAAAGAGGAACACCAACAATAGCGAGGATGGGATAGTAACCCGCCTGAATAATCATCAGTAAACCGAGTATCCAATCTGATACTTTTGACAAAGACTGGGAAAAATAGGAGAGACCCCCGGATAAACTCCGTTCCATTTTTGGAACATTATAGTCTATTCTCAGATTCCGATTCATTGTTGTAACATTCCGGTCTATTCTCTGAAGCTGATTTCTCCTCTCCCTATCTGTGCAGCTGTTGATCCCTGCTAGTGTCGGAAGTGCTACAATCCCTTACTAATAGAAGAGGGAAAACCACCAGTGACACAATTAAGATCCATGGAGACGGATGTCAATCACAGTCACAGTGCAAATATTTCATATTAACTCCTTTTCGGTTGGCACTTTCAGTTCAAAATAACATCTGGTCTTGTTTGGATGTTGACTTCGCTGGCTATTGGTCTCACCTGCCATCACCAATTCGTCTAGAAATTTCAGTTGTGAGTGGGGATAATGGATCTCTTTTTCACATGCTAGATGATTCTGTTGTGTTGTTCATGTACAATGCTCTAACCACCAGATTCTCCACTCCACGCTCCCCATTCAACACTATCAAAATGCTGTTACTGTGCTGATCTGTCCTCGACTAGAACAGACGCCAACCAACATATTATCAATGAACACATTTGCCCTGACCATAGACTGGTAGTATATATTCGTCTGGACATTCCGCTCGCTGCTTTAATAAGGCAATTTTCGGAGCGATTCAGAGAGCACCTCTGGGCCACCCGGACGAACCAACCCAATCACCCTGTAGCACAGCATTTCAACTCCCCCTCCCACTCCACCGAGGATATGCAGGTCATTGGACTCATCCACCGCCAAACCACAACAACGCGACGGTCGGAGGAGGAGCGTCTTATCTTCCAACTGGGAACCCTCCAACCACAGGGGATGAACTTGGACTTCACCAGTTTCTTCATCCCCCCTCCCCCCACCTTGTCTCAGCCGAATCCCTCCAGCCCGGCACCGCCTTCCTGACCTGCAGTCTTCTTCTTGACCTCTCCGCCTCCACCCTACTCCGACCTATCACCCTCACCTTGACCTCTTTCCACCTATCACATTTCCAACGCCCCTCCTCCAAGTCCCTCCTCCCTACCTTTTATCTTCTCCTGCTGAACACTCTCTGCTCATTCCTGAAGAAGGGCATGTGCCCGAAACGTCGAATCTTCTGTTCCCTAGATGCTGCCTGACCTGCTGTGCTGTTCCAGCAATAAAGTTTCAGCTTTGATCTCCAGCGTCTGCAGACCTCACTTTCTCCTCAATTTTGTATCTTCAACATGCAATGTACTTCATTTTTTAATTATAAACTAATAACCACGTTAATACAGTTTACTGGCCTCAAAACATTAAGTCTTATAATTTCTGAGTTCAGTATAAATGCAGATGTGCATATACAATAAGATTATCCGTTAACAACCATGGATTAATGAGTCAGGGACAGAATGTATATCACAGTGGCTAGGCCACAGAAAGGAGTGGGCCCAATGACTAAGGAGACTTGAGGGGATTACAATAATATGTCCCAGTCACGAGTATTCAACCATGATTTTTTTTCTGACAAACAGACTGAAATGCAATGCAGAGCAATGGAACAGATAACATTTGTAAGATGGATGCCGAATGGCAATTTGAATGGAACGGGACAATTTTAAATGTGTTGTAGGAAATTATTCTTTTTTATATAGACTATTTAATCATTGGTTATACAGGTTGATAAGATTGTTCGTATGTCTAAATAGGATATTCAAACTAATAGCAGACACAGACTACAAAATATCTACGGTTACAGTGAGATTACAGTGGAGTACAATTGAGTGATACCTTATTTCGAGCTGGTGCAGAGACGATGGGCTGTGAAACTAATGGCTTTGCTGTAATTCTTCAGAGCAATGTATGAAAAGCTTTGAGAGCCTGAGAAGACACGTTTCTCCATAAAGAAGACAGACGATGTCAACATCAATAATCTATTCCTGCTGGTTTATAAAGTGCAGCTGTCTATAAATTGCCTTTAAAATGGAAAGATATTGCTGAGATTGATGCATGCAAGAGGATAGTAGCAAAATTTGTTTTTGGACATTAAAGAAGATACATACTCCAGTGTAATGCAAGTATCATCAGCACAACCAATTGGAACAGGAATATAACATATTATCCAAACGTAACCCGGTTTGACATCTAGATTCATTAAGAAAAAGCAAAATACTAGAGATGATAGAAATTTGGAATAAATGCACAAAATGGTAGAGAAATGCAACAAATGAGGCAGGTATGTTGAGATAACAACAGAGTTAACCTATTGAGTCTGATATTAACCTGTTCTGAAAAAGTCATTTTGGACTCAGAACTAAGTTAATTCCGTTTCGCTCTGCTCCGATGCTTCCAGAATTTCTAACTTTCTCCCTCGCAATTTCAATTGGTTGAATAGCAAGAGACGGAGAGTAATGGTGCTGGTTTGCTTTTCGGACCCGAATCTTGTGACCAGCAGTGTTCCACTGACGTTATTTCTGGGTTCTCATTGTTTTGAATTTATATAAATGATTTGGATGAAAACATTCGAGATATTTTCAGTAAGTTTGTGGATGACGCCAAAATTGATGATGCAATGGATAGTGAAGAAGGCTTTCTACGATTACAAAAGGATCTTGATCAAATGGTTCAATGTGTTGACAAATGGCAGACGGAGTGCAATATAAGTATATGCGAGATACAGAAATTTGTGTGTGTTTATCGCTGTCCAAAGACGGGAATGGGATGATTTTGTTCCAATTCTCCTTGGCTTAACAAAAAGATAACCTCCTTGGTCTTTCAGAGGATCCATCCTCTCCCTAGTTACCCTTGCGCTCTTAATATAGTTTTGCTTGTCTTCGGATTATCCTCAACCTTATCTGTCAATGATATCTCATATCCTATTTTTGCCTTCCTGATGTGTGTCTTAAGAATGTCTCACACGCTATGTGAGCTTCTCTTTAATTCTTGAACAGAAGCTCAACAACTTTATTCATCACTTGTTCCTTAATCTTACCAGCCATTCCTTTCACTTCCCAGGAACTTTTTGTATCTGAACTCTGGTCGCCACACTGCTGAACGTCTTCCACTTATCAAAAATCCTTTTATCTGCGAACAGTCTACTTCGTTCAATCTTTGAAAGATCTCGTGTCGTGCCATTAACGTTTGCGGAACTCCAATTAAAAACATTATTTCTTTTAATGGAAGGCTTATGCGTTAATGTAACCATTTTGAGAGTTATGATTTCGAGACTCAAAATATTTCCTCACTTTTACGTCAGACATTCCTTATTGCCTAAGGGAAGGTGTGGTTCTGTTACTTCTCTAGTAGAAGCATTAACATATTGATAATCTGGAACACGTTTCACAAAGTATTCGACACCCAGTCGTTTAATACATTGGTGCTCCACGTCAACGTTTGTAAAATTAAAATTCCTTTTATAACAACCGTGTTATGCTTGCATATATCTGAAATCTCCCTACATATCTATTTCTAAATTTCTATCTCACTGTTGGAGACCATATAGTACAATCCGATCAAAGTGATATTTCCTGTCTTATTTTTAATTTCTACCCATATATTTTCATTGCATTTTTTTTTCAGAAAGGGCTTCCCTAGTTACAGCAATAGCTTATTCATCAATCCCCTCCCCCCACTTTGTCTCAGTCCCAACCCTCGAACTCAGCACCACCTTCCTAACCTGCAATTGTCTTCCTGACCTCTCCGCCCCGACCCCCACTCCGGCCTATCACCGTCACCTTAATCTCCTTCCACCTATCGCATCTCCAACGCCCCTCCCCCAAGTCCCTCCTCCCTACCTTTTATCTTCGCCTGCTTGGCACAATTTCCTCACTCCTAAAGAAGGGCTCATGCCCGAAACGTCGATTCTCCTGCTCCTTGGATGCTGCCTGAGCTGCTGCGCTTTTCCAGCAAGACATTTTCGGCTTCTTCCCTGTAAAATCCCTTGTGTTACAATAAATACAACTTAGTTCTTCAGAATTACTATATACTCTGACTTTCTAGTCTTTACTCTCTATTTGACGTGCTCTCCTTGCATTCAGAATCTTCTCCATCTACCCTATCATGTACACTGCCTCTTAGAATACCTCCACTTGCCATCTTCTCCCTGCTAAGATATTGGTCGCTTTCCAATTTAGATGAGACCAATCCTTTTGTAACACATCATTTTTTTTTTCCAAATCGCATTACAATTTCCAAGAAACCTAAATTCCTAGAAATCCACACCAGCTCTTCAGCCATTGTTTTTCTCCTTTAACCTTTTGTTCCTTCCCCGGTTGAGTTCGGCACTGGACGTAAACCAGAAAATGCTACTTTTATGTTTGATTGTTTTTTGTTTAAAATTCTTCTACCTCTCCTCTTAAATTCACTCTGTACTGCTTTAAGCTTCCCTGCAAAATGTCATTCTTAACAATATGTGCAATATTTTCATGCTTCTCAATCTCATCTTTAGTAGTACGTTTGAAACGTTTACTGACAATCTTAATCCTCGCAGCAGGAAAGGAACAAACCAAACTACATTTTCTCTCACTGCCACAGTCTCTCAAGTTCATGGCCGTGACAGGACAATCCCTTGTAGCAATATTTCTAATAAATCTTATCAAATGTTGATTAACATAATAATTATTCCAAGTGCCCAATACTTGACGGCTTCTCCATTTTCCTCAGAGAGACTATCCTCTTCAGCAATTCGAAAACTGAATAGTTATTTTATAGAGGAATAGCCATCGGAGAGCGTTGACCTATCTGTAAAATTAACCATTTAGCTAATTAATTCAATAAAAAGATGCCTCTTCAATAAATTCCTCAAAAAAGAGTATTGTCCGGAGCTGTACAATTGGAGGACTCTTTGGAATGAAGTTCGAAATAAAAAAAAATTGCAAAGTGAATAGAATCTTTTCAAGAATGTACAGATTTTTCTAAATTTCAGTGCAGACCACACTTAAAAAGTTCGTTAAAAACAATTTAATTGAAAAAGAAGTCGCGTTTTTTCGCTTTGTTTGAGTGTTAATAAAAAAGGAAATGTAATCTTATAGTGATAAACTATAATGACTCTTTTAACGCAGAAACTATCATAAAGCAATAACTATGCATGCAATTCCCGAAGCAGCTGTAATATCCATGCTGCTCTACGAATTCTTACAATATCAAGAACAGATGATGATGCATGTACTAATCATTTGCTGCCAATTTCTAGTTCGGCTTGACGATATGAATTGATTTGCTACTCTGTGACTATAATGTAGAAATTAATTGACTGTTTATGCTTATCACTCTAGCTCTTTCAAATAAACTGTGAGTCTGTGTCAATCCTGCTCATGAAAAAAAGTTTTTCAATTCTGAATATTGCTTGGAACGTTACAATGAACATTATCCAGGTCCATGCAAAACACAAACGTTGATGTGAAAGACACCTAATTGTAGTCCAATATTAATTACGCAGAAGCCTCATGAATAAAACATACAGAGGGGCATAGAATAAAAGGAGATCTCAGATCCATGCCCAAAGAAAAGAAGTATGTGCCTCCCAGATAAAAAATACCTCAACTGCATCACACTGTAAATCAAAACTAAATAGGAAAAGCAACTGTTTCGAGTTCTTAATTCTTCTTCTCTGAATAACATCTGAACAACTGGTAGAAATACAAGGCTTATTTCTGAAATTCAGAAATGGTAGTCACGAGAATTTAATAGATAGATTTTGGGTGGAATAAGAAATAATATTGGGAATGACACAATAATTCCTGGATGGTTCACAGTGAGGGGGAAATTATTCGGTTACGGAAGGATTTAAACAGATTGTTCAGGCAGCCAAGCCAATGGCTGATGAAACTTAACAATGGTAAATATGCAGTGATGCGTCTCAGAAGGACCAAGACAAGAGAGTACTCAAACTGAGAAGAGAGGTTAGGTTCTTTATGTAAAGCAGACGAGGTTGAGAGGGGGTCCTGATCGAGGCTTTCAAGGACATTAGAGAAATGCAACGTTAAAAAAATCACACAACACTACGTTATAGTCCAATCTGGTTATACACATAAACGGGTGTTGTGTGATATTTAACTTTGTCTACCAGAGTCCGAAACTGGCACTTCTAAACCATGAGAGGTATGGACTGCTTGAGGCGAGCAGCTGTTCACCTTACTAGAAGGCTCAATAAAGCAGAGACACACTCTTAAAGTTTAATTGGTCTCACCATTAGTTTGTAAGACTTAGAAAATAAACTTCCCTACATCTAAATGTATTCGGATTCAACATATTTCAACATTAATATTGTTTCCTGTAAAGGTTGATGTTGATGCTGAGGTTTTGTTTGTGGTCCAGGTGCACCATTCTTCGTGCCTCAATTTCATATTCTGTCCATTGAAATAATACACTGTTTTACTATTCAATTCGCCAGCGTGTTCAAACACAGACACATTTTTCTGACTATTATCCAAAGACCAATATTGCTCCCTTCATTTGATTCACCTCGAACTCTTTATAGAAGTATGTCCTCTTCATATATGCACTTTCTATCCTATCCACTGCTTCTACTTTTCCATAGTACATTCAAAATATTTTTCAAAACATACAGATTATGGCCACAATCCAATGGAATTGATAACATGATAATTCTGATCGATATCTAATCTACCAACTTGCGACAATGCTAATGTGTTTTGCAGTCCCATAACATAGTTCTCAACTTGCAGTTGAAGCAAATTACCATTTAATCTTAGAAGAATGGCTAACTCCTCCGATAGAAATGAACACTTTCTGCTTGATTATGCAATTGGCATGTTAATTATGGACTGTGTGCCTGACTGTAACACATTGATTTGGTTTAGTATAGGCACTTGTACGTCAGGAATTAAGATGAGGGATAGGCCATCTAGTTGCCAGGCCTGATATGGCAATCAACATGACTTGACTGCACATTACTGTCTTGTTCCTGACACATGGAGCAAACTGCATCTCCCTCAAACAAATCCCTTGACTCCTTACACTTCAACAACCAACGGCGAAATAAATCCAAGGAACTGCAAATGAAACAACACAAGAACATAAGAATTAGGAGTGGGAGGAGGAAATCCATCCCTTCGAAAAAATGCACCATTTGACATGATCATGGCTCCTCTTAACCTGGTCTCAACCTCACTTTCCTACCAGCTCGCCACAGCCCTAACCCCGATTTTCATCAGAAACGTATGTATCTAATTCATGAATCTGTTGATTGATTCCACCACAGTACAGTCTGGTGCAGTGAGTTCCACCGATTCACCATCCGCTGAGAGAAGTAGTTTCTCCTCACCTCAGTTTTAAGACTACTTCCTCTCACTTTATATCAAGGACTACGTGTTCGAGGCTGTCTCACAAAGGAACATCTTTCCAAAGTCCATCTTATGAATGCCTTTTCAAGTTTCATTATGTCAATCAGATTCTCCCTCAGTCTTCTGAACTCCAGGGAGTACAAGCAGAAGCTATCATACTGCTCTTCGTATGACAACCCTTTCATTCCTGGAATCAAGCTGGTGAACCTCCTCAGGACTGTCTCCAATGCCACCACATCAATCCTCAAGTAAAGAGACCAAAACTGGGCACAATAATTGAGATGAGGAATTGTAGACTTATATAATCGTACAAATTAAAAAACAAACAAACACAACACCCAATAATAGTACAATACGCTTATTTGAAAGCACTATCTTTCTGCGCTCTGCTCCGTCATCAATTAGTTACGTGATGAAGGCCCAACACTCCAAAATCTAGTGTATCCAAATAAACCTGTTGGACTATAACCTGTTGTTGTGTGATTAAAAAAAGTGTCCATTCCAGTCCAACACCTGCTCCTCTAGATCATGATTAGATAAGTTTCGCAACATCTTCGCAATCCAGTTTCGTTTTTGTTTTTTTGTTGGGAGTAGATGCCAGGCTTTCATTTGCCTTTCTTAACAGATGTTGCACCTGAATACCTACTTATTACGATGCGTGCATAAATGCACCTAGAACTTCAACATCAACGCACTTTGAACCAGCTCCTATTGAAGAAATTATTCGGACTTTAATTTTTCCTTCCAAACCAGACAACATTGCACTTATACGCATTAAATTCCGTCTGCCAGATGCTGTCCCATTCTCTCAGCTTAGCAATATTCATCTGTAAACTCTTTATCTGCTCATCATAGCCAGTTTTACACATATTTTCCCACCATCTGTGAGTTGTGTTGTTAAATTTTGTCTCTCCTACCAACTCGTTTGTACAGAATGTAAATAATTGAAGCCTGAGAGATGAAACTGCAGCACCTCGCTCGTGTCAGTTTGTTGGAGAAGGACATTTATACCGACATTCAGCTTCCTGACATTTATCCAATCCTCTAAATAATTCAGTCACCTGCATTTAAACCTCTGGGATATAAGCTTCTAGATCAGATAGTTTTGTCGCACCTTGTCAAATACCTTCTGAAGGTATAGATATTGCACATCTTGACATATCACTGAACCCCCATGATCTACGTTGCAAGTTATGTCCTCAATGGAACTCCAGCAGTTTTGTCAAGCACAACCTACCCCCCCATGAAACCAGTTGACACTGGTGAATTGATCTTTGTTTTTCCCAATGTTCAGTTATTTCATACTTTTCAATTAGCTGAAGAAACGTCACCACTCCAGTGGTCAAACGCACTGCTGTATAATTTCCCAACATGTAGCTACCTCCTGTTATCAATAAGGGTGTCACGTTACTAAGTTTCCAATACTTTGGCATCGTTCCAGAATCCAAGGACGCTTGTGTATGTCCTAAGAAATACATCCACTATCTCTGCGGTCACATGTTTTAAAATCATCGGATGCAGGCCAACAGTTCTGAGGGCCTTATCTGCCTTTAATCCCACCATTTCCAAAATACCGTGTAACAAGCACAACATTAGACAAAAGGGCAGAAAACTAGCCACCAGGATATATGAACATCAACCGGCCACAAAAAGACATAATCATCTGTCACTATTATCCTTACATACGGATGAGGAAGGACATCACTTCGAATGGGACAACACGTCCGTTCTACGACATGCTAAGAAGAGACACGCACGAGATATTCGAGAATCATGGCATTTCAACTGGAACTCTATCAGCAAACGCATCGACTTGGATCCCATGCAACACCCCCTGAGAACACGAACAGGAAAAAAACATCACCAGAGAAAAGGACTACACCACAGAAAATAACGTCTCCAACCCAAGAAAACCCAAACACATAAATATAAAGCCGCTATCACAACAAAGTTTCATCCGAAGGCTCAGTGAAGATGTTACTTATTATGGTGACGAAATGTCTGCAACTGAACCTTGCAGCTCAGCGACCAAATCTACATCCAGACCCTCAACCTGAGCAACAAATCATCCCAGAAGTCGCTTTAATCCCATCAATTTACTTCAGACGTTCTTACTTGTCATCGTTATTCCATCTGGATCATATGCAGTTGTTGTCAATTTTGGGATATAATTATTCTCCATTGTGACAACACAACGTTACGGATATACATCTGCCATTTCTGAGTTTCCCATTTTCGTGCTCTCAGTAGAACGGCGGCTCAATGGTTAGCAGTTCTGTCTTACTGCGCCAGGGAACAAGGTTCGAATTATGCTTTGGGCTGCTGTCTGTGTGGAGTTTGCACATGCCCCCTTTATCTGCGTGAGTTTCTCCCTCAGTCCAAGGATGTGCATTTCAGGTAACTTGGACCTGTTGAATTGCCCGTAGTGTTAGGTGCATTAGTCAGATGTAAATATAGAGTAACGGAATGGGTCTGGGTGAGTTATTTGTTGGAGCATCGGTGTGGAATTGTTGGGCTGAAGTGCCTGTTTCCATATTGTTAGGAATCTAACCAAAAAAATTACCTCATAATTTTTGTCCTCTAAAATGACAACATTTCCTTTCAACCTTCTTTTTCTTTTTATATACTCTGCGAAGTGTTTGATATTAAATTATTTGTTTTGTACTCGTTTTCTTTCACAGCTCTTTTGATTTTCCTTTTTGTAACAGTTTGCTGACATTAAAGTGTTTTCTTTTTCTCAATTCATTCGCCGGTTGAGAGCGTCGCTGTGTTGGACAGCACTTACTATCCATACCTAATATGCAGAAGGCAGTTAGGAGTCAAACAAATTGCTGTGAGTCTGGAGTCACATGTGCATGAAACAAATTCAGCATGGTAATTTCCTTCCCTGAAGGACATTTGAGAATCAGATGGGGTTTTTCAACAATGAATCATGGAGTCATTACGAACATTAAACTCTTATTTCCAGATTTATATTTAATTCAATTTCCACAATCTGCCATGGTGGCATTTGAAACCTTTCCCGTGAATATTATCTGGATCTCTGGATTAGCAGCTGGTGACAATACCACGAGACCATCACCTTCATGCTATGATTGACTTTTTTGTTATGACATGGATGCCTTCTCACGTTTTTACAATTCTTTTTCAACTCATGTTTACCCTTTAATTGAGGGTTTATTAGTATCCTACTCAGTATTTGCCACTGTTCTTCAACTGTCTTGGCCTTTAAAGTTTTGCCAACTGCACTCAGGCCAGTTTAATTATCATTCATCAGCACTAAAACTCTTGTATGTTACTATGTCTTCAATCTGTCACCCAGAATGTGCAACTTCACCATATTCTGGTCAGTCTTTCCAAGACGAACCAGTACTACAAGATGATTTATCACTCCTTCCTTGTTACATCTCATCATATTTAAAACAAATCAGTTCTCTGTTTTACTACATGACATTTTGCTCATTCTTTGAGGCTACCCTTGCTGAACTGATTAGTCCAGTCAGTACGTATGTTCAAATTACCCAGAGTTAATCTTGTGCCCTTCTCACAATCCATTGTTATTGCCTGGGTTATGCTAGATCCTACTATGAAAGTACTATTGGAGATTAGTGCGGCGGGCTGGAAATTACTCCTACCAACGGGTTTCTTTCCATGTGATTTATTTTAACACAGACTGATTCAACATTTTGGCCCCTTGTGCGAATATCATTTTTTAATACAGCCTTGATATCATCCTTAATCAATACAGCAACTCCACATGCTGTTCCTTTTTGTCTGAATACTGACTACCCTTGGACATTTATCTCCCCAGTGCTGATCTTCTAACACCCCCTCTTCAGCAATCCCACCAAGCTGTAACTTTTTAATTCTGATTGTGCTGCAGGCTCATTCATTTTAGTACAAATACTGCATGCATTAGGTACAAGATATGTAAATATGTTCCATTTATCTGTCTTTCTGTTCTAATACTATTGGTGCACGACACTTTCTACACGCTCTGTACTCATTTCTTGATCCCCAATAATACTGAGCATATCATTCACTCCAACTTCCAACTCACATTTTCAAATTATTATGATTCCTCACCTTAGTATGTTCATTAACGTGATCCTGCTTGTTTATACAACTAACAACTAATTTCTTCTCAGTTTCTTTCTAGCTACTATGGCTCAGAGCCTCCTGCCTGAAACCGCTATTTAGCTGCATATTGAACTGCATTATCTGCTGCTTCGTGTCTCACATCCAACTGGCACGAGATTAATTACAAGATTTCACCTCAGACCTTGCGTCCTGAACTCTCCTTGCAGAACCTTGTATCACTTCCTCCCTATGCCATTGCTACCAATGTGCACCACAGCCAGTGGCAGTTCATCCTCCTCATTCAGTATCCACTGCACATGCTCACAAGCATCCCTGATACTGGAATCAATAACCCTTCCCATGAAGAACTCGGAGAACCTTAGAAATTCTGCAGTTTGGTAGCAGGCCATTTTCTCCAACAAGTCCACACTGACTCTCCAAAGAGTAACCCGAATATACCCATTCCCCAAACTTATCACTCTGCATTTGCCTCTGATGAAAGCACCGAACCCACACATCTCTGAACACGATAAGTGGAATAAACCACACAGACCCAATCTGTGACCTTTTGTGGAGTCTTCCTTCTCACCACACAGACTGTCAGAACGTCTGAGCATTTCCAGCAACTTCTGGTTTTGTCACCAATGATGGTCGCATATTGATCAAAGCTTATGCAACTCAGACTCGAAAAAAAAACCGAACTTAAATTCTGAGGGAGAAAAGGGAAACCAACAAATATTTGTTTGTTCAATGATCACATTAAATGCCCCATTACTTTGTTTTTGTATGGTCCATAAGCATCAATATAATTTGATCAATGAATAAGTAAATGAGGTTTTTACATCTTTTGATATCAGACTGTTTTGAAACGTTGTAGATATTCTCAATAATATGGGAATGTAACTGCATCGCTTTGTTTCATTTCAATCTAGTTACAGATGATTATTCACAACACATACATATGCAGGTACACACACAAGGCATAAACGCAGATACACATATACACAACCGTAACCACATAGACCCACGCGCAGACAATGCATTACTTTGTCGAAGAATGCTAGTAACATTCCAAGTAATTGGCATGATAAATGGAATGAAGGATTTAGATAAAGGAAACATGAGAAATTGGGCCAATATTTCCTGAAAAGACTATTATGTGAACTTGCTCAGTTAAAAATCAGACAACATCATGTTATCGTCCAACAGGTTTATTTGGAAAAAATAGACTCCGGAGCACTGTCCTTCATCAGCTGATTCTGGAGTGTAAGATGATGAGACACCGAACTCATAGCAAAAGACTACAGTGTCATGCAACTGAAATGAACTATTGAACAAAACGGGATTGTGAATTTTTTCATCTTTTAGAATGGGTTGCGATTTTTGGCTCATTCATACGTCAATCCGAGAATTGATTGTAAGTTACGTTCACGAGATAACTAAAGGTTTTCTAACAAAAGGTGGCATTTCAACTCAGACAATGCTTTAAAGGTGTGAGGTCAGAGTCGGTCTCTATCCCAGCCTTGAGTGAGACTGGTTCTATTTGCAAAGTGGAATTTGCTAAAGAGTACACGTATTGACTGCATGCATTGACTGCATGCAGATTGTGCATTTTTGAGCAAAATGGAATGCATCTGCAAATATTATTCTTCAAATATAATTATAACATAATTTATGTGTTCATTAATACGGCTTTTAAATTATCCAGAGTGACCTGCCACTACTTTGTCTAAGTATATTTTATGTTATTCTTTCATAAACCAGTTAGCGATGCCACCATGCTGCTGAAGTTTGCATCAAACGTCCGGTAAAATCCATTCAGTCCCAAAAATTGAAGCACCTATTTCATTGAGAATGGCCGTGGAATGTCCTCCATGTTTTTCGTTGATGTATTCTTTTGGGTCATCCTTCCATGTCCGATGTTATGTCCAAAGAACGTCACCTCAGCTTTCACGAATTCTGTTTTCATTAACTTAATTTCCAGTTTTGCTTTTAGCAATCATTCGAAGAGCTTTGCCAATTGTCCAGTGTGATCCTTGCATGAATGGCTAAACATCACCACATCATCAAGATAAACTACATTATTTCTTACTCCAGCCACAACCGTGTTCACGAGTCTTTCGACTGGTGAGTTCTTCATTGCAAAAGACATCAAATTAAATTAATACAGTTCATTTGGTGCTTCAAACGTGTCCCATCTTACTATAATGGAAACAAATGAAGTTTTTCACTTCATGGGGCTCATGTTTCCACCTGCGATAATCTACTTCCAGTGTGTTCTACTCTTTCTTTTGTAATGTAGGATCACATAAGTTGAACCCCTCACAAGATTAAATTCGTGTCAGAAGCTTAATTACATCTTATGCACCAATGTATATTCACTGTCAACTCTGCTGCTCTTTTCATTTTCTAGAATTTTGTGCTCATTCACATGAATTCTTATCATCTCTTTAAGTGAGTTTCTAAACTCCTCCAGCTGACTAATCGCTCTTCTAGCCTCATAGATGTTATCTGTCTTTAACGCCCAAACTCAAAATGCCCATGTTGAATTATCTTGAAATCAACATCAGCCTGATCTGGTATCTTGTTATGTTTCGGAATTGCTGTCTATTCGCTTCTGGAACCAATTTATAAGCACTTTAAATAGTCTGTTTATTTCATAATTTCCTCACTCCCCATCCACCCTCCATTGTCTGACAGCTCTGAGTATACATCACAAGCTCTGCCTACTAGCTTAGTCTGAACTCGCATTACCCACAAGTTCTGTGACCACTGCAACTGCCCAGCCATTTTTTCAAACCAAATGAAGAAGGCTTCGACATATTTCGCATCGGAATGTGGCAATATTTAATCATATTTGTATAAATCGCTGCATGCTTCCTTTATTTCAATCCTGTTAATGTGACTTGCCTGACTAATTTGCAACATCTCAAGTTCAAGTTTTCGCTGCCTTTCCTATACTCATTCTTATCTCTCTCTGCTCATACAAGAACCTTCCCTGCCTTTTGTATTTCTAACACCATTTGGCTCATTCGCAATTTTAGTCTTTTTTTCAAACTACTGCACATATCTGTATCTTTGACATATCAAAGTACTTGGCCAAGCCCATGACAATTTCAGATTTTCTTTTGTCCCTGGTTGAACTCAATTTTAAGCTGTTTGCTAATTCCAAAAAATATATTCTTCCTCTGCTTTTCCAAATTTCCTTGGCAAACGTAGGAAGTATCTTCAAACTTCAGAACATCCACAGCAATGCTAACACTTGTTTCCCTCACTTTTACTTTAGCCAACCAAAAGTAACCGAAATTAAACACATTTTTCACCAATATTTCATTTAATGATCTAAGACATTAATCACCAAGAGTTTAAATCTGCTGTGACCTTTTAAACCCCAAATCTGCTAAAACAGTTTCTGTTCTTTCACTTATTATTGGTGGCCGTTGGAGAGGGAGGAATGACACAGAGAACCAGAGGCTCTGTGCAGTGGATTGTTAAGGGGACTGGATTTTTTTTTTGTAGTTTACCAGTCGTCTCGTTGGGAATTTCGAATAGTAGGAATGGAAGGTAGGGTACTTAAATGTTCCTCCTGCGAAATGTGAGAGATAAGGATCATCAGTAGAGTCCCTGCTAACTGCATCTGTGGGAAGTGCACCCAACTCCAGCGCCTCGAAAACCGCGTTACAAAATTGGAGCTGGAACTGGAGAACTTTGAATCATTCAGGAGTACATTCAGGAGCAGGGGGATATTGAGAGCAGTTACAGTGAGTTAGTCACACCTCAGATTAAAGAAGGCGTTAGATGGGTTGTCATCAGTGGACGTAACGGGAACCGACAGGCAGTACTGCAATCCCATTTGGCCGTTCCTCTCAACAACAAGTGTATTGTTTTAGATACCATTGCAGGGATTTACCAGATGTAAGAAATGGGCACATGTCTCTGCCACAGAGCCTATTCCTGTTATCAGAAGGGAGGAGGAAGTGAACAGAGCATTAGTCACTGCGGACTCTACAATTAAAGCGATAGAGAGGCGGTTCTGTGGGAATGAGACTCACGGTTGGCGTGTTCCCTCCCAGGTTCCAGGGTTTGTGATGACACTGATTATGTTTTCAGAATCTTTGTGTAGGGGGGGGATTAGCTTTGAGTCGTGGTCGAGATAGGCATCAGCGACATTGGTAGGAGGAGAGAATTTCCGGGAGCTAGGCTGGAAGCCCAGAGCTAGAACAAATAGATTTGCTATCTCTGGTTTGTTGCCCGTGTCAAGTGTTAGCAGGAAAGAATTGTACAAATGGCTACAGGGATGGTGCAGGAGTGACGGTTTTTTTTTTCCTGGATAATTTGGACTCTTTCTGAATTAGGTGGAACCTCTACGAACAGGATGGCGTTCACCTGAAGCAGAGGCATACCGGCGGGTGGGGATATTGCTTATGCTTTTTGGGTGGGTTTGAACTAATTCAACAGGTGGGAGTGACCAAAATTGTACTTCGAGTATAACGGGTGGAAGAGAGTAGTGCATTCAGAACTGACATTTCAAGATTGCAATAAGGCACCGTCAGGCAAGATGTTGGCTTGAAGCGTGTGTACTTCAATGCCAAGAGCATCTAGAATAAAGTCGGTGAACTTGCAACTTGGATTGGTACCTGGGATGTCGATGTTGTAGCCATTTGAGAGACTATCATAGAAGATTAACAGGGACGGTTGTTGCAGATTCCGGAATTTAGATGTTTCAGTCAGCTGGAGAAAACAGTAAAAGAGGGGATGGTGTGCTCTGTTAGTCAAGGACAGTATTATGGTTGCAGAAATGAAATTTGAGGATCCCCGAATGAGGTAGTATGGGTTGAGATTAGAAACAGGAAAGAAGTGGTTACATTGATATAGGTTTTCTATAGGCCCCCAAATAGGTTCAGACATGCAGAGGATCGGAAAGCAAAAAATATTCTCGGTAGGAGCGAGAGTGATAGAATATTTGTAAAGGGGGCCTTTCACTTTCCAAATATTGACGGGAATACTATGGTACAAGTACCTTCGATGGGCAGTTTTCTTTTCCAGTGTGTGCAGGAAATTATTCTTACACAGTATGTAGATAGGCCAACAAGGTTACATTTAGTACTGTGCAATGAAAACTCTCAGGTGTTAGATTCGGACGTCGGTTGGCACTTTGGTGATAGTGACCACAATTTGGTAATGTTTGCTCTAGTGATGGAGAGGGATGAGTATATATCGCAAGGCATGTGTTACAGCTATGGAAAAGACAATCAGGAAGCGGTTGGGCAAGATATAGGATGCATAGCATGAGGAAGGAAACTGCAGGGAATGGACCAGCTACTGCGGGTCCTTGATAAGTGAATACCAATCATGCAGGGAAAACGTTTTCCAGCGCGGGAGCAGTGGTTTAAGAAGGCGGTTGAACCTCTCTTCAAGAGGAAGAAGGACGCTTATGTTAGGATGAGATGTGATGGCTCAGTTAGGGAGCTTGAGAGTTAGAGGTTCGCCAGGAAAGACCTGGAGACAGAGTGAAGAACACCCAGGAGAGATCATGAGAATTATTTGACGAATAGGATGAAGGAGAACCCTAAGGCTACCCATATAGATAGCAGGAATAAATTAATGACTAGAGTAAGATTAGGGACAATCAAGCACACGAGTGGGAAGTTGTGCATGAATATAGATGAGATACTGATAAAATTAACACTTTTTATCAGTATGCACACAAGGAAAAGACAATGTGTTCGACGAGAATACTGAAGTGCAGGCTAATTGACTAGATAGGATTGAGTCTTATAAGAAGAGGTGTTAACAATTCAGGAAAGTGTAAAATGGATAAATCCTCTGGGCCCGATGGGAGTTATCCTAGGATTCTCTGGGAAGCCAGGGAAGAGATTGCCAAGACTTTGACTTTTTTTTGTTTTGTCATTTTCTGAAGGACTAGTGCCAGAAGACTGAAGGATAGCAAATGTTATTCCCTTGTTCAAGAAGGGGAGTAGAGACAAATCTGGAAACTATAAACCGTTGAGACTTACTTCAGTTGAGGATAACAACTTGGAAATGGTACAGGAGAGAGGATTTCTAATTATCGAGTGAAGAATAAGTTGTTTAGGAATACGCAACACGGTTTTGTGAAGTTAAAGTCGCGCCTCACTCATCTTATTGAGTTCACTGAGAAGATGATCAAACAGTGGATGAGGGTAAAGCAGTTGATGTTATGTCTGTGCATTTCAGTAAGATGCTCCCACGGTAGGCTACTGTTCATTATATGTCGGCATAGGATTGAGGGTGATTCAGTAGTTTGGATCAGAAATTGGCTTGATGAAAAAAGATGGAATTTCGTCGTTAATGGAAAGTATTCATCCTGGACTTCAGTGACGAGTGGGGTTCCGCAAGAATCGGTTTTTGGTCAACTGCTATTTGTCATTTAAATAAGTGACGTGGATGAGAGCATAGAAAGATGGGCTAGTAAATTTGTGGATGAGACACAGGTTGGTCGAGTTCTCGATAATGACAAAGAATGTTGTCGGTTACAAAGTGACGTAGATAAGCTGCAGAGCTGGGCTGAAAAGTGGAAAATGGAGTATAATGTAATCTCTGTTGGCAAAGGGTCAGTGTGAGCCTGGACTCTTCACAGCCCACAGCATCACTGGCAGCGCATGCTCTTAGGGAGAGACACAAACAATGCTGCTATTACTAAGGTTCTTGCTGCTGCATAGTGATCAGGGCATTAATCACCAGAGACTCATGGTCTGTGGAGGTGTTTGCTCGGTTAGGGAAAGTTGCATTTGATGCATCAATTTAAAATAAGCTGATGATTTTTTTTAAAATTGTTTTTTACAGTCTCAAAGTTGCAGTTTTAGTTCATAGATTGGGAATCCTGATAGTTAACAGTGAATGATCAGAGATCGCCGAGGTACAGACTGTTCCTCGTGTGATATTCCACGATGGATGTCCATTGCCTAAATGCTGGGAATATCACAGGTCAGGCCGATTTTGTAAGGGAATAGATTGACATTTGAAATTGTGACTTTTTCCTATGTGAGATGTTGATAAAGGACGTCAGGATTTCAACTCAATATTCTGTGGCATAAGCATATAAGCAGGATATGACGTTGTTTAATTAATTAAGGAGTCAATTGCTACAGTCATGAGGGACAAAATCATTGGAGGACCTTCAAATTAGACTTCATGGATTGAGATCAGAACAAAAAGATGTAAGTTACATTGCAAGGGACATATTATAGACCCCCAGTTGGAAGAAAATACAGAATTCTAAACAATCACTACAGTGCTTAAAAAACAATAAGAGGGTAATTCTATTTATGCGTTTCAATTCCCAAAATTTATTGGATCAGTCATGTGTTTTTAAAATGGGAAAAATATGTTGAAACTTATTGCGAATTTTTTTTTTTGTATCAACATGTAGAAGATTCAACAAGATTCATTGCTGTGCTGGCCATCGTTGTGGGAAACGAAGCCAAACAGGTGTTCGAGACAGGATTGACAGAGTATTATCGGACCAATGACTGCGACTCATGCGTTTTAACTTTTTTAAGGATAGGCCAAAAAACAACTTTATTCAAAATTATTATTTTTTTGGCTTGGGAGACTGAGTTTATTACAAATAAGACATGATCAGGCCAAAGTAGTTTGTGTCCAGCTACTTCTCATTAAAACAGTCGTAGAACAGTGTGTGGTCGGGTGGGGTCGGGGTGTTCATGCACAAAATGGAAGTAATGAGAGTTTGGGCCGAACATGTCACAAACTAAGATCAAATTTAGGAAAATAAACACAAAGAACCATGGAAGTTTGAAAATTTTCGGCATGGAGTAAAACAGTAAAGAGAAACTTTCCGCAGGTATACAGTGAGCAGAACAATGGAGCCCCGAGAAGAGTGTAGAACGGGCAGTGCTGAACTTAGGTCATTAGAAGAGCAAAAAGGAGTCGTGATAAAACATTAGTGGCTAAGAATAGTAAGAAGCCCATCGTATTCAATTGGCATATAAAGGGGAAGAAGCTAACAACGGAAAGAATGGGACCTGTTAGGGATCAAAGAGGCAACTGGTCCACGGAGCCAGAGAAAATATTAAACATATACTTCATGTCAGTCTTCAGATTGGAGAAGCAGTTACTGTGTTCAAGAAGAGTGTCAGTGTGATCCTAGAGCGGAATGATAGAGGTTGAGGAAGATTTCAAAGTTTTGGCAGACTAAAACGTGGCCAGATCTCCAGTTCTGAATGATCTATATCTTAAAATTATATAAGACCATAAGAATATAAGACATTGGAGCAGAGAAGAGTGAGGAAATTACAGGCTCTGACCTTTTTCCTTATTTTGCTTTTGGCCAGAGAGGAAGTGTGATATGACAGAACGCCATCTAGTGTATGTTTAACAAAGCGTGTTAGAAATATACGAGAGCATGAAAGACTATCAAGTGTCTCATCGGTGCGAGGGAAACAATTGCAGATGATTTTGAATCAATGTTGGCTGTAGTGATGAATCTGGGAGAATTGTCTAAGGAGCTCATCAGACTATTCTCGGTGTTACTGCATTTAGGAACATGTGATCCGGTCATCGCAGCAATGTGATAAGGATGGAATGATTTGACAACATTTGCTGACAAGAAAAATTGTGAGCTCAGTCAAAAAGATAAAGAAGCCACAGCTAAGAGTTTGGAAAATGAAGACAGCCTTGACAAAAAGAAGAAAAAAACTAAAAACACAAACAAGCAGTTAGGCTGCCTTTATGACATATCTTTGTCATAAAGCATTAAGGAAAATCCCAAAACCGTTTATCAGGATTAAGATAGTGGCCAGAAAATAGTAAATCCATTTAAGAACAAAGGAGGAAATTAATAGAGGGAGTTGGTTAAGTCCTTAATGAATGCTTTTTTGGCATTCTCAAAGGAGAATGACATGGTAGATAGAGAGTCCGGAGTGCGATATGTCAGTATTGTACAGCATTTCAATATAAATAAGAGCATAATGATCGGAATTTTGAATAAAAAACATTATGGTCGGCAAGTCTCTCGAACAAGATGGGATCAATACCAGAATACTTGAGGGACCGAGGGAGCAAATTGCTGGCGCAGACTCTTTGCATACTCTTCAGTCACAGGAAAGTTTCCAGAGAACTGGAGAGTACTAATGTTGCTCAATGGTTGTCGGTACGCAACACGGATTATCCAATAAATTTCAAGTCAGTAACCCTTCCGTCACTAGCAGGAAAATTACGAGAGAAGGTTCCTGGAGATGAGTCTGACTCATATTTGGAAAAATCTGGACTTGTTGGTATTAGGCACCATCACCTTGTGTGTGGAGGATTATATCTCTCAAGTCTGAATGAATTCATTGAGAAAGTGAAAAAGTTGATTGATAGGGGAATGGGGCTGGATGCTGGCCATATGGACGTTAGCAAGGGATTTGATTTTTTTATGGCATGCTCATACAGAAGGTGAAGTCAAATGGGATCAGCATTCAGTCAGTAATGTGGATACAAAAGTGGTTGATCATAGAAGACAGAGTAGTGATGGAAGGTTGTTTTTGTGACTGGATATCTCTGAATAGATTGGGGGAGTTGCGGATCATGAGGATGATTGCCAGAGAATGCAGCTGTATATGTAGAATGGCTGGAAAGCTGGGAGGAGAAAAGGCAGATGTAATTTAATCTGGACAATTGCGAGAGGATGCATTTTAAAACGTCCAAGACAATGGAGAAGTATACAGTAGATGGAAAAATATATTTTTCGCATTAGCAGCGGATGGGATCCAATTGTATAGGCTTGTAGTTTCCTGAAAGTGACAACATGGGTGGAAACGGTTTTCAAGAATGCCTGGGGACATCTAACAGAACATGCAGTATAAAAATTGGCAGTTCATATTGCAGCAGTACAGAAATATAATTTGGCCACGTTTGGAATTTTGTGGGAAGTACCCTTTACCAGTGGGCGTGCTAGAGAAGGCATGGAAAAGGTTTGCCAGAAAGTAGTCTTGGCATTAGCCATAAGATGAAATTGGACAAACTTGGTTCGTTTGCACTGAGCATCAGTGGCTAAGGGGCTACCTGATAGATTTTGACAAAATTATCGGAGGCATAAAATGGACGGATAGTTAGAGTCTTCAATCTTGATTGGAAATATCAATTGCTAGGAACCATACGTTTTAGGTATAAGAGGGAATCTTTGAAAGATTTTTAATAAGCAAGTTCTTTTAACTTTTCCAGGCAGAATGTGAAAGGAGAAGATGGTAAAATAGCAGCGTTGAAGACGTATCTTAACACAAGATGAGTAGGCAGTGAATAGAATGACAGAGCTTTCTTTTTAACTTTAGAAAGGCATCGTGTGTCAGTGCAGGCTTGCTGGGATGAAATGTACTTGCTCGTGTGTTGCTCTGCTTTCAGAGACAAGATTTGACCAAGCAAGTGGCGGGATGCTGACTGAATATAGATCTCTCCTCATCAATTAGCTGCTTCAAATCATCGCTCTCACTGTGGGAAAACTCAACATGGAGAACTTGATATGAAATTCAGAGCGAACAACTGGTGATTCCATCTTTCCCATCGCTATTGTGGACTTTTATCTTGGACACTGGTCTCGGGGGGACACTACACAGACAGGTGTTGGGTACCCAACACCCATTAATGCTGGAATCTGCCAAATGCCAGCCTCACCATGCCATCACTGTACATCTCCGACTCACTGACAGTAGGCTTCTGTACTACAATATTGCATGCTTAGGGTGAAATACGAACTCTCATGGCAATGCTGCTGCAAGGACACTGTGCTCAAGGATACACAACCAGCTCATGGACTGCACCGCTGTGCTACTCACTGTGTGTCTGTGCACATCCATTCTGAGCTGTCTTGAATGTTTGCAGAATCTTTGTCTTGCCTCACCTGTCTTCAGCAGTGTTTCCGCTCAGGCAGAGCTACCAGAATCACACTCCTGCTGTATTGTCTTGCTCGGTAGCATAGATAAAAAAAAAAAAACAAGGAAGCTTGGTATCAGTCTCCACAGTCAGTCACAGAGCCTAGCACATTGTGTCAATTGTAGTCTCAGATACTAGCTAGGGATCATGGACACCGTCAGTCAGCTTCTTGTGGTTGTTCTGGTCAGGATCCTTTCCCTGTTCGGGGGTGAGGAGCAAAATGATCGTCTTCCCCTATCCCTCTTGGTTCATCCTGCCATATTAAGGGATGGTTACTTCTAGAATGTGAGAATTGCCAAGAGGTATTGGGGAGTTGGAGGTGTTGGTACAGCTGTTAGTGCTGGTACAGTTGGGGGAAAGGAGAAGACGTATTGTGTCAAATTTGGGGAGTGGAGCATGGACGCGGTCAGAGAGTGAATTAAAGAAGGTTCTGCATTCATTGTGATTGGGAGAACATAAGACTTGGTGGTGTTGGTGCAGTAACAGAGATAGATTGAGTATGAGTTCACATAATGCAGATTGTGGCACTTAATCTGGTGGAGTGCAAAAGGTCACTAACCTCCTTCCTACATTGCTGGGCAATCACCCAGAGGGTGACACATCACTGACCCAGGGGTCAACCTTAGACAAAGCTAACATGCGTGGTGTCATGGAGTCCCTTCGAGTCCTGGAGGACGATCATGACTCTCTCGTGCACCATGCCATTCTCCAGAACCTGAAGGGCTGATGCACAAAGTGGAGCCCTACTTTTCCATCCCTGCCATTTCTAAGACAGTTCTAGATTGTCAGTCCAAGAGTTTAATGACTTTTTAAAAAGTTGGCACCTCTAAAAGGGAGCGCCGGTTAATGCTGGGATATCCAGGCAGTGGGCATTGTTATGACAAAAGCAAAAAAAAAAATCGGCTTGTGTCAAATGAGAGAAATCCCAGACGGGGTGCAGGGAAGGTGGTTTACCTGGCAGATATGGGATAGCGCCATGAAAAAAAAAATGCATTTTTTGTGGAGATTAACACTCAATGAAATTCGACTCAAATGAGACTTGACCAGATCATGAGATGGTTTCGGCCCCTCTCTGTCTCAGGTAAAAGAGGGAGGTAGCATAAAATGTTTGAAGATGTAAACCTATGGAGCGGGTTAATTATAATGTAGACTCACATCCTTAAATTGACCTAACACAATGTTACAGGCTGTTAAACGAAACCAGGAAAAATTCCCTGCCTTATAGAGACCATCATTATATAATCTTCACTGGAAGCAGGAGTAGTGCCGCAGGACTGGAGAACGGTCGACACAGAAGCTTAATTTACCGTGGAGCAAGTGACTGACTGAATAGGCGAGGCTGGAATTCTGAGACACAGGAAAAATGGTCACAGAGGAACTCTCAGGGACTTCACAACAGTCGGCCTAAATTTGTTCAAGGAAGACCATATGTAATTGAGCTGAATGTGACGGTTTGAGGCAGTGACTTCTTTTTTGATGTGACTTACTTGGATTTGACAATAAATCACATGGCATACTATTTAAAAACAGAAATTACAGAGTCCAGTTGAATTGAGCAAACAACTCAGAGAAGTGCAAGGCAAGACACTAGAGTACATCAACAATTGCGAGAAAGGCACAAGAAAAAATAGTATGGTCAGTGTGAGCAGAGCCCTGAAAGTAGCTGGATACATCGATAATCTCGTTCAGGCAACAAATGTCTCTGTCAGCCAAAGTGCAGAACATAAGAGCAGGAAGAACAAAACATATAACTGGAAGCAAAGCAAAACAATATAAACGCGAGAAGCTTATGTTGGAACTTTAAATTAATAACTCAATTTCCAGCTTGAGTAATATGTGCAATTCTTGTCATCCTATCACATGGAAAAATGCAAGTGGACTGGAGAGAATACAGAGGAGATTGGTTACTCAGTGAAAGTGGAAGTGCAGTGATGAGAAAAGATTGGAACGGAGGATGCTGAGGAGACTTGATTGTGGCTACATATTGTGAGGACCTGCATAGAGAGGACGAGAACATTTTCTTCCTGTTGAACTGTTCAATTATCAGCAACGAATATTTAGTTTAATTGTAATCACATAGAACTGATGAGGACACTGTACAGAGTGGTCTCCCATCGGCTGTGCTATTTTCTGAAGTTTTCAAAGGTTACCAATACCTGATCAGATTAATATGCAGGGGTGAGGGGAGAGATAGGAAGCAACAGTGTGTAAATTGATAAGCATCACAAAAATACAGATCCCATCTTTTATACAAAATGCGACTCACCTCTTTAAGCCTGTTTATCCTTCCTGTTAAAAAGTTTGATTACAATTGAATACCCAGTTCTTAGTCTTGGTCACACTGCAGCCACATCTCCATAATGACAGCTACATCTGGCGTGGTTCATGCTCTTTAAAGCTCTCATTGCATTGGTCTTGTTAACATGTTTGGAAGGAATTCAGGGATCACAGCAAGTGCCAGAGACAAAAACAGCTGGAGGGTCCAGAGATTGGAAGTTATTTGAAAAGTGAGAGATATTACAGGGAGTCTGAAGGAGATTAGAAAGGCAAGAATAGTTTTAGGTTTTGTTTGATGTGATAAGTGAGCTGGAGCAACGATATCAATATTTTGGCTACAATAGCATTCTGGAGAGAAACTCTCCACGAAATCTGACGAAAACTTTTTTTAAGTTTGTATGCACGAAAAATAAGTGCAACGTGGACAGGGACAGGGGAATCAGGCACTTGATGTAGATTTAACCCACTCTGTGATAGGGGTGGTGAACTACCTATCGATTCGGGTTTTGAGCAATGATGCTGATCAATTCATGCCTGTTAAATCTTATTTTCAAATTGTAACATTTCAGGAGATGAGAACTGAGGATCTGTTGAGCTGACTGCTTGTCGAGAATTGATACCTGGGAGTTGTTGGCTGCGGGGAGTTATTTCTGTTGTGACTGTTTCAGTTCAGAATCACTTCAATACACAAACACAGAATAGGTAAATACATTCAGAATTGAACAACCTCCAGCGCATTAAATATTTTTTGCTTCTCACGTCCATTCCGGAAATGGGTCCAACAATGAAATTAGGAAGGTCCCAGGCTCCCTTTCCTGTCTGAACATATTCAGCTGTTCTCACCTAACCTGGAATTGAGCTCCAAAATCCGATCCTGAAGATCACAGACTCTCTCCCCATGGTGTACACAGTACAGAGTCCCACACTCAGATTAGGCAGATCCCAGGCTCGATAATGGGCCAATGCATTTGCAGCTCAAAAACACTTTTTATTCGTGTAACCAACAGCCAATCGGGTAAAACACAGAATCTTCTCTCTGTGCTGACAGCTGCCAGTCTCTGCAACATCCTTTATATTCGATAAACCTGCTGAGTTCTTTGGATTTGACTGAGACAAGGTGGGGGGGGGGGAGGGGAAATGAGGAAACTTGTGAAATCCGAGTTCATCCCTTGTGGTTGGAGGGTTCCTCTGCAATTCCTCTAATTTCTACAATACGTCCACATTTATAGCATCCTCCAAACCTGCAACCCTCCGAGTTCAAAAACCCCTTTTTCCTTATTGAGAAGGTGACAGGAATATGGGCAGATCGAGTTGCTGAAACAGGTTAGATGTAAAGCAAGGTGCGTTCTGGGTGGAGGATTTTGAGATCAAGAGCTTGCAGAAAACAGAAAAGAACACTTATAATTGTACTGCAAAAAATATTAAGAAGAGTTCCTATTGAAAACGATGTGACTTTTCTTGGAGGATTTTACTGAGATAGAGAGGTTATAAGCAGTTCGTGAAGGTGTCAGAGATTGGGCGATTTGAATAACCGAATGAAAGGTTGGAGATACATGGAGGGTTTTAACATCTGGTAAAGATTACAGGGATAGGGAGAAGCTGGAGATTTTTCCTACAGATAGGGACGGAACACATATACAGAGACTGAAGAGATGGGGAGATGTGTTGGGGCAGAAGGTGGTCATAGAATCGGGAGCGCTGGACGGACTAGAGGATGTTACACGGCTGTGTAGAAATTGCAGGAGATTATGAAGCAGCGAAAATTTGTAGGTGGCGCAGGAAGTTAAAGAGTTGAGCAGAGTTATATTTTTTGTAGATATTAGTAGACAATACGAACACTGTTATGGCAGGATATGTTATAGAGATAATGTAATTTGTCAGGGCAGGAGGGAGTCAGTGACATTGATGACTGTGGCGTCTGGAGGAGATTGAAAATATTAGGAGATATGTTTGGATTAGAGTAATTACAGAGAAAAAGAGAACGGCAAGCACTTGAGAACGATTACATGGACAGGAAGGATGGTAAGGGCTCGTGGAGTTTTCCGAGAAAGAAGATTTACATGGTCTTCATGAGTTACAGAGATAAGGGGGCGTGCATCTGCTGATGGAAAATGTAGAGATTGGACTGTATCACATGGGATCGAGGACATCACAGAGACAGGATACTATAAGAGTTGAAGGATTCTCAGCAAATCACATTGAATCACACAGAAGTCTTACGACACAGAACGATGTCATTTCGTCCATGTTTACAGCAACTCTTCAACTGAAGACATTACTGCGTAATGAACTCCTGCTTTCCTCACACACATTATATTTAGTCAACATACTCATCCACTCCCCTCTTGAATGTTTCATGCAAGCATGCAGCTGCAAACGTCCAAGTATATCCTAACTACTCTCAGAAAACTTTCATTTCCAGGTATAAATCGCCTTCCTAGTTTCAAAGCTGCCTTACTCCAACTTTTAACACACTCACTATAAGGTGCCCACAGAAGTCTCTGGGACAAGTCTCTGTTAGGTATCAGTTGTCCCATAAGTACCTCCTGCGCTACCATCTCCCCTCTGAACCAACGGCATTCCTCCTGATTTCCAATCCGACTCTCTCTATGTGCTTCTATTGTTCCTCTCTGCAATCCAGGGAGCGTTGGGTTTGTTTCTCTTGTCTTTCTGGTTTGAGGAAACATTCCTTGACTGGACCCAAACCGTCTCCCGTTTGAAGGGAGCCCATTGTCGACTTTTTCTTTTTCTGACCAACCTGGTGTTTCAAACACTCCCAGCTTCATTCTTGCCTCATTGAATGCTGCTCTCTGTCAACTAATGTTTTTCAATCTCAATAATTTCATGTCTTTCTTGATCATCATCCTGAACATTAAAATAAAATGATCGCTGTGTCCTAAAATATTCCCCTATTGACATTGGATCCACTTCCCCCACGTTTGGGCAGGGCAAATACTCATGAAGTAAGCCCTCATCGATGTCAACTAGGAATACTTGCCCCTCACTGCCCTGAAGGCACTGGAGGAGGAGCGCCTCATCTTCCGCCTAGGAGATAATGTAATTTGTCAGGGCAGGAGGGAGTCAGTGACATTGATGACTGTGGCGTCTGGAGGGATGAACTCGGATTTCACCAGTTTCCTCATTTCCCCTCCCCCCACCTTGTCTCAGTCAAATCCATTGAACTCAGCACCGCCTTCCTAACCTGCAATCTTCTTCCTGACCTCTCCGCCCCCACCCCAGTCTGACCTATCACCCTCACCTTGACCTCTTTCCACCTATCGCATTTCCGACGCCCTCCCCCAACTCCCTCCTTCCTACCTTTTATCTTAGCCTGCTGGACACACTTTCCTCATTCCTGAATAAGGGCTTATGCCCGAAACGTCGATTCTCCTGTTCCCTGACCTGCTGCGCTTTTCCAGCAACACATTTTCAGCTCAGACGTCAGTGCCCTGATACAACCAGTGTCCCAGTCTACATCTGGATTACTTCAATTTCTTATTTTTAGTCATCTAACATGTTACCAACTCTCTACAATTGCCTTGTCGATTTGTTCTTGCCATTCTTTAAACTATTTAATGGACAACACACGATACCTCACAGGGTAATTGTGCACTTCTTGTTCTGAAGCTCAAGCCAAATGCATTGTCCTCTTGGAGAAATGCACCTTCTTTCGTTCTCATTCTCCAATGTTATTTACTATGTTCCAAGTATTCACATGCATGTAGAATACTGTGATTTCGACTTGTTCCTGACTCCATATCCACTGTTAAACATGTTGTGTTCAATTGGTAGCAGCTGCATCTCCAAGCATTTTTGTGAATCCAGGTAGTTTACTGTACTCTTCTGTGTGATTGACATAGCCCTGCCAAATTATTTTACATCCGTCCCAAATGCACTAGACAAACGCTGCATAAAGAACTTAGTGCCAGCTCTGTCACTTGCTGCCCCATCCAGCCATTTTCAGTTTCTGTTTTCCACAGAAACAGTCCCAATATTCAAGGAAACAGAAACCCTTACTTCTCCCCTTACTGCTGCAACATCTAACGATCGGACGATTTCACAACGCTCATAAGTAGTATAGGAACATGAAGAGGATACAGTCAGGATATGGGAAAGGAACGGGAAAATGCTATTGTTGTGACGTTGTGAGTGTACTGTACCTTTAAGGGAGCTGACATTTCTGGCCAACACAAAGAGTCCTGAACAAGCTAAAAATGTAACTTTGGGTCGAACTGCATGCCGCAGATGGGTTGCTATGAGAAAAAAACAAAATCAAATTCGAACAATCATTTTAAATTATGCCTCAAGATACCGAACTCCAATTAAGCTATAACTTAGTCTGTTGATAATATTAAATCCTGTCAAACGATCCGATGATTTCTGGAATAGAAACGGAACAAATTAACATTTGAGTGGGAGAACTGCCAAGCCATCAACAAGTATAGACGGCAAAAATAACAGCTCTCGGAGAGGTACTTGTCTTTAGGTTTGTGTGGCAGAACATCGAGGGTGACCTGTAGAGTGAGACTCCAGAGGAAAATATACAGAAGAAACTCACCATAGCCGACTGGTTTTGAAAGATTACGATTTTGTAAATCGTAATCGGGATGTTCACTGATTAACATTGTAGGGTGTAGACAAAAATCGAGTTTTAAGAGACAGGGATTGTAAATAGTTTTTCGTTAATCTTCTATGGTCGACGTAAAGAATGAATTTCTTAATTTTTACTTTAAACAATGACTTTTCGGATAAATCTTTGCCTCTCGAATTTGTACAGACTTCAATATGGTATAGGTCGTTTCTGTGCTGCTAGTTTAAATCAGCAGAGGGGTTTACCCAGTGTCGTGACAGATATAC
Source organism: Chiloscyllium plagiosum (assembly GCF_037043375.1). NCBI lineage: Eukaryota > Metazoa > Chordata > Chondrichthyes > Orectolobiformes > Hemiscylliidae > Chiloscyllium > Chiloscyllium plagiosum. The sequence goes on from NW_028270177.1 coordinate 73,407,334, forward strand.
TGACTACGGGTATGAGCGTGACTGGAAAAGGAAACAGCATTCGGGAGGGTAGCAGAGGCTCGATTCGATTACAGAGATAGGGATAGCTGTCGAGACTGGATGAAGTTAGCAATACTGAGAGTTGGCGAGTTATAAAGTTCTCTTCAGACTGGCCAAGCTTACAGGCAGAGAGAGTAATAAGGATTGAAAGAGGAGTCAGTAATCCAGAGGACTTTAGACATTCATGGAGTGTTTTAGTGGTTGCAGGAGTTGGCAGAGTTAAGAAGATGGTTATGATGGTAAGACGTCATGGAGATAGAAAAGATTGCAGAGATTCAGTGAGGTTACAAATCGAGGGAATGTTCAAGTGGATTTTTAATGTTATGCGAATTGAGGATGTCAGGAAAGGCTGTACGGAGTGGAAGAGTCATAAAGGTATTAGTTCATAGGGATGGTAGTAGGTTAGAGGGAATATAGTTCTGCCGGACAGTATGGAGGAGTGTTGTCGGGACTGATATCATGTGCTGTAGAGTCTGGACACAGGGGCACAGATGAAGAAATTGGTAAGTGCTGGAGGATGTTACAAGGACCGGGTGGACCTTTGAGACTGGAGAAGATGGCAGAGATTAGGATTTGATATTACTTTGGCGATTGTGACCATAATTCTGGATATTTTGAAGTTACTATGAAAGGAGATAAGGATTGTGTAGATATGAAGCATCTAAATTTGGCGAAGGCCACTTATCATAGATGATCAGAATTTCTCAACATTAAAAATTTCCGTAGTCATGATTAGACAAATATAGATGCAGATAAATTTACATTTGAGTCTACAATCGGAAAGTGGGAGTAAATTAAAGTGATCACAGTGAGAATTCAGGGCTAGTGTGTCCCGTGAAGGATGAATGACAATGGGAGCACGTCCTGGGAATACCGATCAAGTGATACCGTGAATTTGGTAAAGAAAGTGCAATATAAACAGGCGAAACCTGTTAAAAATACTGAATGTTGAAAGGGATTCATTCAAAATGATGGCTCAGCAATATTTTGAAATATCCTTCCCAGATAACATTAAAGAAAAAACAGAAGGTATTTTATGCACATGGTTAGTGTAAGAGGATTCCCAGCTAAAGAGTGGCTCCTTTTAGAAAGCAAAGAGACGAACTGTGCATGGAGCCAGAGAAAGTAGGTGACGTTTTAAATGAATACTTCTCACCTGTATTCACACGGGAGAGACATGGCAGCCAGGAATTTCATTTAGGATGGTGACGTTCTAGATCATGTTACGATCAATAAAGAAGAGTTGCTAAATGTTCTCGCAGCCATAAAGTTGGAGACATTTCCTGTGCCGAACGAAATATATCCCAGGTTTCTATGGGAGGTATGAGAGGAAATTGCAAGGGCCAAGGCGGAACTATTTAGTACTTTGCTGGCCACGGGTGACGTGCTGAATGACTGGACGATAGCTAATGTGTTCTCCTGTTCAAGAAGGACAGTAGGGATAGTCCAGGAAATTACAAAACAGGTAGTCTGATATCAGTGGTAGGGAAATTACTGGAAACGATTCTGGCGAGCCAAATGAATCAATAGTCCGAAAGGCTGGAATCAGTGAGGGACTTAATAGAGAAATATCCTCTCTGATGAATTCAGTTGCGTTTTTTGAAATTGTATTCAAAACTATTGATGAAGGCAATGCAGATGAAGTTGTTTGCATGGACTTCAGTTAGGTCCTTGACAAGGTCCTACATAGAAGGCTGGTCCAAAAGGGATAAGCCCACGGGATCCAAGGCAATGTGGAAAATTGGATCCAAACTTGATGAACAGACGTTTATGCTAATTGAAATTCTTTCAACAGTGGGTGTACCACAGGGGCCTGTGCAGGAAACATTCCGGTTTATTATGTACATTAATAACTTTGAATTGACAGCAGAAGTTATCGTTACTAGGTTTGCAGATGATGTGAAAGGTAAGGCTTTTGCCCATAATGAAGCCGGCGATCTCAGGCATTTGCTTGATGTAGATCAGTTGACAAATTGAGCCGAGTAATGGCAGATGGACATACATAATGAACGATTGGTCCATGTGGAGTACTGAAGAACACAGGGACACTGAAGGACATGTCCATAGATCCCTGTAGGTGTCTACTCAGGTGGAAAGAGTGAAAGAACACCGATTCTCAGGGTGGGACGGGAACTCATACATTAGGACAGAGAATTCCAAAGCCAGTCTAGAGGATTTAAACTCGTCTGGCAGGGTGTTGAACTTTTAATAGTTGTAAGGCTCGATAGAAGTTTGAGGCTGGCACACAAGTGAACGAAAGTGATTACAATCGTAAAGGCAGGCAGAACACACCAATAATAAGGGAAATCTGATGATGAAACTGTTTATTTCAATGCAAGGGGGATGATGAGAAAGGCAGATGAACTTGATGGATGGGAACATGAGACTGGGATATTATACAAATTATAGAAAAACTGTTCAGAAGGACTGGACTGGCAGCTTGTTGTTTCAATACAGATGCGACAGGGATGATAGAAGGGGAGCGAAGCGTGAAGCAGTTGGGTGGGTTTTGATCGCACGATTCAATGCAGCAGTACTTAGACAGGATATTCCTGCGGGATCGTCCAGTGAAAATATGTTAGTGAGACTGAGAAATGAGAATAGACAATCACTTTGGAACGATTGTACTACTGATGCCGATTAATCAGTGGAGGATTGATGAACAAATATGACGAGAGATCTCAAATATTTATTATAATAATAAGGTTTTAATTGTGAGGATTTTTTAAATGTTCCAAGCCTAGACTGAGACTGCCAGTGTTAAGCGTTTGGATGGGAGGAATTTGTGAATTGTGTTCCAGAAAACACGTAATGGCACGACTGGAGAAAGGGGAAAAACCTGACGTCCCTTTGAGAAAACAATGTAGGGAAACGTACTGAGGTATTAATGGGGGACGATTTTGGAAACGTGATCACAATTCTATTCGATTGAAAACAGTTATGAATAAGGACAGGAGTGGTCCACAAATTCAAGTTTTAACATGTGGCATGACCAATTCTGGTAGTACATGACATGAACTTTCAAAAGGTGATTGGTGAGGGGTCTATTTGCAGGGAAATATGAGTCTAGCACGTGGGGATATTTTAAAGTAGAGATAATGAGTACTCAGAGCCAGCATGAGCCTGTTAGTGGGCAAATCAATGCCAACAGCATCAGTACACACTGGCTATCCATTCAGGCGCTGATCAAGACAAAGGAGGCAAATGTCAGGTATTGCCAGCTAGATCAAGTGAATTCATCGAGCAGCATAGCGGCTGTAAAAATACCCATCAGGTGGAAAATTTCTTTTTAGATTTTTTGAGATTGCCTACACTGTGGAAATAGGCCCTTCAGCTGAACAAGTCCACACTGAACCTCTGCGTCTGAATGGAGATAAGGGTTACAGTGAAGGAGTAAGTGTGAGGGGCATCAGGCTGACGATGTCGGAGGGACTGTGAAAGGGTTATGAAGACAGTGATTAAATACGTGTGAACGTGTCAGAATGACAGTGGTAGAGTGAGCGTGGGCGGGTCAGGGTGACATTGCCCGAGGGACTGTGAGGCGGTCAGGGAGACAATGATGGTTTGACTAAACGGGGCCAGTGTGACAATGAAGGAGTGAGTTTGAGTGAGTCATGGTGATGATGATGGAGTGAGTTTGAGGACATCAGGGAGATGGTGATGGAGTGAGTATGTGGGGTGTCAGTGTGATGACGACAGAATGAGCATGAGGGTATGAGGGTGACGATGGCGGAGTTCGTGTGAGAGGGTCATGGTGCTTGTTATGGAGTGAGGATGAGCTGGTCATGTTAATTATGACGATGTGAGTGCGAGGTGGTTAGTGTCACAGTGATGAAGTGATGTTGAGGGGGATATGGTGACGATCATGAAGTGAGTGTGAGGGGTTCAGTGTAACAGCCTGGCTGTAGGTGGTTTAGGGTGATGGTGTTGGAGTGATTGTGAGGCGTTCAGGGTGTTAGTGCTGGAATCAATGTGATTGGGTCAGGGTGACCATGACGGATGATTGTAAGTTCTTCAGGTTGTCAGGGTATCAGTTATGGAGTGAGTGTCAGGGTCAGGTTGATGGTGTTATAGTGAGTGTCGAAGGTGTCAGTGTGTCAATGGTGGAATGAGTGTGAATGGATCCGAGTGACGGAGTGAGTGTAAGCGGGTCAGGCTGACAGAGTGAGTATGAGGGCATCACAATCACGGAGATGGAGCATGTGTGTATGTGATCAGGATGCCAATGACTGAGTGTATGTGTGAGTGTCATGGTGATGGTGATGGAGTGATTGTGACGGAGGTCAGTGTAACGGTGACGGAGTGAGTGTGAGGGTATCACAGTAATATTGTGCAAGTGACTGTGATGGCGTTAATGTGACAGTGAAAGAATGAGTGTGAGAGGTAAAAGTGACCATGAGCTATTGAGTGTTATGGGGCTAGTGTGACCGTGATGCATTGAGTGTGAAGGTGTCAGGGTGATAGTGATGGAGTGAATGTCGGGAGTCATGATGATAAATTGAGTGTGAAGGTTTCAGTGTGTCTGTGCTGGAGCGAGTATGAGTGGGTCAGCATGATTGTGACGGAGTGAATGTGAGGTAGTTAGGTTGATGGTGAGCTAGTGCGTTTGATGGGGTAAGTGTGATGGTCACGGAGTGAGTGTGAGGGGTCAGGGTGACACTGACAGAGTGGGTGATTAAGGCAGGGTGACAGTGACTGAATGAGTGTGATTAGTCAGGGCTTTGGAGAGAGTGTGAGGAGTCATTAGAGTGACCGTGAGGAAATGAGTGTGAGGGGGCCAGGGTGACAGTGATGGACTGAGTGCCAGGGCTATGCTGACGGAGTGAGTGTGAGTTGTCATTTTGACCGTGCTTAGTGAGTGTGAGTGGTCAGACTGAAGTTGAGCAAGTGTGTGTGATGGAGTTAGTGGGACACAGTGAGAGCGAGTAAGTCAGGTACACTGTGATGGTATGAGTGTGAGGGTGTCAGGGTGATGGTGACGGAATGAGAGTGAGGGTGCCAGGGTAACAGAGTGAGTTTGAGTAGGTCAGGGTGACAGTGATGGTGCGATGTGATGGCATTAATGTAATGAAGATAAAATGAGTGTGAGGTGGTCAGGGTGACACTGACAGAGTGAGGGTGAGTAAGTCAGGGTGACGGTGATCGTGCGAGTATGAGGGGATCGTGGTAATGCTGATGCTGTTGTTGTTTAATTGTCTTAAACCAGGAAACCCCTGCTGTCCAACTGAGAATTCTGCATGATTTCCGTCATACTCCCTGTTGCATGAGCCATCTGGAAATAAAACCTTTCTTATTAGCATCAGCTGGAAGCTCAGATTGCAAACATCTTAACCTCCATTACACAATCATGGTGATCGCCGTCATACTCCAGTGAGACATATTCTGCTATGTTCAGTGTAGTATATTTCTGTATAGTTATGTCCAGTAAAGTCAGTAACAGCGGATATGCTCATATCCAAGCTGCTGTTAACATAAAATGGCCTTTATCCACTAGCCCCGTTGTGGTGAGTATGAAGAACTACAGGATAACCTGTTGTTATGGTGGACGCTTTCTCAAACATATAATGTGATACTGTCACACCTTGGTAGCAAGAAGGGTATCCCTGAGCCGAATCATCCAGTTTGGAACTGTAATATGCTTTTCGCCTATATGAGCACTGCAGCACCATAACCGTGCTGTCTATTGAATACATAGAGGTGAAAAATCTTTTCGTAATTGGGTAAGGTCAAAACTGACGCCGATTGCAGTGCTTGCTGAAGGATGTTGAAAGCCGTCTCAGCTTCCCCATCCCAAAATTGAACACTTATTAGGTTAGCATGTCCTGCCTCATTTATGATTTTTCCATACGGGTACCATATTGTCAGAATATTCTGAAATCCAATCCAAACTGAATTCTGCCATTCTCAAAAATGTCATCGTCTGACTTACTCCCACAGGTTTGTCGGCTCCAACTAACACCTCGATCTGATTTGGAAATATCCGCTTAAATTGAACCCAACCCAAATAGTCAACGTAATGTTTGCAATATTGCAGCGTTTCTCTTGAGACCTTGTGCCCCCAATGTGCTACATTTTCCAGCAGAAAGGTAGTAATGCCTTCGATTTCTCCTGACAGTCCGAGCAGACCAGTAGATCATCAATATATTAGGTTCACAGAACGTCTAATGAGACTGCTTCAATGTCCGCCTTCAACACTTGATTAAACACATGCAGTGAGTGCTTAAATCCCTGCAACATTTTAGTGTTAATGTATTGGGCACCTCTATAAGTAGATGCAAGCAAGGAGCAGCAAAGATCCGCCAGCAGAATACTGAAAAAAAGCAGAACATAAACCAATTACTGAAACCCAAGCAGCATGGAGTGGGACATTGGCCAACAGTGTCTGCGGGTTGGGAAAAACTGCTGGCCAGTCTTCCACAACCTCATTCACGACTCTCAGATCATGCACAAGTGTCTATTTAGAACTATCCGCTTTAAACCCTGGCAAAAGGGGAGTGTTACAAGGTCTGTTCATTTCCCTGAGTACCCCTGCGTCAAGCAGCCCCTTTATTGTAGACATTATTCCGTCCTCTGCCTTTGGTTTTAAGGGATACAATGGTCGTTGCTGTGAAAGAATCATTCGATGTTTCACAGGAAATGTGGAAAAATCTTCACGAACTTAAACTTTAACCTTGTAAATTCAAAGCTGTGAGAGCCAGCAAAACGTCTTTCCTGACTCCCCACAACCTCTTTGTTCTCCTCTTGTTTATGCAATTGTTGTTCCCGCGGTAACCGGGTAACATTAGTTTTGCAAATCATGCTGGCTTTTTTTGTCTTTCTAAACTAATCATCGTCTGCCACATTGATTCCCTCCATCCCAATTAACTTATCACATTACAACACCATCATCTTCAACATTAGCTCGTCCTCCAGTGATTTAACTAGCCTATCACAATGCACTACCATTATCTGTTACTGGTGCCGTGTAGCATGATCCCAGGCATACATTGTAATACTAAGTTAACTACTTAATTGCCAGAGTAACGTTCATATATTGCCTTTGAGACCAACGGGTTTCACGCAGAGAAAGAATATAAGGAGGCACTTCGTACAAAAGCCAAATCGATCGACAGAACCCCAAAAGCAGACAATAATAATTTCCAGCGTCCAAACTTCAAAGTATTATCCCTCTGCACCTAGAGTCAAAGGCAAAGAAACCCGTCCCACAATAACTGGGACAGGTAAAGAAAGACCCGAAGACAGTGCAACATCTAAACACACATACAACAAGGCGTCTCCATCCGAACAAGGCTTCAGCACCACAGCGGAAGTCAGATCTTTGATGCAGAGCGGGGAACCCACAGCGAAAAAGTTTGCAGGCCCAGAGTCCACTGGAACATGCGGGAACTGCCGCGCAGCAAGACACATTAAAAAAGACTTAACAAGAGGAAGAGCACAACAAACGACAAAGGCAACAACACGCAATACAAAACCTGCAATAATCCAAATGGTAGTGCGCAAGTCCCTGACCTACCCAAAACACCAGTCAATCAGCCAAAAACCCGATGGCTGAACCCCACAATCACCTTAATCTCCTCCCCTACATTCTGCCGCTTACCTGTCGGCTGAATGAATGATCATTCCGGGCTAGTATTAATGAGAATAAAGTACAGTATTGCTCCACAAACAGTACACAGACTCCCACATTTCTCAGCCAACAACCTGTCCAAGACTGATTAGTCCACCACTGGTCTCATCCAATCGCTCACCCAGCATAGTGAGGGCATCATCAGAGTAATTAATGAATCACTGCTGATGGTAATAGATATAACTAATCCACTCAGCGTTCTTGCTTACAATAATGGCAGTGATTAGCAAACTCCCAGTCGCCAGCAATCACATCCCTGGCCTTGAACACATTGGGGACACCCCTTGGCTAACCTATATGAAAAACTTATATTGCCGGATCAGAGACATCTCCCGTTTAGGGTGTTGCAAATTCGGTTGTGGTAGGGAGTTGGCACGACCAAGCGAGATCCATCACGTTCGCCAAATCGAAGGACCCCAAGTCAGCACAGGAGCAGAAAGGTTCAGCACTGCGGAAGGGGAATCATTGACCTCGCCGAAACCCGTCGTCAGAAATAGGAGGTGTCAGTGTACGGCGCTGTGTTGTTCCTCGGGACACCTGTGCAGGCTCAATGGGTCAAATGGCCTCGATCTGCACTGTGAGGATTCTATTATTCTATCAGTTTAAGTATATTATTAATAGTATCATCACTATTATTATGTTTACTGCGATGCTGCTGATGTTGATGTCGGTACTGACATCTTGGAGATGACGATTTTGGATGTACTCTTATACAGACTTACAGTGAGACCTGCAGTGTTATAACATGGTTTGCAATACTTACGTTTACGTCTTATTTATTTGTGTTTTTCCTCTGTTGTAACGTTGAAGTATGTTTTGCTGAAAGCATCGTTGCAGAAGAATTAAATCATATCTGGACCACATTGCTTTTGAAAATTGAAACAGTTCACATTTGTGCCATCTGCATAATATACCTTGGAATAAGAGTGTTTTGAGTCATTTGTGGTCTGGTCTGCTCTTGTCCGCAATAGTAGAAATGAGGAATAAACGTGTGCCTTGAGACAAAGGATTTTACGCATACTCACTTGACTGGAGTAGACTTCCAGGGAACGTTGGGTTTTGATGCATCTCTCTGCCATTGGAAGTAGTTTAAATATAGGATGGAATAGACTTGCTTGAACAACCGACTCTAAGGCATTCAATTTAAATCTCGACATATTTTTGCAATTAACCGGAAGAGCTTGTTCATCAGTTCAATCTCTCTGTCTGCACCTTGCTCCACAACATCTCAGCTATTCGAAATAGAATGTTTTGCATGAGAACCGTTCCTCTTTGCATTCTTCATTATACAACACACGTGGACTTCATCTAAGTTAGTCAAAATGTCAAAGGGTTCATGTCACAATACATGCGACTCACAGTAGTTTCCCAAGAAAGAAAAATAATCTAGGCTGTGTAGTTGAGTAGAGCATGATGTACAGTGCGTGCAATGTGATATTACCTGAGGAAGTGAAACACAGGCAGCGTGTACTAGATCAATCTAGTGCTGCAGAGCCCCTACAGTTTTCGCCCATCTCATACAGTCACCCTGTCCTCCTCACCACAAAAGGGACCATCTGACGGGAGAAGTTTTCGGATTTAATCTCAATGCCATTGGTTCAATATATTTACAGATGTTTCATTCCATAAAAATCTAATTTTGCTGCAAGAGTCAGTCTGAGACGTTTCGATTGACTGAAGTATATGTTAACGATTCATGTTTGCTCGGATCCGGCTGTGTGTATAGTTACTGTTCTAATTCGCATTCACAGTGAAATAACAAGGTTTGGCGAACACTTACCGTTGGCTTCTATTCAAAGTTAACTATATATCTGACACAGAATTAGAATTGTCAGTTACATAAAGATAATCGTTATTTTGAGGAACGGGACGGACTAAGGGAGTGTTTCTTTTTTTAGAGTTGTGACTTCAGATAAAATCTCAAATTGGATTACCGTTTTACTGGATTTTTCCATCAAATTCAGCACTGGATTTAGTGTACGGTTTTAATCAGTGTTAAGTCTGGCATTAGGGACAAGTTAGGTCATCAGTTACAATCAGGACATTAATTTAAATTACTGGTGGGGTTCTGTTATAATGGATTAACATTTAAACAATAGCACATAGTTATTCCTAAAGTGAGGTTAATGTTCAGCATGTAACTGGACCTTTTCTTTGTGTTATTTCGTGGTTGTCTCATTTGAGACTTAACATTTGATTCTGAGCAAAGTCATCGATAGTTTTCATGTTATATGAAGTGTGGCGCGATAATTTATGAAAGGGAGAGATACTGCCTAGGTCATTATGACTGAAGGAAACTATGTATCCTGAATGGTTGTACTTTAACGAAAATAAGTGTTGGGTAGAATGGTGTATGAAAAGTTGACAAGAAACCTTTCCAAATGCAATTCATAGAAGAACATTGAAATAAAGAAGAGTGAAGAATACTCTGACATAAAATTTCTGCTTTGTCCAGATGTGGAATAGGTGCCAGAAGAGTGGAATTTTGCTATTGCCTTGTTGAAGAAAGGTTGTAATCTTTAGACCGGAAATTACAGACAGGATAGTTTAACAAACTCGCGAAATTTATACTTGTCAGAACTCAGGGACGAATTGTTATTCATATGAAAAAAGGGCACCTTTGTTACAAAGAGATTACGCGCGTTTTCAAAATGGAATTCGTGTAGAACAACATTACTGGTGTTTTTATTTGGAAGATCTAACAGAAACCGAGATGAGTGTTGACATGTCACACCACCACGTTTGAATGATTTGAGGAGGTATTTACCATGCATTTAATTAAGAATGAACTATTTCAATATATGCAGCATTCCATTTAAAAAAAAAACTACCAAAGAAGAAACTCTCTGAGCCTTTTGATGTTAGGAAGGAAGATCTTCCTGTCTGAGTCCTCATTTTAGCAACAGGGAACTCGACGATTTGGCTCCAGAAAACAGATAAAGTGACCAACTCAATAAAAGCTGTTGCAAAGTTCTTCTGGATCTGTATAAACTTAAACCCACCTCATTTCTCATCTAACTGATTTGAAAAATTATCCAGGGAGAACTCAAAACTGTTTAACGACTGCCCGTCTGAAGGAGAACATTCTGCACCACTGGGAGAATATCCTTCTGTAAGATTAACACAACCGAACACATCTCTTGAAGGTACAGTATTATCAAATTATTGTAAGCAGTGTAAATGAGAGGGTTGGCCGATGAGGAACGAGTAAGAAAAAGTCTGCGACTTGTGGAATATAAAAAAGAATAACGTACACTGTCTTTCGAATCTGTCGCATTCTTGAATGCATGAACAATATTGGAAGGAAAATCATGAACTAGGGCCCAGAGACCTAGTTTGCGCGCTCAGCAAATATGGGTTGAAGGCATCATAAGCTACTTTATTTTGAGTGTTCTTGCATTTATCCTCAGACACTTGAAATACGAAGCTAAATCACCTAATCTGCACATCTTAGTAGTGTGGGAGGAAACTAGAGTGTCCGGACAAAACCAGCGCAGACTCGAAATGAATGCATGAATTCCACCCAGGTGGTTACCCGAATTTGGAATTGAACCCAGGTCCCTGATGTTGCGAAGAAACGGTGCAAATCACTAAGCCAGCGTGCTGCCTCAATGTTTTCGTGTAACTGTCGAACCTTTCGAGCTGACTTGCATGTGAATCAAAAGCCTGTGTTGAACATTTGATTCCAGTAGTAGCATGATTCATTGAGCATCTTTCAATGAAAGTTTTAATTAGTGTAGGTTCCTAACCAAAGCAGACGAGCTACCCCAGTGTCAACGTGTTTACTGGGAGCAATCCAAAGTAAAATTACACTGAGTGTGGTGTTACTGGGAATATCTTTCCCCGTGGAACTGTATTGCACATGGATCAGAAGCCTGAGGGAACACTGGATTCCAGTAGGATGATGATTCATTGAGCATGTGAGTTTTGTTGATTCAAACAAAACTTGTTGGTGGAGCTAGTGAGGCATTTGCATCACTATTAGTGGAAATATCCGGTGCATATAAGGAGGTGAGGAAAGCCATCTTAAGTGTATATGAGCTTATGCCAGAAGCCTGGAGATAACGTTTCAGGAATCTAACGATGTTCCCTGGTCAAACTTACATTGAGTTTGAAAGGTTCAGCAAAGTTATTTTGATAGGTGGATAGGAGCATTACAGAAATAGCAAACCTATAATATTCTTAGACAGATGATTTTATTGGAGGAATTTAAAATTTCACTTGTTGAGACAGTGAGAACTCACGTGGAAGAGCAGAGAGGTAAAACGGCAAGATTAGCAGCTGAAATGCCTGATAATTATGAATTGACCAATAAATCAAAGATTGGCTTCAAGATCAATTTCATTCCTTGAGGGGTAGAAATTGTGGAAAAGAGAAATCCTCACACAGAAAGGAAAAGGTGGATCTTGGTGAATATCATAAGGATAACGTACTACATTTTAAAATGGAAACCCTCGAAGTGGACAGAGAAGTTTTTTTTTAATCCCAGTGTTTTCTCGGCAATCGAGGAGGCCACATGAAATCCTAGTCTTGGTGGTTCAGGAAAAGAACTGGGAAGACATATGTAGGGAAACATGATAAGCGAAGGAATGTTGGTGCAATGGTAATGGAGAGCACAGCGGAGGCCAGAAAGCTCCAGCAGAACGTGCAACCCTGTCTGAGGCTGGCCAATGATGAAGTACCAGATCTTGTCAAACCATAAACTGCGAAGATCAAGTTTACTCGCGTAGGCCAAGATCAACAGGTAAAAAGTTTAAAATATTAATAGATACAGGATACTGTCATTCTTTGATGTTCAGAGATAAGGAAAATTGTACTTAAGAATGACTATTGCCAGAAAAAGTGCGAGTGGAGGGAATTCTCGCTATGTGAAGAAGCGCTCCATTATGTCTAGTAAGGTTAGGGTGTGCAGTGAATAATGGAGAAGTCATGGTCGGTGTACTGGAAAATCTCTCAGCTTCAGGAACACAATTTGTCCTCACTAATTCCATAGCTGGTTCACAGGTGTTGCAGTGCTGTCTAATGTGCTTGAAACATCAGTGGAAACTCAGTCAACTGAATTATTGCAGGTCACATATCCTGGGATATTTCCCGACTGTGTGGTAACGAGGTCACAAAGTCACCAGTTGAAACAGGACAGATCAAAGAACATTGATTAGAAGGTTGAAGTGGAATTAACAGAGACCTTGTTTGATCACATGTTTCAGACAAACCAGGAGCAGATAAATGTCAAAGTAAGCATCTTTAGCTCAGCTAAATTAAAAGAGTTAAAGCAGAATGTTGAAAACCTAAAGGGATTGCAGAAAAAGGCATGCATACAACAAATAATCTGAATGTATCCCGAATGCTACAATCTTAAAAATCATGTCTTAGTTAAGGAAAGGAAGACCTCCACATATTTAGGCAGATGAGATATGGGCAGAAGTTCATCAAGTGGTATTGCCAGTCGGTTATAGAAAGGAGGTGTTTTGGGTGGCGTCTGAACTACCAGTAAGGAGTTATTTAAGAGTGAGACAAGTTCAAGTTAAAATTCAAAAGCATTTTGTTTTGCCTTGAAATGCACAAGGTTGTAATTGAAACTTGGGGACATGTCATACATATCAGGTAATTGAAAAATCACTGGCAAAAATAAAACTTTCACCCTGCATATCTCTTCCTGCATTTGACGAACCTTTCTTTCTGAGATTCTTATTTGATTGCATTGGATCGCTTCACAAAAAAGTCGGAATCAATATTATTTAGCAGTATTGATTGTGTCTACTAGATGTTCATATTTGGCCAGCGAGAGTTCGCGCATATCAGAGCATCCAATGAAATTGGAAGCAGACAAGAAATCAAAACCCACTATATTGCGATCGGAGATAAGGTTGTAGTGTCACTTCCAATGATAGGTGAACCTTTGAAAGCAAGATTGAGTTGAACCTGAGTTGAAATTGAGTAATGTGAGCGATTTGAAAAGGACTCCAGACAGCGAGACATTTCACAGAGTGTGTCAAAATTCAAAATGCTCAAAATGTATTTTGACAGGGAAGGAAACCCAAAGGACACTGTGTTATTGGTTAGAACACAGAGGGAGGAACCAAGTTCAGAAGATTTTCAACTGGATATTCCTCAAATTAATTTGGACAATGGAGAAGTTGTCAAAAATTGGGATAAGCTATTGAGTTACCATCCAGAGAATACGCGAAATGACCCGAAAGACCTATTACTAACACATGGGGAGATGTGTGCCAATAAGCTGTGTAGTACTGAACTTAATCATGCATGATTTTGATAGAGAAGATGCTGCTCCGACGAAGAAACATCTTTATTGCAAACACTCTCTAAACTTGCCACAGGTTCAAGAGGAAATTGAACACATGCTGTAAGACGATATAATTGAAGTGGGTTACAGTGACTGGTTCACACTCATAGTAATGGTGCCAAAACGAGATAGTACTCAACTGTCATGTGTGGACTATTGCAAAGTCATTGCCGTTAAAGAGACAGGTGCAAATCTGATTGTGGGAAAAGCAAATTATATTTCTCAGTAGGGCTTACTCAAACGATACTGACAACTAATTATTTTCCAAAAGTGCAAAGTCAATATTCAGCTTTTGTATTGCTGAATGGAGTGTATCATTTTAAGGTCATGCCACTTGGTATCAAAAATGCGGCCGGAAAAATGGGACATTGCCAATATGTATCAGAATTATTCGATTCACTTCATAAGGCAGGCTTGCATTTAACAGCGTGACAGCTGTGATAATCACTGTCCCGGTATTAGCCACAACTAATTACGCAAAGCCATTCGAGGTGGCTATCGATGCGAGTGACATTGTGTCTGTGCTGTGCTCTTACAGGAAGATGACGATTACATAGAAAGAGCTGTTAGTTATTTCTCCAGGAAACTGAACATTCAACAGGAGAAATATTCGAAAGATGAGAAGGAGAGTTTGAGCTTTGTGTTGCTTTTACAACATTTCAATATTTATGTTCCCAATAATTTATCTGAGACAATTATCGACAATAAAGTTTGTGGAGAAATTTGAGGACAAAATTCCAAATTGTTGAGATGAATCTTGTTGGTACAGCAATTTAATTTGAAATTTGTGCAAGGAGGAGGTCAAGAAAACATTATTGCTGATGCATTGTCGAGACTTGAAAGTGAAACGGCGGTGTTCACTTGCAGAAGTAAAACAGATTGAAGCAGAACGTACTAATGCATATTTGGTTGATTATAGTCAATGTAACATTTCTTTGTGTTATTGTGTAATAACAATTTAAAATTAAATGGTTTCAAACTGAAACCATGTTTTGATATTGACTTTTCAAAATTAAAGCAGGGAAGAGGTGTAACGATGCTGCTCCTTGAACAAGGCTACGTTGTCTTTTTTTTTACTTTTTCAGAGAGGTTCGTAAACCAGAAATTCCGAAAAGTCTGAACTTGAAGGGTTTTAATGCCAGTTTGCTAATTGATACCGCCTTGGGCAATAGTCTTTCAAGTTTAAGAAAAAGCTGGTACATTGAAAAGGGTTTGGGCAGTTATCCCAGTACATCCTACCTCTGGGCTGGTCTAGTTTTAGCAGTCTGGCTGTTTACTGAAAACAGGCAGCCGGTTGTGAGGCTGTCTGCCCAATAAGCAGCGACATGGAAGGTGCTCTCTGCTGAATCTCTCTGTCATCACTCACTCTCTCTCCTGCAAGATCTTGTGTTCGTTTTAGCTTTTGTGCAAAGGGGTGTTTTTGGGATTGTTGCACGTGTTGGGAACAGCATCTTTAATTTGAGATAGTCTGCTGCGTTTTCGGATAGGTGGTTATTTTATATTGTGCTCCCTTTGTTCGGGTTGCATTTGGTAATCTTGCAAATATATTCTGTTTAGTTTAGAAATCAGTGATTTGAATACGTCACTCTGAACATAGAACATAGAACATAGAAGAATACAGCGCAGTACAGGCCCTTTGGCCCTCGATGTTGCGCCGATCCAAGCCCACCTAACCAAGACTAACCCATTATCCTCCATACACCTATCCAATGCCCGCTTAAATGCCCATAAAGAGGGACAGTCCACCACTGGTACTGGCAGGGCATTCCATGAACTTACGACTCGCTGAGTGAAGAACCTACCCCTAACTTCAGTCCTATTTCTACCCCCCTTAATTTAAAGCTATGCCCCCTTGTAATACCCGACTCCATACGCGGGAAAAGGTTCACACTGTCAACCCTATCTAACCCCCTAATCATCTTGTACACCTCAATCAAGTCACCCCTAAACCTTCTTTTCTCTAATGAAAACAGCCCCAAGTGTCTCAGTCTTTCCTCATACGATCTTCCTTCCATACCAGGCAACATCCTGGTAAACCTCCTCTGCACCCGTTCCAGTGCCTCCACATCCTTCCTATAGTATGGCGACCAAAACTGCACACAATATTCCAGATGCGGCCGCACCAGAGTCTTATACAACTGCATCATGACCTCAGGACTCCGGAACTCAATTCCTCTACCAATAAAAGCCAGTACGCCATATGCCTTCCTCACCGCACTATTTACCTGGGTGGCAACTTTCAGAGATCTGTGTACATGGACACCAAGATCCCTCTGCTCATCCACACTACCAAGTATCCGACCATTAGCCCAGTACCCCATCTTTTTGTTATTCTTCCCAAAGTGAATCACCTCACACGAAGCTACATTGAATTCCATTTGTCATCTTTCTGCCCAGCTCTGCAGCTTCTCTATATCCTGCTGTAACCTGCCACATCCTTCCTCACTGTCAACAACTCCTCCGACTTTCGTATCATCCGCAAACTTGCTCACCCAACCTTCTAACCCCTCTTCCAGGTCATTTATAAAAATGACAAACAGCAATGGTCCCAAAACAGATCCTTGCGGAACACCGCTAGTGACGGCACTCCATGAAGAAACTTTGCCATCAACTACTACCCTCTGTCTTCTTCCATCCAGCCAATTCCTAATCCAAACCTCCAACTCACCCTCAATGCCATATCTCCGTATTTTCTGCAGTAGTCTACCATGGGGAACCTTATCAAACGCCTTACTAAAATCCATATATACCACATCTACCGCTTTCCCCTCATCAACCTCCTTCGTCACCTTTTCAAAGATTTCAATAAGGTTTGTGAGGCACGACCTGCCCTTCACAAAACCATGCTGACTATCCTTGATCACATTATTCCTATCCAGATGTGCATAAATCCTATCCCTTACAATTCTCTCTAAGACTTTGCCCACAACAGAAGTGAGACTCACCGGCCTATAGTTACTAGGGTTATCCCTACTCCCCTTTTTGAACAAGGAAACCACATTTGCTATCCTCCAGTCTTCTGGCACTACTCCTGTAGACAAAGAGGACATAAAAATCAAGGCCAATGGCTCTGCAATCTCCTCCCTTGCTTCCCAGAGAATCCTAGGATAAATGCCATCAGGCCCAGGGGACTTATCTATTTTCACCTTTTCCAGGATTTCCAACACCTCTTCTCTACATACCTCAAAGCCATCCATTCTACTTATTTGTGACTCAGTATTCACATCGACGACAATGCCCTGTTCCTGAGTAAATACTGAAGAAAAGTATTCATTCAGTGTCTCCCCAATCTCCTCCGCCTCCACACGCAACTTCCCACTACTATCCTTGACTGGACCTATTCCTACCCTAGTCATTCTTTTATTCCTAACATACCTATAGAAAGCCTTAGGGTTTCTCCGTGCGCCTCCGAATTCTTCCAGATATGGAGAGGAAAGACTAGTAAAGATAATTCTGAATCGGACCAAGACTAAGATGGGAGATGTTACGGAGGACTTTAACATTGTAAATATTGTCTTGAACGACGATAGTTCGAGTACTTTAGATGTGTCAGTTGTTTTCTTTCAACGTGTGCAGTGTGGTTTACTGACACAGTATGTAGACAAGCCAACAAGGAGCGAGGCCACATTGGATTTTGTACTCGGTAATACACCTGGCATTAGATTTGGAGGTAGATGATCACTTTGATGACAGTGACGACAATCTGGTTTGTTTACTTTAGCAATGGAAATGGATCGGTATATACCGCCGCACAAGAGTTATTTCTGGGGGAAAGACAATTATGATGTCATTTGGCAAGATTTAGGACGCACAGTTTGTGGAAGAAAACTGCACGGGATGGGCACAATTGAAATGTGGGCGTTAACCAAGCATCAGCTACTGCGTGCCCATAATAGGTATGCATCAGTCAGGCAGGGAGGAAGTGAACGACCGAGGGATTCGTGGTTTACTAAAGAAGTTGATTCTCTCGTCAAGAGGAAGAAGAAGGCTTATGTTAGGATGAGACGTGAAGGCACATTTAGTGCGTTTGAGAATTACAAGTTAGCCAGGAAAGACCTAAAGAGAGAGCTAAGAAGTACCAGGAGTGGAGATGAGAAGTCATTTGCAGGTAGGATCACGGAATATACGAAAGCTTTTCATCGATACATCAAGAATAACGAATGATGAGAGAAAGATTAGGGCTAATAAATGATGGTAGTAGGAAATTGTGCATGAAGTCCGAGAACATGGGCAAGCACCTAATGCATATTTTTCATCAGTATTCACACTTGAAAAATACGATGTTGTCGAGAAGAGTACTGGGATACAGGCTACGAGACGAGACGAAATTGACGTTCGCAAGGAGAAGATGTTAGCAATTCTTGAAAGTTTAAAAATAGATAAGTTCCCTGGGCTGGATGAGATTTATCCTAGTATTCTCTGGGAAGCCATTTGGCTTTGATCTACATATCGTCTTTATCTACAGGCATAGTGTCAGTAGACTGGCGGATAGTAAATGTTGTTCCAGTGTGAAGTATAGTAGAGCCAGGCCGAGTTATTATAGATGACTGAGGGTACTTCGTTTGTAGGTAAAGGTTTGAGAAAGGCTTTAAAAAATAGGATGTATAATCGTTGAGAGAATCGTTTATAATCGTCAAGTTGATGAGGATTAGTCAACATGATTTTGCCTCGTTGCTCACAAACATATTGAGTTATTTAAGTTGGTAACAAAACAGGTGGATGAGAGTAAAGTTGTTGATGTGATTAATGGATTTCAGTACGGTGTTTGATAAAAAATCCCCGCAGTAGACTATTGCACAATTTACAGAGGCTTGTGTTGAGAGTGAATTAGCTGTTGCATCAAACATTGGCTAGCTGATAGAAGGTAGAGGGTGGTGGTTGATGGGAAATGTTCATCAGTCAAGTTCAGTTGCTAGTGGGGTACCACAAGGATCTGGTTTGGGACCACGGCTGTTTGTCATTTTTTATAAATTAGATGGATGAGTGTGCAAAAGGATGGGTCAGTAAACTTGAGGATGACACTAAGGTCCGTGGAGTTGTGGGCAGTGCTAAGAATGTTTGCGGTTGCAGAGGCACAAAGATAATACACATAGTTGGGTTGAGACTTGGCAAGTGGAGCTTAATGGGGAAAAGTGTGAGGTGATTCATTTTGGAAGGAGCAACAGGAATGAAGTGTACTAGGGTAATGGTAAGATTCTTGGTAGTGTAGTTGAGCAGAGAGATCTCGATGTCCACGTACATAGATGCCTGAACGTTGCCACCCAGGTTGATAGGTTTGTTAAGTCGGCATACCGTGTGTTAGCGTTTATTGGTACAGGGATTGATTTTCGGAGTCACAAGGTTATGCCTCAGCTGCAGAAAACTCTGGTGTAGCTGCACGTAGAGTATTGCGCACAGTTCTGGTCACCACATTATCGGAAGGGTATGGAAACTTTGGAAAGGGTTATTAAGAGATTTAATAGTATGTTTCCTGCGAAGGAAATGTCTTAGGAGGAAAGGTTGAGATACTTGAGCCTGTTTTCGTTAGAGAGAAGAGTATGAGAGGTGACTTAATTGAGACATATGTGATAATCAGATCGTTAGATAGCGTGGACTTTGAGAGTATTTTTGCTTGGATCTTGATGGCAAGCACGAGGGGACATAGCTTTAAATTGATGGTTGACAGATATAGGACAATAGTCAGATATAGTTTCATCACTCAGAGAATGGTAGGGGAGTGGAACTACTGCAACAGTCGTAGACTCGCTAACTTTAAGAGCATTTAGGTGGTCATTGGATAAACATATGAATGAAAAGTGTAGATGAGATGGGCATCAGATTGATTCCATGGGTCGGCCCAGCATTAAGAGCCAGAGGGCATGCACTGCGCTGTAATATTCTTTGTTCTTTGCTCAATGTTCTATGAAGTTCATGTGGTCCGTTAGGCCAATGTCCAATTCAACGATGTTTCAATATACTCGATTTGATTCTGATGTGATTGGTTTAGTCTGTAGTTATGCAAGTGCCATGGTCGCTAGGTATTTGTGGTTATTTTTTCCCAATCTTCTTCCATGAAGGCAGATACAAAATATCTGTTCAGTTTCTAGGTCATTGGTCTTTTCTCGAAAATACATTATCATCATTTAAAGGCCATTTAGATGGGTATATGAACAGGAGGGGTTTGGAAAGATACGGGCGAGGTGCTGGCAGGTGGGACTAGATTGGGTTGGGATATCTGGACGGCAAGGACGGGTTGGAGCGTATGGTCTGTTTCCATGCTATGACTCTATGTCCACACATTCACTGTTCGAGATTTAACATGACCACTCATAAATCCTACACATCTTTGGAAAGTTGGAGGAAAGCGGAGTACCTCGACGAAACCCACGCAGACACGGAGAGAATGTGTGAACTCCACACAGACAGTCACCTTTGGCTGGATGTAAACTTGTTGCTGGTACTGTGAGACAGCAGCACAAACCACTGAGCCACTGTGCGGCCCATGTGGAATAGTGTTTACAGACGTAGTCTCTTCGCTGAAGAAAGGTTATTTTCGTATTGGAAGCATCTCAGGAATGGTTTCATCAAGTGATTACTTGTTAACTTACAAGGACAGAGAGGTGGGTGTGATCTGCAGAAAATTCAGAAAGGCGTTATCTATAGTCGGCTCTGCTTTTTTTTGAGCAACACTCAATGGCAAGGTTCTGGGAAGTGTTGCTGAACAAAGTGACCTTGGAGTGCAGGTTCATAATTTTTTGAAAGTAGAGTCGCATGCAGATATGATAGTGACGAAGTGCTTGGTATGCTTCAGTTATTGGTCAGTGCATTGAGTATAAGAGTGGGGAGATCGTGTTGCGTCTGTACAGGACACTGTATAGGCCACTTTTGAAATATTCTGGTCTTCTAGTCTTCTTCCTATCAGAAGAATTTTGTGGAACTTGAACAGGTTCATAAAAGGTTCACGGGCATGGTTCCAGGTTTGGAAGATTTGAGCTGTAAGGAGAGGCTGAGTGTTTGGGAGTGTTTTCCCTGGAGCACCAAGACTGAGGGATGACTTTTAAGAGGTTTATGAAATCATGACTGACACGAATAGATAAATATAACAGGTCTTTTCCCTCGGGTGGTGGAGTCCACAAGAAGACGGCTATATTTTGGGTTCGAGGCGAAAGATGTCCAAGGAACTTCAGGGACAACGTTTTCACGCAGAAGGAGGTATGTGCATGGAATGAGCTGCCAGAGGAAGTGGTGGAGGATAGTACATGCAATGAAATTTAAAGCCAGCTGGATGATTCTATGAATAAAAGGGTTTGGGGGATATTGACCGACTGCTGGCAAATGCGAATACATTAGGTCAGGATACCTGGTCTGCGTGGACAAATTCGACTCAAGGGTCTGTACGCAAATGCCTTAATCTCTCAGCCAATGCAGCTCCACACCAGGTCAGAATTTTTCATTGTAAAACAATGGACTCCATAAAATAAACATTTTGTTGGAAGAGCAAATAGTCGAGACGCAACGATTTCGCCAAATCCATTGCAGACACCCAGATGAAGGTCACATTTGCAGGCTTTCATCGCAATGTGGATTTTGACACAGCTGAACTTGCGTGAATAACTCGTCATCGAGTTATAGGCACACGCAATCTCCACCACATGTAAACAAGTCCTTTGCCTCACTCTGTCCGCAATTGCAACCAATTTTGACTGAACTGTCCAGCACCTGGTTGCGAAATGGATATGCAGCTGAGTTTTACTATTCCATGAAATATGTTATCAGAAATATCCATGCTATGTGCCGAAGTACGGGCGCACATTAGAGAAAGGATATCAGAATAAGAAAGAATGCAGAATCGATTTACAGGAATGGATGCAAGGATGAAAATCTTAAGTTCTGACATTGGGTAAGGAACTTGTGAGCATAAGAGAGGAAGATTGACCGAAGATTTGTAACTGGAAACTGTTTTGATGCAATCATTTGCATTCGTTTTGCAGTTGTTCAAGAGTCATCAAGTGATACAGCAATACAGCACAGAAAGTGAACCTTTGCTCCAATTTGACCATGCTGGACAAATACCCTGAACTGATCTGATCCCATTTGCCAACGTTTGGTCCACATCCCTCTAAAACTTGTTACTCATATACCCATAAAGACGCCATTGAATGATGCAGTTTTACCAGTCACCACCACTTTCTCTGGCAGCTCTTTCTAGACATGAGTGAAAAAGTAGCCCTGAAGTCCCTTTTAAATCTTTACCCTTTAATATTAGACCTATGATTTCTACTTTTGTGCTCCCTCACCAGCGAGAAACTACCTTGTCGACTCACACTATCCATGTCCCTCATGATTTAATAAATAGCAAATATTTGACTTTATCATACCTGTCAGGTGGGAAATGTATGTAGATTATGTCTTCGAATATGGCAGTTTGAAAACTGATTGATGCAGTAAGTCTGATGTACAGACTTCTAGAAATGCATCTCAACGTCCTTGTTGATAAGTCATTGAAATTTCGCAGCAGTTGCAGAAACCTGTTTTCTCAGCTTTAGAATTACAACCTTCCCTGTGGAAGAATTTTAGAGCACGAGAAAGAAGTCTTATTTCCAATGTATGGTAGCTAGGTTCGAGTATGGGTACTTGTAATCCTCAATTTAGGAAAACTACTATTGCCGTATATAGAATACCACAAATGTTCATTACCATTGACTCCATAGATGGGTGTTTGTCCTCTGAGTTGAAATTGGGCAAATCCGGCATTATGCTTTTTTACAATTTCAAAACATAAGACATAATCTCAGCGAAAGTTGCAAAATATTTGAAGAGATATACAGGATGGTGCAGTTAAGTTGTGTTCTCACATTAATGAATCTCGAAGCAGGTCGACACAATTTAAAACAAGGAATTCTGATTTATTACCACGATGAGGATTATTTGATTTTAACCTAATCCTTGTGAAATTTTGCAACTGTCCACTACAGTGAGTCGTGGATTTCAGTCTTTGAGTGTCTTTAAGGTATGTTTGTTCGTTTTTCGAAATAACAACGGCCTGACTCTTCATGTTGTTGTGCCTGCACAATGCTTAGATGTGTTAGAGCGCCCGTGATCATCTGAAATAGTGGAGCAGGCTTTCCAGAATAAATCAGCTACTCGTGTTCTTCTGTCCTTGCACCATTAGCCGGTGGACATGCCAAAGATGCGACATTCTCTCTTTCATACAGGACTCTTCCATTGTTCCCCAAAACACATTTTCATTGATAAAATTAATTTTAAAGTTTTCAATTTTTTCAGTGAAGGAAACGACCATGTCTCATGCGCTTAAAAACTGCCCTGTGGACGAAAATCTAGAGTTCAGCTAACCATTTATTGTACTGCAAGAATCATCACAGAATGTTGTCAATCAAACCTATCTCTGAGCTTCATAAGGCAACTATATTTTGGAGCACCTGAAGTCAGATGGAGATAGTGATAAATTGGAATGAAGACATAGTTCATTGAATCACAAAATTGTTATGACAGAAAAGGACGCAATTCGAATGTCGATGACATGAAGGCATCAGAGCAGCAATTATGCAATTCAGCCCATTGGGTCTTCGCCACATTTAAATCATGAATGTTCAGTTTCCCAATACTAGTGTCCTGCCTTAAGCGCGTTATTCTTGATTCCCTTGATACTCATTAACCTATCTAAGTCTTAAATATACCCGTTGACCTGGCTTCCATAGCCTTCCGTGCAAATGAATTCCCTTGACTCACCAGTCGCTGGCTTAAGACGTTTCTCCTTCTCTCCGTTCTAAAAGGTCTTCCCTTTATGCCAAGGCTGTGCACTCGGTTAGGAGTCTCTCCCAAAAATGAATATACCATTCCAACATCTACACATCTTCTTCGCTCCGTTCTAAAAGGTCTTCCCTTTCTGCCAATGCTCTGCACTCGGTTAGGAGTGTCTCCCAGAAATGCAAATACCTTTCCAAAATCGACCTTCATCCTTACAAACTACATCGAGTATAGATCCACAGCCTTCAAACATTCCCCAAATGTGAAGCTTTCCATTCCTGGCACTATTCTAGCGAACACCATCTGAAACGTGCCTGATGGCGATTGTTAAATGAAAATCATTACCTCTGAATGTTTCCTGATTTTTCGCCTTAATTTTGTACACTATTTCTTTCTGTATAATTACGCCAATGCTCTTGAATGCCTCAGTTGTTTCTTTTCCCAGGACAGTTCCATCTCGTGCATTTCATTGCCTAACTTCACATTATTGATCTTTAAACATTCATTCATGGGATTATTATGTGGCTGGCTAGGTCAGCATTTATTATCCATCCCTAATTGCTCAGAAGGCACTGAGTTTCAAAGAGGACTGTGTCGATCTGGAATTACTTCGTACCAATCTCCCACCGCAAATGACAGTTGTGAATCAAATAGTGAAGTGATGACAGGTACCTTCGCTCACCAGCATGGCAGCAGAAAGCACGTAGCATTGTCAACATAGCTAAAATGTTGCATGACATTATAGGGAAATTTACGGACAGATGCGTGTGGGGGGAAGCAGAAATTAAAACGATGTGGTTTTGTATTTTTCAACCCGAAGTACAGACCTGTAAGAAGGATACATTCTGAAGAAAACGATAGGGCGCATTAAGAAAAGTGAGTCTTTCTGCATGCAAGCTCAGTTCATTCTTTCCGACTTTTAGAGTGCATCACACACAAAAAAATGTCAACCAGGCCTTTGTCTTACCTCGGGCGTATTGAGTACAAAATGGTTCATTGAAACATTTTGTTCTATTTTCCGTGCGTCCGAATTTCTATTGTTAGATAATGTAAGAGTCTCCCACAACCCAAGGACTTATAAGTTAGCGGAATGGCCTTGCGAATTTCCCTATCGTGTTCAAGAATGTGTTGATTAGGTGCATTTGCCACGTGTAAATATAGGATAATCGGGTGGGGGCATGCGTCTGTTTGGGTTACTCTTTGAGTTATCGTTGTGGACTTGTTGGGCTGAAGGACCTGTCTCCGCACCGTAGGGATTCTACTTAAAAAACAAAGTGTTAATTCTGGCTAACATGCATCTGCACATATTCAAAACGCCACCCAGCTCAACTACACACCCCAACACAATCGCAATCCACTGGCGCAATGTCCTGCGTGTATGTAAGTGGGAAATAGCTGAACATTAAGGAAAATACACACTATAAAAGGAAACCTGATTTCGCTAATGTGGAGGAGTGATATTATGAAACTTAACCAGAATCGCCCATTTGAAATGATGTTACTGCAATAAAAATAATCGGTTTCAACAGATTTAAGGACTGAAATTGGGAAATTTCTTCAGGCCTACAAAACTGCGTCATAGATTTTTTTCCCATGTGTATGGTGAAGTTCATGAACGGTGATTTGTCAGTGAATGGGGAAGGTGCAGCCTTACGAATCTTTAATTTCCACTTGCTTGAGTGCAGTCAAAAAGTTAGCACTTTGCGTCATGCGCATAAGATTGAGTGGACTGAAAGTATGCCTTGATTATTTATGACAACTGTCTGCTTCCATAGTGAAGACAATTTCTTTTCTTTTCAGGAACAAATCTCATGCAACCGAGAAAACAGCTTAGAAAGCTAAGTTCCCTGAACAGAAATTGAAGGTGAGTCTCAGTGGAGAAAGCGCCAATTGCTAAATACCAGCCCTCCAGAAAAGTACAATCGTACACATCTGTCAAAGTCAGGTCAAGCATATTGCTTGAGTAACTTTACAATGTCCTTCAACTGCAAGAAACTGCACTAACGTTTGTTTTCATTGCTACCTAAAAAAATTGAAGCTGGAGAATCTCCTGTAGTGACTTCTCCTGACCCGCACAATTAACTCTGTTGACACAAATGTTTCTATCTATGGCCTCACGATTCATTGTCTGAATTCCTCTCTTCAGCATCAGCGTCGGCAAACATCGTACTCGTTTTCATCTGAAGCTGTTGACTCTTAGTTACAGTCCATGTCCAAGTCAGTCACCTCCAGCACATTCTGTCATTCTACATAATCTCGGTTAATCCACATTTTTCATACTATATTCCTGCGTTTTCTTCATGCCCTTTGAAGCGTTTTTTTTCATCAAATATAGTCAATGTATCCTTGCATATACTCAGTGACCTGACCTCTATAACCTTATGTGGTACTGCCCTCCATAACCTTATGTAGAAGCGAATTACGGAGGTGTCCTCTCTGACTCAAGAAATGTTTCTTCATGTCAGTCCTAATTGTTCTACGAACCATACTAAGTTTTGGACACCTCGTTGTGTGCTCTACAATCGGGGGAAACATCCAGCTAATTTCTCTATTCCTGTGAGAATTTTATGTA
Organism: Chiloscyllium plagiosum; assembly: GCF_037043375.1. Lineage (NCBI taxonomy): Eukaryota > Metazoa > Chordata > Chondrichthyes > Orectolobiformes > Hemiscylliidae > Chiloscyllium > Chiloscyllium plagiosum. Next base: position 73,433,623 of record NW_028270177.1, read on the forward strand.
TTTCAATCAGATTCCGTTCCATTTTTCTAACCTTTAGTGGATGCATACCAATCGCTTTCAAATGACAATATTGCCATTTCCCGTGTCAGCCTGGTGATGGTGCTGTAATCCCTCTCCAGTTTGCATAAATTCATACGAATTCATACTGGAATGCATCAGCTTCCTTGCACATGCAATTTTTCTAGACTGCCCTTATAATTCTTTCTATCTTCCTCACAACTCACAACCCCAATTAGTTTTATGTTGAGCAACATGCTGTTAATCAACAAAAAAGACAACTTAATTTCATTCAGTTTCTATTTGCCAACGAATTCCAAATCCATATTATAATATTCCACAAGTGTCAAGTCTTTGCATTTTCTCAAATAGCTTCTCCATGTGAGTCCTCATTAAAGTCATTTTGGGTATATGTGTCAACACCAGACTGTGTTGCCTTTTCCTGCTCCTGAAGACAAGGATGGAACGGAGTGAGTTGAATGTGAAGGACCTTGACAGAACGTCCATTTGGAACTTTGGGCAGAGGACAGAGCACCCATATTGGAGTATGGGTGAATAAGTCAATGTATACTCGGAAGAAGTTATGAACGCACAAACTTAAATTAAGAGAGAGAAAGAATTGCCAACGTTTTCAAAATTAGAGCGCTCAAAGGCAAACATTTCAGTATTATTTGGAGAAATAATCAGATGTTCCGCACTATTATTTTACTATTGATCAGCATGGGAGAATCAATCGGAAGCAAATCCATGTCTCTGAAATGTGGACTTATAATAAATTTCCTGTATGCAAATATGTGGAAATATAGTCAGTCACATCTAAATAAGATGCCACTATATGCGTAACGTTTATGAATGATGATGCAAAATGATATCATATACTTTTTCAATATGAAGTGTGATCCCGATTTGTTCAGCGACTAACTTTCCAGAACAGGTGATCTATGAACGACACTGCTCAGTGCAATTGAACACTTCTTAATATTTATCTTTGATCCAATTTTGTCTTTGAATCTACTACAGTGTTCTCTTTCATCACTTCAATATTCTCCTCAACCAATGCCACCAATAAACCACCTTTCCTTGTTTTCCTATCTTTTCTAAACACCTTGCACTCAAGAGTAATTAACGATCAATTCTACTCCCTCAGGAGCTACGACTATGTTGACTTTTTAAGCCTTCAACCGGGCCATAGCTTGCGAACTGAATCAAATCTGCAATGAGAGTCGGACATCAGCTAAGACATGCATGAACCAGTGCCCTCACTTTTCGATACGTTTTGAATTCTTTGAAAACTGACGGAAAATTTCTAACAGTTGTTCTCTTTTGAACAAGTATTTGAGTTATTGACGGGACACATTGCTGCTACTGTTGGAGACTCTTCGTGCTCCTTTGTAGGTGGGCGAACAAAAGATGGAAAATTATGGAAATGCTCAGCAAATCTGGCAGCATTTTTCAATTCCAATGGAAGGTTATCAGCTGACAAGCCGAACCCACTTTTGATTCCATGATGCTAGCAGCGCTACTGTCCATTTCTCGCAGTTAACAAGCTGAAGCTGAACGATAGCCGTTGAGTTTGTTTTTTTTTTCTGGTATGCATCAGCAGTGTTCTGAGCAATCTAACCGACTAGCCCTTGCCCTTTATCTGTGAAGACAGTCACAGGGTGATAATTAAGGTTTTACTTTGAGATTTTTACGTATCAAAATTCTTAACGTTCTCCTGTCTCTGTTTGCAATAGGCGAATACTTGCTGTTCTAATAATTTCCTTTCCATGGGCGTTATTCTTGATTCCTGGAGTATATTATTCTCAACTGAGTAATCAGTTCTTAGATCACCTAATTTTTATATCTAATATTTGCAGCTTATAAAAAATGGCATATCAACTCAAACTTTTTATAAAAAATCACTGCATAACTATATATTTTTAATAAAATGCTACTTTGGTATCTGCAGAGTCGGTGTATTACTACCTAATTATTGAGCACATGTATTAAGGCACATGTATTGAGCACATGTATTAAGGCACTCTAGGGCATCGCAAATTCATGACAATGGAAGCAATTTCTCACTTCCTGAACTGTCAAAAAGCTGGAATCGTGAAACGTGTCTATACATCTCATGGTTAATATGTCACATTGTTTCAACTGAGGTCATTTATCTCATTCTCTTTATTTGTCTCTGTCTCTTTGCAAACCCTGAGTCTCTGCCTGCAATTTAAGAGAATGTCCCTTTCGGTTAGAGCATTGTAATGAAAGTTCTTTTCATAATTTGATTGTTCAACTATATGAAATGTGGGGCAAAACATGCTGACACTGATTTACTGCTATTGGATTAAATATCCCTACCGGATATTGCAAGACTGGGATGACGCGAGATTGTAACTTTTAGATGAAAATTTATGTTCAAATATCCTGTGAAATTTAATTTTAAAACAGCTACTGTGAAACATATACAAAACGTAAATGCAATCCATGTGACTTTAATTCAACAATCGGTCAGGCACCTATAGATAGTAGTCATGAGCCATCAAAGAGGCAAAGCATGCATACATATAGAGAATATACAAACTTTATCAGTACAGTGGTGATATGCAGAGCATGTCGAAGAGTATTAAGGCCATCAGCAACCACAGCATAGCATTGCCTGTTTGTGCTGGTGACGACCGGATCAGATGAGTTGAACAACGTCTGTGCATGGTTTGAGCATTGAAATGATGTGGAAGCGAGGAAGACCATTCTCCATCCCAATCACCAGGTTTTGATAATTATCACGACTGAGGTCGGGCAAACCCCATGCACAGTCAACCCACGTAATGCTGCTGGACCACATAACATACCTCATAGTCTGATCAGAGGATGCTCTGACGTGCTGGCCAATGTTCCCATGGACATATGCAACATTTCCCTGAGTTGTGACATCGTTCGAAAGTGCATCAAGGCCACTACCATCGTCCCTGTGTCGAAGAAGTCTTCAATGTCCTGCCGCAATGTCGATTATCCCGTTGTGTTTACACATCAGAATGAAGTGTTTCGAGAGGCTCGTGATGAGGCAAGTTTTGACCCTGATCCCCATTGCCCCCAACCACCTTCGCTGAACACTTGGCAGATTGCATTTCATTCCAAGCGCTCAATAGATGACGCCATCTCCACCATCCTGCATCTGGCCCTCACCCACGTAGTACAGAAGGACACCTACATCATGTTAATCTTCATTACCTTCAGTTCTGCATTCAACAGTATCATTCGTCAGCACCTGTTTGGAAAGCTGAGTCTGCTGGGCTTGAAGACATCCCTCTGTAAGAGGATCGTGCACCTACTGACTGGGAGACCCCCGTCAACCCGGATTGGGAAAAGCATCTCCAACCCCATCACACTGAGCTCGGGGGCACCCCGAGGCTGCCTGCTGAGTTCACCCTGCTTTCCCACTAAAGATAATTGATGTCCAGTTAAATTATATTATTATGTTCGCTGTTGACAGGGCGGTAGTGGGTCTCATTAGCAGGAACGAAGTGTACAGCATATGGAGGCAACGTGCTGCAGCTAACGGACTAGTGCAGAGCCATCAATCTGTCTATGAACGTTGACGAAACGAAAGAGATGTTTGCTGACATTAGCACGGCACAGACAGATCACTCCCTGCTGAATGTCGATGCTTTACCCCGTGGAGAATGTCAAGAGCACCAAATTTATTTGTATCCATCTGGCAAATAAACTAACCTGTCCCTCGACATCACCTTCATAGCCAAGAAAGACCAGCACCAACTTTATTGTCTGATTACGTTGAGGAAAGCCCATCTGTGGGCGGCACGGTGGCACAGTGGTTAGCAATGCTGCCTCACAGCGCCAGAGACCCGGGTTCAATTCCCACCTCAGGCGACTGACGGTGTGGAGTTTGCACGTTCTCCCCGTGTCTGCGTCGGTTTCCTCCCACAGTCCAAAGATGTGCAGGTCAGGTGAATTGGCCATTCTAAATTGCCCGTAGTGTTAGGTAAGGGGTAAATGTAGGGGTATGGGTGGGTTACACTTTGGCGGGTCGGTATGGACTTATTGGGCCGAAGGGCCTGTTTTCACACTGTAATGCAGTCTAATCTAATCCCCTGTCCGCACCACATTCTACAGAGGGTTAATTGAGAATACACTGAGCAGCTGCATCACTGCTTGGTTCGGGCATAACATCGTCTTGAATGGTAAAACCCGACAACTGGTAGTGAGGACTGCTGAGACGGTCATCGGAATCTTCTTCTCTCCATTGCAGACATCTTCACCACACCCTGCATCTGCAAGGCCAACGGCGTTGTGGACGACCCCACACATCTTTGATTCAAATTATTCACCCTCCTGCCATCTGGCAAAACATACCAGAACATTTCGTCTCTCACAGCGAGACTCTACAACGGTTTCTTCGTCTAAGCCATGAGACTTCATAAAACTGTATGATCCCACTCTCTTCCATTTGCAATTTTTGGACAACTTTGGGAATGGATGCTGAAACAATGCTTTATTAATAATCATTCACTGTTACAATCCAATTTGTCGTCCATTGTCTCTAATGTATTTTCTTGTTAGGGATTACTGCGTTGACTTGCATGTTTTGCCCTTTTTCATGCGCTTTATGCCTCACTGTGTATGACTGTCCTGTCGTGTTGTCAGTGTGTACAAATAGATTCTTGGTCCTGGAGCAAAGATGCCTCGTTTTCGTTGTACTCAACTCTCTCTCTAACCTACTCTCCTCTCTATTATCTTCATCCAACACACCAAAGAATCATTGCAATCCGCTAGAAATTTACCTGGATTTCCTCGAACCTGATTTACTGCATCTTTTGCTCCTGAGGTGGTCTCCTCTACATCAGAGAGATTTGGCGCAAAATTGCGGACCGGTTCAAGAAACATCTATGGTCCGCTGTGCTTTTTTCCAGATCAACATTTAATGGCAAGGTTCTGGGAAGTGTTGCTGAACAAAGATAACTTGGTGTGCAGATTCATAGTTCCTTGAAAGTAGAGTCGCAAGTCGATAGGATCGTGAAGAAGCTCCTTGGCATTTTGTCCGTTATTGGTCAGAGCTTTGAGTATAGAAGAGGGGAGATCATGTTGCGACTACGCAGGACACTGGTTAGGCTACTTATGTAATGTTGCGTGCAATTCTGGTCTCCTTCCTATCAAAAGGATGTTATGAAACTTGAATAGGTTCATAAAAATTCACAGCCATGGTTCGAGGGTTGGAGCATTTGAGCTATAGGGAGAGTCTTAATAGGTTGTGGTTGGAGTCTCTGGAGCATCGAATGGTGAGGTGTGGCTTCTTCGAGAAATATGAAACCATGACGGATATGAGTAGAATAAATAGGACAGGTCTTTCCCGCCGGTGGTGGACTCCAGAAGTAGAGGGCATATGTTAAAGATTAGACTGGAAAGCATTACAAGGACCTGAAGGTACAACTTTTTTTTTCATGCAGAGGGTCGTAGGTGCATGGAATGAGCTGTCAGACGAAATGGTGGAGGCTGTGAAATTAAAACATTTAAAAGCCACTTTGATAATTCTATGAGTAAGAATGGTTTAGCAGTATACAGTAGCAAATGGGAAGAGATTAGGTTAGGATATCTTGTACACATGGACGAATTGGACCGAGCACTCTATTTCCTTGCTCTATGTCTGTATGGCTCTGTGACTATTAATCTAGAATGATCACAAATTGTGGGTCTGAAATATTGTCTCAGCTCGTCTTTCAACAGAACCTGGAAAATGAAGCATTCATCATCTGCAGTTACCTGTTATGCATTGTTTTATCCCCGCCCGAACTTCCAAATTTCGTGATAGTTCTTCATGTGTGTTGCAACTTCCTCGTATTGGAAGTTGATGGCTTGTTTCTGTCTCGACGTGTAATTTATTCTTTTAAGTGACTTGTTCAGTTTTGAAATTAACTCCTGATTCTTTGCAGTCGAAAATTGACTTTGAATTGAACAGAAGCTCAAGCAACACGATATTCAAAATTAGCCAAAGTAGTTCGTGACCATTTAAAGCATCAACGCGCGGAGCAATTTTCGAAATTGCGTAGCAAGCCATCATTGGATATTAAATCCTACGCCTTAACCTCTCGGCCATTACAGCACCCCTGCAGTCCGCCATTTTCACCGGAAAACAATCGAATGCATAAAACATGTCAGTTATTGGAAGAACAAATTATCAAGATGCAACGATTTGGCCATATCCTTTGCAGAGACCGAGACGAATGTTACCTTTTCAGGTTGACAGGCTTTTATAACAACCTGCATTCTTACACAGCTGAATCTGGAAGCACACAGTCATAATTTTAAAAAATGGCATGCTGATGTATGACCAAGATGAGGAGTATTTGAATTTAGGTTCAGCCTTAAATCATTTTGCAATTCTCCACTACAATGAGTGGTGGATATTTCGTCTTTTAGTGCCTTTAAGTTGTTCGTTTTCGAATTAACATCAACCTGAAGTTTTATGCGGTTGTGTCTGCACAAGTCTTAGATGTGTTCGAGCGCCCATGGTCAATGTAAATAGTGAAGGATGCTTTTTATGTTAAATCGCCCATTCGTTCTTTTCTGTCCTTCACAATTGCACTGTATACACTCCAAAGATAATTCATTCAGAGTGAACTTGCTCCGTTGACAACACTCTCTCTCATACAGGGCTCTTCCATTGGTCCCAAAAACACATTCTAACGATGAAATTAATTTAAACGTTTACTTTTTCAATTTTGTCAGTAAATATAAAGACCAAAGTTCCAAAGTTAAGACAACATTGATTGCATCACAAGAATCATCACAGAATGTTGACAAACGAAGCTATCTCTGCCCTTCCATAAGTCAACTATACTTTGGATCATCTGAAGTCAGATGGAGATGAAGACCCGATTGGAGTGAACACGCAGTTCATATAATCACCAAATTGTTATGTCGGAAAAGATCGCCATTCGACATTTCATAGACTATAAGGCATAGGAGCAGAAATTACCCAACTCCTGTATGTATTACTCTGACCAATAAAGGAAAGAATACCGGAAGCCTTCTTCACTATTCTATCTACCTGCGACTCCATTTTCAAGGAGTTATGAACCTACACTCCAAGGTCTCTTTGGTCAACATCACTCCCTTGGACAATTCCATTAAGTGTATAAGTCCTGCTAAGATTTGAACTGAGCAATCAGTTCAAAATTTAACTAATTTTCATATCTACTATATTTGTGGCTCAGAAAGAATGGCATATGTATTAAAACGTAAAACCAACTGTATAATTCCTAAGATCCTACTTTAGCATTTGCAAAATCGGCGTTTTAATTATTGACCACACATCTGAGGGCCCTCCAGACTATCTCAGATTCGTGACAATGGAAGCAATTCCTCACTTCTGAGACATCCGCAGGGTTTTCCCTGCACAGTTTCGTGTCCTGTCGTCTACGGTGATTGCTTAGCCGGTTTAGCTAATCGTTCTTTATACCATGTCGTCCTGAACCAAAAAGTGTTTTTATTCTGATTCATTTCCACAGTCACTCTGGTTTTGTGTTAATGTAGCAGTAATAACTGAAACTGGTAAATTTTCAATTCAAAGATCAGACTAATGTATTTAAGACGCTGGAAGTCGCCACTATGACAAAATTTAACAATGTTTAGACAGGTGCCAATTTTAAGCAACACGACCAAGTGCAATTTGGTACAATTATATGGAAACGTAGCCAAGTGCCTGCAGATAGATCGGCATTGCGAATATAGTCAAGTGCACAGAGCCTGATTGCTTTTCAGAAAGTAGCCAGACATCTGCAATTGATATCTATCGTGAATGCAATTCAGATCCCACAGATGGATCTTAATTGCGAATGTCACCAGTTGCCAACAGCTGAGACTCTATGACTCTGTGAGTCACACAGACTAGTAATGTCACTTTCGTGGGATGTTCGCCCGATAGGTTGCATTGATAGTCTGAACTATTGAGAACGAGACCTTTTTAGAGCGAATGCGACCAGCAGCACAAACACGGCCTCGAACCTATACCTTCGTGAAGCTGGAAATCGAACGATATTTTGGAGCAACAAAAAGATAACTAATTTCTGTCGTTGAAATAGAGAGTGCCTGATGTCATATTCTGCAAAGGTATTCCAAATTCGTTCACGAATTTCACTTGAAATATTGTTCCAGAGGGAAAAGTTGAAATTAGGATCAGGCGTAGACAATTCAGCCCTTCGCGGCCGCCCCGCCATTTAGCATGATCATGGCTGATGTTATTCTGGTCAGAATCCCTTTTTAAAGATTCCACCATTTACGGCTCAAACTTGCAAGAGGAAAACCCTTGAGATGACAAGTTCCACCCCTAAACCACTCAGCAATCACAGATGATTTGAAGAAAAGGGAAGGTTTTGATTGGACAGATGCAGAGAGAGTGACAACCTTTTCCTGTATGTGTGCTGTCTTCTGCTGCAATCAAGCGCCAACCTGCGATTATTATGAATGAATAATGAGCCGAGTTACTTCGATTGACACCTCTTCACGCTCAACGTCATACGTCGTTACACGACGATGTCACTGCACCGTACGTCCAGAAGAAAACTCAGACGTCCTGGGTTATTCCATCCAGAAGCCGGATTCAGCCTTTCCAATGAAGTGAACCTGGTGATGATCAACGTCGTCCGAGCTGGGTAGGCATTTCGTTAGTCCTCAGTATAATAGGCGGTGCCACAGCGAAGCCTTCAGATTGAAGGCTGTCGAGGATTTAGAATAGGGTCAAGTGTGACCACGTGTGGGCTTGTTGCCATGAAGGTATAGTTAGAGTGGCGGCTTTTTTCGCTACAACAAACACCGGTGACACTGTGGCTCCTGGGCATTAAGAGAGCACAATGGCGAGGAGCGTTCGCATCACTGGAAGTAACTCTGGTCCCGCTTCAGCCCTGTCACTCCACCATCGGTCCAATCCCCCGTTTACCACGGCCTGTTCCCCTCCCACATTTCATTGCCATCCAGCTGTCCCTTCTCCTCTCTGGTCACGGCCCCTAGCCCTTGCCTGATATGCCAATCGCATCACCGTAACTATGCCTCTCCTCTGTCCTGCTCCCTGTCGACCATTTATTCTGCCCATGTTTTCCTGTGAATCTCTTCCTGCCCCATCACTGTAGCACCCTTCCCTCACCTGTCGCTCTCTCCTCTTGAAACCACCTTCTTACCTGTCCCTTTCTACTCTCTTCCCCGCTGTCCTCCTGTTCCTGCTGCCCACCTCGTGCTGTCACTCTGTCTCTTGCCCTTTCAACTGTTTGCCCCACCTGACCTCACTGCTCCAGAACCTATGTTTTGACTGTTTTCTCAAACTTGCCTGCTATCTGCCTTCCTAATTCCTTGCCGGCTCTGCTCACTGCTTCGCGCATTTTCCTAGCCCCTACAATCGCTTCTGTACACATGACCCTTCCACCGAACGTCTGTACCTATTCCTCCGTTGCCTCCTACCGCCTCATAAGCATCCCAAAGCTCCTGGGCGTTGAACTTCCTCCAAACCACCTCCCTGTCTCACTGCGAGGGGAAGCGAATATTGCAGATACTGTAGATTAGAGTCAAGATTAGATTGGTAATGTAAAAGCACAGCAGGTCAGGCAGCATCCGTAGAGCAGGAAAGTTGACGTTTCGGGCAAAAGTCCTTCATCACGAATGAGCCTGGGACCATTGGGCGTGGAGAGATAAATAGGAGGTAATGGGGCTGGGAAAAGTAAGCCGAGACTGAAATAGGTGGATGGACGTAGGGCTGAAGGTGATAGGTAGGAGGGGAGCGTTAGCAGATAGTTGGTAAGGAAGATTAAAAGATGGGACAGGTCATGAAGATGGTGCTGAGCGAGAAGGTTCGAACTGGCATAATGTCAGGGGAAGGGAAATGAGGGAACTGGTGAAATCCACATTTATGCCATAGGATTGAAGTTTCCCAAGGCAGATGATGAGGCGTTCTTCCTCTAGATGTACGTTGTTAAGACAGTGGTGATGGAGGAGGCCCAGGATCTGCATGCTCATGGGAGAGTGGCTGGGGAGGAATTGAGGAGTTGTGTCACTGCTCCCTATATCCTCTCCTTCACACGCCTCTCCCAGTGCCCGATCCTCCTGCTGCCCTGACACGGCACCTGACTGCCCCTAATTCCTGCATTCGACGCTGCTCCTCCTGCAATCTCTGCTGCTTCATTGTTTCCCCACATGCTTACTGCTCCTCTTCTTCTGCCATGACTCCCATTCTTTACACCTCCCGCAAACCTTGAAACCTTCTCTGCCATTCCTATTCTTTCCACATTTCTGAAGAGACCAAACTGTTGATCTCCTTCCTAGGATTTGAGTACTTCCACTTGCTGAATACGCTTTAACAGAATTGAGATGCGAGTGGGAGTTTTGCTGTAACGTTGTCCTGTGCTTAATAGTATGGTGTCTCCATTTGTCTAGTTCAAGCCGTTCCTCTTTCTAATGTGAGTTGACAGAGAGCTCCTGTGATAGTGATTCTATTTCTTCAGACCTCACTTTTTTCTCTTCATTCGACTGTGTCTGTTAGATTGCCTCAATACATTAGCTCTGCTGTTGAATATATTTTCTATTTTTTCAATCTTTTTCCTATTACGTCTTTCCACAGAATTTGGACAGAGTGAGATGTAGAGACTTGACACAAAATAATTTATAAGTGCTAACGGAAAATGAGGACTTGTTTGGAAGTATGTTTGCAAATGACTGGACACTTCAGCTCTGAGCCTGGGTCTGCATTCTTAAAGGAACTGCTGTTTTTTTTTTTAACTAAAGCACTGATACTACTTCCAGCTTGCAATTTCAGAGTCATAATCCACTGACAGGAGTCTACATTTTTTCAATCCAAGTTTTATTTTTTTTGCTCATTATTGGATTGGCAAATTATTGCAAATTGCCTACATTGTAATACACATCGAAATAACCTTTTTCTTCGTGCCAAGGTAACTGACTAGAAATTAGAAATAACTCCTTAATATCAAATAGGATCAATAGAACCAATTGCAAGCATCTTCTCTGGACTGTTCTGCTCTATATTTCATTTCAAAAAGAGTAACAAAGAATAGTAAGATTTCTAGTAATATGACATTTCATGATTGAACATAACAATTTTGAGGGCACATCTTGATTTTGTTTGAGGACAACTTCTTCAATGTCAACCGCTTATTTAAATGGGCGATGTTGCCATGCAGAAACTGGACTCAGTTATTTTAGTTAATACTGAACTCAAATTTAAACTCACACAGAAACAGAATTCGAATTCATCAATTTCTTCAAATGCAGTCAACTCTCAATTAATCTTTAAGGTTGCAACATACAATGGAAACATTAATTTTCTGATACCACAGTACTGAACTGGGCACAAGGAAAGAGGCATGCAACAATTTTATTTTCCAAAGTAAGTCTTACATCCTTCCACATATAAAATTATGTAAGCCTTAACATATCTTCCACAGATTACTAAAGTCACAGCTGACACTTTTCCATCACAAATACAAAGCAACAGGAACATTTAACCAGGTAGTTACTAGCACTTTTCTTTAAACTGCATCTCTGATTTAAATTTACTAATTAGCACAGTGCCATTACATTCAGTTCAACTACATATTTCCTAAGAATAGTAGTAGTTCCTGAAATTACAAAACCACAAACAAGGGTTGATACATTGTGTTGCTGGGAAAGGCACAGCAGGTCAGGCAGCATCTGAGGAGCTGGAGAGTCAACATTTCGGGCATGACCCTCCACCAGGAGTGAGGAGGGGGGAAGTGGGATGAGAAATAGAGAAAGGGGTGTCGGGGAGAGTGAAATGTAGGCGGGATGGTGAAAGATAGGCAAAATTAGGAATTGATTTTGATAGTTGGGTAGAGAGTGTGGAGCAGATAGTTGGGAAGCCAGATGAACAGGTAGGTCAGATCAAGAGGCCAATTCAGAGGGTTGGATCTGGAATGGGGTGGGGTGAGTGTTGAATTCAATGTTAGGAAAGTGTGGTTGTCATGTCAAGAGGGCGGTGAGGTTTTCCTCTTCCCTTCATAGTTGTTGCAGAGCCGTGAACAAGAAATTCCAAATTAATTAGCAAGAAATTCATTGTCACAGTAAAGATCTAGTGGATCCCAGTTGACTATATGTTCCTTTTTTGTTAGGTGTGAAATATCTGACTCTATTAGCCTCCCTTTCTCATCCTGGTAACTTCCATTGCACTTTGAAAATATTTTAAGCCCACATCTTGCACGCTCATTTTCGGCCTCTTCGTCCCCTCACGATTCTCTTGCAGTCGCTTCTCCTCCAACACACAATATACAGACTCCTTTTCTCTATACACTCATTTCGCAGTCTCCTTAACCCACCCTTAACTCCCGCCCCAACATTCCTTTAGCTGATTTCTCAGCTTCACACAGCCATATACTCAACTCCAGAACTTGTAAGTGGAACTGCTATCCTCAGGAAAGGTCTCCTGATTCTGCCTGTCAAAAGATGTTTCCCAAACATGACACTAGCAAGGGCATGTTACAACCGTAGCCTAAAGTGAAAAGCATCGGAGCAACTCACTCATTGCTATCACTTACTTTCTGAATTCGTCCTTGTTCCTGCAGACATTGGTTGCTTCTCTCCAGTGTTTATTGTTTTATGATTCCTTCTTCATCTATCACTAAAACGCTTGTGAAAACTGATCCAATTCTCTGCATGGAGTCTCATTTATCTTTGTATATTCACGGGATGTAGGTGTCAATGGCTCGGCAGAATTTATTGCCCATCCGTAATTGCTCAGAGGGCAGTGAAGAGCAAAATACATTGATCTGTGTCTGGAATCACATGTTGCGCAGACCAGGCAGACATGACACCCTGCCCACTCAAACACACTCCGTCTCTGTCACTATGACTCCTTCACAATCACTGCGTTACTCTGTCCCATTCACACACATCCATCACTGTCACCCAGAACAGTTCACAGTCAGTCCACCACCGTCACCTTGACCTCCTCACTCGCACTGTATCAACATTACCATAACCACCTCACACTCACTCGAGCAACGTCACCCTGACACCTCCCAGTCACTTCATCACTGTCACCCTGACCCATTCGCACTCACTCCATCACTGTGACCCTAACCTCCTCACATTCAGTCCGTCACCGTAACCGTGACCCTGTCACACTCACTCCATCACCTCCTCCTTAACATCTCAAACTCATTCCTACACTGTCACTCTCACCCCTTACACCAGCACCCTCATCGTCACACTGACACCCTCACTCATTGCATTATGATCATTATAATCCACTCACACTCACTCAGACACCGTCACCCTGACCCACACACACTCACTCCGTCACATTCACACTGACCCCCTACTCTAACTCCATAGAATCATACTGACACCCTCACATTCTCTGCATCACTCTCACACTGTTCCACTCACACTCACTCCTTCCCTGTCACACTGTACCCCTCACACTCACTCCATTACAATCAACCTGAACCCCTCACACACATTCAATCACTGTCATCCTCACAGCCTCACACCTATGCCATCACCGCTACACTCTCACGCTAACGCCGTCACACGCAGTCTGCTACAGTCACCCTGACGCCCTCACACAAAATCTGTCACTGTGATTCTGACCCCGTCACACTCACTTCAACACCTACTCCTTGACAACTCAAAATCAGTCCATCATCATCACGCCGACCCCCTCAAAATCAATCTATCACTGTCACCCTCCCAACATCATAGTAACTCCGTCAGTGTTAGACTAACCCTCTGGCAGTCACTCTGTTACAGTCACCATGACCACTGCATACTCACTCAGTCACCCATAACCTGTATCAATGACTCCATCACTGTCACCCTGGCCGCCTCACATTTCTTCCCCCAGGGTCACACTGATGCCTGCCACACTCACTCCATCAACGTCAACGTGACCCCCTCACATTTACACAGTCATGGTCAAAATGACCCCCTTGTAATCACTCCCTCACTCATACCCTGTCACAATCACTCCATCACTTTCACACTGGCATCCTCACATTCAATCCCCCAAATTCTCAGTGACCCCCTTGCACTCACTCCATCACCGTCACAATGACACCGTCACACTCACTGCATCACTGTTGCACTGACTACGTCGCACTCACTCCTTCACTGTTACCCGGTACCCCTCACACTATGTCCCAATCACCCTGAACCCCTCACACATGCCATCACTGTCACCCTCACACACTTACGCTTAATCCATTACCCTGATCCCTCACACTAACTCCGTTACGGTTATGCTGTACCCCTAACACTCATTCTGCAACTGTCAGGCGAGCCCCTTACACTCAGACCGTCATCCTCAGGTTGACCCCCTCACCCTCACTCCTGTACCACTTACAATCATTCTGACAAAGTCAGGCCAACCCTCTCACACTCACTCTGGCACTGTCACCCTCACCCTCTCACTTTCACTACGTGAACGTCAACCTGAGCCCCTCAAACTCACTGTGTCACCTTTACCCGTTCACACTCATTGCATCTCTGTCACCGTGACCTTCTCACACTCAATCCGTCATACTAACCTTTCACACTCACACCATCACCGTCACCCTGATGCCCTCGCACTCACTCCATCACCATCACTCTGACCCCTCACTCTCACTCCACCACATTCATCCTGATGCCCTCGCACTGACTTCATCTCCGTCACCCTGACTCCCTGGAAATTACTCCATCAGTGTCATCCTGACCACTCAAACTCACTCCATCATCTTCACCCTGAACCCCTCACACTAACTTCATAATCGTCACCCTGAACCCATCACACTCATTCCATCACCATCAACCTGTCTACTCACACTCACTCTGTCACCGTCACCCTAACCCCTCACACTCATGCCATGACCGTCAGCCTTAGTTCCTCACACTCAGTCCGTCACTGTCACTCTAAGCCATTCACATTCAATCCATCATCGTCACCCTGTCCCCTCAACTCACACTGTCACAGTCAGCCTAAACCCATCACACACAATCCTTCACCAACTCCCTGACCACGTCACACTCACTCCGTTGCCTATACCTTGACCCCTCAAACTCACCCATTTATTGTTATGCTCGCCAATTCACACACATTCTGTCAACATCAACATGACACCCTCAGTCACACTCGTTGAGTCACCCTGACCCATTCACACTCACTCACCCTCTGTCACCCTGAATCACTCATAATCAATCCATCACCATCACTCTGACTCCCTCAAACTCAATCCATCACTGACACCCTGACCCCCTCACATTCACTTCATCACTGTCACTCCGACACCCTCACACTCACCCCGTCACCGTCAATCTAACACCACGCACACACTCTTACACGGTCACTCTGACGCCCTCACACTCACTCTGTCATCGTCACTCTGACACCTCAATGTCACTCTTTCCCTGTCACCCTGACCTCATCACACTCTCTCCTTCACTGTCACCCTGACCCTCCACACAGTTACTGCGACACCATCACCCAGCCCCCTCATATCTGCTGCGTCACTACTAGCCTGACTCCTTCACAATTACCCCCCGTCAATATCACCCTGAGCCCCTCACACGTACTGCGCCACTGTCAGCCTGAACCACCTTCACACTTAGTGCACCACTGATACCCTGACTCCTCACACTTACTGCGTCACTATCAGCCTGATCTCTTCACATTTACTCCCTCACTTTCACCGGACACCCTCACGTTTACTGCGTCATTATCAGCCTGACCCCTCATACGTACTGTGCCACTATTAGCCTGAAACCCCTCACATATGCTGCATCACTAATATCCAGACTCCTCACACTTAATGTGTCACTATTAGCCAGACACCCTCACATTTTCAGTGTCACTATCACACTGAGCCGCTCACATTTACTGCGCCTGTATTAGCCTGCTAACTCAAACTTATTGCGTCACTATGACCCTGACCCACTCACCCTTCCTGCACCACCAACTCTCTAAACTCCTCACACTAACTGCATTACTATCAGCCTGACTCACTTGCACTTACTGCGTTAATAGCAGCCTGAACCCCTCACACTTGCTGCGTCACGATCACCCTGACTCCCTCACATTGGCTGCAACACTATCAGTCTGACACCCTCACACCTCTTGTGACACAATAACACTGGCGCCATCATACTTACTGCTTCACTTTCACCGTGGTCTCCTCACACTGACTGTATCACTGTTAACCCTGACCCACCTCACAATTACTGCGTTCTATCACCCTGAAACTCTCACATTTGCTGCATCACGATCAGCCTGACCCCCTCAAAATTTATCATGCTACTATCAGCCTGAACCCTTCACATTTCCTCTCTCACTTTCACTCTGACATCATTATATTTACTGCATCACAATCGCCCTGACACCCTCACATTTACCATGTAATTATGAATCTCACCCCCTCACACTTACTGCATCCAAATCAGCCTGACCCCCTCACTTATATTGCGTCAGTATCACCATGAACCCATCAGACTTCCTGCGTCTCTATCAGACTGACCCCCTCATACTTACTCCATCACTATCCTTATGAGCATGATGAAAGGCCATCCTTTTGCCAGGAAAGTAAAAATGTCATTCACCTTCATATGTATCCTTTCAAGATGACCCAGATTATCCAGCACCGCATTTTTGAAGTTTCTTTCGATTTTACTAGTAGACTGCATTTGGACTCTTGCAACCAAATTGTGTGCCCTCACTCTTCCAACAGGAAACTGCATCTGCCAAGTTTAATCCACACTCAGTCATGCCTTTCCTGTGTGTATCGTCAGCAAAACTGAAATGTCTGACGTCATTCCCATATCTGTCACCCCTCAATTAAAAGTTGTTTTTTCCCTCGTCCTAGCCATCTCCATGTGAGGAGAAATGTTCTCATGTCTACCGTGTCTACCTTTATGATTACTTTATATACCTCAGTTAAGTCAGATCTCACCCTCCTTCGCACTTACAAAAATAACCTCAAGTCCCTCAGCCTTTCCCCATAAGACCTTCCATACATACCTAGCAAAATCCTGGAAAATATCATCTGAGCCTTTTGCAATGCCTGCACATCCTTTCTATAATGCACTGACCAGAACTGTAAGCAATACGCCAAGTGTAGCCACACAAGATTGTGCACAGAAGCAGCATACTAACACAACATGTGTCTTCTTAAGAAAACTATCAAAATGGCTGGCAACATTCAAGAATCTATGTTGTTATGACACGGCGTAAATGCTCATGCTTACTTTAAAACCAGCAACACAGAAAAGTTTTATCCCATTCGAGTAGTCTTGGAATCTGTGAAGTAAAAATTAAAAACTTTATGTCTTAACAGATAACAGAGAATAATTACTAATCACTACTTACAACTTCTTTCCCTACCTAACTTTAACATTCCCTTTAATAATATTAGATCGAGAAATTTGCCAATGAATATTTACAAAACAGTGCTTCTTATCGCAAAACCTTGTAGCTGTTTCTGACCTTCCTGTGTCTTCTTTTCTCCTTGCCAGGAATTTCTCCAACACAGGTTACTAATCGAAAAGGAACTTTTAAGAGAGATTTTTTTCAACTAAATGGAAGTACTTGGAAGTTCTCCTCCCAACTGCTCGATTTCCCCCGGTCCAATACCCCAGGGCCTCCGATTGTGTTCTTGGCTTTTAAAATCGTCAATATATGTAATTCAAACTTGATTGAAAATTCGTATTTTTTTCGGGGTATATGTTGGCCGAATTCGAATTTGGTTTTGTCTCCAGGGAACGAACTAATTGAGTTTTCCACCCACTGTCGCATTGTTACCTTATTGAAAACATTTGGTGCTGTGTCTGCTGTTTCAACCCGCTTAGAGGGTCAACCATATCTTTATAGTGCCTTCCCCCTTAAGAGAGAAATGAACCATTATAATGAAAAGGTGGCTTCATTCCTTTCTACCTTTTAAACGAATGACCGTTACATACCGATTACTTTCATGTCAGTTCATCTTAACTTCTTCCCATCACCATTAAATAAAGACAGATTTATCTAAACTCTATCAGTTACATCTGCGATAACGCGTCTGAGATTACATTCTTCCAAACAACAATGTATGCCTTTTAATTTAAAGTCGGTAACATAAGACACAAATGTAAATATCTTATATTTTAACTTTAAAACGTTCTAAGAATGCAAGCGGATTGTGGTTAGTGCACACAAACCCCTCTGACGTATTGTCCGTGATATACACATTAAAGTGCTGTAAGACCAGCACCAAACTCAATACTTGCTTTTCGATTGTGGAGTATTTCCTCTGGTGCATATTGATCTTCTTCGAAAAGTAACCAATGGGAAGTTCACTGCAATCCTCATATTCCTGGCGGAGTACAGCTCCAAATCCAATGTCATGAATGTAGATGGAGGCTTTAAAACCATTTGAAAAGTTTGGTGTAGCTAAATCTGGCGTGGTGCTTAATATCGATTTCAAATAGTCAAAAGCCTCCTGGCACGATTCTGTTCACTGAAACCTTTTGTCCCATAAGTCCCAGCCAAAACTCTTGTTAATGAGTATTTGGAAGTTGGCGGGTACGTACTTCATTCCAAAGGGCATTACTTTAAACTGATATAGCCCATTTGGGACTACAAACGCAAACATTTCTTTCACCCTCTCCGACTTTAGTCCTGTTAATTTCTCTTTAATTTATTTCAAATGGTCTCTCAATTCATAACCTAATATTAACTCAAAGGGAGTAAACTGGGTAGTTTCGTTTGAGGCATGGAGAATGGCAAACAATATGAAGGAAATGCATTTATCCCAATCATTTGCATCATCCTGACAGATGCTCTCTAAATGGTCGTCAAGCTCTGATGTCACATTTTTAATTCCATCTGGGTTTCAGGATGATACACACATGATTTAAAAGTGCTGTATACCTATGCTATCCATAATCTCCTTCAATAGCCGAGCATGAAAAATTGACCCTTGTTCCGCCTAAATCTCTCTCGGTAGCCCATTCTGTTGAAGAAAGTTATTAACTGCACGCCCGCATTTTTGCCAAGATAGCTCGCAATGGAATTGTCTCCAAATATCTGTTTGACACATCTATTATGGTTATGAAGTGTGGTTCTCACATTCGTTTCTTAGCAAGGGACCGACACAATTAATTATAACCCAAGTGAAAGCTTTTTCAAATGCAGAAGTTGGCAACAAAGGTGCTAGTTGTATTGCCACCTGTGTCTTACCTACCATTCGGCATGTATGACACTTATGGCAAACAGTAACTACGTACTTGTGCATTCTAGGCCAATAAAAATGTTTTTATATGTTAGCCTGTGTCATTTATACCCATCGGTGACCTCCTACAGGAAGTTCACATGCTACCCGTAGCACTTCATTTTTGCATGGCACCAGTAACACAATCTGGTGAACTTCAGCCCACTTATCCTCGGCAATAACGTGCCGTGGACTCTATTTTCTCCTGAGGATTCGATTTCTCAGATAATAGCCTCCTTTTCAGAGCAAGCATCTACATATATATCTTTTATCATCTGGTCTTGCTGTTGCAAGTATCTTCACCTTTCAAGACTACACACTTCTGTCTGACCCTATGCCCGTTCAGGATTCTTTTTCCTGCAGCATTACATCAAGCAGGGTATCTGCTAATTGAAACCCAACTCCTTCATTTTTCTTGTCACCTTTCACTTCGTGCTGTGACTTATGATAGTGGGATCTGGTTACCACACAACCTGAGCAAATACTGTGTTATTCCTGTTTTAACTCTGCAGTTTCTTGGTCTTCCTGGACCTTATCCACAACAAGGGGTGTCACTCCCATCTTGGATCGCAAGACCAAACTGAATTCCCAGAACTGACATTCTGCCAATCACTCCCACTTTAACATCCCCAGTCTTAAGCTGGCACTCCACCCGGATCTTAGAGCGATCATAAGGTAGAAGAAAAATAGGTAAACAGATTACGTAAAGATGTAGAGGTAATAGGGTAGTGGTGATGGAGGATTTTAATTTTCCCAACATTGACTGGGATACACTTAACGTCAGAGGACTGGATGGCGTAGAATTTGTAAGAAGTATTCTGGAGAATTTTCTCGAGCAGAATGTCAGTAGTCTGACGAGTGAAGGGGCCATATTGGACCTGGTACAAGGTAACGAGCCAGCACAGGTGGTAGAAGTTGCGGTGGGGGATTTCTTTGGGAACAGTGACCACAACTCTGTAAGCTTTAGAATACTCGTAGATAAAGAAGAGAGTGGTCCTAAGAGAAAAGTACTAAACTGGGCCAAGGCCAATGTTATCAAAATTAAGCAGGAGCTCGGAAATGTGGATTGGACACAGCTATTTGAAGGGAAGTCCACACTTGAGATGTGGGAGGCTTTCAAAGATACGTTGAAGATAGTGCAGGACAAACATGTCCCGTTGAAGGTAAAGGATAGGATGGGCAAGATTCGTGAACTGTGGATGACTGGAGAAATTTTACGACTAGCCAAGAAGAAAAGGGAAGCATACATAAGGTCTATGCAGCTAGGAACAGAAGGGGCCCTGGAAGAATATCGGAAGTGTAGGACAAGACATAGAGGTGCAATCAAGCGGGCTAAAAGGAGTCATGAAATAGCTTTAGCGAACAGAATTAAGGAGAATGCTTGAGCATTTTATTCTTATATAAGAAGCAAGTGGGTAACTAGTGAATGGATTGGACCACTAAAGCATAACGTGTCTAATCTGAGAGAATGGGTGAGATTCTGAATGATTACTTTGCATCAGTGTTCACTGAGGAGAGGAACATGAAGAATGTTGAGATTAGAGATTGAAGTTTAATTCGTCTGGATCACGTTGACATAAGTAAGGAAGATGTGTTGGGTACGCTAGAGTTTATTAAGGTGCACAAATTCCCAGGACCGGATGAGATCTATCGCGGGTTGCTGAGGAAGGTAAGAGAGGAATTTGTTGGGGCCCTGACAGATATCTGTGTGGCATCATCAAATACAGGTGTGGTGTCAGAGGACTAGAGATTTGCTCATGTTGTCCCCCTGTACAAGAAGGGTAGTAGGGATATTACGGGTAACTACAGACTGGTGAGCCTGACGTCAGTAGTGGGAAAGTTGTTGGAGAAGGTACTGAGGTATAGGACCTATTTATACTTCGAAAAGAATGGACTTATCAGTGGTAGGCTTACTTACTTAATAGAGTTCTTCGAGGAAGCGACAAAGTTGATAGATGAAGGAAGGACTGTTGATGTCATACACATGGAACTTTATTAAGGCGTTTGATAAGGTTCCCCACGGTAGACTAATGGAGAAAGTGAAGTCATATGGTGTGAAGGGTGTTCGAGCTCGGTGGATAAAGAAATAGTTGCGCAGCAGGTGATGGGGAGTAGTAGTTGAGGGGAGTTTCTCGAAATGCATAAATGTGACCAGTGGTGCTCCACAGGGGTCAGTGTCGGGGCCACTGTTGTTTGTAATATACATAAATGATCTGGATGAGGCAACTGTTGGTTAAGAAACCAAATTTGCAGATGACACGAAGATTGGTGGAATAGCAGAAAGCATAAGAGACTGTCAGAGAATACAGGAGGGTATAGATAGACTGGAGAGTTGGGCAGAAAAGTGGCAGATGGATACCTATCCAGACAAATGTGAGGTGATGCATTTAGGCAAGACGAATTCGAGAGCGAACTATACAAAAATTGGAAGAGCCTTGGGAAAAGTTGATGGGCAGAGTGATCTGGGAGCTCAGGTTCATTGTACCCTGAAGTTTGCAGCATAGGTGGATAGAGTGGTCAAGAAGGCATATTGCCTTCATTGGGCGTGGTATTGAGTATAAGAGCTGGCAACTCATGTTAACGTTGTACAAGACATTGGTTCGGCTGCATTCAGATTACTGTGTAGAGTTCTAGTAGCCACATTACGAAAAGGATGTGGACGCTTTGAAGAGGGTGCAGAGACAATTTAGGAGGATATTGCCTGGTATGGAAGGTGCTAGCAATGAAGAAAGGTTTTCAGTAGAATAAAGGAGATGGGGAGGACCTGATTGAGGTTTATAAAATCATGAAGCCTATGTACAGGGTGGATAGAGACAAGCGTTTTGCCAGGGTGAAGGATTCAAAAACAAGAGGTCACGCTTTCAAGGTGAGAGGTGGAAAGTATAAGAAGGATACTCGCAGCAAGTACTTCACAGAGAGGGTGGTGGGCGTTTGGAGCGCGTTGCCAGCAGAAGTGGTTGAGGCAGGCATGGTAGATTCATTTAAGATGCGTCTGGATAAATGCATGAGTCAGTGGGGAGTAGAGGGATGCAAATACTTAGGAATTGAGCGACAGGTTTAGACAGTACATTTGAATCGGCTCAGGCTTGGAGGGCAGAAGGGCCTGTTCCTGGGCTGTAAATTTTCATTGTTATTTGTTCTTTATTTACATAGGTGAACGCGACATTTCTGCCCTTCTCTCTGACAGATTGCCACATTTTCGGGTAACAGATCAGAAAGAATGCATATTCGTTCATCCTTTCCTATCAGCGACTGGTTAGATTCTATATTTCTCAAATTTATAACTTCTTGTCCTTCTCCCCCTGTTCTTTCTGAGTACACTTTATCCACATGGGCGAATTCTTTGCCAAAATCAGGTCCTAACTCCAAACCCAGCCCGTTCCTTGGCTGTGCACTCTCCAGCAGCTCCTCAGTTATTTTTGGTGTCTCCTTCACTGTCTTCTCTAATGCCTTTGGCTTAGCTTCTTTTTCCACATCTTTTTCCTATGGTGCCTTTCTTTAACGACTGGCACTGTGACTTTACGTGTCGCACATTCTGGTAGTGAAAACATATCTTCGCAGTGTCCTGTTGAAACCATCGGCATTGTAATTGTATGTGCCCATCTCTATTGCAGTGAAAACATCTAAGGCCCTTCACCTGCTGTCCACCTTCTTGGGATTATTGTAAAAATCCTGTGCTAAATTCTTACGAATGCGTTCGACTCTTGGTTTAGTAGTATAGGATAATCTCTTCTCCCAACTTCTATCCCTCACAGGAGAGATTCTGGCCGGAAGCTTACCTTATGCACGAGCATGCACTCATCCTGTAATTCTGCTGCCCTTCTCGCTTCCTGAAATTCCTGTTCATCCACGTGAATTCTTACCATATCTCCTCCAGCAGAATAATCTCTCTTGGAGTCTCAATCGTCTGATTTCCTTTCCAAGCACGCAGCCATCGATCAAATTGACTAACTTTAATTCTTTCAAACTTAACATAAGTATGACCTGGCTCATTCTTTCTGTTTCTGAACCATTGTTAATATGCTTCTGATACCAATTTATAAGCACTTAAAATAGACTGATTAACTTCTTCATAATTTCTTGACACCTCATTTGACAATGTGTCAAATGCCTCACACGCTCTGTCTATCAGTTCAGTCTGAACTAACATTACTCAAAAATCTTCGGACCATTGTACCTGCCTGGCCAATTTTTCAAATGCAGTAAAGAAGGTTTGAACATCTTTCTAATGTGTGCGCGTGTTTGTGTCACTATCTTCTGTTTTAATCTCCAACCTTTAACTTGACTTTGTTGACGAAGTAGCAACTTCTCAATTTCAAATTCTCTTTCTCTCTCTTCTCTCTCTCCCTTTCTTTCTTCTATGTCTCTTTGCTGAATCAAGAACATTCTCTACCTCTCTTTGCCTCGCCCTCACTCTTATGTCTCTCTTTCTCTCTGTTTCACTTTCTCTCCCCCTCGCTCTTTCCTCTACCTCTTTTTTTATCTTTTAATTCCATTTTCTTCAATTGTAATTTAAGTTTTTCTAACTCGACTGGACTTGTCTGTTTCTCTGACACAGCTAATTGTTTGAGTAATTCACTTATAATTTCAGCTTTACTTTTGTCCATGTTTAAAGCCATACCTAACTTATTTGCTAATTCTAAAATTGTGGCCTTTCTCATTCCTTCTAAACTTGCTTGGCAAATTTGAGAATCATCCTCAAATCCCCGCACCTATTGTGTAATTTTTAGAGTCATTTTTCTCACTTATAATTCGTATAACTACACGTCACAAAAATCAAGCAAATTGTCTCAGTTGTGTTTAATTTAAAGTTATTGGACAGTAACCTGCACGTGTTTAAATCTGCTGGGATTTTTCGTCAACCGAATCTATGCAAATCTGTCGAAACCAGCACAAATCACGGATTCGAGCCCCCAAACTGTTTCGACAGCCGGTAAACTCTCCGGCTTAATTTTTTCCGTGCAGTACTCTGTTAAAAATCGCGTAGCCAAGAGCGATGTAAAGTAAAAATTAATAACCGTAGTTCTTAAAGTACATCAGAGAATAAGGAAGTTAGCTCTCAGTTGCAAAATGTCACCCCTCCACTTTGGCGATGTGCCCTCGGCTTCTATTATATCACACTGATTGAAACATATACTCCATATTGACTCTATTCAGGCCTCTCAACATTCCGTAAGTTTCAGTCATACAGAGTCATTGATTCAGACATCACAGAAGCAGATCATTTGTTCCAACCAGTCCATGCTGACCATATTCACAACTTTAGTATTTCCAACTGCGTGTACTGAGCCCATATTCCTATAAACATTTCCTATTCATGCACTTATCCAAATGTCTTTTAAGCATTGGAACTTTATCCACATTCTCTACTTCCTCTGGGACTCCGCAGAAGAAACACACTGCCCAAATGAAAAAAAAGCATGTACCCCTCATGTCTTTTTATAGTCTTTCTTCTCTCACCTTAAAAAGATGCCCACTAATCCTGAAATCACACTATTAGTCAAGGACAGTTGCAGTTGACCTTATCTGTATGCCTCAGTTTTTTATAAACTGCTATATGATTAAACTCAACTTCCTCCGCTCCTGTGAAAGAAGTTCAAGCCTATCAAGCCTCTCCTTATAACTCAGTCCCTTAATTCCGAGCAACACCCTGGTGACTCCCTTCTGAACGACTACAGCTTAACATTCCTCTTTGTCCAACAGACAACCAGAACTGGGCACTGTACTCCAGAAGATATCTCACCAAAGTCACGTACAACTCAGCTTGACGTCCCAACTCCAGTACAAAAAAAAATCTTAGCAACGAATGAAATCGTTCTAACATTATTTTTCATGACACTGTCTATATGTGACACGAATTTCAAAGAATTGGTTCACCAAACCGCTGAGTCCGTTCAGTCGCCTATTTAAGTGTCTATTACACAGCACTATTCAAGGCAGGACTTGGAGATGCCGATGTTTGACTGGGTGTACAAAGTTAAAAATAACACAACAGCAGGTTATATACCAACAGGTTTAATTGGAAGCACGAGCTTTCGGAGCGCTGTACCTTCGTACCACCCGATGGACTATAAAATGGTGTGTGATTTTTAAAGTGCTACATTCTTTGTTTTTTTTTTCAAAAAATGCAGCACCATACATTTATCCATGTTAAACTCTATCTGCCTATGATCATCGACCCAAATGATCAATGTCTCTTTTAACCTGAGATATGCTTCTTTCCTTTGTACTATACTACCAAATACAGTCATATTTTATGACAAAACCGGGACCAGGCCTTTGGGCCAAACTGGTTCATACCGATCATAATGTCAGTCAACACTAACCGCATTTCTCTGCACTTGGCCCACATTGGTCTTATGCTTTCCTGTCCATGAATTTGTCCAAATGCCTTTTCAGTACTGTTTATGCACACACCTTAATAACTTTCGCTGTCATAAAATGCCACAGGCAACCCGCCAATTTGGTTTCAACCATAAACTGACTCTCACTGTCTTCCAATATTCTTATGGTAAACATTTATATAAGCCACAAACAAAATAACCAGCACTGGTACCTGTGCAGCACCGCTGGTCACAGGCCTCCAGTCTGACAAACAACCCTCCAAAAACTCACCCTTTCTCTTCTTATTAAATGAATTATTTATCCAATCGGCAAGCTTACTGTGAACCCCATGTGATCCATCTTTACTCATTAGTCTACAATGCAGAATATTTCCATAGTCTTTACTAAAGTCCAACTAAGCAAAGTCTATAGTTCTTGCCTCATAAGTCCTCTTGATTACTTGATCAAAAATCTCAATCAAATTAGTGAGACATACGTTCCAACTCATGAAGCCACGCTGATGATCCCTTATATTTTCTTGCCTCTGCAAATTCTCTTTTCCAAAATCACCTCCAAAAACGTGTGCACCACCAATGCCAGACTCACAAGTCTGTAGATCCAGTCTTTTCCCTGCATCCGTATTTCAATAAAGTCAAAACGTTCGTCACTTTCCAGTCATTCGGAATCTCACCCATATTTATATAATGCCAGAATTATTTCTGAAAATTCCTCGCTTACTTCCCACTATGTTTGGGTACAATTATCACACGGGGTAAATCTGTGTGTTAATTGAAACCAACAAAATCGAAAATATTCACCCCGCGTTGTAATCGATGAAAATTCTAGAGGCACGGACATATTCCAAAAGTCATTATTTAAAGGGAAAAAATAACAATTTTATTCTTTACGACTTACAGAGAATATGGAAAATAACAAGGATATACAGCTGCTTTCATTTAATCCTATTTTTTACCTTTCACTCCACCATGATATTTTGATAATAAAAAATACCGATGATGATCGAATTAAAAAAATCTAATTTCTAAACCGCTCAGAGTTGCCGAGTCTCCTTTGTGGATATTTTCTCTGTAGAATCTCTCCAGGTTCTGCTATGCAAACTCCTTCCACAGACACACACCATTGTGGGAGCTCTTGAGCTCGAAGTATCTGAGGCTGTTCTCTCACTAGCTGCTCAAAATTTCCTGTTTTATGCATAAAAGCATCGGCTCGTTTCGTTTGTATTAATATTATCAAAATACGAAATTTAAACGTTATTTTGGTTTGCTATCTTGATGCATAATATAAACTGATTGCCTGAAATTTGAGGTTTTTTTTTGTCTTATGGCAACTCAGTTCTGCTGGCTGTTACGAGCAAATGTTACAGTGTTACCTGGTTCAGACCAGGTTGTGCTATGTTCTTGCTAGCTTTTCAACTGTCTTCAAGGTACACCATCTCTACATCTTCACAACAAGACTTTAGTACAGTGTCTGGAGATTTATCCACCTTTCACATTTGCTAAAACGTCCAGCAATTATTCTCCTGTAATGGGAACTGTTATAAGTATATATTTCTATGACTTCTGTAGCCTCCTTAAGGCCATCATATCCTTGGAGACCATATTTTCCACACTGAACTACTCCATCCTGCTTGCATTTCGCCTGTATCCCTCTAAACCCTTTCTGCTCATCGAACTGTCCAAATGTCTTTCAAATATTGTAACAGTACCTCCACCAAGCAGTTTCTCGAAAAGTTCATTCCACATGTAAACCATCCTCTGTGTGAAAAGGGTGCCCTGTCATTCCCTGCAAATCTTACGAGTTCTGGACTCCCTTATCCAATGGGAAGAAGACCTTTGCTGTTCACCTTGCATCAAGCCACACAGAGTGGAATGCAACCCAGCCACTGGAAACACCACTTAGTCTCCATTTCTTTGGCTCTTGGTCAAAGAGTTTAGCAACAGGAAGCATCCTGCTTCATCCATGTTGAGTTCACATTTAGGCTTGCTTTCTCCACAGGAAAACCTGACGTGACATATTAATTTAATGTATCTTCCATCTGCTGAGCTCAGACACAACGTCACGCTCCTTGATCTTTAAGGTGACCAACTCTTTCTCTACTGGTCCATCTTGTCCGTTGTGTACTTATACACCCTCTTTGGATTATCTTTTTTCCCTAGCAGATTAGATTATTTCGTATCCCCTCTTGGCTTTTCTGTTCTGCATCTTATCAGAGTCCCTGCAAGAATTTCATTTGAACCCTGTTGTCTATCTGATATATGATTCTCTTTCATTTTAACTGAAATCTCAGTACCTTTATTCATCCATTGTTCTCTCATCATACCAGATTTAAAGCTTTCACTCTAACTGCTCATGGGTAGGAAGAGTATAGATATAGATTAATTTCTAAATGGGAATGAAATTGACAAATCTGAAGAGAAAAGACTTGGGAATCCTAATCCAGTGATCTCTTCGGGTAAACTTGCAGGTTGCCTTTGTAGTAAGGAAGGAAAATAAAATGTTGTTATTCATCTCGCTAGGACTTTAATATGAAAACACGAAATGTCCTTCGGAGGCTTTATAATGGTCAGACAACACTTTAGAGTATTGTGAGCAATTTTGAGTCCCATAACCTGGACAGATGTGAAGCTGTGGAGAGGGTCCAAAGGAGGTTTGCGAGAATGATCGCAGGACTGAAAGGCCTGTTTTATAAGGACCGTTTGATGATTCTAGGACGATACTCCAATGGAGTTTAGTCAAATGAGTGTTAATCGAATTGAAACTTTCAGAATAGCGAACAGCCCGGACAGAGTGGACGTTGGAAAGATGCTCCGATTGGCAGGAGAGACCAGGAGCCGAGGGTACAGACTTAGATTGAAGGGGATACCCTTTTGAACGGAGATAAGGAGAAGCTCCGTCAGCCAGAGAATCTGTGGAATTCACAGCCTCAGAAATCTGTGGAGCTTAGGTCATTGAGCATATTTAAAGAAGAGACAGGTAGGTTCTTGTTTGTCACGGGAATCAAAGGAGGTTAATGGGAGATAGGGGAAGAAAGGATTTAAAAGCCTATCACCCAGAATTGAATGGCAGATCAGACTCGATGAGGCGAATGACCTAATTTCTCTGCATATGACAATGACTCCGAATTCTTGATGTCACACGTGCTTAAAAACGTCCGAATCACCAGACGTCCATTTACCTGTGAACATGCCACTCCAATAAACAGTTGTAAGCTCTTGGCTAACACGAAGCAAAAATTGCCTTATTCCAATTAAAACTTGAACATTTACAGAAGGCTTATCTTTTCTTTTTAATAATTGTTTAAAATTGATAGAATCATGACGTCTGGAGTGTTCCCTCACTGTCACCTTAGTCACTTGCCCTGCCTTATTACCCAGGACAAGGTCAGGTTTTTTCCTTCTCCCGGAGAACATTTACGTGTTAATTAATAGGTTTTCTTGAAAATATTTAGCCAACTCTTCGACATCGAAACCTTTTAAATGATGATAGTCGCACTCATGTTTGCAACCTTCCCATCCTTACAAATGTCTGAAATCACTCTCTATTTGTTCCTCAGGTTACCTCTGACTCGTGGGAGCCGACATTACAATCCCAACAAGGCATATATGAACCTTATATGAACCGATGTATTTCGCTGGATACTTTTTTAGAAATATTATTTCCAGTTAAATACGTAATGCTTCCTTAAACGCAAACACCACTTCTCCTTGTCTTCACCTCCCTTTCTATAATTCCTATATTCCCTCATACTCAGAAGCATCATTGAATACAGACCCAGAGTCACCACCGCATTTTTTTTTTATTAAAAAAAACTTTTCATTCTGGGATCATTCATATTAATCCATTCTAGACTCCCTGCAACACCATCATATTCCTCCTTAGATACAGGGATTAAAACTGCTTACAATATTCCAAATGCAGTCTGACCAGAGCTGATACACCCTCAGGAATATACTTCAGCTCTTCTGTTGTATGCGTCATTCCGCATCACTAAACTCAGATTTGCCTGTTCGTTTGTGGGATCAAACAAAATCTGCTCCAAAGCAATATCACAGATATTTCACAAATTCGTTTTTCTGGGAGTTCCATCAGGATCGTTTTCGCCTTTGTGATTCCTTAATTCTAAATATGCCGATTCAACACTTTGCGACTCTCTTCCCTTCTTGCCGTCAATTTAATTGTATTTCTTACTAAAAAAACCAATTCCGCCTCCTCTGCCTGTCTGCCTATCTTTCCAGAGGGCGTGTGTATTTGGATATTCAGTTGCCAGCCCTAATCCCCTTACAGCCACGTATCTATGATACTCACAATAACGTACCTACCGTCCGAACCTATGCTGAAAGATTATTTACAGCTGCGTGTATTTAGGTACAACACCCTCAGTCCCACGGTGACTGCCTCCCTCACCTGGGGTAGCAAGTAGTGAGGTTGAAACAGCAAAATTGAAGTTTAGACATTTGGCAAGAAGATTAGCAGAGACGAATATTAATTATATGGGAAAATTCACTGCATTTATTTCAGTGGAATGGGGATATGTTTTTGAAATTATAAATGGCACTACTCAGATCACAGCTGGAATAGTGTAAACAGTTTTAGTTCCCCTATTTTAGGAAAAGAGGTCCAGGGAATGTTAACACAATTAATCCTGGACATGGGAAAATTTTCTCGGAAAATGAGATTGAGCAGACTGTTCCTGTAATAATTGGAGTTTAGAAGAATGAAACAAGATTTTACAGAAATATACTAATACATTAGATTTTTGTGGGGGAGGGTGCTTAATTGCAAAATGGATTTATTGCTACAACTGAACTTCACAATTTTTGCTCCACTCAAATTTTGTCGAAATTCTTTGCTCATCTTTTATACTCTCAGGGTCAGGATAAATCCATATTGGAATCTCAGTCATGTGCTCAATTTTCACCAGACACATACTGAGGAGGAGGGGAGCTGTCTTATTAGCCTGATTAACAACACGAACAACAATCTTAAACATGAATTGCAGTTTTGGCTGTTGCAATTGTATTGATAAGTTGCTGCAGTCACTACACTTTAAAGTAAACAATTGCTTTTGAGTGGTGATCTTATAGATGTTTATTAAATCATGAGGACATTGATATGGTTAATATGCAAAGAATTTTCCCCAGATTATAGAAGTACAAAAGCAGAGGGCTGAGGTTTGAGGTGAGAGGGGATATATTCAAAAGGGACTCAAGGGGCAACATTTTTACAGAATGATCTGCCCGAGGATGTGGTGAAGGCTGGTACAATTACATAAGTTAAAAGGTATCTGGATGGGGACATGAAAAGGAATAGTTTAGAAGAATATGGGCCGAATGCTGGCAAATGCAAATAAATGAATTTAGGATATCCAATTGTGAGGGATGATTTGCAGAAAATTGTCTGTTTCTGTGCTATATGTCGCTATGACTGAATACTTCATTATATTTTGTGAAACTCCTTACTGGGACAGAATGCACTCCCCTGTCTCATTGTCGCGATCCGGACTGCCACTTTGTTCCCCTTTAAATCTTTCACTCTGTGACCTTAAACCTGTACCCTCTAGTATTGGACTCCTCTACCTTGGGAAAACGTCCCTCAATATTCACCACATCCATGGCCCTATGATTTTATAAACCTCTGGAAGGTGCAAATTTGATTGCAGTCAGGACGAATGGCTGTGCTATCAGAGAAAGACGGAAGAAATTCTGAAATTCAATATTACACCTCTTCCTTTTCCATTAATTCGCAATTCTGAAATAATTTTAATAAACTCTTCAGACATATTATGAGACACCTCTGTGGAATTTTAATCTGGACCTGTGGTATCATCGGTAGGAACACAAATAACCACTCATCAACAGCCCCAAAAACTGCAGCTATATTCTCCTGTGTACTTGTTCATCTATCTGTTCTGAGATACTGTGGCACACTTCCCCGACAGGCAGGATTTGAATGCAGATCTTCTGCTCCAGGGATAGGGACACTACTATACATGTTAAGGAAATTGAATCAAATCCAAACGCTTTGGTCAGAGGCAGGGGCACTACACGCTAATCAAGACCTAAAGTGTGCCCAGATTTTAGGTCACATTTTAAGGTGCCAGCTTTCAGCTCAGTATGGATAATTTTTTTCAAAGATGCAAGTTTTTTTTACCTCGCCTTTAGGATCTTGAGTGCACGTGCTCTGGCATGGAGATAAACTATGAGTACGTTTAATTGCTTGACTTTGATTTGCAGCTTAAATGGCTATTGTCCGTACAGGAGAAAGTGAGGACTGCAGATGCTGGCGATCAGAGCTGAAAATGTGTTGCTGGAATAGCTCAGCAGGTCAGGCAGCATCCAGGGAACAGGAGAACAGACGTTTTGGGCATA
Organism: Chiloscyllium plagiosum; assembly: GCF_037043375.1. Taxonomy (NCBI): domain Eukaryota; kingdom Metazoa; phylum Chordata; class Chondrichthyes; order Orectolobiformes; family Hemiscylliidae; genus Chiloscyllium; species Chiloscyllium plagiosum. The sequence continues at coordinate 73,465,568 of NW_028270177.1, forward strand.
AGCCCTTCTTCAGGAATGAGGAAAGTTTGTCCAGCAGGCTAAGATAAAAGGTAGGGAGGAGGGACTTGGGGAGGGGCGTCGGAAACGTGATAGCTGGAAAGAGGTCAAGGTGAGGGTGATAGGTCAGACTGGGGTGGGGGCGGAGAGGTCAGGAAGAAGATTACAGGTTAGGAAGGTGGTGCTGAATTCGATGGATTTGACTGAGACAAGGTGGGGGGAGGAGAAATGAGAAAACTGGTGAAATCCGAGTTCATCCCTTGTGGTTGGAGGGTTCCTAGGCGGAAGATGAGGCGCTCTTCCTCCAACCGTCGTGTTGTTGTGGTCTGGCGATGGAGGAGTCCAAAGACCTGCATATCCTTGGTGGAGTGGGAGGGGGAGTTGAAGTGTTGAGCCACAGGGTGGTTGGGTTGGTTGGTCCGGGTGTCCCAGAGGTGTTCTCTGAAACGCTCTGCAAGTAGCCGGCCTGTCTCCCCAATATAGAGGAGGCTACATCGAGTGCAGAGGATACAATAGATGATGTGTGTGGAGGTGCAGGTGAATCTGTGGCGCATCTGCTCCCAGGAGGACCAGTTCCAAAAACGTGCAACCCAGATGGTCTCCTTCTTCAAGGACCGCAATTTCCCCCCCCGACGTGGTCGACGATGCCCTCCACCGCATCTCTTCCACTTCCCGCTCCTCCGCCCTTGAGCCCCGCCCCTCCAAACGCCACCAGGACAGAAGCCCACTGGTCCTCACCTACCACCCCACCAATCTCCATGTACAGCGCATCATCCGCCGTCATTTCCGCCACCTCCAAACGGACCCCACCACCAAGGATATATTTCCCTCCCCTCCCCATCAGCATTCCGTAAAGACCACTCCCTCCGTGACTCCCTCGTCAGGTCCACATCCCCCACCAACCAAACCTCCACTCCCGGCACCTTCCCTTGCAACCGCAGGAGGTGCAAGACTTGCGCCCACACCTCCCCCCTCACCTCCCTCCAAGGCCCCAAAGGAAACGTCCATATCCGCCACAGATTCACCTGCACCTCCACACACATCATCTATTGCATCCTCTGCACCCGATGTGGCCTCCTCTATATTGGAGAGACAGGCCGGCTACTTGCGGAGCGCTTCAGAGAACACCTCTGGGACACCCGGACCAACCAACCCAACCACCCTGTGGCTCAACACTTCAACTCCGCCTCCCACTCCACCAACGATATGCAGGTCTTTGGACTCCTCCATCGCCAGACCACAACAACACGACGGTTGGAGGAAGAGCGCCTCATCTTCCGCCTAGGAACCCTCCAACCACAAGGGATGAACTCGGATTTCACCAGTTTCCTCATTTCCCCTCCCGCCACCTTGTCTCAGTCAAATCCATCGAATTCAGCACCGCCTTCCTAACCTGCAATCTTCTTACTGACCTCTCCGCCCCCACCCCAGTCTGACCTATCACCCTCACCTTGACCTCTTTCCACCTATCACATTTCCGACGCCCCTCTCCCAAGTCCCTCCTCCCTACCTTTTATCTTAGCCTGCTGGACAAACTATGCTCATTCCTGAAGAAGGGCTTATGCCCGAAACGTCGATTCTCCTGTTCTCTGGATGCTGCCTGACCTGCTGCGCTTTTCCAGCAACACATTATCAGCTATTGTCTGTACAGTGCAATCTTAGAGAAATAAACCCTGCAGAAACATTCTGCACTATAAGGGATCTCGAATACATATTATTACTGAACACCAGAGACAAGGAAAGAGCATAGTTTGTGGATCCAAATCACTATTTCCCCCACCAGCGTGTGATTTCCGTCTTCCTAAAACCATTATATGATACAAGGCAGCTGATTGCTTTACAGTTTCTCCTTCCGGTTAGTGTCACACATTGTGCTGAAGAGTGGCAGATGGAATTGTATTTTTTTTTAATGCAAGTTATTGTACTTTTGTAAAACAAACAAGGGGAGGACAAATACAATTAAAAGTTGGGACACTGGTAGTGTTGTAGAACAAAGGGACCGAGGGCTTCAGGAATAGTTCTGTAAACTTTGCATTACATGTAGCCAGGATGGCAAAGACGATGTTTGGCTTGCTTGGCTTCATGTCTCTGAACTTTCAGTCCAGGAGTCATAGAATCATAGAGGTGTACAAAACAGAAGCAGACCCTTCGTTCAAACTCGTCCATGCCAACCAAATATTCTAACTTAATCGAGTCCCATTTGCCAGTGCTTGGCCCATGTCCCTCTAATCCCTTCATATTCATGTTCTCATCCAAATGCCTTTTAGATATTGCAATTGTACCAGCATCCATCACTTCCTCTAGTAGCTCGTTCCATACACGCACCACACTCTGCGTGAAACAGTTGCCCCTTAAATTCCTTTTATATCTTTCTCCTCTCACCCTAAAGCTATGCCCTCTACTCATCAACACCTCAACGCTCCAGGGAAAGACTTTGTCTGATTATCCGATGCATGCTCCTCATGATTTTATAAACCTCTTTTAGGTCACCCCTCAGCCTTCGACACTCCAGGGAAATCAGCCCCAGTCTCTTCAGCCTCTCCCTATAGCTGAAATCATACAACCCTTGCAACATCCTTGTAACTATTTTCTGAACCCTTTCAAGTTTCACAACATCCTTCCGATTCAAAAGGAGAAGAGAATTGAATGCAATAATCCAAACGTTGACAGCCTACGACCTGTACAACCGCAATATGACCTCCCAACTCCTATACTCAGTGCTCGGACCAATAAATGAAAGCATGACAAACGCCATCTTCACTATCCAAACCATCTGCTATTCTACTTTCAAGAAGCTATGAACCAGCACTCCAAGGTTCCTTTGCTTAGCAACACTCCCGAGGACATTACCATTAAGTATGTAAGTCCTGCTTAGATTCACATTCGTAAAATGCAGCACCTGGCATTTATGTAAACTAAACTCCATCTGCCACTCCTCAGTCCATTCGCGCATCTGAACGAGATCCCGTTGTAATCTGAGGTAACCTTTTTTGCTCTTCACTGCACCTCCAATTGTGGTGTCATCTACAAACTTAGGAAATGTACCTCCTATATTCACATCAAAATAATTTATATAAATGGCAAAAAGTCACCTGTAGAGCACCGATCCTTGTGGCACTCTAGTCTGAAAAATAGCCCTCCACCTCCACCCTCTGTCTTCTACCTTCCAAGCAGTTCTCTATCCAAATGGCTAGCTCTCCCTGCATTCCATGGCTTCTAACTTTGCTAGCTGAAAATGTTTTGCTGGAAAAGAGCAGCAGGTCAGGCAGCATCCAAGGAACAGGAGAATCAACGTTTCGGCATAAGCCCTTCTTCAGGTATGAGGAAAGTGTGTCCAGCAGGCTAAGATAAAAGGTAGGGAGGAGGGACTTGGGTAAGCGTCTATATCTGTGTGTTCCTGTCAGTGTTTGTGTGTTAGTGCATGTGTGTCTGTTTATTTGTCTGTGTGAATATATGTGTGCGTGTTTGAGTATGTGGTTCTGTGTGTGGCTATGTGATTGTGTATGTATCTGTTTGTGCGTGTGTATCTGTATACATATGTATGTTGGTGCATGTGCATGTGTGTCCGTGTGTGCTTGTGTGCACAACTGTGTGCTGGTGTGTACGTGTCTTTATGTTCTTGTGTGTATGTATGTGTGGGACAGTGGGTGCGTGTGTCCGTGTGTTTAGTTCTATGTCTGTGTGTGCGTGTATGATTGTCTGTGTGTGGTACGTGTGTCTTTGTGTGTATCTGTGGCTGTGGTGTATCAGTGACTGTGTGTGCGCACGTCTGTTTGTGTGTGTGTGGTGAATGGGCGTCTGTGTGTATGTATATCTATGTGCGTGTGTGTATGTGTCTGTGTGTGCATGTGTGTTTTTGTGTATGTGTGCCTGTGTGTGGAGTGGGTGTGCATGCATCTGTGTGTGTGTTTGCATGTGTGTGTGTGTATACGAACCTCTGTGTGCGTGTGTGTAGATGTGTATGTGTGCATGTATGTTTGTGTTTACATGTGAATGTGTATGGAGTGTGAATGTTTGCGTATGTGGATGTCTGCGTGTGGCTTGTGCGTTTGCGTGTGTGTCTGTGTGCGTATCCGTGTGCGTTTGTCATTTTTTTGCATGTCGCCATGTGGCCTGTGTGTGCCTCTCTGTATGTCTGCGTGTTTGTGTGTGTCTGCATGTGTGCGTCGGTGTGGTGTGTGGGTGCCTGTGTGTGTATGTGAGCGCGTGTGTGTACGTCAATGTGTCTCTTTGTGTGTCGGTATGTGACTGTGTATGTCTATGCATATATGCGGTGTGTATGTTTCTCTCTATGTGTTTCTCTATGCACATGTTTGCTGACCTGTACGTGCCCGTGCGTGTAGGTTTCTGCTTGTGTGTGAGATTGTTGGGTTATCTGTGTGTGCTTTTGATAAGTGCGGCTGTGTGTGTCCCTGTGTCTCTGTGCGTCTCTGCATGTTTGTGTGTCTGAGTTTGTGGTGTGAGTGTGTGTCTCTGTGTGCGCGTTTCTGTGACTGTTTGTGTGTCTGGTGTGTGTGAATGTGTCTCTGTGTGTCCGTGTGTGTGATTGCGTGGTTTGTGTGTGGTGTGTGTGTGTCTTTGCTCCACTGAGTGTGTCTGTCTGTATGTATGTTTTTGTTGTGTGAGTATGTCGCTGTGTTTGTGTACGCGTGTGTTTGTGTAGTGTGTATGTGTGACTGCATGCGTCTCTCTCACACACACACTTCTGTTGCTGTTGTCTGCTTCTGCCCAGACTGAGTGTTTTCACGCTCTGCTCCCAAGTGTAGGGGTTGACAACAACAGAAAGTTGTATGGCATCTGTGGAGAGAAATGCAAGTTAAGATTTCAGGTCGAAAGACCATTCCTCAGAACTCATTTCAGGGGGATATTTCAGTATTTTAACACTACAGAGAATGCCAGCCTGGCGCCACACTGGCACACACTTATGCACACACACACGAATGCAGCAAAATAAAGACACCTATTAATGCACTGATGCTGACAGTATTTATCTTGCTACATGGTGAGCTTGTCAATATTTGACTCGTCTTATCTGATGTCTGTCAGCATTTCAGTCTGTCCTTGGGGAGTATATCCGTATTGCCCTTTCACATACTAGCAAGTGTGCCAGTCTTTCTGTGTGAAAGGTGACTGTATAACTCATAAATGACTACAGGAGCAGAAGACCCAGGGTGTATTTCAGCACAGATTATTGAAAATATCAGGACAAGTCGGGAGAACAGTAAATATCGTAGATTAGTTTCAGTATCTGAACTTTTACTCATGGAGGTGTAGTAGGGAGTACATCTGTGCTCCCTTCCTTGGAGGTTGAGAGACGATATGTTGGGAGACTACCCTCCTGCCCACAAAGACCATGGAGATTCAATTTGTACCATTTCGACACAAAAGTGTGATGAAATCTGCGCCACAGCTTCTAAATTGTGCAGGGGAAATGGAAGTGACAATGAGTTTAATGTGAGAATTGCCCTTCATTGAACGTTATTTCTTACTCGGTTGAAGTGACGTGGATGTTTCAGAATATCCACACAAGTCGTCCTGATCCTCTCTGGCTCGTGTCACTGTCCTCGCCATATGGCGGCGGGAGAAATTTTGGTGAACGAACGTGCATCGGGCACTCCACCATCCGGCTTAAACCTTTCTGTGCTACTAGAGGCGGTTCCTCCCAGAATGGGAGAAAGGGAGGTACAGACTGAGGTTGAGAATAGGTGGCCTTGCTTTTAGTGCTGGTGTAGTGGGGCAGGAATGGTGAGGTCTCCAGAGGGATGCAGGCTACAGAGTTGTACCCATGCATTGTTTTTAATGTGGGAGGTTATTAATGGAGGGAAGAGAGAGGGCAAAGGAGCTGCACGCAACACTGAAAATGGTGGACATGAGCCTTCTCTGGTGGTCAATGTTATAATAGATATGCAGTGAGTGTGAGAGAACAGACAGAAGATGGTGACATTTATTCTGACAGGGCGGGGAAGATTTTTTTATGCTTGTCCAGTTTTGGTGGACATTGCACTAAGCTGTGTGGTGAGCTCAGACCATGCTCAGTGGGTCTGGTGGTATGGCCCCCTCTGGGAAGAGAATGGCCCTCCTCTGTACTAACCCATTCACCAGGACCCCATGCCCCTGTCGATAAATCGTTGTGTAATTTCCCCTTATCTGCCATGCTCTGGATAAACTGTGCAAGGCAGCTGCAAACAGGAAAAGCTCAATGTTGTGAGCATTGGTCTTTCAAAGATGGCACCAGTGCCAGAGATTACGGAATATCCAGAGGCATCTGGGCGATGGTGACCACTTCCAGCCATGATGTGTGGTACAATCGGGCAGTCATTGAATGAGATGGAAGCCATGGGGTCCGGTAGGTAGCTGATGAGGTGGGTTCGACAAGATAACGCCAGGAAAACAGCTCGGCCTCATGCAGGTGATCCCTTGTCACACTAAATGAAAATAACACTGAGACAAATTATTTTTCGATTCAACCCAATGAAACGAAGACTTTGCTGAGTCCAGTCCCAGTTACACAGCTGCAGAACAAATTTTCATTCAATACTCTCCATGATCTGAACTTACACCAGTATCCATTCACTCATCATTCTTGGAGATACCGGGATCTTGCAGGATACTTTCGAAAAGGCCTCGGTTCAGCTTTAGGTAAACTTTGAACGGATGTTTCAATCGTGTTCTCTCAATCCCACCCTCTCTGTCTATTTTGCAAACCCTTCTGATTTATTGCTATTTCAACCGATTCCACCGTCATCTCCCTTTGGCAGTGATTTTCACACCAGGAAAATTCCTGTCATGGTACAATGGAGATAAGGACCTGTGAATTGATGGGGCGTTACCTGTCACTTCCACTATGGGCTGTAACTTTTCCAACGCTGGGCAGTGATCTTACAAAGTGTTACTGAGCGATTCAGTGGGGTGGTATTCACAGCTCCACATGCTGGGAGAGTAACTGCTCCAGGTTTCCAAATCATTTCCCTGGTGACCATTGTACAGCTCCCCGTGCTGTTCAGCCTTGAGTTTTATGGAAAATGCAATATGTGGTCTGTGCAGCTCCTCGTTGGGATAGATTTCTTTTTTGTTTCATATTTATATATCAACGCACTGTTGTTGTTTTTACAGATCGTTGTGCTGGACATATATCTAGTTTGGGTTTATCGGAAAATGCACTGCTGTGGGTCTGCATAGTTCCCGGTGCTGGACAGATATCCAGATCGTATTATAGATTAATGCAGTGCAGGGGTCTGCATCGCTCGCTTTGCTGGACTGATATATAACCCGATCCCTCTCTTGCGGTCTGGCGTTTTCTCTCTCTCTCTCTCACACTGTCTTGCTCTCCCTCTCCATCTGTTTGGCTTTGTCTTTCTATCGATCTCTCTGTTTGTCTCCCTCAGTCTTATGATTTCTCTCCCTGTGTCTCTCCCTCCCATTATCTGTCTCTCACTCTCTCTCGACCTCTGATTAGATTAGATGACAGTGTGGAAACAGGCCCTTCGGCCCAACAAGTCCACACTGACCCGCCGAAGCGCAACCCACCCAGACCCCTACATTTACCCCTTACCTAACACTACAGGCAATTTAGCATGGCCAATTCACCTGACCTGCACATCTTTGGACTGTGGGAGGAAACCGGAGCACCCGGAGGAAACCCACGCAGACACGGGGAGAATGTGCAAAATCAACTGAGGCGGGAATTGAACCCGGGTCTCAGGCGCTGTGAGGCAGCAGTGCTAACTGCTGTGCCACCGTGCCGCCCACAATGTCCCTCTCATTCTGTCTGACTGTCTTTCTCTCCGTCGATCTGATCCTCTCTCTCTCTTCATCTCCCTGTCTTACTCGCCCTCTCTCGCTCTCCCTGTGCCTAACTTTAATTTTCCCTCTGCCTTTCGGTCTCACTCTTTTGCTCCACCTCCCACTATCTAACGCACACTCTCCCTCTACCACTGTCTTAGTCTCTCCCCGCTCTCTCACTGTCTCCCCCTCCCACTGTTTGACTCTCTCTCTCTCTTTCTCTCTATCTCCATCACCGTCTATCGGACTCTATCTTTCTCTCTCCCTTTGTGTGACTGTCTCTCTGTCTCCATCCCCCTCCCTCAGTCTCACTCTCTCTCGCGCTTTCTCTCTCCATCGCCCGCTATATGACTCTCTCTCTCCGTCTCCTGATGTCTGATTTTCTCTCTCTCTCTCTCCACCTCCCTCTGTTTGACTCTTTATCTCCCTTTTTCTGACCCTCTCCAACTCTCACTCACAATTGCTGACTATGAAACTGATTCTCTCCCTATCCCTGTGTCTGACTCAATACCTCTCATCTCTCCCTCTGTCTGAGTCTCAGTCTCTTCCCGCACCTTTTTTCCGACTCTGACTCTGTCTCTCCTCCTATTCACCTCCCTGACTCTCCTTCTCCCGTTCTATCTGACTTTCTCTGTTCCTCTCCCTCTGTCTGAATCTCTCTCTGTCTCTCCCTGTCCCTCCATCTGATTTTCTCTCTCCCCCTCTAAGTGTGTGTGTGTCACTCTCTCTCCCTTCCGTTTGTCCGAATCGTGCTCTCTGCCCGTCCACCAAGGCCTGACTCTCTTTCCCTCCATCTCCCTCTGTCGGACTTTCTTTCTATCTCTCGATATATCTCTTCCTCTCCTGATCTCTGAATCTCTCTCTCCCTTGCCCTCTGTCTTACTCTTTCTCTGCCTCTATCTTTCTCTATCTCTCCGTCATTCTGAGACTCTCTCTTTCTCTGTTTCTCTCCCTATGTCTGACTCTCCCTCTCCCCTTCACTGTCTCTCTTTATCTCTCACTGTCACTCCGTCTGACTCTACCTCTCCCTCTCTCACTCGCTTTTTTCTCTCACTCACACACGTGTGCACACAGATTCTCTCTCTATCTCTCACGCTCGCTCACGCTACCTCTCTCTGGCTCTCTCTTTCTCTCGCTCTCCCACAGTCTGACCCTCTCTCTCCCTCTCTCTTTCTACATCTGACTGACTTTCACTGTCCCGCTCCCTCTGTCTAACTCTCTCCCCTTAAGTCTGACTTTTTCTGTCCCTCTCCCACAGTCTGACTCTTTCTCCTTATGTCTTTCTCTATCTCTCACTCCGTCTGACATTCTCTGTCTTTCCCTGTTCCTCCCCCCGTCTGATACTCTCTTCCTGTCTCTCACTCCTCCCCAACTGTCTGACTCTCTCTATCTCTAATTCGCTATCTCTCTCTGCCCGACTGAGTCTCTTTCACTCTCCTTCACCCTTTCCCTCTCTCTTCCTGTACCTGTGTCTGAGTCTCTGCCCTCCTCTCTCTGTCTCCCCATTTATTCAACACCTGCCCACTCTGTCTGTATCTCTCTCTCTCTCTCTCACTCACGCTCTGCCTGACTCTCTCGCTCCCCGTGTTTCTCAGTCACTCTCTCTGACGGTCACTCTTTCTCTGTCCCTCACCCTCTGTCTGTCTCTTTCCCTCTTGCCCCATTCGTCTCCCTCTGTCCGATTTTCTCTCCCTCCTCTACTATCTGTCTCTCTCTGTCTCTAATTCGTTCTGTCTCTCACTGACTCATTCATTCCCTCTTTCTGACTCAATCCCATTGTGTTTCAATCTCCCATGTCTGTCTGTCTCTCTCTCAATCTATCTGACTCTCTCTCCCTCTGTCTTACTTTGTCTCTCACTCTCCAGTCTCTCCCTCTGCTTGACTCTCTCCTCACTTCTCTCTGCCTCTCCCTCTGTCTTACACACTCTCGCGCTCTCCCTCAGTCTGACTCTCTCTGCCACACCCCCTCGCTCTATTTGATGCTCTCTCTGTCTCTCGCCCACTCTATGTGAACCCTTTCTCTCTACCTATCCCTTTGTCTGAATCGCCCTCTAACCCTCTTTCTTTCGCTTCCACTTGATCTGTCTGGCTTTCTCGCTATGCCACTCCATCTGCCTGACTGTCTCTCTCACTCTTTCTAACTCCCTTGCCCTCTGTCTAACACTCTGTCTCTCCCTGTGTGTTTCTGTATAACTCCTTCCGATGGACACTCGCTCTCTTTCTCTGTTCCTCTCTCTCTGTCTCTCTGTCGATCTGTCACTCTCACTCGTTTGCTCACAGTCCCTCTGCTTGGCTCTCTATCTCGATCTCCCTCTGTCTGACTTTCTCTCTCCCTCTGTCTTTCTCTATCTCTCACTCCGTCTGACTCTTTCTGTCTATCCAAATTTCTCTCCATCTGTCTGACTCTCTCTCTTCCCCCTCTATCTCCCTCTTTCTCCCATACAGACCACCTCCCTGCCATCTCTCCCTCTGTCTGGGAATCTCGCTCTCTGTGTGTCTCTCTCTCCTCTCCTTCTCCCTACTGTTTCTCTGCTCCTCTGCATTTCATTATCTCTCCCCCGTCTGACTCTCCCTCTTCCTGTGTTCTTCTTCCCCAACTGACACTCTCTCCCTTCCTCTTTCACTCCTACACTCTATCTCGCTCCTTCCGCCATCTGCCTGACTCTCTCTTCCTGTAATTCTCTCTCCCTCTCTCTGTCCAATTTTTCTCTCTCCTTCAACCTCTCCATCTATCTGACCCTCTCTCTTTCTCTCTTTTCTTCGTCCTCTTTCTGACTCTCTGCCCTCTTCTCTCTGCCTCTTCCTCTATCTGGCACTGTCTCTCTTTCTCCATTTCTCTCTCGCTAACGCTCTGTCTGACTGTCTCTCTCTTCCTCTGTGTTTCTCTATCTCTGTTTGACAATCTCTTTTTCTGTTCTTTTCCTTCTGACTGACTCTCCTGACCACTCTCCCCGTCTGACTCCCTCTCTCGCTCTCTCTCCCTCTCCACCTCATAACAACGCCCCACTCTGTCTGACTATCTCTCTCTCTCTTTCTCTCTGAATCTCGCTCACGCTCACGCTCCATCTGTCTGTCTCTCTCCCTCTCGCTCTCCCTCTGCCTGTCTTCCTCTCTCTCCCTCTGTCTTTCTCTATCTCTCATTCCGTCTGACTCTCGCCTGTCTTTCTCTGTTCCTTACTCTTTGTCAGACTCTCTCTCTCCCTCTTTGTCTCTCCTTCCACCTGACTTTAGCTCTACCTCCTCCTCTGTCTGCCTCTCATTCTTTCTCTGTTCCTCTCCATCTGTCTGTGTCTCTCTCTCCCACTGTCTGACTCTCTATCATTTTGCCTCTCCTTCTTTCTCTTGTCTAACTTTTTCTCTCTTTCCCCCTCTTGCTGCCTTTTGCTTCCTCTGGCTGACTCTCTCTCTCTCTCTTTCTCTCTCTCTCTCTCTCTCTCTCTCTCTCTCTTTGTACGGCTCTCCGTCTCTCGCTCTCACCACCCCTATCCACCCTCAACCCCGCCTGTTATTCTGTTTGGCAACTTTTCTCTGTATGTCAGTCTCGCGATCTCTCCCTCTCCCTACTCTCTCTAGCTCCCTATGCCTTTCTCTATCCCTCCTTCTGTCTGGCTCTCTCTCATTCTGTGCCTCTCTCCCATGTGACATAGTCTCTCTCTCTCTCATTTCTCTCTCCCACCCCCTTTGCTTCGGCTTGATTTGTCTGGATTTCTTTCGCACGCCATCTGTCTGACTTTCTCTCTCTCTTTCTCTGTCTTTCATTGCAGCTTACTCACCCTCTGCCTGATTCTCTGTCTCTGTCATTTTGTATTTCTCTACACCTTCCCCCGTCTGAAACTCTCTCTCTTTCTCTGTTCCTCTCCTTCCGTTTGACTTTCCCGTCACCTCTCTCCCATCTGAATCTCTCTTTCGTTATCTCATTGTCACCCCCACCTGCCCCCGCTCTCTGTCGGACTCTCTCTCTCTTTCTATCTCTTTCTCTCTTCTCCCACCCTCTGTCTCCCTCTCTCAATCTTACTCTTTCTGAGTCTATCTGTCTCCCTCTGTCATTCTCGATAATTTACTTCCCCTGACTATCTCTGTCTATCTCTGTTCCTCTCCCATTGTCTGACTATCTAATTCTCATTCCACCTTCCTCTTCTCTGACCCTCTCTCTCCCCCTCTACCTGTCTCTGAATCTGTCTGACTCTTTCTCTTGTCCCTTTCTGTGCCTGTCTCTTGCACACATCCAACCCCCGCCTCTCCGTCTGTCTGTGTATCTCTCTGTATCTCTTTCTCCCTCTCCTTACTCTCTCTAGCTCCCTCTGCCTTTCTCTATCTCTCCTTCTGTCTGACTCTCTCTCTCTCTTTCTCTGTTCCTCTCTCCTTCTGACACACTCTCGCCCTTTCTCTCTCACACGCCATCTCTCTCGCTCCCTCACTTCTGTCTGACTCTGTCTCTCTAATTCTCTCTTCCGCGCTCTCTGTCTTACCCTCAGTGTCCTTCTCCCTCCTCTCCCTCTGTCGGACTGTCTCTCCCTGTCTAACTCTCTCTGCCTGACTTAGTGCCTCTCTCTCTGCCTCTCCATCTACCTGACAATCTCTGTCTCTATCTCTCTCTTTCTTTCTTTTGTTCATTCTCAGTCCGATTCTTTCTCTCTCCGTCTGTCTTTATCCATGTCTCACTCTTGTCGACTGTCTCTCTTTCTCTGCTCCTCCCCTTCTGTCTGACACTCCGTCCCTTCTCACCATTTGACTCCCTCTCACTCTCTTGCTCTTCACCCAATCCCCCACCCCGCCCGCCCCGCTTGCCTTGCCTTCCCTCTCACAATCTCTCATGCTCCCTCACTCACGCTCTGACCGTCATGCTCGGTCTAACTCTCTCTCGGTCTCTCTCTGTCCCTCTGTCTGGCTGTCTGTCTCTCTCTTTCTCTCAACATGTGCGCGATTTGCGCTCTCTGTCCATCTCTCTTGCTGCCTAACCTCTCGCTCTTTCTCTCTCCCTCTCGCTTTGACTGCATTATTATGTCTCCCTTTCCCGCTATCTAATGTCTCTCCCCTTATTTCCTTTTGTCAGAATCGCTCTCTCTCCCTCTCACACCCTTTGGGTGTCTCTGACTCTCTCTCTCTCCATCTCTGTCTGTATCAGATGTTCTCTTTCTATCCCTCTCCCTCGGCATGACTCTCTCTCTGTCTGATTCGTTCTCTCCCTCTGACTCACTGTCGCGCCACTCACTCTGACTGAATCACACTCTCTCACACACATACAATCGGACTCTGTCTGAATCTCTCTCCATGTCACTCTGTCTGACGCTCTCTCTCTCATAATTTCCCACGGTTTGACTCTCTCTCTCTCTCTCTCCATCTGCCTGACACTCTGTCTGACTTTCCCTCTCCCTCTGTCTGAATTTCTTGCTGCCCCCTCACTGTGTCTGAGCCTCTCTCTCTTTGTTTCCGTCTGTCTGACTCGCTGTCTCTCCCTATCCCAATGTCAAACCTTCTCTCCCACCATCTCCCTCTGTCTGACTCTCTCTCTCTCTGCATCTCTCTTTCTTTCTCTCCCTCTGTCTGACTCTCTCTCTCTCTGCATCTTTCTCTCTTTCTCTCACTCTCCCTCTGTCTGAATCGTTCTTTCCCACTGTATTTCCCTACCAGTCCTTCCGTCTGACACTCTTTCTCTGTTCCTCAGTCTCTCTCTGACTCTGTCACTATCCCTCTCCAAATATCTAAATGTCACTCTTCTTCTCTCTCCCGCTCACACTTGTCTACATCTCTCTTCCCCCTCTCTGTGACTATCTCTCTCCTCCTCTCTGTCTGTCTCTCGCTTTGTCTGCCTCTCTCCTTACACTGTGTCTCTCTCTCCCCTAATCTCTGCCTCTCCTTCTTGTCTGTCAATCTCCCTCTATCGCTGCTGTTCCCTCTCTCTGTCTTACTCTTGCTCTGTCTTTCTCTATCTCTCCCTCTCTCTGACTGTTTCTCACTCTGCCATTCACTATGTCTCCCTCTATGTCCGACTATACCTCTGTTAGTCTCGCCCTTTCCGACTCTGTCTCTCTCCCTCTCGCTTGATCTGATACAGGCACTCTCTATCTTTATCTCTCTCACTCCATCTCGCTCATGTTCCCATTCTCTGGTAGTCTCCTTCTGGCTTTGTCCCTCGCCCACTTTCCCTCTTTGTGAGTCTGTGTCCCCCTCTGTCTGTCTCTCACTCTGTCTGACACGCTCCCTGTCGCTATCTCTCTCACTTTCTCTCTATGTCCCTCTTGCTCTGTCTGACTCTCTCTAATTGTCTCTCTCTTTCTCTGTCTGACTCGTTCACATGCTCCCTCTCCCTCTCTCTGGCTCTCTTTCTCCCACTCTGTTTCTCTCCCTCTATCTGATTTTCCCACTCTCTCTAAGACTCCCTCTCGCTCTGTCTTTCTCTGTCTCACCCTCTGTCTGAGACGCTCACTTTCTCAGTTATACCCCTTCCGTCTGACTCTCTCTCTCTCCCTCTCCCCTTGTCGAACTCTCTCTATCATTCTCTCTGTCTCCCTGTCTCCCTCTCCCCCCCCCCCCCCCACCCCACCCCACTCTGCTCTGTGTGACTGTCGCTCTCCCGGTCCCTGTACTTCTGGATGGCTCTGTCTTTCTCTCTTCATCTGTGTGACTGGCAGTCTCTCTCCGCCTCTCCCTCTGTCGGACCTTTTGTTCTCTCTCTCTCTCTCTCTCTCTCTCTCTCTCTCTCTCTCTCTCTCTCTCTCTCTCTCCTTTGTCTGACCTCTCTCTTTGGCTCCGTTTCCTTTGGTCTGGATCTTTCACTACGTCTCCCTTTATCTGTCTGTCTGTCTATATCTCTCTCTCTCCATCTGCCTGACTCTTTCTCTACCTCTCCCTACCCTCACAATTCTGGTTCTCTCTCTGTCTCCCAGTCTCCCTCTGTCTGACACTCTCTTTCTCCATCTATCTGACATACAGTCCCTCTCCCTCGCCGTCTGTCTGGTTCGCTTTCTCTTTCTCTCCCTGTCCCTCTGCCTGACGTTCCCTCTGTGTATCTGTGCCTGACACACTCTCTTTAGCACGCTCTCTCTCCCTCTGTCTGACTCTCACTCTCTCTCTATCTCTCTCCCTCTCATTCACTCTCTCGCCACTTCCTCTGGTTGACTCTCTCTACCCCGCTCCCTCTGTCTGATTCTCTCTCCCTATCCCTGTCTGATTTAATCTCTCCCACACTCTTTGACTGATTGTCTGTCGAAATCTGGCTGACTTTTTCTATTCCTATGTCTGTCTGACTGTCTCTTTATCTTTCACTCTCCTTCCATCTGACTTTCTCTCTTGCCCACTCCCTGTGTCTGAATATCTCTCTCCCTCTCCATCTGCCTGACTCGCTCTCTCTCCCTCATTCAATGTCTGACTCTCTCTGCCTCCGCCTCCCTCTATCAACTCTCCCTTTGTATCTCTCTCTATCTCTCCCATTCCCTCTCACTCTATATGTCTAGCAATCTAGGCCACTTCCCTCTGTCTGACTCTCCCTCTTTCTCGGTTCCTCTCCCGCTTGTCTGACACTATCTCACTGCCTCTCCCTCTGTCTGACTCTCTCTCTCCCTCTCTCTATCTCTCCCTCTGTCTGATTCTCTCTCTGTCTCTATCTCCCTCTCTCTCTTTCTCTGTGTCCGACTCTATCTCTCTCTGTCTTTACATATTTCTCCCTCTGTTTCTCTCTCCCCCTCTCGCCCTGTCCGACTCTGAGTCTCTCTCTCTCCTCTCTCCATTCCCCTTCTGTCTAACTTTCTCCCTGTCTCATCCTATCCCTCTGTCCTACTCTCTGTCTGTCTGCGACACCCTCTCTCACCCTCTCCGTCTGTTTGACTGTCTTTCTCTCTCCTATCCCTCTGTCTAACTCTCTCTCTTTCCCTCTCCGCCTGTCTGACTCCCTCCCTCTCTCCTCCCAATTCCTGATCTGTCTCCCACCATCTCCCTCTGTCTGAATCTCTCTAACTCGGTCTCTCCCTCTGTGTAACCTTCTCTATCTCACTCTTTCCCTGTTAGTCTCCCTCTGTCTGACTCTCACTTTCCCTCTGTCCAACCTTTTCTGTGTCACTCCCTCTTTCTCTGTCTGACTCTCACTTACACTCTCCTTCTTGATGATTTTCGCGCTCTCCCTCAGCCTATCTCTCCCTCTGTATGATTCTCTCATTCACTCTCGATGACCCCCTCCCTGCCTAACCCTGTATCTCTCCCTCTCTCTCTGTCTGCCTCTCCCCACCACACCCCAACCTTTCCATTTCTCTGAAGCACTCTCTCTCCCACCTCTATCTTCGACAACCTCTCCTTTTGTCTGACTCTCTGTCTTTCTCTGTTCTACTCCTTCTGTCTGACTCTCTCTATCTCCCTCTCACTCTCTAGCTTTCTCTCTCTGTCTAATTCCCTAACCCCAACGGATCTGACTCTCTCTCCCTCTCTCTTTCACTCCCTCTTTCTCACAATCTCTTACTCTCCCTCGATCCTACTCTGTCTGACCGACTCTCTCTCTCACTTGCCCCCAGCTCACCCCGCCACATCCGTCTGACTCTCTCTCACTCTGTCTCGCTCCCACATACTTTATGTGGTATTTGCTCGTCTCGCACTCTCTCTCCCCCTCTGTCTTACTGCCTCTCTACATCTTCCTCTGCCTGACTCTGTCTCTCGTCTCTGTCTGAGATTTATCCATTTTCGTCTGTGTGACTCACTCGCTTTCTCTCCCTCTCCCTCTATCTGACCGGTCTCTAGCATTTTTCCTCTCCGTTTGTCTGAATCTCTCTCTCCTCCTTTAAACTTGTCTATCTCTGACACTGCCTCTATCTCTCTCTCCTTCCACTCTGTCTGTCTTGGTCTCTCTCTCTTTCTCTCTTCTCTCCCTTTGTCTCATTCCCAGTCTATCTCCAGCTGTCTAACTCACACTTGCGCCCTCCCTCTGTCTGACTCTCTCGCTTTCTCGGTTCCTATCCCGTTGTCTGACTTTCCCTCTCTAATTCCCCCTCTCTCTCTCGTCTGACTCTTTCTCTCCCTGTCCCTCCGCCTGACTCTGTCTCTCGCCCTTCACTTTCCCTGTCTCTGTCTAACTCATTCTCTCTGAGTCTCTTTCTTTCTCTTCCCTTTTCTCTGTCTCTCTCTGTCTGACACACTGTCAGACTCTTTATCTCTATCCCCCCATAATGTCTGAGTCTCTCTCGATCTTTCTTTCTGCCTCTCAGTATTTTACGCTCCTGCTCCCTCTGTCTTGCAATCTTTGTCTCTCCTCCCTCCCTCTCCCTCCCTCTCTCCCTCGCCTCCTCTCCCTCTGTCTGACTCTGTCTCTGACTCCATCTCCCCTTAGTCTGACTCTCTCGTTTCTCCTACTGTATGAATCTCTATCTTCTTCTCGCTCGCTTTGTCTCTCTGCCTCTCCGTTTGTCTGAATGACACTTTCTCCCTCTCCCTTTATCTGTCCCTGACTCTCATTCTCCCGCTTCCACTCTGTCTGTCTGGTTCTCTCGCTTTCTCGGTCTCCCTCTGTCCGACTATTTTTCTCCCTCGTTCTGAATCTATCTCCTCTCCCTCTGTCTCTCCGACACACACGTTTGCTCTCTATGTCTCTCCCTCTCCCTCTGTCTCATTGTTTTTTCTCCATCAATCCCTCTCTCCGATTCTCTCTCTTCCTCTGTCTAACCCTCTCTGTCTCTTCGTCACACTCTTTCTGACTCACTCTCGTAGTCCGTCTGACCAGCTCACTCTCTCCCTCTCTCTGACTGTCTCTCCCTTACCTCTGTCTGACACGCTCTCCCACCTCTCCCTGTGATTCACTTTCTTCATCTCCCTCTGTCTAAATCTCTCGCGTCCTTCCCCTCTGTCACTGTCTGAAATTGTCCCCATCTCTCTGTTCTTCTCCTTCTGTCTGACACTCTCTCTCTCTCGCCTTCTCTTTCTGTCTGACTCGCTCGCTTTCCCTGAGGCAACCTCCACCTCTCTGATTCTCTCTAGCTCTCTCTGTCTCTTTCACAGTCCTTCCGACTGACTCTGTCTGCCCCTCTCCATCTCCCTCTCTCTCCTCTGTGACTGTCTCGCTGACTGTCTCTTTCTGACTCTCTTTCTCCCCCTCTCCCTGACTCTTCATTATTCTGACTTACTCTTTCCTTCCCTCTCCCTCTGTTTGAGCCTCTTTGTCTCTCCCTCCCTCCCTATTAATGATGTTCTTTCTCTCACACTCTCCCTCTGTGTAACGTTCACTCTCTCTCTCCCACTCCCTCTCCCTTATTCTCCCTTCCTTCCACTCCCCGTCTGTCTCACTCTCTCTCTTTCTCCATCTCCCTTCGTCTGACTCTCTCACACAGCTCTCCACCTGTCTTACTCTCTCCCCCTCCTCTGCCTGACTCTCTATTTCTCCCACTGTCTGACTGACACCCTCTCAATCCTTTAGTCTGTCTCTCTTTCCCTCTCCTGACTCTCTCCCACTCTCTTGCCTTTTGTGTGACTCGCTCTGTCTCTCCATCTCCCTCTGTCTTACTCTCTCATTCTCTCCCTCTGTGTGATGCTCTCTCTCCGCTTCTGTCTGACTGTCCCCCTCTAGCGCCATCTGCCTCTCTCTTTCTCTCACTTCTACATTTGCTTCACTCTCTATATCGTTCTCGCGCTCTATCTGTCTGTTCCTCTCCCCCCGTTTAACTCTCTCTCTCTCATTGTCTCCTCTGTCCGAATCTCTCTCTTTCCCACTTGGTCTCTTTGGTTCTCTCTCTCCCTATCCGTCTGTCTGATACCCTCTCTCTCCCTCTGTCTGATTCACACTCTCCCTCCCTCTCTCTCCTCGTATCTCTCGCTCTCCCTTCTTTTCCCTCAGTTTGAATAATGTCTTCTTCTCCCCGCCTATCGCTTTGCCTGTCATCGTCTCTCTCTGTTCTGATCCCCTCTCTCTCTCCTTCTCCTTCTTACAGACTCTGTCTCCCTCTTACTCTTCCTCTCCGCCTGTCCGATTCTCTCACTCTGTCTTCCTCTGGATCTGTCTGACTCTCCCATGCACTCTTTCTCTCTCTCCCTCTCCCTCTGTCGCAATCTTTCTCTTTCTCCCCATCTGTCTGCCTGACTTCCTCTGTCTCCACATGTGTCAGACTCACGCTCTCCATCTCACTCTATCTGATGCTTTCTGTGTTTCTCTCTCACTCTGTCTGAATTTCTCTCTCTCCGTTACGTTCTGTATGACTCTCTCTCTCTGTCACTCTCACTGTCTCTCTCTCTCTCTCTCTTTTTACCGTATCATCTGCCTGACTCTCTTAGCCCTCTCTCTGTCTCTCTGACTCTCTTTCTCCCACTCTCCCTCTGTCTGACACTCTCGTTCCCCCACTCCCTCTCCCGGACTCTTTCTCTCGCACTATCGCCCTCTGTCTGACTCTCTTTCTCTTGTTCTCTCCCACCAATAACGTCTGGCTCTCTCTCTTTGTTCCTCTCACTCTGTCTGACCCCCTGTATTACTCCCTGCTGTCTGCCTCTCTCTCTGTATTTCTCTCTCCTTCTCTGTCTGCCTCACTCTCAGCTTCTCTCTGCCTCTCCCTCTAACACTCTTCCACTTTCTCTGGCTTCCTCACTCTGTCCTCTCTCTCTCCCTGACCGTCTCTTTCCTTCTCACTCTGCTTGACTCCCTCTCTCCCTCCCCCTCTGCCTGACTGTCTCTCCTTCGCTCCCTTTGTCTGATCCTCATGTCTCTCACTCCCTCCCTCTGACTGATGCTCTCTCTCTCTCTCTCTCTCTCTGGCATTCACTCTCACTCCCACTCCTTTACACTGTATCCTACCCCACTCTGTCTGACTCGATCTCGCTGTCTCTTCCTCTCCCTGTATCTCTATCTGTCTTGCTCTCTCTCACACACCCTCCACCTGAATGAATCCCTACCTCTCCCGCTGTTTGATACTCTCCCACTCCCTCTGGCTGACTCTGCCTGCCTCTCTCTGTCTCCATCCCTCTCTGTCTGTCTTGATCTCTCTCTTTCCCTCACCATCTGTTTGACACTCTCTCTCCCTCTTTCTCTCTCCTTAAATCTGCCTCCGTCTCCCTGAGGTTGACTCTCTAGCTCCTATCTCTCATGACGCTCGCATACGCTCCCTCTGCCTGACCCTTTATTTCTGTCACTCTGTCTCTCTGACTGATGTTCTCTCTCCTCCTCTCTCAGTCTCTCTCACCCTCTCCATCTGTCTGACTCCCACCTTCCCTCTCCCTCTACCTTGCATTCAATTTCTTTCTCACTCCCTCTCCCTTTCTCTTTATTTCTTCCCCACCTATCCAACTCGACCTCTCTCTCTTGCCCCCCGGCTGACTTTTCCGCCCTCACTCTGTTTCCTCTCCCTCTGTCTGAATGTCTCTCTGTTCTTGTCCCTCTGTCGGACTCACTCTGTCTCTCTCCTTCTCACTCCCTCAGTCTGACCCTCTCGTTCTCTCGCTCCATCCACGGACGGCCTGCTGGCTCAGTGTTTAGCACTGCTGCCTCGCAGCACCAGGGTCCCAGGTTCGATTCCAGCCTTGAGGAACTATGTGCGTGGAGTTTGCACATTCTCCCCCTATCTGGGTTTCTTCCGGGTGCTCTGGTTTCCTCCCACAGACCAAAGATGTGCAGGTCTGGTGCATTATTCGGAGGACAATGGGTCTTGTTGGGCTACACTTTGGAGGGTCGGTGTGGACTGGTTCAATAAAACAGCCTGTTTCACTCAGTACGGAATCTAATCCACACTGGTCCGACTTCCTCAGTCGACCCTCTCCCTGTGTCTGAGTCTCTCGCTCCATGTCTACTTCTTCTCGGCCTTCCCTTTTCCCCATGTCTGACTTTCTCTCTCACACTCTTTCAATGTTTGACTGTTTCTTTATCCGTATCCCCCTGTTGGGCTGTCTCTCTGTTTCTCTCCCTCTTTCTGACTTTTATTGCATCCCTCTCTGTCCGACTCTCTCTATTTCTCTCATCTTCTCCCTCTGACTGACTCTCTCTCGTTACCTCTCCCTCGGTCTGACTCACTGTCTCCCTCTGTCTGCCTCTTCCACCGTCTGATACGCTCTCACTCTCTGACTTCCCCTGATCCCTCCCTCTCGCTCTGTCTGACTCTCTTGATCTCTCTATGTCCCTCCTTCTCTGATTGTCTTGATCTCTCTCCTTCTCTCTCTGTCTGTCTCACGCTCACTTTCTGCCACTAACCCTCTGTCTGAATCTGTCTCCGTCTGCCTGAATCACTATCTGTGTTTCTCTCTGTCTCTCTCTCCCTCTCTCTGCCTGACTTTCTCTATCTCTCTACTTCGCTTTTTCTACGTCTGTCTTGATCTCTCTCCTTCTCTCTACATCTGTCTACGCTCACTGACAATCTTTAATGCTCTGTCTGACTCTCTCTCTCTCTCCATCTGTCTGACTCACTATCTCTCTCTCTACTTCCCTGTCTGGCTCTCTCCATCCCACTCTCCTTCTCTCTGATTCTCTCTCTGTTTCTCTTCATCAGTCTAAATCTCTGAGTCACCTTCTCCCTCTGTGTGATGCTCTCTGTGCCCTTGCAGCTGTGTCTGACTCTCTCTCTCTGTCTCTCCAGTCTGTCTGACTGTCTCGCTCTCTTCTTCTCCCTCGGTTTGACGGTATTTCTCAAACTCTTCCCGTATCTGACTCTCTCTTCCCACTTGTCATTCTGTCTAATGCTCTCTCTCTCTCTCTTCTCCTTCTCTCTCTGCTTGACTCTCTCTCTCTCCCTCTAGCGCTGTCTGACCTTCTCTCTCCCCCTCTCCGTCGGTCTGATAGTCTCTCTTTCTCCCTCTCTTCCCGCTATCTGATACTCTTTCTCACAACCCCTGTCTGACTCCCTATTTCCCTCTACAACTCACTCTATATGGACGGCTTTCTCTCTCTCGTTCCCTCTGCCTCTGTCTGACTCTCTCTCTCCCCATCTCTCTGTTCCTCTCCCTCCGTCGAACTTTCTCTCTCTCTTACTGTCTCCCTCTATCCGATTCTCTCTCCTTGTACATCTGTCTGAACCTCGCTCACTCTCTTCATCTGTCTGATACTCTATCTATCTCCCTCTGTCTGACTCAACTCCCTCTCTCTCCGTCACTCTCTCACTCCTCCCCTCTCTCTGACTCTCTCCTCTCTCTCCACCTCTCCCTGTCAATCACTGTCTCTCAGTCTCTGACACCACCCCTCTCGCTCACTCCCACTCCCTCTATCTGTCTCTCTCTCTGTCTCCCCTCCCTCTGACAGACTCTGTCTCCCTCTCACTCTTCTCTCCCCTGTCTATTTTTATTTCTCTTTCTCCCCCTGACTCTGTATGATTCTTTCATTCTCTCTCTCTCTGTCTCGCTGGCCGCCTGTCTTACTCCTCATCTCTCTTCTAATCCCTCTTCCGAATGTCTCCCACGCACCCTCTGTCTGACTTGGTCCCTCCCTCTTCGTCTGTATGTCTCTCTCTCTGTCTCTCCTTCTCACTCTGTCTGACTCGCTCTTCTTCTGTCTGACAGTCTCTTCCCCTGCCTCTGATTCTCTCTCTCCCTCACACCCTCTCCGACTCTCTCTTTCCTACACTCTCCATCCCTCTGAATCTCTATCTCGCTCTCCCTCTGACTCTCTCTCCCCCTCTCTCTCCCTCTCCCCCCTCTCTCTGTTCCCTTTCCTCGGCTGACGCTCTATCTCTCACCCTCTCCCTCTGTCTGACTTACTCCCTCTCTCTGACTACCCCTTTGTGTGACACCCTCTATCTGTCTTTCTCTCTCTCTCTCGCTCTCGCACTCGCTCAGTCTGCATATATCTCTCTATTCCGATCCCTTCGTCTGAATCTCTGTATTTCCCCCCACCTCTGTCTGACTCTCTGTCTCTACTTCTCCATTCATCTCCCTGTCTGACTCACTCTCTCCCCCTCTGACTCTCCGTCTGTGTGACACTCCCTCTCTCTGACTCTGACTCCCACTTTCTAGCAAATTCTCTGTCTCTCTCCAACTGGCTATCTCCCTCTCCCAGACTCTTGCTCACTCTCTCCTTCTGTTTGACTTTCTCTCTCTCTCCCCCTGTCTGATCTTTCTTTCATATCCCCCCGTTTGACACTGTCTCTCGCATTCCCTCCTTCTTACTGATGCTCTCTCTCACTCTCTGTCTCTCTCACATCCTCCATCTATCGACTCTATCTCTCTCCCGCTCCCTTCATCTAATATTCACTCTCTCTCCCACTCACTTATTCTTTCTCTTCTGCTACCTTCTGTCTGACTCGCTCTTTCACTGTCTCTCCATCACATCTGACTCTCTCTCTTCTTCCCCGTCTGACTTTCTCTCTCCTTCTCCATCTGTCTAGATCCCTCTCTCCCTCTCTATCTGACTGATTCTCTCTGTCCCCGTCCAGTTATGTCTGACTCACTTTTTCTTCTCTCTCCTTGAATTTCGCTCTCTCTCTCCCTCTTTTTGACTCTCTCTCCCTCTCTTCCCCTCTGTCTGAACTCTGTCTCTCCCACTTCCTCCGTCTGACTGATGCTGTCTTTCTCAGACCCTCTCTCTGTCTCTCTTACTCTCTCCACCAGTCTGACTACATCTCCCTCACTCGTTCTCACTTACTGTCTCTCTTTCACACTTCACTCTGTCTGATTCTCTCTTTTTCTCCCTCTCCCCCTCACTGTCTGTCTCCCTCTTTCAGCCTTTGTCTGACACTCACTCTTTCTCTCTCTCCTTCCTTCTGACTGATGCTCTCTCTCTTCCCTCCCTCTGTCTGTCTCACTCTCTCCACTTGTCTGATTCTCTCTCTCACTCCCTCACCCTTACTGTCTCTCTCTCTCTCTCCCAGAAATCCTCTGACTGATGCTCTCTCTGTCTTCTTCTGTCTGAGTCTCTCTCTCACACACACTGACACACACACTCTATCGGTCTGATTCCCTCTCTCTCCCTCTGTCTGGCTGACTCCCACGCTCTCAATCGTTCTCCCTTCCTGTCTCTCTTTCCCACAAAACTCCGTCTGACTCTCCCTCTTTCTCTCCCTCTCACTCTTTCTCCCATTGTCTGACCCTGTCTGTTTCTATCTCTCTCCTTCCCTCTGATTGATGTTTTCTCTTCCCTCCCCCTGTCTTTCTCACTCTCTCCATTTGTCTGTTTCCCTCTATCTTACTCTCTCTCCCTTACTGTGTCTCTCGCCGAATCCCTCTGTCTGACGCACTTTCTCCCTCTCCCTCTCCCTCTTCCTCTATCTGACTCTGACTCTATCTCTCTCTCTTTCTCCCTGTCTCTCTCTCACACACACACACAAACGTACACACACACACACCATCTCTCTGATTCCCTCTCTCTCCCTCTGCCTGGCTGACTCTATCTCCCGCTCCCTCTATATAATTTCCTGCAACTCTCCTTCACTCTCTCTCTCCCCGTCTGTTGGACACGCTCTGTCTCTCCATCTTTCTTTTACTTACACGCCCTCACACTCATCTGTCTGATGCTTTCTCTCTCCCTCTGTCTAACTCTACTCTCTCGTTCTCTGTCTGTCGGATCTTCTCAATCTCCCTTTCCCTCTGTTTGATTTTCACAGTCCTTCACTGACTCTCTCTCTCCCCCTCTCTTTGACTCGATCTGCCTCTCTCTCTCTCCCAGTTTTACTCTCCCTCACACACGCTGTCTGATTCTCTCTCCTTTTAGCTCTCTCTGTCAGTCTCCGTCTGTCTGACTCCGTCTCTCTCCCTGACTCTGGATCACTCCCTCCTTCTGTTTAAGTTACTTTCTCCCTCTTCCGCTGTCTGACATTCTCCCCCGCGCGCTCGCTCTCTCCCCCTCCATCTGACACTCCCTCCCACGCTCTCTCTGAATGATGCTCTCTCTCCCTCTCTCTGTCTCTCTCACGCTTTCCATCTATCGACTCTATCCCTATCCCTCTCCCTCCGTCTGATATTCACTCTCCCTCTCTCTCTCACTCTGTTTGACTCTTTCTCTCCATCCCTGTCTGACTCGCTCTTTCTTCCTCTGTCCCTTTCCATCTATCTCATTCTCGCTCTTCCCGTCCACCCATGTCTGACCCATTCTCTCCCTCTTTCTGCCTGAATCTCTCTCTCTCTCTATCTGTTTGACTCTCCCTCTCTTCCCCGTCTGAACCTTTGTCTCTCTCACCCCTCACTCTGACTGATACTCTCTCACACTCCCTCTCTCTGTCTCTCTCACTCTCTCCATCTGTCTAACTATCTCTCTCACACTCGTTCTGCCTTACTGTCTTTCTTTCCAACACCACTCTGGCTGACTCGCTCTCTCGCTCTATCTTTATCTCCCTCTCACTGTCACTTTCTCTCTCTCTTTCTTCCTTTTTCAGACTCTCTCTCTTTCTGTCTCCTTCCGGCTGACTGATTATCTCTCTCTTCTCTCCCTCTGTCTGTATTATTCTCTCCATTAGTCTAATTCCCTTTCTCTCACTCCCTCTTTCAAACTGTCTCTCTCCCAGAAACCCTCTGTCTGACGCTCTATTTCTCCCTTCTCCTCTGTTTGACTCTCTCTCACACACATACACACACCATCTGTCTGATTCCCCCTCTCTCCCTCTGCCTGGCTGACTGTCTCTATCTCTCGCTCCCTCTGTCTGATTTTCTGAATCTCTCCCTCACTCTGTCTATCCCCCACTTTTGGACTTGCTCAGTCTCCCCCTCTCCCCTTGTCTTACTCTTTCTCACTCTCTCCACTCGTCTGATGCTCTCTCTCTCTCCCTCTGTCTGACTCTACTCGCTCATTCTCCCTCTGTCTTGCCCTCTCTATCTTCCGCTGCCTCTGCCTGATTTTCTCACTCCCTTTCTGACTCTCTCCCCTCTCTCAGATTCGCTCAGTTTCTCCCTCTCTCTGACTCTGCCCCCCTCATCCTCTGTCTGACTTTACCTCTCTCTCTTTTCTCCTTCTGTTTTGTTCTCTCTCTTGCTCTCTCTCTCTCTGTCTGTCTGTTCCACTCCCTCCATCAAACTGTCTCTCTCATTCTCTTCCACTGTCCGACTCTCTCACTCTCTCTTCATGTCTGTCTGACGCTCTCTCTTCCGCTCCCTCTTTCTAAAACTCTCTACCTCCCTTTGTTCGTCTCACTCTCTCCCTTGCCCTGACTCTCTCTCTCTCCCTCTCCATCTCTATGACGCACTCTCTCTCTCCCTCTATACTGTCTAACTCGGTTTCTTTCTCGCTTCCGGAATTCTCCCTCTCTCTCTGGCTCTCCCTCTTTGTGACTCTTTCTGTCTCTCTCCCTTTCTACTCTCTTTCCCTCTCCCCCGTCTGACTCTCTCTATCCCTCTCCCTCTGACTCTTTCTGTCTCCATGACGTTCTCTTCCCTCTCTATGTCTGTATCAATCCAACATCACTCCCTCTCCCTAACTCACTCTCTCTCGCTCTTCCTCCACCTCATTCTCTCTGTCAATATCCTGTTGTCTGGCGCTCGCTCTCCCTCTTCCTCTGCCTGACTCTTTCTATATCTCTATTCTCTACTTCTGCCTGACTTTGTCTCTTTCTCACTATTCCCTACCTCACTTTACATGTAACACTTTCTCTTCCACTAATGGAAGTGTGGAGGAGTAAAAGGCGGGAGTGAGACATAGACAGCAGGAGGGTGACGGACAAGGTGAGGGAGAGAGTAATGAGTGGAGAGGGTGTAGCAACTTGTGAAGTGTGAGACAGAGAGAGAAGAGAAAGTGAGTGGGACGGAGTGAGAAATGACACAGTGTGCGGAGAGAGAGGGAGAGAAATGAGGAAAAGAGAGTGAGAGAGAAAATAGGTAGAGAGTTCATGCCCGCGGTTGACGGGGCAGAGGGATTGCAAGGGTTGGAGTGTTCGTGTGTGTGTCTGTGTAAGACAGAGAGACAGTTGCGGCTGAGTGGAGATTGGTGTCGAGAGTCGAATTTTGCTGAAGGCCAGTTTGTGTGCGGGACCAGATGTGAAAGCAAGGACAGAGTAACATAAACCCAACTCCTGAGCTCAGACCCCAGTCCGCGCACCTTTCCTGAGGTGCAGGACTTGGGAATTTTTCTGTCTCTCTCCAGCTCAGCTTCTTCAGCACAAACACAAACAACAATACCTTTCACTCTGCTGCTTGGCACATTGCAATAAATATTTTTATTACTTAAAAACTGAAGTGACAGTCAGTGGAAAGGTGGATTTTCTCACTGGCTTCTGAATTGAGAGAAACATTGAAAGATATCCCTGTAACCCTCTGTTGGAAAAAGTTCGACAAACCAGCACTACCCTCAGTCTGTTACCATAGCGACAGACTGAATCATTGCTGAAACACTGAACTGAATTGAGTAATTCACGGATGGATTGTTTAATGAGTGAATTTGATTGATTGATGAATTCGGCTATAGGGGTATTTCAGCATATTCTTCAACTGCTGTCTGAACTTTGTCTGGCTCACGGCATAAAGCGCTGTGATTGTGCAGCAACTGAGGAGCTGCAGCATGAAGCCCAATTCCCACACAAAGTAATCAAGATATATAGGGCTATTCAAAATCTGCCCTATCCGGTACCATATTGAATACACCATTAACGTTGACCATAAGAGGATGAAATTGGCTGAGATCACAAACAGTAAAATGATGTACTTTTTTCGATTTTTCATTTCTGTGTCTGACTGAACGTCCCATTTGGTGTGAGTCTGGAGTCTCCTGCGGGCTCTACTGCTCATTAAAATGTGTCTAACGGTGAAAACATTGAACACCAGAATTAAAAGAAACGGGAGAGCCGGGGTTAGAATGTGGTGGAGGAGCTCGATTATCATCCAGACACGGGAGATTCGAACAGCCGTTTTTATATGACAAAACCAGGGGAGGTTCGCCAGCCAATACCAAGATTTGAACATAAAATACCAGAAAATGTTCTTTAAAAAGCTCAGCACCATCACTATTCCCAGAACTACAGCAGCAGTTTTCTCGTTGCAGTATTGATGTTTCAGATTCTGGCAACAAATGGCCACAAAACGATCAAAGGTGAAAGTAACAGTGAACCAGACCGAACAGTCAGCGGCTGCATAAAGCAGCACGGCGTGGATATTGCACACGGGGACGAAGCGCCTCAGGAAATAAAACTGATCCTGAAAAACAATAGGAATGTGTCTCAATATCAGGTCGAGGATAATGACCAGCAGATCCGCCACAGCCATGGCCCCGAGGTAACGTCTGACACATGGAGACAATCCACAATCTTTATAAAGGAAGACGTAAATCGTAAGTACGTTAACTGTGAGGAAGGAAAACAAATATATTATATATCTGCCTGGAGGTTAATGGATCTGCTTGATTAAGGTACCAGAGATATTTTCAAATGAGTCACTGTAGTCAGAGATTTTATGAAATAATTGGAACTGAAATAACAAATGGGAAGGACTGAATTACCGACAAAACTGTGTTTAAACCAGAAGAAACTCTTCCTCCCCAACCACACTCAGACACATCCATAAGAACAGATGGTTTCCAGAATATTACCATATGTTAGATAACTTGAGAGCAAATACAGGTCATTTCCTTCTAGTTCCTAAATACTGAGGGTGAAAACGTTGCTGTCCTGAAGCATTCTCTCCCAGTTCCTTGAAGACAAGCGGAGTTTGGAAATCTCTGTCTTTTATTTGGAATTGTGGTGGACCCTCTGTCGTAAAGAAATGTAAACACAGGGAAAACATTTTCAAACCTTTAACTGAATGAGGGGATCTCGGAACAGTATCTCCATTTCCTTGGAACGGGATCTCTTCCCTCGAAAACTTCTATTTCATTCAGTTCACTGAAGTTTGGTCGTTCACAAATAATGTCATGATAGAAAGTTCCGGAGAATGTCAGATACAGAGTGTTCTGAGGAATGTCGGGTATGGAATGTTCCGTAGAATATCGGGTACAGAATGTGATGAAATCACAAAGACCCACATCACAAAGGCCCTTCTGCCCATTAGGGCATGTGAGACCGACTCGGCCTCACGGTGGAAATATTTCCCCAATCTGAACTTAACTGATACTTTGTACACAAAATGAATAACAAAAAGAAAATAGCTGAAAACTGTTATGCACAATCATCTTTAATGAAAAGGCAGATGCCATCACCTATTCAGCTGTATCTTCCAAGCTAATGTTTAGTTCTGTCTAACACTCCCAGGTGTAAAAATGTTCTGGATATTCAGTTACGAATATCGATCACCCTGTAGTCATGTCTCAATAATGTCATTAAATCATGCCCATTTCACTCAATGTATGTATTGATTCCCTCAGTCTGTTTTGAGAATATAACATACGTTAGATAAAGTTCCTTTCAATTAGCTTTTTAACCCATTATTGTAAGCTGTATTTTTCAATTGACAGGTCAGACAAAATGTCTGAAATCGTCATTCTCACAGAATAAGACTGATGTGTAATGTTTCATGACTCCTCCACCCCCTCCCCCACCCCCTCCCCCCCACCCCCCACAAGCCCTGGGTATATCCTGTCCCACCGGCAAGACAGACCCACCAGTGGTGGGGACACCGCGTTATGCTGGCAGGAAATGAGTTACCTTGGAAATCCCCAACATTGATTTCAGAACCCGTGAAGCGTCATGGCAGCAGATCACAGATTGTCAAGGAAATCGCCTAAATATTAACATCTACTGTCCTCCACACCACCCCTAGGTGATAACTCATTTTCCCTCGATGATGAAAATGACATCGAGGCAGCAATGATGGTGACAAGGACATAGAACGTATTCTGCATGCGGGACTTCAATGTCCATCACCAAGCGTGTCTCCACAGGCCAGCGACTGACTGAGTAGGGCGAGGCCTCAAAATACAGCACCTAGCCTGTAGGAAGTGATGGGGGAACCAACAAGAGGGTTTCATTCTCAGCAAACTAAATTTCACAGATGAATTTCTCCCAAACAGTATCTGTGGTAGCAGCCAAGACACCGTCCTGGCAGAGGGAAAATCTTAGCCTCATATTGAAAATGCTGCCCACTGTGTTATGCAATATTACCTCATGAGAAGCAGGACATACGTCAAAAAGACCATGCAAATAGAAACTTGGCATCTATGAATCACTGTGGTCTATCAGCAGCTGCAGCATCAGTGCCATCATAAAGTCAGTGGGCTGTTCAGATATGGTTCCAATACGTTCAGCAGCATTTACAACTGCACTTATACTTTATCAGGTCATTCAGCCCATCAGGTGTTTTACACGAGAACCGAATGAGACTATTCAGACATTCAAGCCTGTTACTCAGTAATTGGAGCAGGTCTTTTAAACGCTCATACATGTTACACAAGGAATTGAAGGGAGCATTCAGCCTTCTAAAGCTGCTACATAAAAATATGGGGAGGACTGAGCCGGGAACAGCGATAAATTAGGGATAAATCAGTCTTTAACACAAATTAACGATTGAAACGACACAGTAACCAGTGCTGGGGCATCAAATATTTGCAAACAATGTTAACGTTTTCGATGAATGGAACCAATGTATTCTAACCAAGAGAGGTAGGAAATTAAGTTATCAAGAGGAGGTAGGGAATCTCTACTTGGATAAGCAATGGACAACAACTTGGCCAGTGGAATTTAATGTGGGTAACTGCGAACCTGTGAATTTTTCATGAAGAATAAAATGCTCTATGTTACACAAACGGACGGACATTACAGGACTTAGTGATGCCGAATGTACTGGAGGGTTCACTCTGACCCGTTCAGACTTGGGAAGTGTTGTTCCATCTCCCTGATAGTCTACTCCCTAATGTTCCCAGTGACCCCATTTCTCAAGGTATGCATGCGGTATGTTGATACGCTTGGTTGGCAGTGGCGAGTCGTAAAATGGATAGTGTTTTGAGCCTTTTTTCCGAGACGCCATTCTTTCTTTCCACGTGGAGACCCGAAGACGATGGGAATGGCTGACTGCTTCTGAATAAAGAGCCTCAGAATGTTACGAGGACAATGGATATTCTCTACCATGTTGTACTGTGCATGAGCACACTGTAACATTAATGGAGTGAGAGTTCCTTCAGTGCCTCTATCTTTCCCCATTGATACTGCGATCCCGCAGAGCCATGCACACCATCGGGAATCCCACTATACATCGAAAACAAGGATACACCCGACAGCTCCCTATTCAGGAGAAACCATATATACACCGTCACTGAATAGTCAACTTGATTTCGCCATACTGGGGGATGATGAATATGTCACAAATTCCTGCCTGTGAAATTCAGATTCATAGAAGCTGAATTAAACAGTGGCCCTATCAGCCACTGGCAGCACCGTTCTCTCGCTGATGTGAAGCTGTAGGTCGCGTTGGAGGAGGTGAGAATGATCGACGTTCTTGTTCAATCAGGATGCCCTCACACTCTGCTCCAGGGCTAGGTATAGCTTGCAAAACTGTTCTTAGAAATCTGGCATGGACATGCCAGAACGATTTCCATGCACACATACACAAACACACACACACACACACACAGGCAAACACACACAGACATAGACAGACACAGACATAATGTCACTCTCTCTCACACACACACATGCATACACACGAACCAGTTGTCTGTATGGTAAGCAGTAAGGCGTTCGACAAGTCCCTCAGTAGTAGTTAGCAAGGTTAGATCACATGGACTACAGTAGAAACTAGCCATTTACAGCAGCACTTTCTCGAAGGTAGATGACAGACTGTGGTGGTGTAGGATCGCTTTTCAGACTGGACACCTGTGACCACAGGTGTGCCACAAGTTTCGATACCGGGTCCACTGCTTTTCGTCATTCATAGGAAAGATTTCGATTTGAGCATAGAAGGTAAAATTAGCAAGTTTGCTGATGACACCAAAATTGAAGGTGTAGTAGACTGCGAAGAAGGTTAAGTAGGAGCACAATAGTATCTTAATGAGATGCTCCAATGGGAGAAAGTGAGGACTGTAGATGCTGGAGATCAGAGCTGAAAATGTGTTGCTGGAAAAGCGCAGCAGGTCCTAAGATGCTCCAATGGACAGAGAAGTGGCAGATGGAGCCTAACTTAGAAAAAAGAATGTGAGGTGCTGCGTTTTGTAAAGGCAAACCAGGACAGAACATATGCACAGAATAGTAAGTTCCTGAGGATTCCTGCTGATCAAAGCGACAATGAAGTGCAGGTTCTTAGTTCCTTGTTACTGGAGTCGGGGAGATAGGATAGTGAAGAAGGTGTTTGGCATCCTTTCCTTCATTGTTCTGGGCATGCAGGATGGAGGTTGTGTGGTCATGTTCAGTCCGCACAGGAATTTGGTAGGCCAATTTTGGAATACTGTGTGCATTCTGGTCTCCAAATATCGGTACAATGTTGTGAAACTTGAACAGCTTCAGAAAAGATTTACAAGAATGTTGCCAGGTTTGGACGGTTTGAGCTGTAAGCAGTGGCTGAGTCGGATGTATTTGTTTTCCCTGGACCGTCAGACGCTGAGAAGTGACATTAACGAATTCTATAAAATCAAGAGGGGCATGCAATAGGTAAATAGGCAATTTGTCTTCCCTGTGTTGGGTGCATACAGAGCTAGGTGGCTTATTCTTAGGGTGAGAGGGGCAAGCTTTAAAAAGGACCAAAGGGACAACTTGTCTACATAAACAGTGGTGCATGAACTGCCAGATGAAGTGTGGAGGCTGGTACAATTATATCATTTAAAATTCACCTGGATGGGTACAGGAATAAAAAGCGTTTTGAGGAATATGTGCCAAGTACAGGCAAATGGGACTAGATTAATATAGAATATCTGGACTCCATGGACAAGTTCCATGCCGTATGAAACATGAAACATAGAGAGAGACAGTAATCAACTGACACCATTTTGTGGAAACATGTTGAACAGTACAGTAAGTGGGAATAACTGTAGCAGTGAGATCCTGGAAGTTGCACATCACAAGAATGAGGACATTTCATAAAGGTATTGACAGGTCAGCTGAAATGTTTCATTGCATCAAATTATGAATTTGCTTGACAGTGCCAGCCTGGACACTATAAACTGGGACAGGATTACAACCCAGAAGTGAGAGCTGTGCATAGCGTGTGTGGGTCTTGAGTATGTGGGTCCTGGATTCTGCATCAGTGGTGCTGGAAGAGCACAGCAATTCAGGCAGCATCCGAGGACAGGCAAAATCGACGTTTCGGGCAAAATCCCTTCATCAGGAATAAAGGCAGAGAGCCTGAAGCGTGGAGAGATAAGCTGGAGGAGGGTGGGGGTGGGGAGAAAGTAGCATAGAGTACAATAGGTCAGTGGGGGAGGAGATGAAGGTGATAGGTCAGGGAGGAGAGGGTGGAGTGTATAGGTGGAAAAGGAGCTGGGCAGGTCGGACAAGTCCGGACAGGTCAGGGGATCGAGTTTCTGGAGGTTAGAAGCTAGGATGAGGTGGGGGAAGGGGAAATGAGGAAACTGTTGAAATCCACATTGATGCCCTGGGGTTGAAGTGTTCCGAGGCGGAAGATGAGGCGTTCTTCCTCCAGGCGTCTGGTGGTGAGGGGGCGGCGGTGGAGGAGGCCCAGCACCTCCATATCCTCGGCAGAGTGGGAGGGGGAATTGAAATGTTGAGCCACTGGGCGATTTGGTTAGTTGGTGCGGGTGTCTCGGAGATGTTCCCTAAAGCGCTCTGCTAGGAGGCGCCCAGTCTCCCCAATGTAGAGGAGACCGCATCGGGAGCAACGGATACAATAGATGATATTAGTGGATGTGCAGGTAAAACTTTGATGGATGTGGAAAGCTCCTTTTGGGCCTTGGATAGAGGTGAGGGAGGAGGTGTGGGCGCAGGTTTTAAGTTCCTGCGGTGGCAGGGGAAAGGGCCAGGATGGGAGGGTGGGTCGTAGGGGGGCGTGGAAGTATGTGGGTATGAGTGTCGGGGTTTGTGAGGGTGTTCATCGAGATGTATGGGTGTGTTTGTGTGGGAATATGCGGGGTATGTGTGTATGGGCGTGTGTGTTTGTACGTGGGTGTGTGCATTTGAGTATGTGAGTGAGCGTGTGTGTATAGATATGTGCATAGGCATATGGGGTGTGTGTGCATATTTGTGTGGCAGCATGAGTGTGCAGTGTGTGGGGGTTTGTGTGGATGTGGGGGGCTGTGTGTGTGTTGCACCGCTGTGTGCATGTGAATGGCATGAGTGTGGGTGTGCGGGGTGTGTTGGAGTTAAGTGATAATGGGAACTATATGGTTACTGGGGCTATGAGAGTGTGTGAGCTGTGTGTATGGTTGGGGAGGCTGTGCGGATGTGGTGAAGCTGGATGGGTATGGCGATGCTCTGTTTTAGGGGACACTTGTGTAGGGTTGTGAATGGGGACTATAATTGTAATGGAATTGTGAATGTAGGGGGCTGTTTGGGGGGATGTGCGCATGGGGAGCTGCGTCTGTCGGGTGCCTGTGTGTGGGGGTCCGTGTGTTGAGGGGCTGTGTTTTATGGGCGGTGTATGTATTGTGGGTCTGTGTATGTGTGAAGGGAGCTGTGTGTGACGGGACTGTATGTGTGCAGGTCGCCATGTGTGAGGGACACTGTGTGTGGGGGTTGGTGGGGAGGTGTGTGTAAATAGGAGGTTGTGTGTGTGGAGGGCTGTGTGTGTTGGGGGTGGTTATCTGTGGGGGTGTTTGTTTGTGCGGTAGTGTCTGTATTGGGTGTCTTTGAGAATGTGGTGACTGTGTGCCTTGTGGTCATTGTGTGAGGGGGAAAGTGTGTGATGGGGGCAGTGTTTGTGTGAGAGTGGGGTCTGTATGTCTGTGTGGGGCTCTCTGGGTGGCGGTGTTCTGTGCTTGTGGGAGTGATATGTGTGACTGTGTGGGATTTCTGTATTGGGTCTTTTTTTGGGGGGTGCGTGAGAGTGTGGTGTAATTCCGTGTGTGGTGTGTTTGGGTGTGCTGTGTGTGTATGGGGATTTCGGCACGTGGGCAGCAGTGTATTGTCGGCCTTTTTTTGGTAGTGTGTACGGGGACAGTGTGTGGGAGAGGTATGTATGTGTGGGGTGTGAATGGTGTGGTTGTGTGGAGGGTTTGTATGCGAGTCTGGGCAACAATTCAATGGGAGCTATGTGAGGTGGCTCTGTGTGTGAGTGGCGCTGTGTCTGTGGCGTTTCTGGGGGAGCTGTCTGCGTGTGAGGGGGATATATATAAAGGGGCTGTGGGTGTTTTGGTGGTCTTTGTGTGAGGGGGCTGTGTGTGTGTTGTGTGTGCAAGGGAGCTGTGCTTGTGCGGTGTATGTGTGTGGGGGTGACAATGCGAGTGGGTGTTGTGAGTGAGGGGCATGTGCGTGTGGGGACTTTGTGTGGACTGTGTGTAGACGGCCTGCATGTTTATGCATCGGCTGTGTGTGTGTGTGTGTGAAGGAGCCATGTTTGGGGTAGCTGTTTATGTAGCGTAGCTGTGAATGTGGGAGGCCGTCCTTGGGGGCTGTGTGCAGGTGTCTGTGATGGAAATGTGTCAGGGATGGCTGTCTGTCGGGGGCGCTATGCGTGGGGGGTGGTCTGTGTGAGGCAGTATACTGTGTTTGTGGGGTGGGTCTGTTTGAAGCAGTGTGTTCATGTGGTGGTCGTGTTTGTGGAGGGGTCTCTGTGACGTGGTGTGTTAATGTGGAGGTGTATCTTAGTCTGTGTGAGGGCATGTTTGAAGATCGGGGCTCTGTGCATGGGTGCCATTTGTGTGTGGGTGGGTGGGTGCTTTGTGATGGGATTACTGTTCGAGACAGATCACACATGGTAACAATCATTTTAAATATGAACAATGGGAGTCTGGTGTCAAGAATGGCATCGACACTGGATGACTCCTTCCTCAATCTCTACAGCAGATCTTATTCTCACATTTCTGATATTCATTCACAAGTTTTAAACCCAAACTCTAACTGCATAAAAATTATTACTGGTGTGGTTTTAAATCTAATAACAGGGCTCTGGATCCTATGGTCTTCTCGATCACAGAATTAACAATATTGGATTTGCAGGCTCAGAGCAGAATGACTGACATGCCGCTGGATGGAACACAACTGCTAGAATCGGGGCACGAATCCAGTCCCGCTGCAACTCAACACTGTGTTTACCCGAATCAGAGCAGAAATGACTCCATTTCAAGAAGGTACAGTACATAGAGACACAACATTGAGAAGCCCAGGACTCACAGGCAACAAAATCTGAAAAGGCCCTAACCCATAGAGACACAAAACTGAGAAGGTAGGCAACCAGAGAGAAACAACCTTGAGAAGGCCCAGACCCATAGAGACACATCACTGAAAAAGCCCACACCAACATGAACATAACCCTGCGAAGATAGGGACCACAGAGACAAAAGACTCAGAGGATATGCACCTACCGAGACACAATCCTGAAAAAGCCTGAGCCCACGGATAAATAATAATGCGAAGGCCCAGCCACACAGGTACACAATCCTGAAAAGCCCGGACGCACAAAGACACAACCTTGAGAAAGCCCGAATTAAAAGAAACATAAACGTGAGTAGACATGGACTCACAGGCATAGAATTCTGAGCATAGAACCACAGAGTCACAATCCTGAGAAGGCCTGGAGACACATGAACATAATCCTGGGAAGATAAGGGCCACTACAAACACAACTCTGAAAAGGCCTCGGCCCACAGAGACACAATCCTGAGAAGGCTCGGACGCACAAAGGCAAAGTGCTGAAGGCACAGTCTCACAGAGACATAAAACTTAGTCAGCCCAGAAACACAGACATATAATCCTGTGAAAGCCCGGACTCACAGAGACACAACCCTGAGAAGGCCTGAACCACAGGGATACAAACTTGAGAAATCCTGAACCTACATCGACATAATCCTGAGAAGATAGGGACCCACAGAGAAAAATGCTCAGTAGACCTGAAACCACAGACACATTCCTGAAAAGCCCGGATCCACAGAGATGCAACTCTCAGAAGGTCCTGAGCCAGAGAGAAACTCTCCTGAGAAATCCGAGATCAAAAGAGACACAATCCAGAGGAGGCTATGACCAAGAGAGACACAATCCCGAGGAGGCACGCACCCACAGGGGAACAATGCTAAGAACGCCTGGACGCACAGAGATGTAAAGCTGAGTAGCCCAAGCACAAAGACACAAAACTCTGGGAAGGTATGCACACACAGTGCCACAATCCTGAGAGCTCCAGACCCAAAAAGGCATCACCCTGAGGTGCTGGATATTCTTAAACCGTACATGCAAAGGTAAAGTTTATTCGCATAATGCAGGAGCAGCACAAAGAGTAGAGGCCCAAGAACATAGCCCTGTGGAACACCACACTGACTTCCAGGAAGAATACTTTAGTTCGACTACTAGTCACTGTCTTCTGTTCCGGAAATGGTAACTTTGATATTTTGATACAGATGCTGACAGATGTACGGAGTTTTTCCAGCAAATTCTGGTTTTGTGGCTGTTATTATCGTATACTGTAAGGATATTGGTGATGACACGAAGAGACAAAGAAAATTAAATAAACAAGAGAAGTTGGAGCGTCTGCAAACTTTTCTAGACATGTAAAGATAATGGATAATAGTTTTGCAAGTGGGATGTGACATGTTATGTGAGCTGTGGTGTTTTTTTCAGAGAAATTGGAAGATGGTATGTTACTGAAATGGAAAGAGAAAGCCAGAATTAGTGTTAGACCATGTTCTTATCTGTTAAGACATCAGAAGTATTACTCCATCTCCCTGTTAGTCTGCTCCCTGATGTTTCCAGTGGTTCCATTTCTCTCACTACACAAGGGGTATTTTGATGTAGTCGGTTGGCAGTTTAGAGTGGCTTGTGGAGGGCGATTTGCAGCGTTTATCAAAGGTACGGCCTTTATCCTAGAGTCCATTCTAATTACATACAGACCCGATGACGATGGGAATAGCTGACTGCTTCTAAATGAAGAGGTGCTGGTTGCTGCTAGGAGAGCAGGTATTCACCAACATGATATAAGGTGCATGGAAACACTGCAACGTTAATGGAGTGAGAACTTCTTCAGTTCCTCTACCTCTCCCCATTGACATGGGGACCCCGCAGAGCCATGTGCACTATCGCGAATCCGTGAAACTGGGTAAACAAGGATACACCCGTCAGCTCACTGATAAACAGAAAACATCGTATTCCTGTCTTTCATTATACATATCCTCTGTCAACGAATGATCACATTGATGGCGACACATTGGGAGATGATGGATATATAACTCACTCCTGCCTAGAAATTTGGAGATCATACGGGCTGACTGAAAATGTGACCCTAATAGCCACTGGCAGCACGGTGCCACCTTGTTGTGAAGCTGCAAGTCATGTTGAAGGGGGTGACACCGCTCTGTGACCAGCACCTTGTTCAATCAGCGTGTCCTCACACTCTGTTCCTTGGTTAGGTGCAGTTGGGAAGCTGTTCTTGGAAAACCGGGAGTGGATGCAGTAGATCCCTTTCCCCGTGGTTTCACCGTGGTTTCAGAGCTACCCTTCTCTGCAACCCCTGCTTCATTTGTTGTTCATGTTGCATACCCAGATGCTGTAACTACAGAGGGGTGACGGAGTCTATTCATCCTCTCGTTTCCCCTGCAGAGGAAGATGAATCGATCGTGTAGCCTCTCGAGAATCTTATGGCTAACAAGAGGGAGGCATTGAGCCTCTCAAGCCTGTTAATGAGGGGCAGGAGGAGGCCATTCAGCCTCTCACATCTTTTATATAGGGAGAGGAGGAGGTTATTCAGCCCCTCGAACCTGTGGCACATTGGCCTTCCCTAATCTGCCATACAAATACACCAAGAGTCAACCTGTTTGCTCAATTACCTACAGTAAAAAAGAATGCAAATGCATCCTTCAGATTTTGAAGATATACATAATCATGAAAAACGTTTTCAGTAAACAGAAACTGGAAGGAAAGTGAAGAGGCCATTAAGTCCCTCAGTACTATTCCATAGAAGCAGCAGGAGAGCACACAACTGCTGGAGCCTGATATACAGGAGCAGGAGAAGGACATTTATTTTCACAAACCAGGCAACCCGGAACAGGAGGAAGGCATTCAACCGCTCAAGACCGGAGCACAGGAAAATCTGGAGGCTGGTGAGGCCCCAGGATGTTGTTACCCAGGAACAGGAGGAGGTGACTCACTCTCCACGGATATCGGACACTAGGAGATTAGGGGAATTGAATTGGCTTGTTACAAGCAGGAATATCTGAATAAGTTACAGAAATGATCCATCCCTCCCTGACCGAACATTCAATAAAACCATGACTGATATGATTGAGACAGCACATTCCATTGTACGGAGATTCCTCTCTGTGTCTCGTCTGCTCTGTCTGTTGTTCATGTTGATGGGCATAATACTGTACTTACAGTCGCGTGATTCATCCAGAGTGCATCACCAAAGCCTCTGGTCTTCGTGAATGTCCACAGCAGCTCAGAACACAACCTGCAGGAAACAATGCGAGTATTTCCACGAACGTTCCAAAACTAGAAATATGAAGATGTCAGGATTGCAAATGCTGGAGATCACAGTCGACAGTGTGGTGCTGAAAAAGCAGAGTAGATTACCCAGCATCCGAAAAACAGGAGAATTGACATTTTGAAATACGCCCTACATCAGAAATGAGACTTGTGACTGGTGGAGTTAAGAGATAAATGGGAGAGGGTGGGGCTTCGGGGAAGTTAGCTGAGAATGCAATAGGTAGATGAAGGTGGCCGATGAAGTGATAGGTCGGAGACGATGGACAGCCCAACGGATTGTACCCAGCTGGAAAAATGGGACTGCGATTAGGTCTGCGGAGGGGAAATAGCGAAACAGGTAAAATTAACATTAATCATTTGTGGCAGAAGATGAGGCGTTCTTCCTCTAGGCGTTAGGCGGTGAGGGTTTGGCATTGGAGGAGACCTAGGACCTTCACATACTTGATGGAGTTGGAGGGGCAGTAGAAGTGCTCAGCCACGGTTTGGTGGGTTCGTTTGGTGCGGGTGTCCCAGAGATGTTAGCTGAAATGATCCACAAGTTGGCGTCCTGTCTCCCCGTTAGACTGGAGATCACATCGAGTGTAATGGATGCAGGAGATGACATTTGTGGAAGAGCAGGTGAATTCCCATCTGTTGAGGAATGATCCCCTGGTGCCTTCAGTGGAAGTGAAGGAAGAGGTCTGGGTACACGTGTTGCACTACTTGCCGAGGCAGGGAAAGGAGGGAGAGTGGGTTGTGGGCTGGTGGAGGTATGGATCTGACAAAGGAATGGAGGAAGGAATACTGACAGGGGTGGTTTTGGAATGGAATGATGTCAAACCCCGCTCAACTCCAAGTTAGAGGCTTGGCCCGCATCAAAAACAGTCATAGAGTCATACAGTCATGGAGGTGCACAGCACCGAAATATATCTGTCTGTCCAACTCACCCATGCCGACCAGATATCCCAAGCTACTGTAGTCCCATTTGCCCGCACATGGATCGTACCCCTCTAAAACCTTCCTATTCATATACCCATTCAGATGCTTTTTAAATGTTGCAATTGTCCAAGCCTGTACCTCTACCTCACGCAGCTCATTCCATGAATGCAGCACCCTCTGCATGAAAACACTGCCACGAAAGTCACTTTTATAACATTCCCCTGTCACCTTAAGCCTATGCCCACTATATCTGGACTCCGCCTCCTCCGGGTAAGTACTTTGTCCATTTATCCTATCCATGCCCCTCAAATGTTTTTGCAATCCTCTTTGATGTCATCCGTTAGCCTTCAACTCTCCATGGAAAACAGCCCCGTCATATTTAGCCTCTACCTATGGCTCAAATGCTCCAAAACCTGGCAACATTCCTGTAATTCATTTCTGGACTCCTCATGTTACTGAGCACATGATGAGCAGAGAGTCACTGACAAGTCATTTAGCGTCCAGATGCAGAACAATTTACAGACACGTGACTCAAAGATTATTGGCACACACTTAGGTCCAACATGAATCACAAGTCAGGATATTGGGAAATCAAAGGAAACGCACGGTATGGTTTTAAAAATTTGTTTCTACGCTTCTTTATGAAGGAAGCTGCTACTTTAGGGTCAGCAAAACCAAAGGTCAGGGGAAGATTCAGGATATTTATTCAAATTAAAATTGCATAATTAAAACTGGATGAAGGGGAATCAATTTAAATACCAACAAATGGAGGGGGTTTGTAAATGGATGGAGGGAGAGAGACTGAAATACAGCGTCATGGAAGGATGGTTCACAGGTTTCAGAAGGTTGAAATGAAGACAGTTCGATAGCATCAAGCCATATTGGCTGGTATTTCCGCGAATGATAAATTAATGGGTTATTAGTACGAGTTCAGATAGAGTCAGAGAGTCTCGAAGATTTACAGCACAGAAACAATCTCTTCATTCCAACAAACCCATACCGATCAGATATCCTGAATTATTAGACTCCCATTTGCTAGCGTTTGGCCTGTACTACCTTAAACTCTTCCTATTCATACACCCTTCCAATTGATTTTTAAATGTTGTAATTGGACCAGCCTCCACAACAATCTTTGGCTGCTCATTCCACACACGCACCAGCCTGTACGTGGAAAAGTTGTTCATTAGGTTCCTTTTTAATCTTTTTGTCTCTCACATTATATTTATCACCTCTAGTTTTGGGGGAAAAGCCTTGGGTATTCACCATGTTCATGACCCTCACGCTCCGGCAGAAACTGCTTCAGCCTATTCAGCCTCTGCCTATAGCTCGAAATGTCCAAATCTGGCAACATGCTTGTAAATATTTCCTGAGTGCCTTCAAGTTTCACGGTTAAAAATCACACAACACCAGATTGTAGTCCAACAGGTTTGATTGGAAGCACACTAGCTTTAGGAGTGACGTTCCTTCATCAGGTGATTGAAGGAGCGTCGCTCCGAAAGCTAGTGTGCTTCCAATTAAACCTGTTGGACTATAACCTAGTGTTGTGTGATTTTTAACTTTGTACACCCCAGACTAACACCGGCATCTCCGATTCAAGTTTCACAACATCTTTCTGATAGGAGGGAGACCAGATTTGAACACAACGTCCGAAAACTGTTTGAACGAAAAATGTCATGCACAGCTGCAACACGACTCCCAACTCCTCCACTCAATACTCTGGACAACAAAACAAAGAACATCAACCGCCTCCTTAACTATCCTAAGGACCTGAGATTCTATTTTCAAAGAACTATGCACTACAAGTGTAGCTGGTGAATGCATGATGGATATTTCCTCTTGCACAGGCGAATTAAATTTGTAGAATAATTTTTATAATAAGATAGATCATAAGGAAGTGTCACTGGATTGAAAACGTTAATTCTGATTATTCGTCGCAGATGCTGCCGGACTCCTGAGCTTTTTACTGTAGTTGTTTAAGAATAAAACATATTTATTTTAACACAGATACTGTGAATGAATTAAAGGTTTTATGTTAAAATTACAAAGGCACATTTAAGCATATTTTCAAATCAACTGGCACTATTCTTGCTCAGGAAATAGCAATCTGCATCTACATGGTGCAGGGAATGTGATGGAATAGAGTTTGGACCATGTGTATGGAGACTACACGTGATCCACGTTGTGGTTTGATAACATTACTGTGTGATTCAACTAAGAGAGGGTTCCCCTCTCTGTTCCCCTCTCTCTGTCCCCCTCTCTCTGCCCCATCTCTCTGTCCCCCCTCTCTCTGTCCCCCCTCTCTCTGTCCCCCTCTTTCTGCCTCCCTCTCTCTCTGTCCCCCTCTCTCTTCCCCCCTCTCTCTGCCCCCCTCTCTCTTTCACCCTCTCTCTTTCACCCTATCTCTGTCCACCCCTCTCTGTCCCCCTCTATCAGTCGCCCTCTCTGTCATTGTCTCTCTGTCCTCCCTCGGTCTGTCCCCCTCCCTCTGTCCCCCTCTCTCTGTCCCGCACTCTCCGTCCCCCTCTCTCTGCACCCTCCCAGTCCCCCTCTCTCTGTCCCCCTCCCTCTGTCCCCCTCGCTCTGTCCCTCTCTCTGTCCCCCTCCGTCTGTCCCCCTCTCTCTGAACCTCCCTCTCTGTCCCCCTCTCTCTGTAGCCCCTCTCTCTGTCCCCTTCTCTCTGTCCCCCACTCTCTCTGATCCCCCCTCTCTCTGACCCCCTGTCTCTGACCCCTCTCTCTGTCCAATCTCTCTGTCCCTCTCTCTCTGTCGCCATATTTGTCACCGTCTCTCTGTCGCGCTCTCACTATTCACCTCTCTCTCTGTTCCCATCTCTCTCTCTGTCCCCCCCTCTCTGTCCTCCCCTCTCTGTCCTCCCTCTCTGTCCCCATCTCTCTGTC
The DNA here is from genome assembly GCF_037043375.1 of Chiloscyllium plagiosum. Classification (NCBI taxonomy): domain Eukaryota; kingdom Metazoa; phylum Chordata; class Chondrichthyes; order Orectolobiformes; family Hemiscylliidae; genus Chiloscyllium; species Chiloscyllium plagiosum. Next base: position 73,508,457 of record NW_028270177.1, read on the forward strand.
CCCTCTCTCTGTCCCCACTCTCTCTGTCACCCCCTCTCTGTCCCCCCTCTCTGACCCCCTTCTCTCTGTCCCCCCCTCTCTCTGTCCCCCTCTCTCTGTCCCCCTCTCTCTCTGTCCCCCTCTCTTTGTCCCCCTCTCTCTGTCCCCCTCTCTCTGCCCCCCTCTCTCTCAGTCTCACCTCTCTGTCCGCCTCTCTCTCTATCCCCCCTCTCTGTCGCCCTCTATATGCCCCCTCTCTCTGCCCCCCTCGCTCTGTCCCCCTCTCTCTCTGTCCCCCTCTCTATGTCCCCCTCTCTATGCCCCCCTCTCTCTGTCCCCCTCTCTCTCTGTCCCCCCTCTCTGTCCCCCTCTCTGTGTCCCACTCTCTCTGCCCCGTCTCTGTCCCCCTCTCTCTGCGCCCTCTCTCTCTGTCCCCTTCTCTCTGTCCCCCTCTCTTTGCCGCCCTCTCTCTGTCCCCCCTCTCTCTGTCCCTCTCTCTGTCCCCCTCTCTCTGCCCCCTCTCTCTGTCCTCCCTCTCTCTGTCCCCCTCTCTCTCTGTCCCCATCTCTCTCTGTCCTTCCTTCTCGCTGTCCCCCTCTCTCTGTCCTCCCCTCTCTCTGTCCCCTCTCTATCTGTCCCTATCTCTCTCTGTCCCCTCTTCTCGCTGTCCCCCTCTCTCTGTCCCCCCTCTCTCTGTCCCCCTCTCTCTCTGTCCCCATCTCTCTCTGTCCCTCCTTCTCTCAGACCCCTCTCTCTGTCCAATCTCTCTGTCCCCCTCTCTCTGTCGCCATATCTGTCACCGTCTCTCTGTCGCGCTCTCACTGTTCACCTCTCTCTCTGTTCCCATCTCTCTCTGTCCCCCCCTCTCTGTCCTCCCCTCTCTGTCCTCCCTCTCTGTCCCCATCTCTCTGTCCCCTGTCTCTGTCCCCACTCTCTCTGTCACCCCCTCTCTGTCCCCCCTCTCTCTGTCCCCCCCTCTCTCTGTCCCCCTCTCTCTGTCCCCCTCTCTCTCTGTCCCCCTCTCTTTGTCCCCCTCTCTCTGTCCCCCTCTCTCTGCCCCCCTCTCTCTCAGTCCCATCTCTCTGTCCGCCTCTCTCTCTATCCCCCCTCTCTGTCGCCCTCTCTATGCCCCCTCTCTCTGCCCCCCTCGCTCTGTCCCCCTCTCTCTCTGTCCCCCTCTCTATGTCCACCTCTCTCTGCCCCCCTCTCTCTGTTCCCCTCTCTCTCTGTCCCCCCTCTCTGTCCCCCTCTCTGTGTCCCACTCTCTCTGCCCCGTCTCTGTCCCCCTCTCTCTGCGCCCTCTCTCTCTCCCCCTCTCTCTCTGTCCCCTTCTCTCTGTCCCCCTCTCTTTGCCGCCCTCTCTCTGTCCCCCTCTCTCTCTGTTCCCCTCTCTGTCCCCCTCTCTCTGCCCCCTCTCTCTGTCCTCCCTCTCTCTGTCCCCCTCTCTCTCTGTCCCCTCTCTATCTGTCCCCATCTCTCTCTGTCCCCCCTTCTCGCTGTCCCCCTCTCTCTGTCCCACTCTCTCTGTACACTCTCTCTCTCTGTCCCGGTGCTCTCTCTGTCCGCATCTCTTTCTGTCCCCCCTCTCTATCCCTCCTCTCTCTGTCCACTCCCTCTCCGTCCACCCCTCACCCAGTTCCCCACTCAGTCCATCCCCCTCTCTCTGTCCCCCAGTCTCTGTCCCCGGCTCCCTGTCCCCCTCTCTCTGACGGACTCTCTCTCCCCAACTCTGTACCCCTCTCTCAGTCCCCAACTATCTGTCCCACCTCCCTCTGTCCCGCTCTCTCTGTCCCCGCTCTCTCTGCCACATCTCTCTCTGTCCACCCTCTCTGTCCCACTCTCTCTCTGTCCCTGTCTCTCTGTCCCCATCTCTCTCTGTCACCCCTCGCTCTGTCCCCGCTCACTCTGTCCGCCTCTTTCTGTCCCCCTCTCTGTCCCCTCTCTCTGTCCTCCTCTCTCTGTCCCCCCTTCTCTCTGTCCCCCTCTCTCCGCCCCCCTCTCTCTCTCTGTCCCCCGTCTCTGTCCCCGTCTCTCTGCCCCCTCTCTCTGTCCCCCTCTCTCTGTCCCACACTCTCTGCCCCCCTCTCTCTGTCCCCCTCTCTCTCCGTCCCCCCTCTCTGTCCCCCTCTCTCCGTCCCCCTCTCTCTCTGCCCCCCTCTCTCTGTCCCCCCCCCTCTCAGCCCCCTCTCTCTGTCCCCCTCTCTCTGTCCCCCTCTCTCTCTGTCCCCCTCTCTCTGTCCCCCTCTCTCTGTCCCCCTCTCTCTGCCCCCCTCTCTTTGCCGCCCTCTCTCTGTCCCCCCTCTCTCTGTCCCTCTCTCTGTCCCCCTCTCTCTGCCCCCTCTCTCTGTCCTCCCTCCCTCTGTCCCCCTCGCTCTGTCCCTCTCTCTGTCCCCCTCCGTCTGTCCCCCTCTCTCTGAACCTCCCTCTCTGTCCCCCTCTCTCTGTAGCCCCTCTCTCTGTCCCCTTCTCTCTGTCCCCCACTCTCTCTGATCCCCCCTCTCTCTGACCCCCTGTCTCTGACCCCTCTCTCTGTCCAATCTCTCTGTCCCTCTCTCTCTGTCGCCATATTTGTCACCGTCTCTCTGTCGCGCTCTCACTATTCACCTCTCTCTCTGTTCCCATCTCTCTCTCTGTCCCCCCCTCTCTGTCCTCCCCTCTCTGTCCTCCCTCTCTGTCCCCATCTCTCTGTCCCCTCTCTCTGTCCCCACTCTCTCTGTCACCCCCTCTCTGTCCCCCCTCTCTGACCCCCTTCTCTCTGTCCCCCCCTCTCTCTGTCCCCCTCTCTCTGTCCCCCTCTCTCTCTGTCCCCCTCTCTTTGTCCCCCTCTCTCTGTCCCCCTCTCTCTGCCCCCCTCTCTCTCAGTCTCACCTCTCTGTCCGCCTCTCTCTCTATCCCCCCTCTCTGTCGCCCTCTATATGCCCCCTCTCTCTGCCCCCCTCGCTCTGTCCCCCTCTCTCTCTGTCCCCCTCTCTATGTCCCCCTCTCTATGCCCCCCTCTCTCTGTCCCCCTCTCTCTCTGTCCCCCCTCTCTGTCCCCCTCTCTGTGTCCCACTCTCTCTGCCCCGTCTCTGTCCCCCTCTCTCTGCGCCCTCTCTCTCTGTCCCCTTCTCTCTGTCCCCCTCTCTTTGCCGCCCTCTCTCTGTCCCCCCTCTCTCTGTCCCTCTCTCTGTCCCCCTCTCTCTGCCCCCTCTCTCTGTCCTCCCTCTCTCTGTCCCCCTCTCTCTCTGTCCCCATCTCTCTCTGTCCTTCCTTCTCGCTGTCCCCCTCTCTCTGTCCTCCCCTCTCTCTGTCCCCTCTCTATCTGTCCCTATCTCTCTCTGTCCCCTCTTCTCGCTGTCCCCCTCTCTCTGTCCCCCCTCTCTCTGTCCCCCTCTCTCTCTGTCCCCATCTCTCTCTGTCCCTCCTTCTCTCAGACCCCTCTCTCTGTCCAATCTCTCTGTCCCCCTCTCTCTGTCGCCATATCTGTCACCGTCTCTCTGTCGCGCTCTCACTGTTCACCTCTCTCTCTGTTCCCATCTCTCTCTGTCCCCCCCTCTCTGTCCTCCCCTCTCTGTCCTCCCTCTCTGTCCCCATCTCTCTGTCCCCTGTCTCTGTCCCCACTCTCTCTGTCACCCCCTCTCTGTCCCCCCTCTCTCTGTCCCCCCCTCTCTCTGTCCCCCTCTCTCTGTCCCCCTCTCTCTCTGTCCCCCTCTCTTTGTCCCCCTCTCTCTGTCCCCCTCTCTCTGCCCCCCTCTCTCTCAGTCCCATCTCTCTGTCCGCCTCTCTCTCTATCCCCCCTCTCTGTCGCCCTCTCTATGCCCCCTCTCTCTGCCCCCCTCGCTCTGTCCCCCTCTCTCTCTGTCCCCCTCTCTATGTCCACCTCTCTCTGCCCCCCTCTCTCTGTTCCCCTCTCTCTCTGTCCCCCCTCTCTGTCCCCCTCTCTGTGTCCCACTCTCTCTGCCCCGTCTCTGTCCCCCTCTCTCTGCGCCCTCTCTCTCTCCCCCTCTCTCTCTGTCCCCTTCTCTCTGTCCCCCTCTCTTTGCCGCCCTCTCTCTGTCCCCCTCTCTCTCTGTTCCCCTCTCTGTCCCCCTCTCTCTGCCCCCTCTCTCTGTCCTCCCTCTCTCTGTCCCCCTCTCTCTCTGTCCCCTCTCTATCTGTCCCCATCTCTCTCTGTCCCCCCTTCTCGCTGTCCCCCTCTCTCTGTCCCACTCTCTCTGTACACTCTCTCTCTCTGTCCCGGTGCTCTCTCTGTCCGCATCTCTTTCTGTCCCCCCTCTCTATCCCTCCTCTCTCTGTCCACTCCCTCTCCGTCCACCCCTCACCCAGTTCCCCACTCAGTCCATCCCCCTCTCTCTGTCCCCCAGTCTCTGTCCCCGGCTCCCTGTCCCCCTCTCTCTGACGGACTCTCTCTCCCCAACTCTGTACCCCTCTCTCAGTCCCCAACTATCTGTCCCACCTCCCTCTGTCCCGCTCTCTCTGTCCCCGCTCTCTCTGCCACATCTCTCTCTGTCCACCCTCTCTGTCCCACTCTCTCTCTGTCCCTGTCTCTCTGTCCCCATCTCTCTCTGTCACCCCTCGCTCTGTCCCCGCTCACTCTGTCCGCCTCTTTCTGTCCCCCTCTCTGTCCCCTCTCTCTGTCCTCCTCTCTCTGTCCCCCCTTCTCTCTGTCCCCCTCTCTCCGCCCCCCTCTCTCTCTCTGTCCCCCGTCTCTGTCCCCGTCTCTCTGCCCCCTCTCTCTGTCCCCCTCTCTCTGTCCCACACTCTCTGCCCCCCTCTCTCTGTCCCCCTCTCTCTCCGTCCCCCCTCTCTGTCCCCCTCTCTCCGTCCCCCTCTCTCTCTGCCCCCCTCTCTCTGTCCCCCCCCCTCTCAGCCCCCTCTCTCTGTCCCCCTCTCTCTGTCCCCCTCTCTCTCTGTCCCCCTCTCTCTGTCCCCCTCTCTCTGTCCCCCTCTCTCTGCCCCCCTCTCTCTGTCCCCCTCTCTCTCTGTCCCCCCTCTCTGTCCCCCTCTCTCTGTCCCACTCTCTCTGCCCCCTCTTTTTACCTCTCTGCCCCCTCACTCTCCCCCTCTCTCTCTGTCCCCCTCTCTCTGTCCCCCTCTCTCTGTCCCCCTCTCTTTGCCGCCCTCTCTCTGTCCCCCTCTCTCTCTGTCTCCCCTCTCTGTCCCGCTCTCTCTGCCCCCTCTCTCTGTCCCACCTCTCCTCTGCCCCCTCTCTCTGCCCCCCTCTCTCTGCCCCCTCTCTCTCTGTTCCCCTCTCTCTGTCCCCCTCTCTCTGCCCCATCTCTCTGTCCCCCCCTCTCTGTCCCCCTCTCTCTGCCTCCCTCTCTCTCTGTCCCCCTCTCTCTTCCCCCCTCTCTCTGCCCCCCCCTCTCGGTCCCCCCTCTCTCTGTCCCCCTCTCTCTGCCCCCCTCTCTCTCTCTGTGTCCCTCTCTCTGCAACCCTCTCTCTGTCCCCCTCTCTCTCTGTCCCCCCTCTCTGTCCCACTCTCTCTCTGTCCCACCTCTCTGTCCCACTCTCTCTGCCACCTCTCTGTCCCCGTCTCGCTGCCCCCCTCTCTGTTTCCCCTCTCTCTGTCCCCCTCTCTCTCTGCCCCCCTCTCTCTGTCCCCCTCTCTCTCTGTCCCTCTCTCTCTGTCCCCCTCTCTCTGTACCCCTCTCTCTGCCCCCCTCTCTCCGACCCCTTCTCTCTGTCCCCGCTCTCTGTCCCCCTCTCTCTGCCCCCTCTCTCTGTCCCCCTCTCTCTGTCCCCCTTTCTCTGTCCCCTCTCTGTCCCCATCTCTCTCTGTCCCCATCTCTCTCTATCCCCCTCTCTCTGTCCCCCTTTCTCTCTGTCCCCCTCTCTCTGTCCCCCTCTCTCTGTCCCTCTCTCTCTGTCCCCCTCTCTCTCTGTCCACCTCTCTATGTCCCCCTCTCTCTGTCCCCCCTCTCTGACCCTCTCTCTCTCTGTCCCTCTCTCTCTGTCCCCCTCTCTCTTTGTCCCCATCTCTCTCTGTCCCTCCTCCTCGCTGTCCCCCTCTCTCTGTCCCCCTCTCTCTCTGTCCCCTCTCTCTCTGTCCCCATTTCTCTCTGTCCCCCCTTCTCGCTGTCCCCCTCTCTCTGTCCCACTCTCTCTGTACACTCTCTCTCTCTGTCCGCATCTCTTTCTGTCCCCCCTCTCTATCCCTCCTCTCTCTGTCCACTCCCTCTCCGTCCACACCACCCCCCCGTTCCCCACTCAGTCCATCCCCCTCTCTCTGTCCCCCAGTCTCTGTCCCCGGCTCACTGTCCCCCCCTCTCTGACGGACTCTCTTTCCCCAACTCTGTACCACTCTCTCAGTCCCCAACTATCTGTCCCACTCTCTCTCTGTCCCAGTCTCTCTGTCCCCATCTCTCTCTGTCACCCCTCTCTCTGTCCCCGCTGACTCTGTCCGCCTCTATCTGTCCCCCTCTCTGCCCCCTCTCTCTGTCCTCCTCTCTCCGTCCCCCCTCTCTCTGTCCCCCGTCTCTGTCCCCCTCTCTCTGCCCCCTCTCTCTGTCCCCCTCTCATGGTCCCACTCTCTCTCTGTCCCCCTCTCTCTGTCCCCCTCTCTCTGCCCCCCTCTCTCTGTCCCCCTCTCTCTCTGTCCCCCCTCTCTGTCCCCCTCTCTCCGTCCCCCTCTCTCTCTGTCCCCCTCTCTGTCCCCCTCTCTCTGCCCCCTCTCTCTGTCCCCCTCTCTCTGTCCCCCTCTCTCTCTGTCCACCTCTCACTGTCCACCTCTCTCTGTCCCCCTCTCTCTGCACCCCTCTCTCTGTCCCCCCTCTCTGTCCCCCTCTCTCTGTCCCACTCTCTCTGCCCCCTCTCTGTTCCCCTCTCTCTGCCCCCTCTCTCTCCCCCTCTCTCTCTGTCCCCCTCTCTCTGTCACCCTCTCTCTGTCCCCCTCTCTTTGCCGCCCTCTCTCTGTCCCCCTCTCTCTCTGTCCCCCCTCTCTGTCCCCCTCTCTCTGCCCCCTCTCTCTGTCCCACCTCCCTCTGTCCCCCTCTCTCTGCCCCCCTCTCTCTGCCCCCCTCTCTCTCTGTTCCCCTCTCTCTGTCCCCCTCTCTCTGCCCCATCTCTCTGTCCCCCCTCTCTCTGTCCCCGCTCACTCTTTCCCCGTGTCCCGCTCTCCCCCTCTTTCTGCCCCACTCTCTCTGTCACCCTCTTTCTGTCCCACTCTCTCTGTCCGCCTCTTTCTGTCCCCCTCTCTGCCTCCCTCTCTCTCTGTCCCCCTCTCTCTTCCCCCCTCTCTCTGCCCCCCCTCTCGGTCCCCCCTCTCTCTGTCCCCCTCTCTCTGCCCCCCTCTCTCTCTCTCTGTGTCCCTCTCTCTGCACCCCTCTCTCTGTCCCCCTCTCTCTCTGTCCCCCCTCTCTGTCCCACTCTCTCTGTCCCCCCTCTCTGTCCCCCCTCTCTCTGTCCCCGCTCACTCTTTCCCCGTGTCCCGCTCTCCCCCTCTTTCTGCCCCACTCTCTCTGTCACCCTCTTTCTGTCCCACTCTCTCTGTCCCCCTCTCACTGTCCCCCTCTCTCTGCCCCTCTCTCTCTTCCCCACACTGTACCCTCTCTCTGTCCCACTCTCTCTGTGCCCCCACTCTCCTTCCCCCATCCCTATGAACCCCTCTGTCTCCCGCTCTCTCGGTCCCCCATCCCTCTGTCCCGCTCTTTCTGCCCCCTTTCTGCCCCCCTTTCTGTCCCCGTCTCTCTGTCCCCATGTTCTCTCTGTCCCCATCTCTTTCTTTCCCCCCTCTCCCTCCACTCTCTGTTCTCTCCCCCTCTGTACCGCACGACCACATCTGTCCCCCTCTCTCTGACCCTCTCTCTGTCCCCCTCTCTCTGTCCCCGCTCTCTGTACCCCGCTCTCTGTCCCTCTCTCTCTGTCTCCCTCTCTCTCTGTGCCCTTCTCTCTGTCACCCCTCTCTCTGTCCCTCCTCTCTCTGTCCCCCTCTCTCTGTACCCCTCTCTCTGTCCCCCCTCTCTTTGTCCCCCTCTCTCTTTCACCCTCTCTCTTTCACCCTATCTCTGTCCACCTCTCTCTGTCCCCCTCTATCTGTCGCCCTCTCTGTCATTGTCTCTCTGTCCTCCCTCGGTCTGTCCCCCTCCCTCTGTCCACCTCTCTCTGTCCCCCACTCTCTGTCCCCCTCTCTCTGCACCCTCCCAGTCCCCCTCTCTCTGTCCCCCTCCCTCTGTCCCCCTCGCTCTGTCCCTCTCTCTGTCCCCCTCCGTCTGTCCCCCTCTCTCTGAACGTCCCTCTCTGTCCCGCTCTCTCTGTAGCCCCTCTCTCTGTCCCCCTTCTCTCTGTCCCCCACTCTCTCTGATCCCCCCTCTCTCTGACCCCCTCTCTCTGACCCCTCTCTCTGTCCCATCTCTCTGTCCACCTCTCTCTGTCGCCATATCTGTCACCGTCTCTCTGTCGCGCTCTCACTGTTCACCTCTCTCTCTGTTCCCATCTCTCTCTGTCCCCCCCTCTCTGTCCTCCCCTCTCTGTCCTCCCTCTCTGTCACCATCTCTCTGTCCCCTCTCTCTGTCCCCGCTCACTCAGTCCCCCTCTTTCTGTCCCCACTCTCTCTGTCACCCCCTCTCTGACCCCCTCTCTGTCCCCCCCTCTCTCTGCACCCCCCTCTCTCTGTCCCCCTCTCTCTGTCCCCCTCTCCCTCTGTCCCCCTCTCTTTGTCCCCCTCTCTCTGTACCCCTCTCTCTGCCCCTCTCTCTCTGTCCCACCTCTCTGTCCCCCTCTCTCTCTGTCCCTCCTCTCTGTCGCCCTCTCTATGCCCACTCTCTCTGTCCCCCCTCTCTGTCCCCCCTCTCCCTGTCCCCGCTCTCTCTGTCCCCGCGGCCCGCTCTCCCCCTCTTTCTGTCCCACTCTCTCTGTCACCCTCTTTCTGTCCCACTCTCTCTGTACCCCTCTCTCTGTCCCGCTCTCTCTGCCCCTCTCTCTCTCCCCCACACTGTACCCCCTCTCTGTCCCACTCTCTCTGTGCCCCCACTCTCTTTCCCCCATCCCTATGAACCCCTCTGTCTCCCGCTCTCTCAGTCCCCCCATCCCTCTGTCCCGCTCATTCTGCCCCCTTTCTGCCCTCCCTCTCTGGCCCCGTCTCTCTGTCCCCATGTTCTCTCTGTCCCCATCTCTTTCTGTCCCCCCTCTCCCTCCACTCTCTGTCCTCTCCCCCTCTGTACCGCACGACCCCATCTGTCCCCCTCTCTCTGACCCTCTCTCTGTCCCCCTCTCTCTGTCCCCGCACTCTGTCCCGCGCTCTCTGTCCCTCTCTCTCTGTCTCCCTCTCTCTCTGTCCCTCCTCTCTCTGTCCCCGCTCTCTGTCCCCCGCTCTCTGTCCCCCTCTCTCTGTCCCCCTCCCTCTGTCCCCCTCGCTCTGAACCTCCCTCTCTGTCCCCCCCTCTCTCTGACCCCCACTCTCTCTGTCCCCTTGTCTCTGACCCCTCTCTCTCTGTCCCCCTCTCTCTGACCCCTCTCTCTTTCCCCCTCTCTCTGTCCCACTCTCTCTGTCGCCATATCTGTCACCGTCTCTCTGTCGCTCTCTCTCTGTCCACCTCTCTGTCTCTTCCCATTTGTCTCTGTTCGTCCCTCTCTATGTCCCACCCTCTCTGTAACCCCTCTCTGCCTCTCTCTCTCTGTCACCCCTCTCTGTCCCCCTCTCTCTGCCCCCCTCTCTCTGCCCCCCTCTCTCTGTCCCCCTCGCTGTCCCACTCTCTCTGACCCTCTCTATGACCGACTATCTGACCCCCTCCCTATGGCCCATCTCTCTCTGTCCCCCCTCTCTGTTCCAATCTCTCTGCCCCCTCTCTGTCACCGTCTCTCTGTCCCTACTCACTCTGTCCCCTTCTCTCTGTTCCCGCGTCCCGCTGACCCCCTCTTTCTGTCCCACTCTCTCTGTCGCCCTCTTTCTGTCCCACTCTCTCTGTCCTGCTCTCTCTGTCCACCTCTACCTCCCCCTCTTTCCGTCCCCTCTATCTGACCCCATCTATCACCCACACTCTCTGTGCCCCTTTCTCTCTGTACCTTCTCTATGCCCCCTCGCTCTCTGTCCCCGCACTCTGTCCCCCCCTCTCTCTGTCCCCCCCTCTCTCTGTCCACCCCCCTCTCTGCTCCCCCCTCTCTCTGTCCCCACTCTCTCTGTCTCCCACTCTCTGTCCCCCCTCTCTCTGTCCCCCCCTCTCTCTGTCCCCCCTCTCTGTCCCCCCTCTCTCTGTCCCACTCTCTCTCTGTTCCCCCCTCTCTCTGACCCCCTCTCTCTGTCCCCCTCTCTCTGACCCCTCTCTCTGACCCCTCTCTCTGTCCCACTCTCTCTGTCGCCATATATGTCACCGTCTCTCTGTCGCTCTCTCTCTGTCCATCTTTCTGTCTGTTCCCATTTGTCTCTGTTCCTCCCTCTCTGTCCCACCCTCTCTGTAACCCCTCTCTGCCTCTCTCTCTCTGTCTCCCCTCTCTGTCCCCCTCTCTCTGCCCCCCTCTCTCTCTGCCCCCCTCTCTCTCTGCCCCCCTCTCTCTGGCCCTCTCTCTCTGCCCCCTCTCTCTCCCCCACTCTCTGTCCCACTCTCCCTGTTGCCCTCTCTCTGCCCACTCTGTCCCCCCTCTCTGACCCCCACTTTCTGTCCACCAATCTCTGTCCCCTCCTCTCTCTGACCCCCTCTAACTCCGTCACTCCCTGTGACCCTCTCTCTGTCGACCACTCTCTGCCCCCTCTCTCTCTGTCCCCACGTCCCTCTGTCCCCCTCTTTCTGTCCCACTCTCTCTGCCCACCCCCCTCTCTGTCCCCCTCTCTCTGTCCCCCTCTCTCTCTGTCCCCCTCTCTCGGTCACCCTCTCTCTGCCCCCCTCTCTCTGCCCCCTTCTCTCTGGCCCTCTCTCTCTGCCCCCTCTCTCTCCCCCACTCTCTGTCCCACTCTCCCTGTTGCCCTCTCTCTGCCCACTCTGTCCCCCTCTCTCTGACCCCCACTCTCTGTCCCCCAATCTCTGTCGCCCCTCCCTCTGACCCCCTCGATCTCCCCCTCTCTCTGACCTGCTCTCTCTGTCCCCCTCTACATCCCCCTCTTTCCGTCCCCTCTATCTGACCCCATCGATCACCCACACTCTCTGTGCCCCTTTCTCTCTGTACCTTCTCTATGCCCCCTCGCTGTCTGTCCCCCCACTCTGTCCCCCCCTCTCTCTGTCGCCCCCTCTCTCTGTCCCCCCTCTCTGTCCCCCCTCTCTCTGTCCCACTCTCTCTCTGTTCCCCCCTCTCTCTGACCCCCTCTCTCTGTCCCCCTCTCTCTGACCCCTCTCTCTGACCCCTCTCTCTGTCCCACTCTCTCTGTCGCCATATATGTCACCGTCTCTCTGTCGCTCTCTCTCTGTCCATCTTTCTGTCTGTTCCCATTTGTCTCTGTTCCTCCCTCTCTGTCCCACCCTCTCTGTAACCCCTCTCTGCCTCTCTCTCTCTGTCTCCCCTCTCTGTCCCCCTCTCTCTGCCCCCCTCTCTCTCTGCCCCCCTCTCTCTCTGCCCCCCTCTCTCTGGCCCTCTCTCTCTGCCCCCTCTCTCTCCCCCACTCTCTGTCCCACTCTCCCTGTTGCCCTCTCTCTGCCCACTCTGTCCCCCCTCTCTGACCCCCACTCTCTCTCCACCAATCTCTGTCCCCTCCTCTCTCTGACCCCCTCTAACTCCGTCACTCTCTGTGACCCTCTCTCTGTCGCCCACTCTCTGCCCCCTCTCTCTCTGTCCCCACGTCCCTCTGTCCCCCTCTTTCTGTCCCACTCTCTCTGCCCACCCCCCTCTCTGTCCCCCTCTCTCTGTCCCCCTCTCTCTCTGTCCCCCTCTCTCGGTCACCCTCTCTCTGCCCCCCTCTCTCTGCCCCCTTCTCTCTGGCCCTCTCTCTCTGACCCCTCTCTCTCCCCCACTCTCTGTCCCACTCTCCCTGTTGCCCTCTCTCTGCCCACTCTGTCCCCCTCTCTCTGACCCCCACTCTCTGTCCCCCAATCTCTGTCGCCCCTCCCTCTGACCCCCTCGATCTCCCCCTCTCTCTGTCCTGCTCTCTCTGTCCCCCTCTACCTCCCCCTCTTTCCGTCCCCTCTATCTGACCCCATCGATCACCCACACTCTCTGTGCCCCTTTCTCTCTGTACCTTCTCTATGCCCCCTCGCTGTCTGTCCCCGCACTCTGTCCCCCCCTCTCTCTGTCCCCCCCTCTCTCTGTCCACCCCCCTCTCTGCTCCCCACTCTCTCTGTCCCCACTCTCTCTGTCTCCCACTCTCTGTCCCCCCTCTTTCTGTCCCCCCCTCTCTCTGTCCCCCCTCTCTGCCCCCCCCTCTCTCTGTCCCACTCTCTCTCTGTTCCCCCCTCTCTCTGACCCCCTCTCTCTGTCCCCCTCTCTCTGACCTCTCTCTCTGTCCCCACGTCCCTCTGTCCCCCTCTTTCTGTCCCACTCTCTCTGCCCACCCCCCCTCTCTGTCCCCCTCTCTCTGTCCCCCTCTCTCTCTGTCCCCCTCTCTCGGTCACCCTCTCTCTGACAACCCTCTCTCTGTCCCCCTCTCTCTCTGTCCCCCTCTCTCTCTGACCCCACGTCCCTCTGTCCCCCTCTTTCTGTCCCACTCTCTCTGCCCCCCTCTCTGTCCCCCTCTCTCGGTCCCCCTCTCTCTCTGTTCACCTCTCTCTGCCCCCTCTCTCTCTGTCCCACTCTCTCTCTGTCCCCATCTCTCTCTGTCCCTCCTTCTCGCTGTCCCCCTCTCTCAGTCCCACTCTCTCTGTTCACTCTCTCTCTCTGTCCCGGTGCTCTCTCTGTCCGCATCTCTTTCTGTCCCCCCATCTCTCCCTCCTCTCTCTGTCCACTCCCTCTCTGTCCACCCCTTCCCCCCGTTTCCCCACTCAGTCCATCCCCCTCTCTCGGTCCCCCAGTCTCTGTCCCCGGCTCACTGTCCCCCTCTCTCGACGGACTCTCTCTCCCCAACTCTGTACCCATCTCTCAGTCCCCCACTCTCTGTCCCCCCCCCACTGTCCCGCTCTCTCTGTCCCCCCTCTCTCTGCCCCATCTCTCTCTGTCCCCCCTCTCTGTCCCACTCTCTCTGCCCCACTCTCTGTCACCATCTCTCTGTCTCCGCTCACTCTGTCCCCCTCTTTCTTGCCCACTCTCTCTATCCCCGTCTCTCTGTCCCTCTCTCTCTGTCCCTCTCTCTCTGTCCCCCTCTCTCTGTCCCCGCTCACTCTGCCCCCTTCTCTCTGTCCCCGCGTCCCTCTGTCCCCCTCTCTCTGTCCCCCTCTTTCTGTCCCTCTCTTTCTGTCCCACTCTCTCTGTCCCCCCTCTCTCTGTCCCCCTCTCTCTGTCCCCCTCTCTCTGTCCCCCTCTCTCTGTCCCCCCTCTCTCTGTCCCCCTCTCTCTCCGTCCCCCTCTCTCTGTCCCCCTCTCTCTGTCCCCTCTCTCTATCCCACTCTCTCTGTAGCCATCCCTCTCCCACTCCCTGTCCCCCACTCTGTCCCCCACTCTATGAGCCTCCACTCTCTGTCACCCCTCACTATGACCCCCTCTATCTCACGCTCTCTCGGTCCACCCCTCCCTCTGTCCCCCTCTTTCTGCCCCCTTTCTGCCCCCCTGTCCCCATCTCTCTGTCCACATGCTCTCTCTGTCCCTCTCTCCTTCCACACTCTGTCCTCTGCCCCTCTGTACCGCACAACCCTATCTGTTCCCCTCTCTCTGACCCTCTCTCTGTCCCCCTCTCTCTGTCCCCACTCTCTGTGCCCTGCTCTCTGTCCCCTCTCTCTGTCCCCCCTCTATCTGCCCCCTCTCTCTTTCACCCTCTCTCTTTCATCCTATCTCTGTCCCCCTCTCTCTGTTCGCCCTCTCTCTGTCCCCCTCTGTATGTCACCGTCTCTCTGTCCTCCTTCTGTCTGTCCCCCTCTCGCTGCCCCCCTTTCTTTGACACCCTCTCTTTCCCCCACTCTGTAACCCTCTCTCTGTCCCCACTCTCTCTGACCCCCTCTATCTTCCCCACTCTCTGTCCCCCTCTCTCTGTCCCCTCTCTCTATCCCACTCTCTCTGTAGCCATCCCTCTCCCACTCCCTCTCCCCCACTCTGTCCCCCACTCTCTGAGCCCCCACTCTCTATCACCCCTCCCTATGACCCCCTCTATCTCACGCTCTCTCGGTCCACCCCTCCCTCTGTTCCCTTCTTTCTGCCCCCTTTCTGCCCCCTGTCCCCATCTCTCTGTCCCCATGCTCTCTCTGTCCCTCTCTCCTTCCACACTCTGTCCTCTCCCCCTCTGTACCGCACGACCCTATCTGTTCCCCTCTCTCTGACCCTCTATCTGTCTTCCTCTCTCTGTCCCCCCTCTCTGTCCCCTGCTCTCTGTCCCCCTCTCTCTGTCCCCCCTCTCCCTGTCCCCCTCTTTCTGTCACCGTGTCTCTGTCCTCCCTCTGTCTGTCCCCCTCTCGCTGCCCCCCTTTCTTTGACACCCTCTCTTTCCCCCACTCTGTAACCCTCTCTCTTTCCCCACTCTCTCTGACTCCCTCTATCTTCCCCACTCTCTGTCCCCCTCTCCCTGTCCTCCCCCTCTCTGTATCCCTCTCTCTCTCTGTCCCCTCTCTCTCTGTCCCCCTCTCTCTCTGTCCCCCTGTCTCTCTGTTCTCCATCTCTCTGTCCCTCCTCTCTCTGCCCCCACTCTGTCACCATCTCTCTGTCCCCTCTCCCACTGTTCCCTCTCGCTCTGTCCCCCTCTCTCTGCCCCCCGCACTCTGGGCCCCCCGTCCCCCCTCTGTCCTCTCTCTCTCTGTCACCCCTCTCTCTGTCCCCCTCTCTCTCTAACCCTCTCTGTCTCTGCCCCCCACTCTCTGGCCCTCTCTCTCTCTGCGCCCTCTCTCTCCCCCACTCTCTGTCCCACTCTCCCTGTTGCCCTCTCTCTGCCCACTCTGTCCCCCTCTCTCTGACCCCCACTCTCTGTCCACCACTCTCTGTCCTCTCCTCTCTCTGACCCCCTCTAACTCCGTCACTCTCTGTGACCCTCTCTCTGTCGCCCACTCTCTGCCCCCTCTCTCTCTGTCCCCACGTCCCTCTGTCCCCCTCTTTCTGTCCCACTCTCTCTGCCCACCCCCCTCTCTGTTCCCCTCTCTCTGTCGCCCTCTCTCTCTGTCCCCCTCTCTCGGTCACCCTCTCTCTGACACCCCTCTCTCTGTCCCCCTCTCTCTCTGTCCCCCTCTCTCTCTGACCCCACGTCCATCTGTCCCCCTCTTTCTGTCCCACTCTCTCTGCCCCACTCTCTGCCCCCCTCTCTCGGTCCCCCTCTCTCTCTGTTCCCCTCTCTCTGTCCCGCTCTCTCTCTGTCCCCCTCTCTCTCTGTCCCCATCTCTCTCTGTCCCTCCTTCTCGCTGTCCCCCTCTCTCTGTCCCACTCTCTCTGTTCACTCTCTCTCTGTCCCGGTGCTCTCTCTGTCCGCATCTCTTTCTGTCCCCCCTATCTATCCCTCCTCTCTCTGTCCACTCCCTCTCTGTCCACCCCTTCCCCCCGTTTCCCCACTCAGTCCATCCCCCTCTCTCTGTCCCCCAGTCTCTGTTCCCGGCTCACTGTCCCCCTCTCTCTGACGGACTCTCTCTCCCCAACTCTGTACCCCTCTCTCAGTCCCCCACTCTCTGTCTCCCCCCCCCCACTGTCCCGCTCTCTCTGTCCCCCCCTCTCTGCCCCATCTCTCTCTGTCCCCCCTCTCTGTCCCACTCTCTCTGCCCCCCTCTCTGTCACCGTCTCTCTGTCCCCGCTCACTCTGTCCCCCTCTTTCTGGCCCACTCTCTCTATCCCCGTCTCTCTGTCCCCCTCTCTCTGTCCCTCTCTCTCTGTCCCTCTCTCTCTGTCCCCCTCTCTCTTTCACCCTCTCTCTTTCACCCTATCTCTGTCCACCCCTCTCTGTCCCCCTCTATCTGTCGCCCTCTCTGTCACCGTCTCTCTGTCCTCCCTCGGTCTGTCCCCCTCCCTCTGTCCCCCTCTCTCTGTCCCCCCTCTCTGTCCCCCTCTCTCTGCACCCTCCCAGTCCCCCTCTCTCTGTCCCCCCTCCCTCTGTCCCCCTCGCTCTGTCCCTCTCTCTGTCCCCCTCCGTCTGTCCCCCTCTCTCTGAACCTCCCTCTCTGTCCCCCCCTCTCTCTGTAGCCCCTCTCTCTGTCCCCCTTCTCTCTGTCCCCCACTCTCTCTGATCCCCCCTTTCTCTGACCCCCTCTCTCTGACCCCTCTCTCCGTCTCATCTCTCTGTCCCCCTCTCTCTGTCGCCATATCTGTCACCATCTCTCTGTCGCGCTCTCACTGTTCACCTCTCTCTCTGTTCCCATCTCTCTCTGTCCCCCCCTCTCTGTCCTCCCCTCTCTGTCCTCCCTCTCTGTCCCCATCTCTCTGTCCCCCCTCTCTGTCCCCGCTCACTCTGTCCCCCTCTTTCTGTCCCCACTCTCTCTGTCACCCCCTCTCTGTCCCCCCTCTCTGTCCCCCCCTCTCTGTCCCCCTCTCCCGCTGTTCCCCCCTCTCTCTGACCCCCTCTCTCTGACCCCCTCTCTCTGTCCCCCTCTCTCTGACCCCTCTCTCTGACCCTCTCTCTGTCCCACTCTATCTGTCGCCATATCTGTCACCGTCTCTCTGTCGCTCTCTCTCTGTCCACCTCTCTGTCTCTTCCCATTTGTCTCTGTTCGTCCCTCTCTGTCCCACCCTCTCTGTAACCCCTCTCTGCCTCTCTCTCTCTGTCACCCCTCTCTGTCCCCCTCTCTCTGCCCCCCTCTCTCTGCCCCCCTCTCTCTGTCCCCCTCGCTGTCCCACTCTCTCTGACCCTCTCTATCACCGACTATCTGACCCCCTCCCTATGACCCATCTCTCTCTGTCCCCCCTCTCTGTCCCAATCTCTCTGCCCCCTCTCTGTCACCGTCTCTCTGTCCCTACTCACTCTGTCCCCTTCTCTCTGTTCCCGCGTCCCGCTGACCCCCTCTTTCTGTCCCACTCTCTCTGTCGCCCTCTTTCTGTCCCACTCTCTCTGTCCCCCTCTACCTCCCCCTCTTTCCGTCCCCTCTATCTGACCCCATCTATCACCCACACTCTCTGTGCCCCTTTCTCTCTGTACCTTCTCTATGCCCCCTCGCTCTCTGTCCCCGCACTCTGTCCCCCCCTCTCTCTGTCCCCCCCTCTCTCTGTCCACCCCCCTCTCTGCTCCCCCCTCTCTCTGTCCCCACTCTCTCTGTCTCCCACTCTCTGTCCCCCCTCTCTCTGTCCCCCCCTCTCTCTGTCCCCCCTCTCTGTCCCCCCCTCTCTCTGTCCCACTCTCTCTCTGTTTCCCCCTCTCTCTGACCCCCTCTCTCTGTCCCCCTCTCTCTGACCCCTCTCTCTGACCCCTCTCTCTGTCCCACTCTCTCTGTCGCCATATATGTCACCGTCTCTCTGTCGCTCTCTCTCTGTCCATCTTTCTGTCTGTTCCCATTTGTCTCTGTTCCTCCCTCTCTGTCCCACCCTCTCTGTAACCCCTCTCTGCCTCTCTCTCTCTGTCTCCCCTCTCTGTCCCCCTCTCTCTGCCCCCCTCTCTCTCTGCCCCCCTCTCTCTCTGCCCCCCTCTCTCTGGCCCTCTCTCTCTCTGCCCCCTCTCTCTCCCCCACTCTCTGTCCCACTCTCCCTGTTGCCCTCTCTCTGCCCACTCTGTCCCCCTCTCTCTGACCCCCACTCACTGTCCACCAATCTCTGTCCCCTCCTCTCTCTGACCCCCTCTAACTCCGTCACTCTCTGTGACCCTCTCTCTGTCGCCCACTCTCTGCCCCCTCTCTCTCTGTCCCCACGTCCCTCTGTCCCCCTCTTTCTGTCCCACTCTCTCTGCCCACCCCCCTCTCTGTCCCCCTCTCTCTGTCCCCCTCTCTCTCTGTCCCCCTCTCTCGGTCACCCTCTCTCTGCCCCCCTCTCTCTGCCCCCTTCTCTCTGGCCCTCTCTCTCTGCCCCCTCTCTCTCCCCCACTCTCTGTCCCACTCTCCCTGTTGCCCTCTCTCTGCCCACTCTGTCCCCCTCTCTCTGACCCCCACTCTCTGTCCCCCTCTCTCTCTGTCCCCCTCTCTCTCTGACCCCACGTCCATCTGTCCCCCTCTTTCTGTCCCACTCTCTCTGCCCCCCTCTCTGCCCCCCTCTCTCGGTCCCTCTCTCTCTCTGTTCCCCTCTCTCTGTCCCGCTCTCTCTCTGTCCCCCTCTCTCTCTGTCCCCATCTCTCTCTGTCCCTCCTTCTCGCTGTCCCCCTCTCTCTGTCCCACTCTCTCTGTTCACTCTCTCTCTCTGTCCCGGTGCTCTCTCTGTCCGCATCTCTTTCTGTCCCCCCTATCTATCCCTCCTCTCTCTGTCCACTCCCTCTCTGTCCACCCCTTCCCCCCGTTTCCCCACTCAGTCCATCCCCCTCTCTCTGTCCCCCAGTCTCTGTCCCCGGCTCACTGTCCCCCTCTCTCTGACGGACTCTCTCTCCCCAACTCTGTACCCCTCTCTCAGTCCCCCACTCTCTGTCTCCCCCCCCCACTGTCCCGCTCTCTCTGTCCCCCCATCTCTGCCCCATCTCTCTCTGTCCCCCCTCTCTGTCCCACTCTCTCTGCCCCCCTCTCTGTCACCGTCTCTCTGTCCCCGCTCACTCTGTCCCCCTCTTTCTGGCCCACTCTCTCTATCCCCGTCTCTCTGTCCCTCTCTCTCTGTCCCTCTCTCTCTGTCCCTCTCTCTCTGTCCCCCTCTCTCTTTCACCCTCTCTCTTTCACCCTATCTCTGTCCACCCCTCTCTGTCCCCCTCTATCTGTCGCCCTCTCTGTCACCGTCTCTCTGTCCTCCCTCGGTCTGTCCCCCTCCCTCTGTCCCCCTCTCTCTGTCCCCCCTCTCTGTCCCCCTCTCTCTGCACCCTCCCAGTCCCCCTCTCTCTGCCCCCCCTCCCTCTGTCCCCCTCGCTCTGTCCCTCTCTCTGTCCCCCTCCGTCTGTCCCCCTCTCTCTGAACCTCCCTCTCTGTCCCCCCCTCTCTCTGTAGCCCCTCTCTCTATCCCCCTTCTCTCTGTCCCCCACTCTCTCTGATCCCCCCTTTCTCTGACCCCCTCTCTCTGACCCCTCTCTCCGTCTCATCTCTCTGTCCCCCTCTCTCTGTCGCCATATCTGTCACCATCTCTCTGTCGCGCTCTCACTGTTCACCTCTCTCTCTGTTCCCATCTCTCTCTGTCCCCCCCTCTCTGTCCTCCCCTCTCTGTCCTCCCTCTCTGTCCCCATCTCTCTGTCCCCCCTCTCTGTCCCCGCTCACTCTGTCCCCCTCTTTCTGTCCCCACTCTCTCTGTCACCCCCTCTCTGTCACCCCTCTCTGCCCCCCCCTCTCTGTCCCCCTCTCCCGCTGTTCCCCCCTCTCTCTGACCCCCTCTCTCTGACCCCCTCTCTCTGTCCCCCTCTCTCTGACCCCTCTCTCTGACCCTCTCTCTGTCCCACTCTCTCTGTCGCCATATCTGTCACCGTCTCTCTGTCGCTCTCTCTCTGTCCACCTCTCTGTCTCTTCCCATTTGTCTCTGTTCGTCCCTCTCTGTCCCACCCTCTCTGTAACCCCTCTCTGCCTCTCTCTCTCTGTCACCCCTCTCTGTCCCCCTCTCTCTGCCCCCCTCTCTCTGCCCCCCTCTCTCTGTCCCCCTCGCTGTCCCACTCTCTCTGACCCTCTCTATCACCGACTATCTGACCCCCTCCCTATGACCCATCTCTCTCTGTCCCCCCTCTCTGTCCCAATCTCTCTGCCCCCTCTCTGTCACCGTCTCTCTGTCCCTACTCACTCTGTCCCCTTCTCTCTGTTCCCGCGTCCCGCTGACCCCCTCTTTCTGTCCCACTCTCTCTGTCGCCCTCTTTCTGTCCCACTCTCTCTGTCCCCCTCTACCTCCCCCTCTTTCCGTCCCCTCTATCTGACCCCATCTATCACCCACACTCTCTGTGCCCCTTTCTCTCTGTACCTTCTCTATGCCCCCTCGCTCTCTGTCCCCGCACTCTGTCCCCCCCTCTCTCTGTCCCCCCCTCTCTCTGTCCACCCCCCTCTCTGCTCCCCCCTCTCTCTGTCCCCACTCTCTCTGTCCCCCCCTCTCTCTGTCCCCCCTCTCTGTCCCCCCCTCTCTCTGTCCCACTCTCTCTCTGTTCCCCCCTCTCTCTGACCCCCTCTCTCTGTCCCCCTCTCTCTGACCCCTCTCTCTGACCCCTCTCTCTGTCCCACTCTCTCTGTCGCCATATATGTCACCGTCTCTCTGCCGCTCTCTCTCTGTCCATCTTTCTGTCTGTTCCCATTTGTCTCTGTTCCTCCCTCTCTGTCCCACCCTCTCTGTAACCCCTCTCTGCCTCTCTCTCTCTGTCTCCCCT
Source organism: Chiloscyllium plagiosum (assembly GCF_037043375.1). Classification (NCBI taxonomy): domain Eukaryota; kingdom Metazoa; phylum Chordata; class Chondrichthyes; order Orectolobiformes; family Hemiscylliidae; genus Chiloscyllium; species Chiloscyllium plagiosum. Next base: position 73,528,717 of record NW_028270177.1, read on the forward strand.
CTCTGTCCCCCTCTCTCTGCCCCCTCTCTCTCTGCCCCCCTCTCTCTCTGCCCCCCTCTCTCTCTGCCCTCTCTCTCTGCCCCCTCTCTCTCCCCCACTCTCTGTCCCACTCTCCCTGTTGCCCTCTCTCTGCCCACTCTGTCCCCCTCTCTCTGACCCCCACTCTCTGTCCACCAATCTCTGTCCCCTCCTCTCTCTGACCCCCTCTAACTCCGTGACTCTCTGTGACCCTCTCTCTGTCGCCCACTCTCTGCCCCCTCTCTCTCTGTCCCCACGTCCCTCTGTCCCCCTCTTTCTGTCCCACTCTCTCTGCCCACCCCCCTCTCTGTCCCCCTCTCTATGTCCCCCTCTCTCTCTGTCCCCCTCTCTCGGTCACCCTCTCTCTGCCCCTCTCTCTCTGCCCCCTTCTCTCTGGCCCTCTCTCTCTGCCCCCTCTCTCTCCCCCACTCTCTGTCCCACTCTCCCTGTTGCCCTCTCTCTGCCCACTCTGTCCCCCTCTCTCTGACCCCCACTCTCTGTCCCCCAATCTCTGTCGCCCCTCCCTCTGACCCCCTCGATCTCCCCCTCTCTCTGTCCTGCTCTCTCTGTCCCCCTCTACCTCCCCCTCTTTCCGTCCCCTCTATCTGACCCCATCGATCACCCACACTCTCTGTGCCCCTTTCTCTCTGTACCTTCTCTATGCCCCCTCGCTGTCTGTCCCCGCACTCTGTCCCCCCCTCTCTCTGTCCCCCCCTCTCTCTGTCCACCCCCCTCTCTGCTCCCCACTCTCTCTGTCCCCACTCTCTCTGTCTCCCACTCTCTGTCCCCCCTCTTTCTGTCCCCCCCTCTCTCTGTCCCCCCTCTCTGCCCCCCCTCTCTCCGTCCCACTCTCTCTCTGTTCCCCCCTCTCTCTGACCCCCTCTCTCTGTCCCCCTCTCTCTGACCTCTCTCTCTGTCCCCACGTCCCTCTGTCCCCCTCTTGCTGTCCCACTCTCTCTGCCCACCCCCCCCTCTCTGTCCCCCTCTCTCTGTCCCCCTCTCTCTCTGTCCCCCTCTCTCGGTCACCCTCTCTCTGACAACCCTCTCTCTGTCCCCCTCTCTCTCTGTCCCCCTCTCTCTCTGACCCCACGTCCCTCTGTCCCCCTCTTTCTGTCCCACTCTGTCTGCCCCCCTCTCTGTCCCCCTCTCTCGGTCCCCCTCTCTCTCTGTTCACCTCTCTCTGCCCCCTCTCTCTCTGTCCCCCTCTCTCTCTGTCCCCATCTCTCTCTGTCCCTCCTTCTCGCTGTCCCCCTCTCTCAGTCCCACTCTCTCTGTTCACTCTCTCTCTCTGTCCCGGTGCTCTCTCTGTCCGCATCTCTTTCTGTCCCCCCATCTATCCCTCCTCTCTCTGTCCACTCCCTCTCTGTCCACCCCTTCCCCCCGTTTCCCCACTCAGTCCATTCCCCTCTCTCGGTCCCCCAGTCTCTGTCCCCGGCTCACTGTCCCCCTCTCTCGACGGACTCTCTCTCCCCAACTCTGTACCCATCTCTCAGTCCCCCACTCTCTGTCCCCCCCCCCACTGTCCCGCTCTCTCTGTCCCCCCTCTCTCTGCCCCATCTCTCTCTGTCCCCCCTCTCTGTCCCACTCTCTCTGCCCCACTCTCTGTCACCATCTCTCTGTCTCCGCTCACTCTGTCCCCCTCTTTCTTGCCCACTCTCTCTATCCCCGTCTCTCTGTCCCTCTCTCTCTGTCCCCCTCTCTCTGTCCCCGCTCACTCTGTCCCCTTCTCTCTGTCCCCGCGTCCCTCTGTCCCCCTCTCTCTGTCCCCCTCTTTCTGTCCCTCTCTTTCTGTCCCACTCTCTCTGTCCCCCCTCTCTCTGTCCCCCTCTCTCTGTCCCCCTCTCTCTGTCCCCCTCTCTCTGTCCCCCCTCTCTCTGTCCCCCTCTCTCTCCGTCCCCCTCTCTCTGTCCCCCTCTCTCTGTCCCCTCTCTCTATCCCACTCTCTCTGTAGCCATCCCTCTCCCACTCCCTCTCCCCCACTCTGTCCCCCACTCTATGAGCCTCCACTCTCTGTCCCCCCTCTCTCTGCCCCCTCTCTCTTTCACCCTCTCTCTTTCATCCTATCTCTGTCCCCCTCTCTCTGTTCGCCCTCTCTCTGTCCCCCTCTGTATGTCACCGTCTCTCTGTCCTCCTTCTGTCTGTCTCCCTCTCGCTGCCCCCCTTTCTTTGACACCCTCTCTTTCCCCCACTCTGTAACCCTCTCTCTGTCCCCACTCTCTCTGACCCCCTCTATCTTCCCCACTCTCTGTCCCCCTCTCTCTGTCCCCTCTCTCTATCCCACTCTCTCTGTAGCCATCCCTCTCCCACGCCCTCTCCCCGACTCTGTCCCCCACTCTCTGAGCCCCCACTCTCTATCACCCCTCCCTATGACCCCCTCTATCTCACGCTCTCTCGGTCCACCCCTCCCTCTGTCCCCTTCTTTCTGCCCCCTTTCTGCCCCCTGTCCCCATCTCTCTGTCCCCATGCTCTCTCTGTCCCTCTCTCCTTCCACACTCTGTCCTCTCCCCCTCTGTACCGCACGACCCTATCTGTTCCCCTCTCTCTGACCCTCTATCTGTCTTCTTCTCTCTGTCCCCCCTCTCTGTCCCCTGCTCTCTGTCCCCCTCTCTCTGTCCCCCCTCTCTCTGTCCCCCTCTTTCTGTCACCGTGTCTCTGTCCTCCCTCTGTCTGTCCCCCTCTCGCTGCCCCCCTTTCTGTGACACCCTCTCTTTCCCCCACTCTGTAACCCTCTCTCTTTCCCCACTCTCTCTGACTCCCTCTATCTTCCCGACTCTCTGTCCCCCTCTCCCTGTCCTCCCCCTCTCTGTATCCCTCTCTCTCTCTGTCCCCTCTCTCTCTGTCCCCCTTTCTCTCTGTCCCCCTGTCTCTCTGTTCTCCATCTCTCTGTCCCTCCTCTCTCTGCCCCCACTCTGTCACCATCTCTCTGTCCCCTCTCCCACTGTTCCCACTCGCTCTGTCCCCCTCTCTCTGCCCCCCGCACTCTGGGCCCCCCGTCCCCCCTCTGTCCTCTCTCTCTCTGTCACCCCTCTCTCTGTCCCCCTCTCTCTCTAACCCTCTCTGTCTCTGCCCCCCACTCTCTGGCCCTCTCTCTCTCTGCGCCCTCTCTCTCCCCCACTCTCTGTCCCACTCTCCCTGTTGCCCTCTCTCTGCCCACTCTGTCCCCCTCTCTCTGACCCCCACTCTCTGTCCACCACTCTCTGTCCTCTCCTCTCTCTGACCCCCTCTAACTCCGTCACTCTCTGTGACCCTCTCTCTGTCGCCCACTCTCTGCCCCCTCTCTCTCTGTCCCCACGTCCCTCTGTCCCCCTCTTTCTGTCCCACTCTCTCTGCCCACCCCCCTCTCTGTCCCCCTCTCTCTGTCGCCCTCTCTCTCTGTCCCCCTCTCTCGGTCACCCTCTCTCTGACACCCCTCTCTCTGTCCCCCTCTCTCTCTGTCCCCCTCTCTCTCTGACCCCACGTCCATCTGTCCCCCTCTTTCTGTCCCACTCTCTCTGCCCCCCTCTCTGCCCCCCTCTCTCGGTCCCCCTCTCTCTCTGTTCCCCTCTCTCTGTCCCGCTCTCTCTCTGTCCCCCTCTCTCTCTGTCCCCATCTCTCTCTGTCCCTCCTTCTCGCTGTCCCCCTCTCTCTGTCCCACTCTCTCTGTTCACTCTCTCTCTCTGTCCCGGTGCTCTCTCTGTCCGCATCTCTTTCTGTCCCCCCTATCTATCCCTCCTCTCTCTGTCCACTCCCTCTCTGTCCACCCCTTCCCCCCGTTTCCCCACTCAGTCCATCCCCCTCTCTCTGTCCCCCAGTCTCTGTCCCCGGCTCACTGTCCCCCTCTCTCTGACGGACTCTCTCTCCCCAACTCTGTACCCCTCTCTCAGTCCCCCACTCTCTGTCTCCCCCCCCCCCCACTGTCCCGCTCTCTCTGTCCCCCCCTCTCTGCCCCATCTCTCTCTGTCCCCCCTCTCTGTCCCACTCTCTCTGCCCCCCTCTCTGTCACCGTCTCTCTGTCCCCGCTCACTCTGTCCCCCTCTTTCTGGCCCACTCTCTCTATCCCCGTCTCTCTGTCCCTCTCTCTCTGTCCCTCTCTATCCTGTCCCCCTCTCTCTGTCCCCGCTCACTCTGTCCCCTTCTCTCTGTCCCCGCGTCCCTCTGTCCCCCTCTCTCTGTCCCCCTCTTTCTGTCCCACTCTTTCTGTCCCACTCTCTCTGTCCTCCTCTCTCTGTCCCCCTCTCTCTGTCCCCCTCTCTCTGTCCCGCTCTCTCTGTCCCCCACTCTCTCCGTCCCCCTCTCTCTGTCCCCCTCTCTCTGTCCCCTCTCTGTATCCCACTCTCTCTGTAGCCATCCCTCTCCCACTCCCTCTCCCCCACTCTGTCCCCCACTCTATGAGCCCCCACTCTCTGTCACCCCTCCCTATGACCCCCTCTATCTCACGCTCTCTCGGTCCACCCCTCCCTCTGTCCCCCTCTTTCTGCCCCCTTTCTGCCCCCCCCCCTCCCCCCGTCCCCATCTCTCTGTCCCCATTCTCTCTCTGTCCCTCTCTCCTTCCACACTCGGTCCTCTCCCCCTCTGTACCGCACAACCCTATCTGTTCCCCTCTCTCTGACCCTCTCTCTGTCCCCCTCTCTCTGTCCCCACTCTCTGTCCCCTGCTCTCTGTGCCCCCTCTCTCTGTCCCCCTCTCTCTTTCACCCTCTCTCTTTCATCCTATCTCTGTCCCCCTCTCTCTGTTCGCCCTCTCTCTGTCCCCCTCTTTCTGTCACCGTCTCTCTGTCCTCCTTCTGTCTGTCCCCCTCTCGCTGCCCCCCTTTCTTTGACACCCTCTCTTTCCCCCACTCTGTAACCCTCTCTCTGTCCCCACTCTCTCTGACCCCCTCTATCTTCCCCACTCTCTGTCCCCCTCTCTCTGTCCCCTCTCTCTATCCCACTCTCTCTGTAGCCATCCCTCTCCCACTCCCTCTCCCCCACTCTGTCCCCCACTCTCTGAGCCCCCACTCTCTATCACCCCTCCCTATGACCCCCTCTATCTCACGCTCTCTCGGTCCACCCCTCCCTCTGTTCCCCTCTTTCTGCCCCCTTTCTGCCCCCCCCCGTCCCCATCTCTCTGTCCCCATACTCTCGCTGTCCCTCTCTCCTTCCACACTCTGTCCTCTCCCCCACTGTACCGCACGAGCCTATCTGTTCCCCTCTCTCTGACCCTCTATCTGTCTCCCTCTCTCTGTCCCCACTCTCTGTCCCATAGAACATAGAACATAGAACATAGAACAATACAGCACAGAACAGGCCCTTCGGCCCACGATGTGGTGCCGAACTTCTAACCTAGATTAAGTACCCATCCATGTACCTATCCAAATGCCGCTTAAAGGTCGCCAATGATTCCGACTCCACCACTCCCACGGGCAGCGCATTCCATGCCCCCACCACTCTCTGGGTAAAGAACCCACCCCTGACATCTCCCCTATACCTTCCACCCTTCACCTTAAATTTATGTCCCCTTGTAACACTCTGTTGTACCTGGGGAAAAAGTTTCTGACTGTCTACTCTATCTATTCCTCTGATCATCTTTTAAACCTCTATCAAGTCACCCCTCATCCTTCGCCGTTCCAACGAGAAAAGACCGAGAACTCTCAACCTATCCTCGTACGACTTCCTCTCCATTCCAGGCAACATCCTGGTAAATCTTCTCTGCACCCTCTCCAAAGCTACCACATCTTTCCTATAGTGAGGCGACCAGAACTGCACACAGTACTCCAACTGTGGCCTAACCAAAGTCCTGTACAGCTGCAACATCACTTCACGACTCTTGAATTCAATCCCTCTGCTAATGAACGATAATACTCCATAGGCCTTCTTACAAACTCTATCCACCTGAGTGGCAACCTTCAAAGATCTATGTACATAGACCCCAAGATCCCTCTGTTCCTCCACCTGACTAAGAACCCTACCATTAACCCTGTATTCCGCATTCTTATTTGTTCTTCCAAAATGGACAACCTCACACTTGGCAGGGTTGAACTCCATCTGCCACTCCTCAGCCCAGCTCTGCATCATATCTAAGTCCCTCTGCAGCCGACAACAGCCCTCCTCACTGTCCACAACTCCACCTATCTTCGTATCATCTGCAAATTTACTGACCCACCCTTCGACTCCCTCATCTAAGTCATTAATAAAAATTACAAACAGCAGAGGACCCAGAACTGATCCCTGCGGAACTCCACTTGTAACTGGGCTCCAGGCTGAGTATTTACCATCTACCACCACTCTCTGCCTTCGACCGGTTAGCCAGTTTTCTATCCAGTTGGCCAAATTTCCCTCTATCCCATGCCTCCTGACTTTCCGCATAAGCCTACCATGGGGAACCTTATCAAATGCCTTACTAAAATCCATGTACACTACATCCACTGCTCTTCCCTCATCCACATGCTTGGTCACCTCCTCGAAGAATTCAATAAGACTTGTAAGGCAAGACCTACCCTTCACAAATCCGTGCTGGCTGTCCCTAATCAAGCAGTGTCTTTCCAGATACTCATAAATCCTATCCCTCAGTACCCTTTCCATTACTTTGCCTACCACAGAAGTAAGACTAACAGGCCTGTAATTCCCGGGGTTATCCCTATTCCCTTTTTTGAACAGGGGCACAACATTCGCTACTCTCCAGTCCCCTGGTACCACCCCCTTTGCCAGTGAAGACGAGAAGATCATTGCCAACGGTACTGCAATTTCCTCTCTAGCTTCCCACATAATCCTAGGATATATCCCGTCAGGCCCGGGGGACTTGTCTATCCTCAAGTTGTTCAAAATGTCCAACACATCTTCCTTTCTGACAGGTATCTCTTCTCGCTTACCAGTCCATTTCACACTCTCCTCTTCTACAATACGGTCCCTCTCGTTCGTAAATACTGAAGAGAAGTACTTGTTCAAGACCTCTCCTATCTCTTCCGACTCAATACACAGTCTCCCACTACTGTCCTTGATCGGACCTACCCTCATTCTCGTCATTCTCTGGTTTCTCACATACGCATAAAATGCCTTGGGGTTATCCTTGATCCTATCCGCCAACGATTTTTCATGCCCTCTCTTAGCTCTCCTAATCCCTTTCTTCAGGTCCCTTCTGGCTATCCTGTATCCCTCCACTGCTCTGTCTGAATCCTGTTTCCTCAACCTTATGTAAGCCTCCTTCTTCCTCTTTACCAGACATTCAACCTCTCTCGTCAACCAAGGCTCCTTCACACGACCATTTCTTTCCTGCCTGATAGGTACATACATATCATGGACACGTCGTATCTGCTCTTTGAAAAAGTTCCACATTTCCACCACATCCTTCCCTGACAGCCTATGCTCCCAACGTATGCTCCTCAAATCCTGCCTTACAGCATCGTAATTTCCCTTCCCCCAATTATAAAATCTACCTTGTTGTGCGCACCTATCTCTCTCCATAACCAAGGTGAAAGTCACAGAATTGTGGTCACCATCACCAAAATGTTCACCCACTAACAAGCCCACCACTTGTCCCGGTTCATTACCGAGTACCAAATCCAATATGGCCTCCCCTCTGGTTGGACAATCTACATACTGCGTTAGAAAAGCTTCCTGGACACACTGCACAAACACCGCCCCATCCAATCTACTTGATCTAAAGAGCTTCCAATCAATATTTGGGAAGTTGAAGTCGCCCATGACTACGACCCTGTGGCTTCTGCACCTTTCCAAAATCTGTTTCCCAATCTGTTTCTCCACATCTCTGCTGCTATTGGGGGGCCTATAGTAAACACCCAACAAGGTGACTGCACCTTTCCTATTTCTGACTTCAGCCCATACTACCTCCAGAGGCAGATCCCCCTCAAACTTCCTTTCTGCAGCCGTTATACCATTTCTAATTAGCAATGCCACCCCCCCTCCTTTTTTCCCACCCTCCCTAATCTTACTGAAACACCTGTAACCAGGAACCTCCAACAGCCATTCCTGTCCCACATCTATCCACGTTTCCGTGATCGCCACAACATCGTAGTCCCAGGTACCGATCCACGCCTTAAGTTCACCCACCTTATTTCTGATACTCCTTGCGTTGATGTATACGCACTTGAGCCCATCTCTGTGTCCGCTAGTAGTCCCTGTCAGTGCTACCTTCTCCACAGCCCCCCTACAGTCTTGGGCATCCTGACAAACAGCTAACCTACTTGCTGGACTACAAGTCCGGATCCCATCCCCCTGCCAAATTAGTTTAAACCCCCCCGATGAGTGCTAGCAAACCTACCCCCCAGGATATTGGTGCCCTTCTGGTTCAGGTGCAACCCGTCCTGTTTGTACAGGTCCCACCTTCCCCAGAATGCAGTCCAATTGTCCAAATATCTGAAGCCCTCCCTCCTACACCAGCCTTGCAGCCACGTGTTCAACTGCACTCTCTCTATTCTTTGCCTCACTGTCACGTGGCACCGGCAACAACCCAGAGATGACGACTCTGTCTGTCCTAGCTTTTAGCTTCCAGCCTAACTCCTTGAGCTCTTGAATGACCTCCCCACCCCTCTTCCTACCTATGTCGTTGGTGCCAATGTGCACCACGACTTCTGGCTGCACACCCTCCCCCTTAAGGATTCTGAAGACACGGTCTGAGACGTCTCGGACCCTAGCACCCGGGAGGCAACAAACCATCCGTGAGTCTCGCCCATGTCCACAGAACCGCCTGTCCGTCCCTCTAACTAGAGAGTCCCCTATAACTAGCGCTCTCCTCCTCTCCCCCTTTCCCTTCTGAGTCTCAGGGCCACAGACCCCTTCACTGCAGCTTACACCTGCAACGCTGTCCCCCCCAACAGTTTCCAAAGCTGTATATTTACTTTTTAGGGGAACGACCACAGGGGAACCCTGCACTGCCTGCTTCTTCCCCTTCCCACCTCTAACTGTTACCCAGCTACCTCTGTTCTCCGGCGTAACTATGTCCCTGTAGCGTCTATCAATCACCCTCTCAGCCTCTCGAATAATCCTCAGTTCATCCAACTCCAGTTCCAGTTCCCCTGCTCTCTGTCCCCCTCTCTCTGCCCCCCTCTCTCTGTCCCCCTCTTTCTGTCACCGTGTCTCTGTCCTCCCTCTGTCTGTCCCCCTCTCGCTGCCCCCTTCCTTTGACACCCTCTCTTTCTCCCACTCTGTAACCCTCTCTCTGTCCCTACTCTCTCTGACCCTCGCTATCTTCCCCACTCTCTGTCCCCCTCTCTCTGTCCCCCCCTCTCTGTATCCCTCTCTCTCTCTGTCCCCTCTCTCTCTGTCCCCCTCTCTCTCTGTCCCCCGTCTCTCTGTTCTCCCTCTCTCTTTCCCTCCTCTCTCTGCCCCCACTCTGTCACCATCTCTCTGTCCCCTCTCCCACTGTTCCCTCTCGCTCTGTCCCCCTCTCTCTGCCCCCCGCACTCTGGGCCCCCCGTCCCCCCTCTGTCCTCTCTCTCTCTGTCACCCCTCTCTCTGTCCCCCTCTCTCTCTAACCCTCTCTGTCTCTGACCCCCTCTCTCTGCCCCCTCGCTCTGTTCTCCGCTCTCTGTTCCCCCATCTCTATCGCCCTCTCTCTCTGCCTCCTCTTTGTCACCGTCTCTCTTCCCCCCCCCCGTCTCCGTCTCTCTGCCCTCTCTCAGTCACCGTCTCTCTGTTCGCCCCGCCGACCACCCCTCTCTGTCGCCCGCTCTCTGCCCCCTCTCTGTCACAGTTTCTCTGTCCCCCTCTCTCTGTCCCCCTCGTCCCCCCTCTCTCTGATCCCCCCCTCACTGTCCCCTCTCAGTCATCGTCTCTCTGTTCCCCCCCGTCCACCCCTCTCTGGCGCCCGCTCTCTGCCCCCTCTCTGTCACAGTTTCTCTGTCCCCCCCTCTATGTAGCCCTCTCTCTGCCCCCTCTCAGTCACCGTCTCACTGTTCGCACCGCCGTCCACCCCTCTCTGTCGCCCGCTCTCTGCCCCCTCTCTGTCACAGTTTCTCTGTCCCACTGTCTCTGTCCCCCTCGTCCCCCCCTCTCTCTGTTCCCCACCTCACTGTCCCCTCTCTGTCCCCCCGCTCTCTGTCCACCCCTCACTGTCCCCTCTCAGTCACCGTCTCTCTGTTCGCCCACCCCCGTCCCCCCTCTCTCTGTCCCCCCCTCACTGTCCCCTCTCTTTGTTAGCCTCTCTGCCCCGTCTGTCACCGTCTCTCTGCCCCTTCTCTCTCTGGCCCCCCTCTCTCTCTGTCCCGTCTCTCTCTCTGTCCCCACTCTTTCTGCCCACTCTCTCTACCCACATCTCTCTGTTCGCTCTCTGGTCCCCCCCCCTCTGCGCCCCTCTCTGTTCACCTCTCTCTCTGTACCCCCTCTCTCTCTGACCCCATCTCTCTCCGTCCCCCTCTCTCTCTGTCCCCCTCTCTCTTTAACCCCTCACTCTCTGACCCCCCTCTCTCTGACCCCCTCTCTCTCTGACCCCCTCTCTCTCTGACCTCCCCTCTCTCTGTCCCCCTCTCTCTCTGACCCCCCTTTCTCTGTCCCCCTCTCTCTCTGTACCCCCCCTCTCGCTGTCCCCCTCTCTCTCTGTACCCCCTCTCTCACTCTTACCCCCTCTCTCTCTGTCCCCCTCTCTCTCTGTACCCCCTCTCTCTCAGACCACCTCTCTCTCTGACCCGTTCTCTCTCTGTCCCCCTCTCTCTCTGACCCCCTCTCTCTCTGACCCCTCTCTCTCCCCCATTCTGTACCCCTCTCTCTCTGTCCCCCTCTCTCTCTGACCCCCTCTTCCCCCCTCTCTCTGTCCCCCTCTCTCTGTCCCCCTCTCTCTGTCCCCCCGCCTTTGACCGCCTCTCTCTCTCTGTCCACCTCTCTCTGCCCCCCTCTCTCTCTGTACCCCCTCTCTCTGTCACCCTCTCTCTGTCCCCGTCTCTCTGTCCATCCTCTCTCTGTCCCCCTCTCTCTGTCCCTCTCTCTCTGTCCCCCCCCTCTCTGTATCCCTCTCTCTCTCTGTCCCCCTCTCTCTCTGTCCCCCTCTCTCTCTGTCCCCCCGTCTCTCTGTTCTCCCTCTCTCTGTCCCTCCTCTCTCTGCCCTCACTCTGTCACCATCTTTCTGTCCCCTCTCCCTCTGTTCCCTCTCTCTCTGTACCCCCCTCTCGCTGTCCCCCTCTCTCTCTGTACCCCCTCTCTCACTCTTACCCCCTCTCTCTCTGTCCCCCTCTCTCTCTGTACCCCCTCTCTCTCAGACCACCTCTCTCTCTGACCCGTTCTCTCTCTGTCCCCCTCTCTCTCTGACCCCCTCTCTCTCTGACCCCTCTCTCTCCCCCATTCTGTACCCCTCTCTCTCTGTCCCCCTCTCTCTCTGACCCCCTCTTCCCCCCTCTCTCTGTCCCCCTCTCTCTGTCCCCCCGCCTTTGACCGCCTCTCTCTGTCCACCTCTCTCTGCCCCCCTCTCTCTCTGTACCCCCTCTCTCTGTCACCCTCTCTCTGTCCCCGTCTCTCTGTCCATCCTCTCTCTGTCCCCCTCTCTCTGTCCCCCTCTCTCTGTCCCCCCCTCTCTGTATCCCTCTCTCTCTCTGTCCCCCTCTCTCTCTGTCCCCCTCTCTCTCTGTCCCCCCGTCTCTCTGTTCTCCCTCTCTCTGTCCCTCCTCTCTCTGCCCTCACTCTGTCACCATCTTTCTGTCCCCTCTCCCTCTGTTCCCTCTCGCTCTGTCCCCCTCTCTCTGCCCCCCGCACTCTGGACACCCCGTCCCCCCTCTGTCCTCTCTCTCTCTGTCACCCCTCTCTCTGTCCCCTCTCTCTCTAACCCTCTCTGCCTCTGACCCCCTCTCTCTGCCCCCTCGCTCTGTTCCCCGCTTTCTGTTCCCGCATCTCTATCGCCCTCTCTCTGCCCCCTCTTTGTCACCGTCTCTCTCCCCCCCCCCCCCTCTCTGTCTCTCTGCCCTCTCTCAGTCACCGTCTCTCTGTTCGCCCCGCCGTCCACCCCTCTCTGTCGCCCGCTCTCTGGCCCCTCTCTGTCACAGTTTCTCTGTACCCCTCTCTCCGTCCCCCTCGTCCCCCCCTCTCTCTGTTCCCCCCCTCACTGTCCCCTCTCAGTCACCGTCTCTCTGTTCCCCCCCGTCCACCCCTCTCTGGTGCCCGCTCTCTGCCCCCTCTCTGTCACAGTTTCTCTGTCCCCCCTCTCTCTGTCCCCCTCGTCCCCCCCTCTCTCTGTCCCCCCTCTCTATCACCGTCTCTCTGCCCTCTCTCAGTCACCGTCTCTCTGTCCCCCCCTCTCTGTAGCCCTCTCTCTGCCCCCTCTCTGTCACAGTTTCTCTGTCCCCCCTCTCTCTGTCCCCCTCGTCCCCCCCTCTCTCTGTTACCCACCTCACTGTCCCCTCTCTGTCCACCCTCTCTCTGTCCCCCCCTCACTGTCCCCTCTCTTTGTTGGCCTCTCTCTGCCCCGTCTGTCACCGTCTCTCTGCCCCTTCTCTCTCTGCCCCCACCCCTCTCTCTGTCCCCTCTCTCTCTCTGTCCCCACTCTTTCTGCCCACTCTCTCTATCCACATCTCTCTGTTCCCTTTCTGGTCCCCCCCTCAGCTCCCCCTCTCTGTTCACCTCTCTCTCTGTACCCCCTCTTTCTCTGACCCCCTCTCTCTCCGTCCCCCTCTCTCTCTTTCCCCCTCCCTCTGTCTCCCTCTCTCTGTCCCCCTCCCTCTGTCCCCCCCTCTCTGCCTCCCCCCTCTGTCCCCCTCTCTCTGTCCTCCTCTCTCTGTCCCCCTTCTCTCTGACCCACTCTATCTCCCTCACTCTCTGTGGCCCTCTCTCTGTCGCCAACTCTCTGCCCCCTCTCCCTCCCCGCCTCCCTCCCCGCCTCTCTCTGCTCCCTCTCTGTCCCTCTCTCTCTCTGTCCCCATCTCTCTCTGTCCCCCTCTCTCTCTGTCCCACCCACTCTGTCCCCCCTCTCTCTGTCCCTCTCTCTCTCTCTGTCCCTCTCTCTCTGTCCCCTCTCTGTCCCTCTCTCTCTGTCCCCCTCTCTGCCCCCCATTTCTCTGTCCCCCTCTCTCTCCCACCTGCCTCTCTCTGTCCTCGTCTCTCTGCCCCCCTTTCTCTGACACCCTCTCTTTCCCCCACTCTGTAACCCTCTCTCTGTCCCCACTACCACTGACCCCCTCGATCTTCCCCACTCTCTGTGCCCCACTCTCTGTTCCGCGCTCTCTGTCCCTCGCTCTCTGTCCCCCACTCTCTGTCACCCTCTCTCTGTCCCGCGCTCTCTGTCCCTCGCTCTCTGTCCCACACACTCTGTCCCCCTCTTTCTCTCCCCCAGCTCTCTGTCTCCCCCGCTCTCTGTCCCCTCTCTTTCTCTCTTTCCCGCTCTCTCTCTGTCCCCCCCCTCTCTCTCTGCCCCCTCTCTCTCTGCCCCGCTCTCTCTCTGTCCCCCACTCTCTGTTCCCTTCGCTCTCTGTCCCCCTCTCTCTTTCTGCCCCCCTCTCTCTCTATCCCCCTCTCTCTCTGCCCCCTCTCTCTATTTCCCCCCTCTCTCTGTCCCCAGCTGTCTGTCTCCCCCGCTCTCTGTCCACTCTCTCTCTCTCTCTCTTTCCCGCCCTCTTTCTGTCCCCCCTCTCTTTCCCCCTCTCTCTCTGTCCCGCTCTCTCTGTCCCACTCTCTCTGTCCCCCCCTCTCTCTCTGTCCCCCTCTCTCTGTCCCGCCTCTCTGTCCCCCTCTCTCTCTGTCCCCCTCTCTCTCTCTGCCCCCGCTCTCTGTCCACTCTCTCTCTCTCTTTCCCGCCCTCTTTCTGTCCCCCCTCTCTTTCCCCCTCTCTCTCTGTCCCGCTCTCTCTGTCCCACTCTCTCTGCCCCCCCTCTCTCTCTGTCCCCCTCTCTCTGCCCACTCTCTGTCCCACTCTCTCTGCCCCCCTCACTCTCTCCCACTCTGTACCCCTCGTTGTCCCCCACTCTCTGTCCCCCTCTCTCTGTACCCCTCTCTCTTCCCCCCATCTCTCTGTCCCCCTCTCTCTCTGTCCCCCTCTCTCTGCCCCCCTCTCTCTCTGTACCCCCTCTCTCTGTCCCCCTCCCTCTGTCCCCCTCTCTCTGTCATCCTCTTGCTGACCCCCTCTCTCTGCCCCCCTCTCTCTGTCCCCCTCTCTCTGTCGCCCACTTTCTGACCCCCTCTCTCTCTGTCCCCCCCTCTCTGTCCCCTCCCAGTCACCATCTCTCTGTCACCCCTCCCTCTGTCCCCCTCCCTCTGTCCCGCTCTCTCTGTCCCACTCTCTCTGTCCCCCCCTCTCTCTCTGTCCCCCTCTCTCTGCCCACTCTCTGTCCCACTCTCTCTGCCCCCCTCACTCTCTCCCACTCTGTACCCCTCGTTGTCCCCCACTCTCTGTCCCCCTCTCTCTGTACCCCTCTCTCTTCCCCCCATCTCTCTGTCCCCCTCTCTCTCTGTCCCCCTCTCTCTGCCTCCCCCTCTCTCTGTACCCCTCTCTCTTCCCCCCATTTCTCTGTCCCCCCCTCTCTCTGTCCCCCTCTCTCTGCCCCCCTCTCTCTCTGTACCCCCTCTCTCTGTCCCCCTCCCTCTGTCCCCCTCTCTCTGTCCTCCTCTCTCTGTCCCCCTTCTCTCTGACCCCCTCTATCTCCCTCACTCTCTGTGGCCCTCTCTCTGTCGCCAACTCTCTGCCCCCCTCTCCCTCCCCGCCTCTCTCTGCTCCCTCTCTGTCCCTCTCTCTCTCTGTCCCCATCTCTCTCTGTCCCCCTCTCTCTCAGTCACCATCTCTTTGTTCCTCCCCGTCCACCCCTCTCTGTCCCCCTCTCTCTGTCGCCCTCTCTGTCCCCTCTCTCTCTCCCCCCTCCCTCTGTCCCCCTCTCTCTGTCACCCTCTTGCTGACCCCCTCTCTCTGCCCCCCTCTCTCTGTCCCCCCTCTCTCTGTCGCCCACTTTCTGACCCCCTCTCTCTCTGTCACCCCTCCCTCTGTCCCCCGCCCTCTGTCTCCCTCTCTCTGTCCCCCTCCCTCTGTCCCCCCCTCTCTGCCCCCCCCCTCTGTCCCCCTCTCTCTGTCCTCCTCTCTCTGTCCCCCTTCTCTCTGACCCCCTCTATCTCCCACACTCTCTGTGGCCCTCTCTCTCTCTCTCTCTGTCCCTCTCTCTCTGTCCCCTTTCTGTCCCTCTCTCTCTGTCCCCCTCTCTGTCCCCCATTTCTCTGTCCCCCTCTCTCTCCCACCTGCCTCTCTCTGTCCTCGTCTCTCTGCCCCCCTTTCTCTGACACCCTCTCTGTCCCCCACTCTGTAACCCTCTCTCTGTCCGCACTACACTGACCCCCTCTATCTTCCCCACTCTCTGTGCCCCACTCTCTGTTCTGCGCTCTCTGTCCCTCGCTCTCTGTCCCCCACTCTCTGTCACCCTCTCTCTGTCCCGCGCTCTCTGTCCCTCGCTCTCTGTCCCACACACTCTGTCCCCCTCTTTCTCTCCCCCAGCTCTCTGTCTCCCCCGCTCTCTGTCCCCTCTCTTTCTCTCTTTCCCGCTCTCTCTCTGTACCCCCTCTCTCTCTCTGCCCCCTCTCTCTCTGCCCCGCTCTCTCTCTGTCCCCCACTCTCTGTTCCCCTCGCTCTCTGTCCCCCTCTCTGTCCCACTCTCTCTTTCTGTCCCCCTCTCTCTCTATCCCCCTCTCTCTCTGCCCCTCTCTCTATTTCCCCCCTCTCTCTGTCCCCAGCTGTCTGTCTCCCCCGCTCTCTTTCCACTCTCTCTCTCTCTCTTTCCCGCCCTCTCTCTGTCCCCCCTCTCTTTCCCCCTCTCTCTCTGTCCCGCTCTCTCTCTGTCCCCCTCTCTCTGTCACCCATCTCTCTCTGTCCCCCTCTCTCTGTCCCCCCTCTCTGTCCCCCTCTCTCTCTGTCCCCCTCTCTCTCTCTGCCCCCCTCTCTCTGACCCCTCTCTCTGCCCCGGTCTCTGTCCCACACTCTCTGTTGCCCTCTCTCTGCCCACTCTCTGTCCCACTCTCTCTGTCCCCCTCTCTGTCCCACTCTCTCTTTCTGTCCCCCTCTCTCTCTATCCCTCTCTCTCTGCCCCTCTCTCTATTTCCCCCCTCTCTCTGTCCCCAGCTGTCTGTCTCCCCCGCTCTCTGTCCACTCTCTCTCTCTCTCTTTCCCGCCCTCTCTCTCTCCCCCCTCTCTTTCCCCCTCTCTCTCTGTCCCGCACTCTCTCTGTCCCCCTCTCTCTGTCACCCCTCTCTCTCTGTCCCCCTCTCTCTGTCCCCCCTCTCTGTCCCCATCTCTCTCTGTCCCCCTCTCTCTCAGTCACCATCTCTTTGTTCCCCCCCGTCCACCCCTCTCTGTCCCCCTCTCTCTGTCGCCCTCTCTGTCCCCTCTCTCTCTCCCCCTCCCTCTGTCCCCCTCTCTCTGTCACCCTCTTGCTGACCCCCTCTCTCTGCCCCCCTCTCTCTGTCCCCCCTCTCTCTGTCGCCCACTTTCTGACCCCCTCTCTCTCTGTCACCCCTCCCTCTGTCCCCCGCCCTCTGTCTCCCTCTCTCTGTCCCCCTCCCTCTGTCCCCCCCTCTCTGCCCCCCCCTCTGTCCCCCTCCCTCTGTCCTCCTCTCTCTGTCCCCCTTCTCTCTGACCCCCTCTATCTCCCTCACTCTCTGTGGCCCTCTCTCTCTCTCTCTCTGTCCCTCTCTCTCTGTCCCCTTTCTGTCCCTCTCTCTCTGTCCCCCTCTCTGTCCCCCATTTCTCTGTCCCCCTCTCTCTCCCACCTGCCTCTCTCTGTCCTCGTCTCTCTGCCCCCCTTTCTCTGACACCCTCTCTTTCCCCCACTCTGTAACACTCTCTCTGTCCGCACTACACTGACCCCCTCTATCTTCCCCACTCTCTGTGCCCCACTCTCTGTTCTGCGCTCTCTGTCCCTCGCTCTCTGTCCCCCACTCTCTGTCACCCTCTCTCTGTCCCGCGCTCTCTGTCCCTCGCTCTCTGTCCCACACACTCTGTCCCCCTCTTTCTCTCCCCCAGCTCTCTGTCTCCCCCGCTCTCTGTCCCCTCTCTTTCTCTCTTTCCCGCTCTCTCTCTGTACCCCCTCTCTCTCTCTGCCCCCTCTCTCTCTGCCCCGCTCTCTCTCTGTCCCCCACTCTCTGTTCCCCTCGCTCTCTGTCCCCCTCTCTGTCCCACTCTCTCTTTCTGTCCCCCTCTCTCTCTATCCCCCTCTCTCTCTGCCCCTCTCTCTATTTCCCCCCTCTCTCTGTCCCCAGCTGTCTGTCTCCCCCGCTCTCTTTCCACTCTCTCTCTCTCTTTCCCGCCCTCTCTCTGTCCCCCCTCTCTTTCCCCCTCTCTCTCTGTCCCGCTCTCTCTCTGTCCCCCTCTCTCTGTCACCCCTCTCTCTCTGTCCCCCTCTCTCTGTCCCCCCTCTCTGTCCCCCTCTCTCTCTGTCCCCCTCTCTCTCTCTGCCCCCCTCTCTCTGACCCCTCTCTCTGCCCCGGTCTCTGTCCCACACTCTCTGTTGCCCTCTCTCTGCCCACTCTCTGTCCCACTCTCTCTGTCCCCCTCTCTGTCCCACTCTCTCTTTCTGTCCCCCTCTCTCTCTATCCCCCTCTCTCTCTGCCCCTCTCTCTATTTCCCCCCTCTCTCTGTCCCCAGCTGTCTGTCTCCCCCGCTCTCTGTCCACTCTCTCTCTCTCTCTTTCCCGCCCTCTCTCTCTCCCCCCTCTCTTTCCCCCTCTCTCTCTGTCCCGCTCTCTCTCTGTCCCCCTCTCTCTGTCACCCCTCTCTCTCTGTCCCCCTCTCTCTGTCCCCCCTCTCTGTCCCCCTCTCTCTCTGTCCCCCTCTCTCTCTCTGCCCCCCTCTCTCTGACCCCTCTCTCTGCCCCGGTCTCTGTCCCACACTCTCTGTTGCCCACTCTCTGCCCACTCTCTGTCCCACTCTCTCTGCCCCCCTCACTCTCTCCCACTCTGTACCCCTCGTTGTCCCCCACTCTCTGTCCACCTCTCTCTGTACCCCTCTCTCTCTGTCCCCTGTCTCTCTGCCCCCCTCTCTTCCCCCCTCTCTCTGTCCCCCTCTCTCTTTGTTCCCCTCTCTCTGCCCCCCATCTCTCTGTCCCCCTCTCTCTCTGTTCCCATCTCTCTGCCCCCCTCTCTCTCTGTACCCCCTCTCTCTGCCCCCCTCTGTCTTTCCCCGTCTCTCTGTCCATCCTCTCTCTGTCCCCCTCTCTCTGTCCCCCTCTCTCTGTCCCCCCCTCTCTGTATCCCTCTCTCTCTCTCTGTCCCCCTCTCTCTCTGTCCCCCTCTCTCTCTGTCCCCCCGTCTCTCTGTTCTCCCTCTCTCTGTCCCTCCTCTCTCTGCCCCCACTCTGTCACCATCTCTCTGCCCCCTCTCCCTCTGTTCCCTCTCGCTCTGTCCCCCTCTCTCTGCCCCCCGCTCTGGACCCCCCTTCCCCCCTCTGTCCTCTCTCTCTGTGTCACCCCTCTCTCTGTCCCCCTCTCTCTCTAACCCTCTCTGTCTCTGACCCCCTCTCTCTGCCCCCTCGCTCTGTTCCCTGCTTTATGTTCCCCCATCTCTATCGCCCTCTCTCTGCCCCCTCTTTGTCACCGTCTCTCTTCACCCCCCTCTCTGTCTCTCTGCCCTCTCTCAGTCACCGTCTCTCTGTTCGCCCCGCCGTCCACCCCTCTCTGTCGCCCGCTCTCTGCCCCCTCTCTGTCACAGTTTCTCTGTCCCCCCTCTCTCTGACCCCCTCGTCCCCCCTCTCTCTGTCCCCCCTCTCTATCACCGTCTCTCTGCCCTCTCTCAGTCACCGTCTCTCTGTCCCCCCCTCTCTGTAGCCCTCTCTCTGCCCCCTCTCTGTCACAGTTTCTCTGTCCCCCCTCTCTCTGTCCCCCTCGTCCCCCCCTCTCTCTGTTCCCCACCTCAGTGTCCCCTCTCTGTCCACCCTCTCTCTGTCCCCCCCTCACTGTCCCCTCTCTTTGTTGGCCTCTCTCTGCCCCGTCTGTCACCGTCTCTCTGCCCCTTCTCTCTCTGCACCCCCCCCTCTCTGTCCCGTCTCTCTCTCTGTCCCCACTCTTTCTGCCCACCCTCTCTATCCACATCTCTCTGTTCCCTTTCTGGTCCCCCCCTCAGCTCCCCCTCTCTGTTCACCTCTCTCTCTGTACCCCCTCTTTCTCTGACCCCCTCTCTCTCCGTCCCCCTCTCTCTCTGTCCCCCTCTCTCTGTAACCCCTCTCTCTCTGACCCCCTCTCTCTCTGACCCCCTCTCTCTCGGGCCCCCTCTCTCTCTGACCTCCACTCTCTCTGTCCCCCTCTCTCTCTGACCCCCTCTCTCTCTGTCCCCCTCTCTCTCTGTACCCCCACTCTCTCTGTCCCCCTCTCTCTCTGTACCCCCTCTCTCTCTGACCACCTCTCTCTCTGTCCCCCTCTCTCTCTGTAACCCCTCTCTCTCTGACCCCCCCTCTCTCTGACCCCTTCTCTCTCTGTCCCCCTCTCTCTCTGACCCCCTCTCTCTCTGAACCCCTCTCTCTCTGTCCCCCTCTCCCTCTGTTCCCTCTCGCTCTGTCCCCCTCTCTCTGCCCCCCGCTCTGGACCCCCCTTCCCCCCTCTGTCCTCTCTCTCTGTGTCACCACTCTCTCTGTCCCCTCTCTCTCTAACCCTCTCTGTCTCTGACCCCCTCTCTCTGCCCCCTCGCTCTGTTCCCTGCTTTATGTTCCCCCATCTCTATCGCCCTCTCTCTGCCCCCTCTTTGTCACCGTCTCTCTTCCCCCCCCCTCTCTGTCTCTCTGCCCTCTCTCAGTCACCGTCTCTCTGTTTGCCCCGCCGTCCACCCCTCTCTGTCGCCCGCTCTCTGCCCCCTCTCTGTCACAGTTTCTCTGTACCCCTCTCTCTGTCCCCCTCGTCCCCCCCTCTCTCTGTTCCTCCCCTCACTGTCCCCTCTCAGTCACCGTCTCTCTGTTCCCCCCCGTCCACCCCTCTCTGGTGCCCGCTCTCTGCCCCCTCTCTGTCACAGTTTCTCTGTCCCCCCTCTCTCTGACCCCCTCGTCCCCCCTCTCTCTGTCCCCCCTCTCTATCACCGTCTCTCTGCCCTCTCTCAGTCACCGTCTCTCTGTCCCCCCCTCTCTGTAGCCCTCTCTCTGCCCCCTCTCTGTCAGAGTTTCTCTGTCCCCCCTCTCTCTGTCCCCCTCGTCCCCCCCTCTCTCTGTTCCCCACCTCAGTGTCCCCTCTCTGTCCACCCTCTCTCTGTCCCCCCCTCACTGTCCCCTCTCTTTGTTGGCCTCTCTCTGCCCCGTCTGTCACCGTCTCTCTGCCCCTTCTCTCTCTGCACCCCCCCCCTCTCTGTCCCCTCTCTCTCTCTGTCCCCACTCTTTCTGCCCACTCTCTCTATCCACATCTCTCTGTTCCCTTTCTGGTCCCCCCCCTCAGCTCCCCCTCTCTGTTCACCTCTCTCTCTGTACCCCCTCTTTCTCTGAACCCCTCTCTCTCCGTCCCCCTCTCTCTCTGTCCCCCTCTCTCTGTAACCCCTCTCTCTCTGACCCCCTCTCTCTCTGACCCCCTCTCTCTCGCGTCCCCTCTCTCTCTGACCTCCACTCTCTCTGTCCCCCTCTCTCTCTGACCCCCTCTCTCTCTGTCCCCCTCTCTCTCTGTACCCCCACTCTCTCTGTCCCCCTCTCTCTCTGTACCCCCTCTCTCTCTGACCACCTCTCTCTCTGTCCCCCTCTCTCTCTGTAACCCCTCTCTCTCTGACCCCCCCCTCTCTGACCCCTTCTCTCTCTGTCCCCCTCTCTCTCTGACCCCCTCTCTCTCTGACCCCCTCTCTCTCTGTCCCCCTCTCTCTCTGTTCCCGCTCTCTCTCTGTGTCCCCCTCTCTCTCTGTACCCCCTCTCTCTCTGACAACCTCCCTCTCTGTGCCCCCTCTCTCTCTGTCCCCTTCTCTCTCTGTACCCCCGCTCTCTCTGACCCCCCTCTCTCTGACCCCTTCTCTCTCTGTCCCCCTCTCTCTCTGACCCACTCTCTCTCTGACCCCCTCTCTCTCTGTCCCCCTCTCTCTCTGTTCCCGCTCTCTCTCTGTCCCCCCCTCTCTCTCTGTACCCCCTCTCTCTCTGACAACCTCTCTCACTGTACCCCCTCTCTCTGTCCCCCTCTCTCTCTGTTCCCCTCCCCCTCTGACCCCCTCTCTCTCTGTCCCTCTCTCTCTCTGCCCCCCCTCTCTGCCCCCTCGCTCAGTTCCCCGCGCTCTCGCCCCTTCTCTACCGCCCTCTCTCTGCCCCCTCTCTGACCCTGTCTCTCTGTCCACCATCTCTCTGTCCCCGTCTCTCTGCCCCCTCTCTCAGTCCATCCTCTCTGTCACAAACATCTGTCCCCCCCCTCTCTGTCGCCCTCTCTCTGCTCCCTCTCAGTCACCATCTCTTTGTTCCCCCCCGTCCCCCCCTCTCTGTCCCCCTCTCTCTGTCGCCCTCTCTGTCCCCTCTCTCCCTCCCCCCTCCCTCTGTCCCCCTCTCTCTGTCACCCTCTTGCTGACGCCCTCTCTCTGTCCCCCTCTCACTGTCCCCCCTCTCTCTGTCGCCCACTTTCTGACCCCCTCTCTCTCTATCCCCCCCTCTCTGTCCCCTCCCAGTCACCATCTCTCTGTCACCCCTCCCTCTGTCCCCCTCCCTCTGTCTCCATCTCTCTGTCCCCCTCCCTCTGTCCCCCCCTCTCTGCCCCCCCCCCTCAGTCCCCCTCTCTCTGTCCTCCTCTCTCTGTCCCCCTTCTCTCTGACCCCCTCTATCTCCCTCACTCTCTGTGGCCCTCTCTCTGTCGCCAACTCTCTGCCCCCCTCTCCCACCCCGCCTCTCTCTGCTCCCTCTCTGTCCCTCTCTCTCTCTGTCGCCATCTCTCTCTGTCCCCCTCTCTCTCTGTCCCACCCACTCTGTCCCCCTCTCTCTGTCCCCCCTCTCTGTCCCCCCTCTCTCTGTCCCCCTCTCTCTCTCTCTGTCCCTCTCTCTCTGTCCCCTCTCTGTCCCTCTCTCTCTGTCCCCCTCTCTGTCCCCCATTTCTCTGTCCCCCTCTCTCTCCCACCTGCCTCTCTCTGTCCTCGTCTCTCTGACACCCTCTCTTTCCCCCACTCTGTAACCCTCTCTCTGTCCCCACTACCACTGACCCCCTCTATCTTCCCCACTCTCTGTGCCCCACTCTCTTTTCCGCGCTCTCTGTCCCTCGCTCTCTGTCCCCCACTCTCTGTCACCCTCTCTCTGTCCCACACACTCTGTCCCCCTCTTTCTCTCCCCCAGCTCTCTGTCTCCCCCGCTCTCTGTCCCCTCTCTTTCTCTCTTTCCCGCTCTCTCTCTGTCCCCCCTCACTCTCTGCCCCCTCTCTCTCTGCCCTGCTCTCTCTCTGTCCCCCACTCTCTGTTCCCCTCGCTCTCTGTCCCCCTCTCTGTCCCCCTCTCTCTTTCTGTCCCCCTCTCTCTCTATCCCCCTCTCTCTCTGCCCCCTCTCACTATTTTCCCCCTCTCTCTGTCACCAGCTGTCTGTCTCCCCCGCTCTCTGTCCACTCTCTCTCTCTCTCTTTCCCGCCCTCTCTCTGTCCCCCCTCTCTTTCCTCCTCTCTCTCTGTCCCCCCTCTCTCTCTGTCCCCCTCTCTCTGTCCCCCCCTCTCTCTCTGTCCCCCTCTCTCTGTCCGCCCTCTCTGTCCCCCTCTCTCTCTGTCCCCCCCTCTCTCTCTGCCCCCCTCTCTCTGACCCCTCTCTCTGCCCCGGTCTCTGTCCCACTCTCTCTGTTGCCCTCTCTCTGTCCCCCTCTCCCTCTGTTCCCTCTCGCTCTGTCCCCCTCTCTCTGCCCCCCGCTCTGGACCCCCCTTCCCCCCTCTGTCCTCTCTCTCTGTGTCACCCCTCTCTCTGTCCCCTCTCTCTCTAACCCTCTCTGTCTCTGACCCCCTCTCTCTGCCCCCTCGCTCTGTTCCCTGCTTTATGTTCCCCCATCTCTATCGCCCTCTCTCTGCCCCCTCTTTGTCACCGTCTCTCTTCCCCCCCCCTGTCTCTCTGCCCTCTCTCAGTCACCGTCTCTCTGTTTGCCCCGCCGTCCACCCCTCTCTGTCGCCCGCTCTCTGCCCCCTCTCTGTCACAGTTTCTCTGTACCCCTCTCTCTGTCCCCCTCGTCCCCCCCTCTCTCTGTTCCTCCCCTCACTGTCCCCTCTCAGTCACCGTCTCTCTGTTCCCCCCGTCCACCCCTCTCTGGTGCCCGCTCTCTGCCCCCTCTCTGTCACAGTTTCTCTGTCCCCCCTCTCTCTGACCCCCTCGTCCCCCCCTCTCTCTGTCCCCCCTCTCTATCACCGTCTCTCTGCCCTCTCTCAGTCACCGTCTCTCTGTCCCCCCCTCTCTGTAGCCCTCTCTCTGCTCCCTCTCTGTCACAGTTTCTCTGTCCCCCCTCTCTCTGTCCCCCTCGTCCCCCCCTCTCTCTGTTCCGCACCTCAGTGTCCCCTCTCTGTCCACCCTCTCTCTGTCCCCTCCTCACTGTCCCCTCTCTTTGTTGGCCTCTCTCTGCCCCGTCTGTCACCGTCTCTCTGCCCCTACTCTCTCTGCAACCCCCCCCCCCCTCTCTGTCCCCTCTCTCTCTCTGTCCCCACTCTTTCTGCCCACTCTCTCTATCCACATCTCTCTGTTCCCTTTCTGGTCCCCCCCTCAGCTCCCCCTCTCTGTTCACCTCTCTCTCTGTACCCCCTCTTTCTCTGACCCCCTCTCTCTCCGTCCCCCTCTCTCTCTGTCCCCCTCTCTCTGTAACCCCTCTCTCTCTGACCCCCTCTCTCTCTGACCCCCTCTCTCTCGGGCCCCCTCTCTCTCTGACCTCCACTCTCTCTGTCCCCCTCTCTCTCTGACCCCCTCTCTCTCTGTCCCCCTCTCTCTCTGTACCACCTCTCTCTCTGTCCCCCTCTCTCTCTGTAACCCCTCTCTCTCTGACCCCCCCTCTCTCTGACCCCTTCTCTCTCTGTCCCCCTCTCTCTCTGACCCCCTCTCTCTCTGACCCCCTCTCTCTCTGTCCCCCTCTCTCTCTGTTCCCGCTCTCTCTCTGTCCCCCCCTCTTTCTCTGTACCCCCTCTCTCTCTGACAACCTCCCTCTCTGTGCCCCCTCTCTCTCTGTCCCCTTCTCTCTCTGTACCCCCGCTCTCTCTGACACCCCCTCTCTCTGACCCCTTCTCTCTCTGTCCCCCTCTCTCTCTGACCCCCTCTCTCTCTGACCCCCTCTCTCTCTGTCCCCCTCTCTCTCTGTTCCCGCTCTCTCTCTGTCCCCCCCTCTCTCTCTGTACCCCCTCTCTCTCTGACAACCTCTCTCACTGTACCCCCTCTCTCTGTTCCCCTCTCTCTCTGTTCCCCTCCCCCTCTGACCCCCTCTCTCTCTGTCCCTCTCTCTCTCTGCCCCCCCCCCTCTGCCCCCTCGCTCTGTTCCCCGCGCTCTCGCCCCATCTCTACCGCCCTCTCTCTGCCCCCTCTCTGACACTGTCTATCTGTCCACCATCTCTCTGTCCCCGTCTCTCTGCCCCCTCTCTCAGTCCATCCTCTCTGTCACAAACATCTGTCCCCCCCCCCTCTCTGTCGCCCTCTCTCTGCTCCCTCTCAGTCACCATCTCTTTGTTCCCCCCCGTCCCCCCTCTCTGTCCCCCTCTCTCTGTCGCCCTCTTGCTGACGCCCTCTCTCTGTCCCCCTCTCACTGTCCCCCCTCTCTCTGTCGCCCACTTTCTGACCCCCTCTCTCTCTATCCCCGCTTCTCTGTCCCCTCCCAGTCACCATCTCTCTGTCACCCCTCCTTCTGTCCCCCTCCCTCTGTCCCCCTCTCTCTGTCCTCCTCTCTCTGTCCCCCTTCTCTCTGACCCTCTCTATCTCCCTCACTCTCTGTGGCCCTCTCTCTGTCGCCAACTCTCTGCCCCCCTCTCCCTCCCCGCCTCTCTCTGCTCCCTCTCTGTCCCTCTCTCTCTCTGTCCCCATCTCTCTCTGTCCCCCTCTCTCTCTGTCCCACCCACTCTGTCCCCCTCTCTCTGTCCCCCCTCTCTGTCCCCCCTCTCTCTGTCCCCCTCTCTCTCTCTCTGTCCCTCTCTCTCTGTCCCCTCTCTGTCCCTCTCTCTCTGTCCCCCTCTCTGTCCCCCATTTCTCTGTCCCCCTCTCTCTCCCACCTGCCTCTCTCTGTCCTCGTCTCTCTGTCACCCTCTCTTTCCCCCACTCTGTAACCCTCTCTCTGTCCCCACTACCACTGACCCCCTCTATCTTCCCCACTCTCTGTGCCCCACTCTCTGTTCCGCGCTCTCTGTCCCTCGCTCTCTGTCCCCCACTCTCTGTCACCCTCTCTCTGTCCCACACACTCTGTCCCCCTCTTTCTCTCCCCCAGCTCTCTGTCTCCCCCGCTCTCTGTCCCCTCTCTTTCTCTCTTTCCCGCTCTCTCTCTGTCCCCGCCTCACTCTCTGCCCCCTCTCTCTCTGCCCTGCTCTCTCTCTGTCCCCCACTCTCTGTTCCCCTCGCTCTCTGTCCCCCTCTCTGTCCCCCTCTCTCTTTCTGTCCCCCTCTCTCTCTATCCCCCTCTCTCTCTGCCCCCTCTCACTATTTCCCCCCTCTCTCTGTCACCAGCTGTCTGTCTCCCCCGCTCTCTGTCCACTCTCTCTCTCTCTCTTTCCCGCCCTCTCTCTGTCCCCCCTCTCTTTCCTCCTCTCTCTCTGTCCCCCCTCTCTCTCTGTCCCCCTCTCTCTGTCCCCCCCTCTCTCTCTCTGTCCCCCTCTCTCTGTCCGCCCTCTCTGTCCCCCTCTCTCTCTGTCCCCCCCTCTCTCTCTGCCCCCCTCTCTCTGACCCCTCTCTCTGCCCCGGTCTCTGTCCCACTCTCTCTGTTGCCCTCTCTCTGCCCTCTCTCTGTCCCACTCTCTCTGCCCCCTCACTCTCTCCCACTCTGTAGCCCTCGTTGTCCCCCACTCTCTGTCCAATTCTCTCTCTGTACCCCTCTCTCTGTCCCCAGTCTCTCTGTCCCCCCTCTCTTCCTCCCTCTCTCTGTCCCCCTCTCTCTCTGTGCCCCTCTCTCTGCCCCCCATCTCTCTGTCCCCCTCTCTCTCTATCCCCCTCTCTCTGTCCCCCTCTCTCTCTGTGTCCCCTTTCTCTGTCTCCCTCTCTTTGCCCCCCTCTCTCTGTCCCCCTCTCTCTCTGTCCCCTCTCTCTGTCCCCCTCTCTCTGTCCCCCTCTCTCTGTCCCCCTCTCTCTCTGTCACCCTCGCTCTCTGACCCCTCTCTCTCTGTTCTCCCTCTCTCTGTCCCTCCTCTCTCTGTCCCCACTCTGTCACCATCTCTCTGTCCCCTCTCCCTCTGTTTCCTCTCGCTCTGACCCCCTCTCTCTGCACCCCCACTCTGGTCCCTCTCTCTCCCCTCTGCCCTCTCTCTCTCTGTCCCCTCTCTCTCTGTCCCCCTGTCTCTTTATCCCTCTCTCTCTCTGACCCCCTCTCTTTGCCCCCTCGCTCTGTTCCCCACTCTCTATTCCCCATCTCTATCGCCCTCTCTCTGTCCCCCCCTGTCACCGTCTCTCATTTCCCCTCTCCCCCCCGTCCACCCCTCTCTGTCGCCCGCTCTCGGCCCCCTCTCTGTCACAGTTTCTCTGTCCCCCCTCTCTCTGTCCCCCACTCTCTGTCCCCCTCTCTCTGTGCCCCTCTCTCTCTGTCCCCAGTCTCTCTGCCCCCCTCTCTTCCCCCTCTCTCTGTCCCCCTCTCTCTCTGCCCCCCTCTCTCTGTCCCCCTCTTTCTGCCCCCTCTCTCTGTCCCCCTCTCTCTGTCCCCCCTCTCTCTGCCCCCTCTCTCAGTCCATCCTCTCTGTCACAAACATCTGTCCCCCCCCCCCCTCTCTGTCGCCCTCTCTCTGCTCCCTCTCAGTCACCATCTCTTTGTTCCCCCCCGTCCCCCCTCTCTGTCCCCCTCTCTCTGTCGCCCTCTTGCTGACGCCCTCTCTCTGTCCCCCTCTCACTGTCCCCCCTCTCTCTGTCGCCCACTTTCTGACCCCCTCTCTCTCTATCCCCGCTTCTCTGTCCCCTCCCAGTCACCATCTCTCTGTCACCCCTCCTTCTGTCCCCCTCCCTCTGTCTCCCTCTCTCTGTCCCCCTCCCTCTGTCCCCCCCTTTCTGCCCCCCCCCCTCTGTCCCCCTCTCTCTGTCCTCCTCTCTCTGTCCCCCTTCTCTCTGACCCTCTCTATCTCCCTCACTCTCTGTGGCCCTCTCTCTGTCGCCAACTCTCTGCCCCCCTCTCCCTCCCCGCCTCTCTCTGCTCCCTCTCTGTCCCTCTCTCTCTCTGTCCCCATCTCTCTCTGTCCCCCTCTCTCTCTGTCCCACCCACTCTGTCCCCCTCTCTCTGTCCCCCCTCTCTGTCCCCCCTCTCTCTGTCCCCCTCTCTCTCTCTCTGTCCCTCTCTCTCTGTCCCCTCTCTGTCCCTCTCTCTCTGTCCCCCTCTCTGTCCCCCATTTCTCTGTCCCCCTCTCTCTCCCACCTGCCTCTCTCTGTCCTCGTCTCTCTGTCACCCTCTCTTTCCCCCACTCTGTAACCCTCTCTCTGTCCCCACTACCACTGACCCCCTCTATCTTCCCCACTCTCTGTGCCCCACTCTCTGTTCCGCGCTCTCTGTCCCTCGCTCTCTGTCCCCCACTCTCTGTCACCCTCTCTCTGTCCCACACACTCTGTCCCCCTCTTTCTCTCCCCCAGCTCTCTGTCTCCCCCGCTCTCTGTCCCCTCTCTTTCTCTCTTTCCCGCTCTCTCTCTGTCCCCGCCTCACTCTCTGCCCCCTCTCTCTCTGCCCTGCTCTCTCTCTGTCCCCCACTCTCTGTTCCCCTCGCTCTCTGTCCCCCTCTCTGTCCCCCTCTCTCTTTCTGTCCCCCTCTCTCTCTATCCCCCTCTCTCTCTGCCCCCTCTCACTATTTCCCCCCTCTCTCTGTCACCAGCTGTCTGTCTCCCCCGCTCTCTGTCCACTCTCTCTCTCTCTCTTTCCCGCCCTCTCTCTGTCCCCCCTCTCTTTCCTCCTCTCTCTCTGTCCCCCCTCTCTCTCTGTCCCCCTCTCTCTGTCCCCCCCTCTCTCTCTCTGTCCCCCTCTCTCTGTCCGCCCTCTCTGTCCCCCTCTCTCTCTGTCCCCCCCTCTCTCTCTGCCCCCCTCTCTCTGACCCCTCTCTCTGCCCCGGTCTCTGTCCCACTCTCTCTGTTGCCCTCTCTCTGCCCTCTCTCTGTCCCACTCTCTCTGCCCCCTCACTCTCTCCACATCTGTAGCCCTCGTTGTCCCCCACTCTCTGTCCAATTCTCTCTCTGTACCCCTCTCTCTGTCCCCAGTCTCTCTGTCCCCCCTCTCTTCCTCCCTCTCTCTGTCCCCTCTCTCTCTGTGCCCCTCTCTCTGCCCCCCATCTCTCTGTCCCCCTCTCTCTCTATCCCCCTCTCTCTGTCCCCCTCTCTCTCTGTGTCCCCTTTCTCTGTCTCCCTCTCTTTGCCCCCCTCTCTCTGTCCCCCTCTCTCTCTGTCCCCTCTCTCTGTCCCCCTCTCTCTGTCCCCCTCTCTCTGTCCCCCTCTCTCTCTGTCACCCTCGCTCTCTGACCCCTCTCTCTCTGTTCTCCCTCTCTCTGTCCCTCCTCTCTCTGTCCCCACTCTGTCACCATCTCTCTGTCCCCTCTCCCTCTGTTTCCTCTCGCTCTGACCCCCTCTCTCTGCACCCCCACTCTGGTCCCTCTCTCTCCCCTCTGCCCTCTCTCTCTCTGTCCCCTCTCTCTCTGTCCCCCTGTCTTTTTATCCCTCTCTCTCTCTGACCCCCTCTCTTTGCCCCCTCGCTCTGTTCCCCACTCTCTATTCCCCATCTCTATCGCCCTCTCTCTGTCCCCCCCTGTCACCGTCTCTCATTTCCCCTCTCCCCCCCGTCCACCCCTCTCTGTCGCCCGCTCTCGGCCCCCTCTCTGTCACAGTTTCTCTGTCCCCCCTCTCTCTGTCCCCCACTCTCTGTCCCCCTCTCTCTGTGCCCCTCTCTCTCTGTCCCCAGTCTCTCTGCCCCCCTCTCTTCCCCCTCTCTCTGTCCCCCTCTCTCTCTGCCCCCCTCTCTCTGTCCCCCTCTTTCTGCCCCCTCTCTCTGTCCCCCTCTCTCTGTCCCCCCTCTCTCTGTCCCCCTCTCGCTGTCCCCCTCTCTCTGTCCCACTCTCTCTTCATCTCTCTCTCTGTCCCGGTGCTCTCTCTGTCCGCATCTCTCTCTGTCCCCCCTCTCTATCCCTCCTCTCTCTTCCCTCTCTCTCTGTCCCACTCTCTCTCTGTCCGCATCTCTCTCTGTCCCTCGTTCTCGCTTTCCCCCTCTCTCTGTCCCACTCTCTCTGTTCACTCTCTCTCTCTGTCCCGGTGCTCTCTCTGTCCGCATCTCCTTCTGTCCCCCCCTCTCTGTCCCTCCTCTCTCTGTCCCCCTGTCTCTTTATCCCTCTCTCTCTCTGACCCCCTCTCTTTGCCCCCTCGCTCTGTTCCCCACTCTCTATTCCCCATCTCTATCGCCCTCTCTCTGTCCGCCCCTGTCACCGTCTCTCAGTTCCCCCCTCCCCCCCCGTCCACCCCTCTCTGTCGCCCGCTCTCGGACCCCTCTCTGTCACAGTTTCTCTGTCCCCCCTCTCTCTGTCCCCCACTCTCTGTCCCCCTCTCTCTGTGCCCCTCTCTCTCTGTCCCCAGTCTCTCTGCCCCCCTCTCTTCCCCCTCTCTCTGTCCCCCTCTCTCTCTGTCCCCCTCTCTCTGACCCCCCTGTCCCCCTCTCTCTCTTTCCCCTTCTCTCTGTCCCCCTCTCTCTGTCCCCCTCTCTCTGTCCCCCTCTTTCTGCCCCCTCTCTCTGTCCCCCTCTCTCTGTCCCCCCTCTCTCTGTCCCCCTCTCGCTGTCCCCCTCTCTCTGTCCCACTCTCTCTTCATCTCTCTCTTTGTTCCGGTGCTCTCTCTGTCCGCATCTCTCTCTGTCCCCCCTCTCTATCCCTCCTCTCTCTTCCCTCTCTCTCTGTCCCACTCTCTCTCTGTCCCCATCTCTCTCTGTCCCTCCTTCTCGCTTTCCCCCTCTCTCTGTCCCACTCTCTCTGTTCACTCTCTCTCTCTGTCCCGGTGCTCTCTCTGTCCGCATCTCCTTCTGTCCCCCCCTCTCTGTCCCTCCTCTCTCTGTCCACTCCCTCTCTGTCCACCCCTCCCCCCCGTTCCCCACTCAGTCCATCCCCCTCTCTCTGTCCCCCAGTCTCTGTCCCCGGCTCACTGTCCCCTCTCTCTGACGGACTCTCTCTCCCCAACTCTGTACCCCTCTCTCAGTCCCCCACTCTCTGTCCCCCCTCCCACTGTATCACGCTCTCTGTCCCCCCTCTCTCTGCCCCATCTCTCTCTGTCCCCCCTCTCTGTCCCACTCTCTCTGCCCCCTCTCTGTCACCGTCTCTCTGTCCCCACTCTCTCTATCCCCCTCTCTCTGTCCCCCTCTCTCTGTCCCCCTCTCTCTCTGACCCTTTCTCTGTCCCCGCTCACTCTGTCCCCTTCTCTCTGTCCCCGCGTCCCTCTGTCCCCCTCTTTCTGTCCCACTCTCTCTGTCCCCCCTCTCTGTACTCCTCTCTCTGTCCCCCCTCTCTCTGTCCCCATCTCTCTGTCCCCTCTCTCTGTCCCCCCCTCTCTCTGTCCCCTCTCTCTGTCCCCCTCTCTCTCTGTCACCCTCTTTCTGCCCCCTCTCTCTGTCCCCCTCTCTCTGTCCCCCCTCTCTCTGTCCCCCACTCTCTGTCCCCCTCTCTCTGTCCCCCTCTCTCTCTGTCCCCCTCTCTCTGTCCCCCTCTCTCTGTCCCCTCTCTCTGACCCACTATCTCTGTCGCCATCCCTCTCCCCCTCCCTCTCCACCAGTCTGCCCCCACTCTCTGTGCCCCCACTCTCTGTCCCCCCACCCTATGACCCCCTCTATCTCCCGCTCTCTCAATCCACCCCTCCCTCTGTCCCCCTCTTTCTGCCCCTCCTGTCCCCGTCTCTCTGTCCCCATGCTCTCTGTCCCCAAATCTTACTGTCCCCCTTTCCCTCCACTCTCTGTCCTCTCCCCCTCTGTACCGCACGACCCCATCTGTTCCCCTCTCTCTGACCCGCTCTCTCTGTCCCCCCTCTCTGTGTCCCCCCACTCTCTGTCCTCCTCTCTCTGTCACCGCCTCTCTGTCCTGCCTCTGTCTGTCCCCCTCTCTCTGCCCCCCTCTCTCTGCCCCATCTCTGTCCCACTCTCTCTGTCCCCCTCTCTCTCTGTCCCCCCACTCTGTCCCACTCTCTAAGTCCCACTCTCTCTGTCCCCCTCTCTCTGCCCCACCTCTCTATGTCCCCCCTCTCTGTCCCACTCTCTCTGTCCCACTCTCTCTGTCCCCCCTTTCTGTCCCACTCTCTCTGTCCCACTCTCTCTGTCCCACTCTCTCTGCCCCATCTCTCTCTGCCCCATCTCTCTCTGACCCCCCTCTCTGTCCCACTCTCTCTGACCCCCTCTCTCTCTGTCCCCCCTCTCTGTCCGACTCTCTCTGTCCCACTCTCTCTGCCCCCCTCTCTCTGCCCCATCTCACTCTGTCCCACCTCTCTGCCCCCCTCTCTCTGTCCCCCCATCTCTCCCTGTCCCCCTCTCTCTGTCCCCATCTCTCTCTATCCCCCCTCTCTGTTCCACTCTCTCTGTCCCCTCTCTGTCACCGTCTCTCTGTCCCCCCATCTCTCTCTGTCCCCCTCTCTCTGTCCCCATCTCTCTCTATCCCCTTTCTCTGTCCCACTCTCTCTGTCCACTCTCTGTCACCGTCTCTCTGTCCCCGCTCACTCTGTCCCCTTCTCTGTCCCCGCATCCCGCTGACCCCCTCTTTCTGTACCACTCTCTCTGTCGCCCTCTTTCCGTCCCACTCTCTCTGTCCCCCTCTCTCTGTCCCCTTCTCTCTGCCCCTCTCTCTCTCCCACACTGTACCCCCTTCTCTGTCCCCCTTTTCTGTCCCCTCTCTCTGTCCCCATCTCTCTGTCCCCCTCTCTCTGCCCCCATCTCCCACACTGTAACCCTCTCTGTCCCCCAATCTCTGTCGCCCCTCCCTCTGACCCCATCTATCTCCCCCTCTCTCTGTCCTGCTCTCTCTGTCCCCCTCTACCTCCCCCTCTTTCCGTCCCCTCTATCTGACCCCATCTATCACCCACACTCTCTGTGCCCCTTTCTCTCTGTACCTTCTCTCTGCCCTCCCTCTCTCTGTCCACGCACTCTGTCCCCTCTCTGTCTGTCCCCTCTCCCTGTCCCCCACTTTCTCTGTCCACCCCTGCTCTCTGTCACCCTCTCTCTGCCCCCTCTCTCTCTGTCCCTCTCTCTCTGCCCCCTCTCTCCCCCACTCTCTGTCCCACTCTCCCTGTTGCCCTCTCTCTGCCCACTCTGTCCCCCACTCTCTGACCCCCACTCTCTGTCCAGCACTCTCTGTCCCCCACTCTCTGTCCCTCACTCTCTAACCCCCAATTTCTGTCCCCCACTCTCTGTCCCCTCCTCTCTCTGACCCCCTCTAACTCCCTCACTCTCTGTGACCCTCTCTCTGTCGCCCACTCTCTGCCCCTCTCTCTCTGTCCCCGCGTCCCTCTGTCCCCCTCTCTCTGACCCCTGTCTCTCTGTCCCACCCACTCTGTCCCCCTCTCTCTGTCCCTCTCTCTGTCCCCCCTCTCTCTGTCCCTCTCTCTCTCTGTCCCTCTCTCGCTGTCCCCGTCACTGTGTCTCTCTCTCTGTCCCCCTCTCTGTCCCCCATTTCTCTGTCTCACTCTCTCTCCCACCTGCCTCTCTCTGTCCTCGTCTCTCTGCCCCCTTTCTCTGACACCTTCTCTTTCCCCCACTCTGTAACCCTCTCTTTGTCCCCACTACCTCTGACCCCCTCTATCTTCCCCACTCTCTGTGCCCCACTCTCTGTTCCGTGCTCTCTGTCCTTCGCTCTCTGTCCCCCACTCTCTTACACACTCTCTCTGTCCCGCGCTCTCTGTCCGTCGCTCTCTGTCCCACACACTCTGTCACCCTCTTTCTGTCCCCCAGCTCTCTGTCTCCCCCGCTCTCTGTCCCCTCTCTTTCTCTCTTTCCCGCCCTCTCTCTGTCCCCCCCTCTCTCTCTGCCCCCTCTCTCTCTGTCACGCTCTCTCTCTGTCCCCCTCCCTCTGTTCCCCTCGCTCTCTGTCCCCCTCTCTCTCTCTCCCCCCTCTCCCTATCCCCCTCTCTCTCTGCCCACTCTCTCTATTTCCCCCATCTCTCTGTCCCCAGCTGTCTGTCTCCCCCGCTCTCTGTCCCCTCTCTCTCTCTCTTTCCCGCCCTCTCTCTCTCCCCCCTCTCTTTCCCCCTCTCTCTCTGTCCCGCTCTCTCTCTGTCCCCCTCTCTCTGTCCCCCCCTCTCTCTCTGTCCCCGTCTCTCTGTCCCCCCTCTCTGTCCCTCTCTCTCTCTGTCCCCCTCTCTCTCTCTGTCCCCCTCTCTCTGACCCCTCTCTCTGCCCCGGTCTCTGTCCCACTCTCTCTGTTGCCCTCTCTCTGCCCACTCTCTGTCCCACTCTCTCTGCCCCCCTCACTCTCTCCCACTCTGTACCCCTCGTTGTCCCCCACTCTCTGTCCCCTCTCTCTGTACCCCTCTCTCTCTGTCCCCAGTCTCTCTGCACCCCCTCTCTTCCCCCCTCTCTCTATCCCCCTCTCTGTCTGTGCCCCTCTCTCTGCCCCCCATCTCTCTGTCCGCCTCTCTCTCTGTCCCCCTCTCTCTGTCCCCCTCTCTCTCTGTGTCCCCTTTTTCTGTCCCCCTCTCTCTCTGTCACCTCTCACTGTCCCCCTCTCTCTGTCCCCCTCTCTCTGTCCCCCTCTCTCTCTGTCACCATCTCTCTCTGACCCCTCTCTCTCTGTTCTCCCTCTCTCTGTCTCTCCTCTCTCTGCCCCCACTCTGTCACCATCTCTCTGTCCCCTCTCCCTCTGTTTCCTCTCGCTCTGACCCCCTCGCTCTGCACCCCCACTCTGCTCCCTCCCTCCCCCCTCTGTCCTCTCTCTCTCTGTCCCCTCTCTCTCTGTCCCCCGTCTCTCTATCCCTCTCTCTCTCTGACCCCCTCTCTTTGCCCCCTCGCTCTGTTCCCCACTCTCTGTTCCCCATCTCTATTGCCCTCTCTCTGTCCCCCCCGTCACCGTCTCTCAGTTCGCCCCCGTCCACCCCTCTCTGTCGCCCGCTCTCTGCCCCCTCTCTGTCACAGTTTCTCTGTCCCCCCTCTCTCTGTCACCCACTCTCTGTCCCCCTCTCTCTGTGTCCCTCTCTCTCTGTCCCCAGTCTCTCTGCCCCCCCCTCTTCCCCCTCTCTCTGTTCCCCTCTCTCTCTGTCCCCCTCTCTCTGCCCCCCCAGTCCCCCCTCTCTCAGTCCCCCTCTCTCTGCCCCCCACTCTCTCTGCCACCCCCTCTCTCTGTCCCCCTCTCGCTGTCCCCCTCTCTCTGTCCCACTCTCTGTTCATCTCTCTCTCTGTTCCGGTGCTCTCTCTGTCCGCATCTCTCTCTGTCCCCCCTCTCTATCCCTCTTCTCTCTGTCTCTCTCTCTCTGTCCCCCTCTCTCTCTGTCCCCATCTCTCTCTGTCCCTCCTTCTCGCTTTCCCCCTCTCTCTGTCCCACTCTCTCTGTTCACTCTCTCTCTCTGTCCCGGTGCTCTCTCTGTCCGCATCTCCTTCTGTCCCCCTCTCTATCCCTCCTCTCTCTGTCCACTCCCTCTCTGTCCACCCCTTCCCCCCGTTTCCCCACTCAGTCCATCCCCCTCTCTCTGTCCCCCAGTCTCTGTCCCCGGCTCACTGTCCCCCTCTCTCTGACGGACTCTCTCTCCCCAACTCTGTACCCCGCTCTCAGTCCCCCACTCTCTGTCCCCCCACCCACTGTACCACGCTCTCTGTCCCCCCTCTCTCTGCCCCATCTCTCTCTGTCCCCCCTCTCTGTCCCACTCTCTCTGCCCCCTCTCTGTCACCGTCTCTCTGTCCCCACTCTCTCTATCCCCCTCTCTCTGCCCCCCTCTCTCTGTCCCCCTCTCTCTCTGCCCCCTCTCTCTGTCCCCGCTCACTCTGTCCCCTTCTCTCTGTCCCCGCGTCCCTCTGTCCCCCTCTTTCTGTCCCACTCTCTCTGTCCCCCCTCTCTGTACTCCTCTCTCTGTCCTCCTCTCTCTCTGTCCCCATCTCTCTGTCCCCCTGTCTCTGTCCCCCGCTCTCTCTGTCCCCTCTCTCTGTCCCCATCTCTCTCTGTCACCCTCTATCTGCCCACTTTCTCTGTCCCCCTCTCTCTGTCCCCCCTCTCTCTGTCCCCCACTCTCTGTCCCCCTCTCTCTGTCCCCCTCTCTCTCTGTCCCCCTCTCTCTGTCCCCCTCTCTCTGTCCCCTCTCTCTGCCCCACTCTCTCTGTCGCCATCCCTCTCCCCCTCCCTCTCCACCACTCTGTCCCCCACTCTCTGTGCCCACACTCTCTGTCCCCCCACCCTATGACCCCCTCTATCTCCCGCTCTCTCGATCCACCCCTCCCTCTGTCCCCCTCTTTCTGCCCCTCCTGTCCCCGTCTCTCTGTCCCCATGCTCTCTCTGTCCCCAACTCTTACTTTCCCCCTCTACCTCCACTCTCTGTCCTCTCCCCCTCTGTACCGCACGACCCCATCTGTTCCCCTCTCTCTGACCCTCTCTCTCTGTCCCCCCTCTCTCTCTGTCCCCCCACTCTCTGTCCCCCTCTCTCTGTCACCGTCTGTCTGTCCTCCCTCTGTCTGTCCCCCTCTCTCTGCCCCCTCTCTCTGCCCCATCTCTCTCTGTCCCCCCTCTCTGTCCCACTCTCTCTGTACCCCGCTCTCTCTGTCCCCCCTCTCTGTCCCACTCTCTAAGTCCCACTCTCTCTGCCCCCCTCTCTCTGCCCCATCTCTCTATGTCCCCCCTCTCTGCCCCACTCTCTCTGTCCCCCTCTCTCTCTGTCCCCCCTTTCTGTCCCACTCTCTCTGTCCCACTCTCTCTGTCCCACTCTCTCTGCCCCCCTCTCTCTGCCCCATCTCTCTCTGTCCACCCTCTCTGTCCCACTCTCTCTGCCCACCTCTCTCTCTGTCCCCCTCTCTGTCCCACTCTCTCTGTCCCACTCTCTCTGCCCCCCCTCTCTCTGCCCCATCTCACTCTGTCCCACCTCTCTGTCCCACTCTCTCTGCCCCCTCTCTCTGCCCCATCTCACTCTGTCCCACCTCTCTGCCCCCCTCTCTCTGTCACCCCATCTCTCTCTGTCGCCCCTCCCTCTGACCCCATCTATCTCCCCCTCTCTCTGTCCTGCTCTCTCTGTCCCCCTCTACCTCCCCCTCTTTCCGTCCCCTCTA
This sequence comes from Chiloscyllium plagiosum, assembly GCF_037043375.1. Taxonomy (NCBI): domain Eukaryota; kingdom Metazoa; phylum Chordata; class Chondrichthyes; order Orectolobiformes; family Hemiscylliidae; genus Chiloscyllium; species Chiloscyllium plagiosum. The sequence continues at coordinate 73,564,869 of NW_028270177.1, forward strand.
TCTGACCCCATCTATCACCCACACTCTCTGTGCCCCTTTCTCTCTGTACCTCCTCTCTGCCCTCCCTCTCTCTGTCCCCGCACTCTGTCCCCTCTCTGACTGTCCCCTCTCCCTGTCCCCCCCCTTTCTCTGTCCACCCCTGCTCCCTGTCCCCCTCTCTCTGTCCCCATCTCTCTCTATCCCCCCTCTCTGTTCCACTCTCTCTGTCCCCTCTCTGTCACCGTCTCTCTGTCCCCCCATCTCTCTCTGTCCCCCTCTCTCTGTCCCCATCTCTCTCTATCCCCTCTCTCTGTCCCACTCTCTCTGTCCACTCTCTGTCACCGTCTCTCTGTCCCCGCTCACTCTGTCCCCTTCTCTGTCCCCGCATCCCGCTGACCCCCTCTTTCTGTACCACTCTCTCTGTCGCCCTCTTTCCGTCCCACTCTCTCTGTCCCCCTCTCTCTGTCCCCTTCTCTCTGCCCCTCTCTCTCTCCCACACTGTACCCCCTTCTCTGTCCCCCTTTTCTGTCCCCTCTCTCTGTCCCCATCTCTCTGTCCCCCTCTCTCTGCCCCCATCTCCCACACTGTAACCCTCTCTGTCCCCCAATCTCTGTCGCCCCTCCCTCTGACCCCATCTATCTCCCCCTCTCTCTGTCCTGCTCTCTCTGTCCCCCTCTACCTCCCCCTCTTTCCGTCCCCTCTATCTGACCCCATCTATCACCCACACTCTCTGTGCCCCTTTCTCTCTGTACCTTCTCTCTGCCCTCCCTCTCTCTGTCCCCGCACTCTGTCCCCTCTCTGTCTGTCCCCTCTCCCTGTCCCCCACTTTCTCTGTCCACCCCTGCTCTCTGTCACCCTCTCTCTGCCCCCTCTCTCTCTGTCCCTCTCTCTCTGCCCCCTCTCTCCCCCACTCTCTGTCCCACTCTCCCTGTTGCCCTCTCTCTGCCCACTCTGTCCCCCACTCTCTGACCCCCACTCTCTGTCCAGCACTCTCTGTCCCCCACTCTCTGTCCCTCACTCTCTAACCCCCAATTTCTGTCCCCCACTCTCTGTCCCCTCCTCTCTCTGACCCCCTCTAACTCCCTCACTCTCTGTGACCCTCTCTCTGTCGCCCACTCTCTGCCCCTCTCTCTCTGTCCCCGCGTCCCTCTGTCCCCCTCTCTCTGACCCCTGTCTCTCTGTCCCACCCACTCTGTCCCCCTCTCTCTGTCCCTCTCTCTGTCCCCCCTCTCTCTGTCCCTCTCTCTCTCTGTCCCTCTCTCGCTGTCCCCGTCACTGTGTCTCTCTCTCTGTCCCCCTCTCTGTCCCCCATTTCTCTGTCTCACTCTCTCTCCCACCTGCCTCTCTCTGTCCTCGTCTCTCTGCCCCCTTTCTCTGACGCCTTCTCTTTCCCCCACTCTGTAACCCTCTCTTTGTCCCCACTACCTCTGACCCCCTCTATCTTCCCCACTCTCTGTGCCCCACTCTCTGTTCCGTGCTCTCTGTCCTTCGCTCTCTGTCCCCCACTCTCTTACACACTCTCTCTGTCCCGCGCTCTCTGTCCGTCGCTCTCTGTCCCACACACTCTGTCACCCTCTTTCTGTCCCCCAGCTCTCTGTCTCCCCCGCTCTCTGTCCCCTCTCTTTCTCTCTTTCCCGCCCTCTCTCTGTCCCCCCCTCTCTCTCTGCCCCCTCTCTCTCTGTCACGCTCTCTCTCTGTCCCCCTCCCTCTGTTCCCCTCGCTCTCTGTCCCCCTCTCTCTCTCTGTCCCCCCTCTCCCTATCCCCCTCTCTCTCTGCCCACTCTCTCTATTTCCCCCATCTCTCTGTCCCCAGCTGTCTGTCTCCCCCGCTCTCTGTCCCCTCTCTCTCTCTCTTTCCCGCCCTCTCTCTGTCCCCCCTCTCTTTCCCCCTCTCTCTCTGTCCCGCTCTCTCTCTGTCCCCCTCTCTCTGTCCCCCCCCTCTCTCTCTGTCCCCGTCTCTCTGTCCCCCCTCTCTGTCCCTCTCTCTCTGTCCCCCTCTCTCTCTCTGTCCCCCTCTCTCTGACCCCTCTCTCTGCCCCGGTCTCTGTCCCACTCTCTCTGTTGCCCTCTCTCTGCCCACTCTCTGTCCCACTCTCTCTGCCCCCCTCACTCTCTCCCACTCTGTACCCCTCGTTGTCCCCCACTCTCTGTCCCCTCTCTCTGTACCCCTCTCTCTCTGTCCCCAGTCTCTCTGCACCCCCTCTCTTCCCCCCTCTCTCTATCCCCCTCTCTGTCTGTGCCCCTCTCTCTGCCCCCATCTCTCTGTCCGCCTCTCTCTCTGTCCCCCTCTCTCTGTCCCCCTCTCTCTCTGTGTCCCCTTTTTCTGTCCCCCTCTCTCTGCCCCCCTCTCTCTGTCCCCCTCTCTCTCTGTCACCTCTCACTGTCCCCCTCTCTCTGTCCCCCTCTCTCTGTCCCCCTCTCTCTCTGTCACCATCTCTCTCTGACCCCTCTCTCTCTGTTCTCCCTCTCTCTGTCTCTCCTCTCTCTGCCCCCACTCTGTCACCATCTCTCTGTCCCCTCTCCCTCTGTTTCCTCTCGCTCTGACCCCCTCGCTCTGCACCCCCACTCTGCTCCCTCCCTCCCCCCTCTGTCCTCTCTCTCTCTGTCCCCTCTCTCTCTGTCCCCCGTCTCTCTATCCCTCTCTCTCTCTGACCCCCTCTCTTTGCCCCCTCGCTCTGTTCCCCACTCTCTGTTCCCCATCTCTATCGCCCTCTCTCTGTCCCCCCCGTCACCGTCTCTCAGTTCCCCCCCGTCCACCCCTCTCTGTCGCCCGCTCTCTGCCCCCTCTCTGTCACAGTTTTTCTGTCCCCCCTCTCTCTGTCACCCACTCTCTGTCCCCCTCTCTCTGTGCCCCTCTCTCTCTGTCCCCAGTCTCTCTGCCCCCCCCTCTCTTCCCCCTCTCTCTGTTCCCCTCTCTCTCTGTCCCCCTCTCTCTGCCCCCCCCAGTCCCCCCTCTCTCAGTCCCCCTCTCTCTGCCCCCCACTCTCTCTGCCACCCCCTCTCTCTGTCCCCCTCTCGCTGTCCCCCTCTCTCTGTCCAACTCTCTGTTCATCTCTCTCTCTGTTCCGGTGCTCTCTCTGTCCGCATCTCTCTCTGTGCCCCCTCTCTATCCCTCTTCTCTCTGTCTCTCTCTCTCTGTCCCCCTCTCTCTCTGTCCCCATCTCTCTCTGTCCCTCCTTCTCGCTTTCCCCCTCTCTCTGTCCCACTCTCTCTGTTCACTCTCTCTCTCTGTCCCGGTGCTCTCTCTGTCCGCATCTCCTTCTGTCCCCCTCTCTATCCCTCCTCTCTCTGTCCACTCCCTCTCTGTCCACCCCTTCCCCCCGTTTCCCCACTCAGTCCATCCCCCTCTCTCTGTCCCCCAGTCTCTGTCCCCGGCTCACTGTCCCCCTCTCTCTGACGGACTCTCTCTCCCCAACTCTGTACCCCGCTCTCAGTCCCCCACTCTCTGTCCCCCCACCCACTGTACTACGCTCTCTGTCCCCCCTCTCTCTGCCCCATCTCTCTCTGTCCCCCCTCTCTGTCCCACTCTCTCTGCCCCCTCTCTGTCACCGTCTCTCTGTCCCCACTCTCTCTATCCCCCTCTCTCTGTCCCCCTCTCTCTGTCCCCCTCTCTCTCTGCCCCCTCTCTCTGTCCCCGCTCACTCTGTCCCCTTCTCTCTGTCCCCGCGTCCCTCTGTCCCCCTCTTTCTGTCCCACTCTCTCTGTCCCCCCTCTCTGTACTCCTCTCTCTGTCCTCCTCTCTCTCTGTCCCCATCTCTCTGTCCCCCTGTCTCTGTCCCCCGCTCTCTCTGTCCCCTCTCTCTGTCCCCATCTTTCTCTGTCACCCTCTATCTGCCCACTTTCTCTGTCCCCCTCTCTCTGTCCCCCCTCTCTCTGTCCCCCACTCTCTGTCCCCCTCTCTCTGTCCCCCTCTCTCTCTGTCCCCCTCTCTCTGTCCCCCTCTCTCTGTCCCCTCTCTCTGCCCCACTCTCTCTGTCGCCATCCCTCTCCCCCTCCATCTCCACCACTCTGTCCCCCACTCTCTGTGCCCACACTCTCTGTCCCCCCACCCTATGACCCCCTCTATCTCCCGCTCTCTCGATCCACCCCTCCCTCTGTCCCCCTCTTTCTGCCCCTCCTGTCCCCGTCTCTCTGTCCCCATGCTCTCTCTGTCCCCAACTCTTACTTTCCCCCTCTACCTCCACTCTCTGTCCTCTCCCCCTCTGTACCGCACGACCCCATCTGTTCCCCTCTCTCTGACCCTCTCTCTCTGTCCCCCCTCTCTCTCTGTCCCCCCACTCTCTGTCCCCCTCTCTCTGTCACCGTCTGTCTGTCCTCCCTCTGTCTGTCCCCCTCTCTCTGCCCCCTCTCTCTGCCCCATCTCTCTCTGTCCCCCCTCTCTGTCCCACTCTCTCTGTACCCCGCTCTCTCTGTCCCCCCTCTCTGTCCCACTCTCTACGTCCCACTCTCTCTGCCCCCCTCTCTCTGCCCCATCTCTCTATGTCCCCCCTCTCTGCCCCACTCTCTCTGTCCCCCTCTCTCTCTGTCCCCCCTTTCTGTCCCACTCTCTCTGTCCCACTCTCTCTGTCCCACTCTCTCTGCCCCCCTCTCTCTGCCCCATCTCTCTCTGTCCACCCTCTCTGTCCCACTCTCTCTGCCCACCTCTCTCTCTGTCCCCCCTCTCTGTCCCACTCTCTCTGTCCCACTCTCTCTGCCCCCCCTCTCTCTGCCCCATCTCACTCTGTCCCACCTCTCTGTCCCACTCTCTCTGCCCCCTCTCTCTGCCCCATCTCACTCTGTCCCACCTCTCTGCCCCCCTCTCTCTGTCACCCCATCTCTCTCTGTCGCCCCTCCCTCTGACCCCATCTATCTCCCCCTCTCTCTGTCCTGCTCTCTCTGTCCCCCTCTACCTCCCCCTCTTTCCGTCCCCTCTATCTGACCCCATCTATCACCCACACTCTCTGTGCCCCTTTCTCTCTGTACCTCCTCTCTGCCCTCCCTCTCTCTGTCCCCGCACTCTGTCCCCTCTCTGACTGTCCCCTCTCCCTGTCCCCCCCCTTTCTCTGTCCACCCCTGCTCTCTGTCACCCTCTCTCTGCCCCTCTCTCTCTGTCCCTATCTCTCTGCCCCCTCTCTCTCCCCCACTCTCTGTCCCACTCTCCTTGTTGCCCTCTCTCTGCCCACTTTGTCCCCCACTCTCTGACCCCCACTCTCTGTCCACCACTCTCTGTCCCCCACTCTCTGCCCCCCTCTCTCTAACCCCCAATATCTGTCCCCCACTCTCTGTCCCCTCCTCTCTCTGACCCCCTCTAACTCCCTCACTCTCTGTGAACCTCTCTCTGTCGCCCACTCTCTGCCCCTCTCTCTCTGTCCCCGCGTCCCTCTGACCCCCTCTCTCTGACCCCCTCTCTCTCTGTCCCACCCACTCTGTTCCCCTCTCTCTGTCCCCTCTCTCTGTCCCCCCTCTCTCTGTCCCTCTCTCTCTCTCTCTGGTCCCTCTCTCTCTGTCCCCCTCTCTGTCCCTCTCTCTCTGTCCCCCTCTCTGTCCCCCATTTCTCTGTCCCCTCTCTCTCCCACCTGCCTCTCTCTGTCCTCGTCTCTCTGCTCCCTTTCTTTGACACCCTCTCTTTCTCCCATTCTGTAACCCTCTCTCTGTCCCCACTACCTCTGACCCCCTCTATCTTCCCCACTCTCTGTGCCCCACTCTCTGTTCCGCGCTCTCTGTCCCTCGCTCTCTGCCCCCCACTCTCTGTCACCCTCTCTCTGTCCCGCCCTCTCTGTCCCTCGCTCTCTGTCCCATACACTCTGTCCCCCTCTTTCTGTCCCCCAGCTCTCTGTCTCCCCCGCTCTCTGTCCCCTCTCTTTCTCTCTTTCCCGCCCTCTCTCTGTCCCCCCTCTCTCTCTGCCCCCTCTTTCTCTGTCCCGCTCTCTCTCTGTCCCCCTCTCTCTGTTCCCCTCGCTCTCTGTCCCCCTCTCTGTCCCCCTCTCTCTCCTGTGCCCCCTCCCTCTGTCCCCCCACTCTCTGTCCCCCTCTCTCTGTCACCGTCTCTCTGTCCTCCCTCTGTCTGTCCCCCACTCTCTGCCCCCCTCTCTCTGCCACAACTCTCTCTGTCCCCCCTCTCTGTCACACTCTCTCTGTCCCCCTCTCTCTCTGTCCCCCCTCTCTGTCCCGCTCTCTCTGTCCCACTCTCTCTGTCCCACTCTTACTGCCCCCCTCTCTCTGCCCCATCTCTCTCTGTCCCCCCCTCTGTCCCACTCTCTCTGTCCCCCTCTCTCTCTGTCCCCCCTCTCTGTCCCACTCTCTCTGTCCCACTCTCTCTGCCCCCCTCTCTCTGCCCCATCTCTCTCTCGGTCCCACCTCTCTGCTCCCCTCTCTCTGTCACCCCATCTCTCTCTGTCCCCCTCTCTCTGTCCCCATCTCTCTCTATCCCCACTCTCTGTCCCACTCTCTCTGTCCACTCTCTGTCACTGTCTCTCTGTCCCCGCTCACTCTGTCCTCTTCTCTGTCCCCGCATCCCGCTGACCCCCTCTTTCTGTACCACTCTCTCTGTCGCCCTCTTTCTGTCCCACTCTCTCTGTCCCCCTCTCTCTGTGGAGAAAGTGAGGTCTGCAGATGCTGGAGATGAAAGTTGAAACTTTATTGCTGGAACAGCACAGCAGGTCAGGCAGCATCCAGGGAACAGGAGATTCGACGTTTCGGGCACAGGCCCTTCTTCAGTCATTCCTGAAGAAAGGCCTGTGCCCGAAACGTCGAATCTCCTGTTCCCTGGATGCTGCCTGACCTGCTGTGCTGTTCCAGCAATAAAGTTTCAACCCCCTCTCTCTGTCCCCTGCTCTCTGCCCCTCTCTGTCTCTCCCACACTGTACCCCCTTCTCTGTCCCCTTTTTCTGTCCCCTCTCTCTGTCCCCATCTCTCTGCCCCCCTCTCTCTGCCCCCCCGCTCCCACACTGTACCCCGCTGTCTGTCCCCAATCTCTGTCGCCCCTCCCTCTGACCCCCTATATGTCCCCATCACTCCGTCCTGCTCTCTCTGTCCCCCTCTACCTCCCCCTCTTTCCGTCCTCTCTATCTGACCCCATCTATCACCCACACTCTCTGTGCCCCTTTCTCTCTGTACCTTCTCTCTGCCCCCTCTCTCTGTCCCCGCACTCTGTCCCCTCTCTGTCTGTCCCCTCTCCCTGTCCCCCCCTTTCTCTGTCCAACCCTGCTCTCTGTCACCCTCTCTCTGCCCCCTCTCTCTCTGTCCCTCTCTCTCTGCCCCCTCTCTCTCCCCCTCTCTCTGTCCCCTCTCTCTGTCCCCCCCCTCTCTCTGTCCCCCTCTCTCTGTCACCCTCTCTCTGCCCCCTCTCTCTCTGTCCCTCTCTCTCTGCCTCTCTCTCTCCCCCACTCTCTGTCCCACTCTCCCTGTTGCCCTCTCTCTGCCCACTCTGTCCCACATTCTCTGACCCCCACTCTCTGTCCACCACTCTCTGTCCCCCACTCTCTGTCCGCCTCTCTCTAACCCCCAATATCTGTCCCCCACTCTCTGTCCCCTCCTCTCTCTGACCCCCTCTAACTCCCTCACTCTCTGTGACCCTCTCTCTATCGCCCACTCTCTGCCGCTCTCTCTCTGTCCCCGCGTCCCTCTGTCCCCCTCTCTCTGTCCCCCCTCTCTCTGTCCCACTCTCTCTGTCCCCCTCTCTCTGTCCCCCTCTCTCTGTCCCACTCTCTCTGTCCCCCTCTCTCTCTGTCCCCCCTCTCTGTCCCCCTCTCTCTGCCCCCCCCTCTCTCTGTCCCCCTCTCTCTCTGTCCCACTCTCTCTGTTCACCCTCTCTCTCTGTCCCGGTACTCTCTCTGTCCCATCTCTTTCTATCCCCCCTCTCTATCCCTACTCTCTCTGTCACTCTCTCTCTGTCCCCCCTTCTCGCTTTCCCGCTCTCTCTGTCCCACTCTCTCTGTTCACTCTCTCTCTCTCTGTCCCTGTGCTCTCTCTGTCCGCATCTCTTTCTGTCCCCTCTCTCTATCCCTCCTCTCTCTGTCCACTCCCTCTCCTTCCACCCCTCCCCCCCCGTTCCCCACTCAGTCCATCCTCCTCTCTCTGTCCCCCAGTCTCTGTCTCCGTCTCACTGTCCCCCTCTCTCTGACGGACTCTCTCTCCCCAACTCTGTACCCCTCTCTCAGTCCCCCACTCTCTGTCCCCCCTCTCTCTGCCCCATCTCTCTCTGCCCCCCCTCTCTGTCCCACTCTCTCTCTGTCCCTCTCTCTCTGTCCCCATCTCTCTGTCCCCGCGTCCCTCTGTCCCCCTCTTTCTGTCCCACTCTCTCTGTCCCCGCTCACTCTGTCCCCCTCTTTCTGTCCTCCTCTCTCTGTCCCCCCTTCTCTCTGTCCCCCTCTCTCTGTCCCCCTCTCTCTCTGTCCCCCCTCTCTCTGTCCCCCTCTCTCTGTCCCCCTCTCTCTGTCCCCCTCTCGCTGTCCCCCTCTCTCTGTCCCACTCTCTCTGTTCATGTCTCTCTCTGTCCCGGTGCTCTCTCTGTCCGCATCTCTCTCTGTCCCACTCTCTCTATCCCTCCTCTCTCTGTCCCTCTCTCTCTGTCCCACTCTCTCTCTGTCCCCGTCTCTCTGTCCCTCCCTCTCGCTGTCCCCCTCTCTCTGTCCCACTCTCTCTGTTCACTCTCTCTCTCTGTCCCGGTGCTCTCTCTGTCCGCATCTCTTTCTGTCCCCCCTCTCAATCCCTCCACTCTCTGTCCACTCCCTCTCCGTCCACCCCTCCCCCCCGTTCCCCACTCAGTCCATCCCCCTCTATCTGTCCTCCAGTCTCTGTCCCCGGCTCACTGTCTCCCTCTCTCTGCCGGACTCTCTCTCCCCAACTCTGTACACCTCTCTCAGTCCCCCACTCTCTGTCCCCCCTCCCACTGTCCCACTCTCTCTGTCCCCCTCTCTCTGTCCCATCTCTCTCTATCCCCCCTCTCTGTCCCACTCTCTCTGCCCCCTCTCTGTCACCGTCTCTCTGTCCCCACTCTCTCTATCCTCCTCTCTCTGTCCCCCTCTCTCTGTCCCCCTCTCTCTCTGCCCCCTCTCTCTGTCCCCGCTCACTCTGTCCCCTTCTCTCTGTCCCCGCGTCCCTCTGTCCCCCTCTTCCTGTCCCACACTCTCTGTGCCCCTCTCTGTCCTCCTCTCTCTGTCCCCTCTCTCTGTCCCCCTCACTCTGTCCCCCTCTCTCTGTCCCCCTCTCTTTCTGCCCCCTCTCTCTGTCTTCCTCTCTCTGTCCCCCCTCTCTCTGTCCCCCCTCTCTCTGTCCCCCTCTCTCTGTCCCTCTCTCTCTTTCCCCCTCTCTCTCTGTCCCCCTCTCTCTGTCCCGCTCTCACTGTCCCCTCTTTCTGTCCCACTCTCTCTGTCGCCATCCCTCTCCCCCTCCCTCTCCCCCACTCTGTCCCCCACTCTCTGTGCACCCACTCTCTGTCCCCCCTCCTTATGAGCCCCTCTTTCTCCCGCTCTCTCGGTCCACCCCTCCCTCTGTCCCCGTCTTTCTGCCCCCTTTCTGCCCCTCCTGTCCCCGTCTCTCTGTCCCCGTGCTCTCTCTGTCCCCAACTCTTACTGTCCCCCTCTCCCTCCACTCTCTGTCCTCTCCCCCTCTGTACCGCACGACCCCATCTGTTCCCCTCTCTCTGACCCTCTCTCTGCCCTCCTCTCTCTGCACCCGCTCTCTGTCCCCCGCTCTCTGTCCCCCTCTCTCTGTCCCCCTCTCTCTGTCACCGTCTCTCTGTCTTCCCTCTGTCTGTCCCCCTCTCTCTGCCCCCCTTTGTCTGACACTATCTCTTTCCCCCACTCTGTAACCCTCTCTCTGCCCCCCCCCCTCTGGCCGCCTCTCTCTCTGTCCCCCCCACTCTGTCACCATCTCTCTGTCCCCTCTCCCTCTGTTCCCTCTCGCTCTGTCCCCCTCTCTCTGTCCCCCCACTCTGGTTACCCCCCTCCCCCCTCTGTCCTCTCTCTCTCTGACCCCCTCTCTCTGCCCCCTCGCTCTGTTCCCCGCTCTCTGTTCCCCCATCTCTATCGCCCTCTCTCTGCCCCCTCTCAGTCACCGTCTCTCTGTTCGCCCCCCGGCCACCCCTCTCTGTCGCCCGCTCTCTGCTCCCTCTCTGTCAAAGTTTCTCTGTCCCCCCTGTCTCTGTCCACCTCGTCCCCCATCTGTGTTCCCCCCCCCTCACTGTCCCCTCTCTGTCCCCCCGATCTCTGTCCACCCCTCACTGTCCCCTCTCAGTCACCGTCTCTCTGTTCGCCCCCCGTCCCCACTCTCTCTGTCCCCCCCTCACTGTCCCCTCTCTTTGGTGGCCTCTCTCTGCCCCGTCTGTCACCATCTCTCTGCCCCTTCTCTCTCTGGCCCCCCTCTCTCTCTGTCCCCTCTCTCTCTCTGTCCCCACTCTTTCTGCCCACGCTCTCTATCCCCATCTCTCTGTTCCCTCTCTGGTCCCCCCCTCTGTGCCCCCTCTCTGTTCACCTCTCTCTCTGTCCCACTCTCTCTCTGTACCCCCTCTCTCTGACCCCCTCTCTCTCTGACCCCTTCTCTCTCTGTCCCCCTCTCTCTCTGTTGCCCCTCTCTCTCTGACCCCCTCTCTCTCTGAACCCCTCTCTCTCTGACCCCCTCTCTCTCTGTCCCCCTCGCTCTCTGTACCCTCTCTCTCTCTCTGACCACCTCTCTCTCTGAGCCCCTCTCCCTCTGTCCCCCTCTCTCTGTAACCCCTCTCTCTCTGTCCCCCTCTCTCTCTGTCCCCCTCTCTCTCTGCCCCCTCTCTCTCTGCCCCTCGCTCTGTTCCCCGCTCTATGTCCCTCCATCTCTACTGCTCTCTCTCTCTGCCCCCTCTCTGACACTGTCTCTCTGTACACCCTCTCTCTGTCCCCGTCTCTCTGCCCCCTCTCTCAGTCCATCCTCTCTGTCCCAAACCTCTGTACCCCCTTTCTGTAGCCCTCTCTCTCAGTCACCATCTCTGTCTCCCTCTCTCTCTGTAGCCCTCTCTGTCTGCCTCTATCGCTCTCTGCTCCTCTCTCTCAGTCACCATCTCTCTATCTCCCTCTCTCTTTGTAGCCCTTTCTGTCTGCCCCTATCCCTCTCTGCCCCTCTCTCTCTGTCCCCCTCTCTCTATCCGCCTCTCTCTCTGTCCCCCTCTCTCTGTCCCCCTCTCTCTCTGTACCCCTCTCTCTGCTCCCTTCTCTCTGTCCCCCTCTCTCTGTCCCCCCTCTCTCTGCCTCCCTCTCTCTGTCCCCCCTCTCTCTGCCCCCTTCTCTCTCAATTGCCCTCACTCTCACTGAATCCCTCCCTCTCTGACCCCCTCTATCTCCCCACTCTCTGTCCCCCTCTCACTGCCCCCCTCACTCTCTCCCACTCTGTACCCCTCTCTCTGTCCCCCCCTCTCTCTGTCCCCTCTCTCTCTGTTCTCCCTCTCTCTGTCCCTCCTCTCTCTGTTCCCACTCTGTCACCATCTCTCTGTCCCCTCTTCCTCTGTTTCCTCTCGCTCTGTCCCCCTCTCTCTGCACCCCCACTCTGGTCCTCCCCCCACTCTCTGTCCCGCGCTCTCTCCGTCCCCCTCTCTCTGTCCCCCTCTCTCTGTACCCCCTCTCTCTCTGACCCCCTCTCTCTCTGTCCCCCTCTCTCTCTGCCCCCTCTCTCTCTGCCCCTCGCTCTGTTCCCCGCTCTCTGTCCCTCAATCTCTACCGCTCTCTCTCTCTGCCCCCTCTCTGACACTGTCTCTCTGTACAGCCTCTCTCTGTCCCCGTCTCTCTGCCCCCTCTCTCAGTCCATCCTCTCTGTCCCAAACCTCTGTCCCCCCTTTCTGTAGCCCTCTCTCTCAGTCACCATCTCTGTCTCCCTCTCTCTCTGTAGCCCTCTCTGTCTGCCTCTATCGCTCTCTGCTCCTCTCTCTCAGTCACCATCTCTCTATCTCCCTCTCTCTTTGTAGCCCTTTCTGTCTGCCCCTATCCCTCTCTGCCCCTCTCTCTCTGTCCCCCTCTCTCTATCCGCCTCTCTCTCTGTCCCCCTCTCTCTGTCCCCCTCTCTCTCTGTACCCCTCTCTCTGCTCCCTTCTCTCTGTCCCCCTCTCTCTGTCCCCCCTCTCTCTACCCCCCTCTCTCTGTCCCCCTCTCTCTGCCCCCTTCTCTCTCAATTGCCCTCACTCTCACTGAATCCCTCCCTCTCTGACCCCCTCTATCTCCCCACTCTCTGTCCCCCTCTCTCTGCCCCCCTCACTCTCTCCCACTCTGTACCCCTCTCTCTGTCCCCCTCTCTCTCTGTCCCCTCTCTCTCTGTTCTCCCTCTCTCTGTCCCTCCTCTCTCTGTTCCCACTCTGTCACCATCTCTATGTCCCCTCTCCCTCTGTTTCCTCTCGCTCTGTCCCCCTCTCTCTGCACCCCCACTCTGGCCCTCCCCCCACTCTCTGTCCCGCGCTCTCTCTGTCCCCCTCTCTCTGTCCCCCTCGCTCTCTGTCCCCCCTCTCTGTCCCCCCTCTCTCTGTCCCCCTTTCTCTGTCCCCCTCTCCCTGCCCCCCTCACTCTCTCCCACTCTGTACCCCTCTCTCTGTCCCCCATTCTCTGTCCCCCTCTCTCTGTCCACCTCTCTCTCTGTCCCCCTCTCTCTCTGTCCCCCTCTCTCTGTCCCACCTCTCTCTGTCCCATCTCTCTCTGTCCCCCTCTCTCTCTGTTCTCCCTCTCCCTGTCCCTCCTCTCTCTGCCCCCACTCTGTCACCATCTCTCTGTCCCCTCTCCCTCTGTTTCCTCTCGCTCTGTCCCCCTCTATCTGCACCCCCACTCTGGTCCTGCACCACCCCCCCGTCCTCTCTCTCTCTGTCCCCTCTCTCTCTCTGTCCCCCTCGCTCTCTGCCCCCCCTCTCTGTTCCCCTCTCTCTATTCCCCTCACTCCTGTCCCACTCACTCTGTCCCCTCTCTCTCGCCCGCTATTTGACCCCCTCTCTGTCGCCCTCTCTCTCTGCCCCCTCTCTATCTGCCCCCCTCTCTCTGTCCCCCTCTCTCTATCCCCCTCTCACTGCCCCCTCTCTCTCTCTCCCGCTCTCTGACCACCTCTCTCTCACCCTTTCTCTCTGCGCCCTCTCTCTGCCCCCACTCTGTCTGCCCGCCTCTCTGTCCCCCCTACTCTCTGTCCCCTCTCTCTCTCTCCCGCTCTCTGACCCCCTCTCTGTCATCCTCTCTCTCTCTGTCCCACACTCTCTCCATCCACCCACTCTCTGACCCCCTCTCTCTGACACGCCCTCTCTGACCCCCCTGTCTCCCTCACTCTGTACCCCACTCTCTGTTCTCACTCTCTGAGCCACTCTATCTCCCCAACTCTCTGTCACCCTCTCTCTGCCCCTCTCTCTTTCCCTTCTCTCTCTGCCCCCCTCTCTCTGCCCCCTCTCTCTGTCCCTCTCTCCCTGACCCCTCACTCTGTCCCCCTCTGTCTGCCCCTATCTCTCTCTGCCCCTCTCTCTCTGTCCCCCTCTCTCTGTCCCCCTCTCTCTCTGACCCCCTCTATCTCCCCCACTCTCTGTCCCCCTCTCTCTGTCGCCGTTTCTCTGTCCCCCTCTCTCTCTGTCCCCCCTCTCTCTGCTCCCTTCTCTCTGTCCCCCTCTCTCTGTCCCCCCTCTCTCTGCCCCCATCTCTCTGTTCCCCTCTCTCTGCCCCCTTCTCTCCCTGTCCCCCTCTCTCTCACTGACCCCCTCTCTCTCTGACCCCCTCTATCTCCCCACTCTCTGTCCCCCTCTCTCTGTCGCCGTCTCTCTGTCCCCCTCTCTCTCTGTCCCCTCTCTCTCTGTCCCCCTCTATCTGTCCCCTATCTCTCCCACCCTTTCTGACACCCTCTCTCCCCCGCTCTCTGACCCCCTCTCTGTTGTCCTCTCTCCGCCCCCGCTCTCTCTGCCCACCCCGACCCCTCTCTCTGTCCCCCTCTCTCTGTTTCCCTCTCTCTGTTCCCCTCTCTCTGTTCCCCTCTCTCTGTCCCCCTCTCTCATTTCCCCTCACTCTGTCCCCCACACTCTGTCCCCTCTCTCTCGCCCGCTATTTGACCCCCTCTCTGTCGCCCTCTCTCTCTGCCCCCTCTCTATCTGCCCCCCTCTCTCTATCCCCCTCTCTCTATCCCCCTCTCACTGCCCCCCTCTCTCTCTCCCGCTCTCTGACCCCTCTCTCTCACCCTTTCTCTCTGCGCCCTCTCTCTGCCCCCACGCTCTCTGCCCGCCTCTCTGTCCCCCCTACTCTCTGTCCCCCTCTCTCTGACCCCCTCTCTCTCGCCCACTCTGTCCCCCTCTCTCTGTCCCCCTCTCTCTCTGTCCCCCTCTCTCTCTGTCCCCCTCTCTCTCTGTCCCCCTCTCTCTGTCCCCCTCTCTCTCTGCACCCCTCTCTCTGCCCCATTCTCTCTCTGCCCCCCCTCGCACTGACCCACCCTCTCTCTGACCCCCTCTATCTCCCCCACTCTCTGTCCCCCTCTCTCTGTCGCCGTCTCTCTGTCCCCCTCTCTCTCTGTCCCCCCTCTCTCTGCTCCCTTCTCTCTGTCCCCCTCTCTCTGTCCCCCCCTCTCTCTGCCCCCATCTCTCTGTTCCCCTCTCTCTGCCCCCTTCTCTCCCTGTCCCCCTCTCTCTCACTGACCCCCTCTCTCTCTGACCCCCTCTATCTCCCCACTCTCTGTCCCCCTCTCTCTGTCGCCGTCTCTCTGTCCCCCTCTCTCTCTGTCCCCTCTCTCTCTGTCCCCCTCTATCTGCCCCCTCTCTCTCCCACCCTTTCTGGCACCCTCTCTCCCCCGCTCTCTGACCCCCTCTCTGTTGTCCTCTCTCCGCCCCCGCTCTCTCTGCCCACCCCGACCCCTCTCTCTGTCCCCCTCTCTCTGTTTCCCTCTCTCTGTTCCCCTCTCTCTGTTCCCCTCTCTCTGTCCCCCTCTCTCTTTTCCCCTCACTCTGTCCCCCTCACTCTGTCCCCTCTCTCTCGCCCGCTATTTGACCCCCTCTCTGTCGCCCTCTCTCTCTGCCCCCTCTCTATCTGCCCCCCTCTCTCTATCCCCCTCTCTCTATCCCCCTCTCACTGCCCCCGCTCTCTCTCTCTCCCGCTCTCTGACCCCTCTCTCTCACCCTTTCTCTCTGCGCCCTCTCTCTGCCCTCACGCTCTCTGCCCGCCTCTCTGTCCCCCCTACTCTCTGTCCCCCTCTCTCTGACCCCCTCTCTCTCCCTCACTCTGTACCCCTCTCTCTGTCTCCCTCTCTCTGCCCCCCTCTCTGTCACCGTCTTTCTATCCCCCCTTCTCTCTGTTCACCCTTTCTCTGTTCCCCCTCTCTCTGTCCCCCTCTCTCTGTCCCCCCTCTCTCTGTCCCCCTCTCTCTGTCCCCGTCTCTCTCTCTGTCCCCCTCTCTCTGCCCCCTCTCTCTGCCCCGGTCTCTGTCCCCCTCTCTCTGTTGCCCTCTCTCTGCCCACTCTCTGTCCCCCTCTCTCTGCCACCCTCACTCTCTCCCACTCTGTACCCCTCTCTCTGTGCCCATTCTCTCTGCCCCCCTCTCTCTATCCCCTTCTCACAGTCCATTCTCTCTCCCGCACTCTGTCCCCCTATCTCTCTCCCCCCTCTCTGTTGCCCCTCTCTCTGTCCCCCTCTCTCTGCCCCTCTCTCTGTCCCCCTCTCTCTCTGTTCCCCCCTCTCTCTGTTCCCCCTCTCTCTGTGCCCCCTCTCTCTGTCCCCCCTCTCTCTGTTCCCCCTCTCTCTGTTCCCCCCATCTCTCTCCCCCCCTCTCTCTGCCCCTCCTCTCTGTCCCCCTCTCTCTGTCCCCCTCTCTCTGTGTACTCTCTCTCTCTCCGCTCTCTGACCCCCTCTCTGTCGCCCGCTCTCTCTGTCGCCCCTCTCTCTCTGTCCCCCTCTCTCCCCCACCTGCCTCTCTCTGACTCCTCCCCGTCCCCCCTTTCTCTTTCCCCCACTCTGTGACCCTCTCTCTGTCTCCACTCCCTCTGACCCCCTCTATCTTCCCCACTCTCTGTGCCCCACTCTCTGTCCCGCGCTCTCTGTCCCTCGCTCTCTGTTCCCCACTCTCTGTCCCCATCTCTCTGTCTCGCGCTCTCTGTCCCTCGCTCTCTGTCTCGCCCATCTCTCTCTGTCCCGCTCTCTCTCTGTTCCCCCTCTCTCTGTCCCCCTCGCTCTCTGCCCCCCTCTCTCTCTGTGTCCCTCTCTCTCTCTGTCCCCCACTCTCTGTTCCCGCTCTCTGTCCCCTCTCTCTGTTGCCCTCTCTCTGCCCACTCTCTGTCCCCCTCTCTCTGCCGTTCTCACTCTCTCCCACTCTGTACCCATCTCATTGTCCCCCACTCTCTGTCCCCCTCTCTCTGTCCCCCTTTCTCTCTGTCCCCCTCTCTCTGTACCCCCTCTCTCTGTCCCCCTCTCTCTGCCCCCCTCTCTCTGCCCCCTCTCTCTCTGTCCCCCGTCTCTGTCCCCCTCACTCTGTTCCCCTCTCTCTCTCTGTCCCCCTCTCTCTCTGTCCCTCTCTCTGTCCATCCTCTCTCTGTCCCTCGCTCTCTGTCCCCTCTCTCTGTCGCACACTCTCTGTCCACCCTCTCTCTGTCCCCCCTCTCTCTGTTCCGCTCTCTCTGCCCCCCCCTCTCTGTCCCCCTCTCTCTGTCCCTCTTCTCTCTGTCCCCATCTCTCTGTCCCCTCTCTCTCTGTCCACCTCTCTCTGTCCCTCCTCTCTCTGTCCTCCTCTCTCTGTCCCCCTCTCTCTGTCCCCCCTCTCTCTGTCCCCCTCTCTCTCTGTCCCCCTCTCTCTCACTGTCCCCCTCTCTCTGCCCCCGGTCCTTGTCCCCTCTCTCTGCCCCCCTCTCTCTGCCCTCCTCACTCTCTCCCACTCGGTACCCATCTCTCTGTACCCCACTCTCTGTCCCCCTCTCTCTGTATCCCTCTCTCTCTCTCCCCAGTCTCTCTGCCCACCCTCTCTTCCCCCTCTCTCTGTCCCCCCTCTCTCTGCCCCACTCTCACTGCCCCCTCTCTCTCTCTCTGTCCCCCTGTCACTGTCCCCCTCTCTCTGTTCCCCTCTCTCTCTGTCCCCCTCTCTCTCTGTCCCTCTCTCTGTCCCTCCTCTCTCTGTCCCTCGCTCTCTGTCCCCTCTCTCTGTCGCCCTCTCTCTGTCCACCCTCTCTCTGTACCCCCTCTCTCTGTCCCCCTCTCTCTGTCCCCCTCTCTCTCTGTCCCCCCTCTCTCTGTCCCCCCTCTCTCTGACCCCCTCTCTCTGTCCCCCTTTCTCTCTGTCCCCCTCTCTCTGTCCCCTCTCTCTCTGTCCTCCTCTCTCTGTCCCCCTCACTCGGTCCGTCCTCTCTCTGTCCCCCTCTCTCTGTCCCCCTCTCTCTGTCCCCTCTTTCTCTGTCCCCCTCTCTCTGTCCCCTCTCTCTCTGTCCCCCTCTCTCTGTCCCCACTCTCTCTGTCTCCCTCTCTCTGTCCCTCCTCTCTCTGTCCCCCTCTCTCTGTCCCCTCTCTCTCTCTGTCCCCCTCTCTCTGAACCCCT
Source organism: Chiloscyllium plagiosum (assembly GCF_037043375.1). Taxonomy (NCBI): domain Eukaryota; kingdom Metazoa; phylum Chordata; class Chondrichthyes; order Orectolobiformes; family Hemiscylliidae; genus Chiloscyllium; species Chiloscyllium plagiosum. Next base: position 73,582,302 of record NW_028270177.1, read on the forward strand.
CTCTCTGTCCCCTCTCTCTCTGTCCCCCTCTCTCGGTCCCTCCTCTCTCTGTCCCTCTCTCTCTGTCCCTCTCTCTCTGTCCCCCTCTCTCTCTGTCCCTCTCTCTCTGTCCCCCTCTCTCTGTCCCCCCTCTCTCTGTCCCCCTCTCTCTCTGTCCCCCTCTCTCTCACTGTCCCCCTCTCTCTGCCCCCGGTCTCTGTCCCCTCTCTCTGTCCCCCTCTCTCTGCCCTCCTCACTCTCTCCCACTCGGTACCCATCTCTCTGTACCCCACTCTCTGTCCCCCTCTCTCTGTATCCCTCTCTCTCTCTCCCCAGTCTCTCTGCCCACCCTCTCTTCCCCCTCTCTCTGTCCCCCCTCTCTCTGCCCCACTCTCACTGCCCCCTCTCTCTCTCTGTCCCCCTGTCACTGGCCCCCTCTCTCTGTTCCCCTCTCTCTCTGTCCCCCTCTCTCTCTGTCCCTCTCTCTGTCCCTCCTCTCTCTGTCCCTCGCTCTCTGTCCCCTCTCTTTGTCGCCCTCTCTCTGTCCACCCTCTCTCTGTACCCCCTCTGTCTGTCCCCCTCTCTCTGTCCCCCTCTCTCTCTGTCCCCCCTCTCTCTGTCCCCCCTCTCTCTGACCCCCTCTCTCTGTCCCCCTTTCTCTCTGTCCCCCTCTCTCTGTCCCCTCTCTCTCTGTCCTCCTCTCTCTGTCCCCCTCACTCGGTCCGTCCTCTCTCTGTCCCCCTCTCTCTGTCCCCCTCTCTCTGTCCCCTCTTTCTCTGTCCCCCTCTCTCTGTCCCCTCTCTCTCTGTCCCCCTCTCTCTGTCCCCACTCTCTCTGTCTCCCTCTCTCTGTCCCTCCTCTCTCTGTCCCCCTCTCTCTGTCCCCTCTCTCTCTCTGTCCCCCTCTCTCTGAACCCCTCTCTCTGTCCCCTCTCTCTCTGTCCCCCTTTCTCTCTGTCCCCCTCTCTCTGTCCCCTCTCTCTCTGTCCTCCTCTCTCTGTCCCCCTCACTCGGTCCGTCCTCTCTCTGTCCCCCTCTCTCTGTCCCCCTCTCTCTGTCCCCTCTTTCTCTGTCCCCCTCTCTCTGTCCCTCTCTCTCTGTCCCCCTCTCTCTGTCCCCTCTCTCTCTGTCCCCCTCTCTCCGTCCCTCCTCTCTCTGTCCCCCTCTCTGCCCCCTCTCTCTGTCCCCCTCTCTCTGTCCCCCTCTCTCTGTCCCACTCTCTCTGTCCGCCTCTCTCTCTGTCGCCCTCTCTCTCTGTCCCTCTCTCTGTCCCCCTCTCTCTGTCCCCCTCGCTCTCTGTCCCCCTCTCTCACTGTCCCCCTCTCTCTCTGTCCCCCTCTCTCTGCCCCCGGTCTCTGATCCCTCTCTCTTTTGCCCGGTCTCTGCCCACTCTCTGTCCCCCTCTCTCTGCCCCCCTCACTCTCTCCCACTCTGTACCCCTCTCCCTATCCCCCACTCTCTGTCCCCCTCTCTCTGTATCCCTCTCTCTCTGTCCCCAGTCTCTCTGCCCCCCCATTCCCCCTCTCTCTGTCCCCCTCTCTCTCTGCCCCCCCTCTCTGCCCCCCTCTCTCTGTGACCCCTCTCTCTGCCCCCCGTCTCTCTGCCCCCTCTCTCTCTGTCCCCCTCTCTCTGCCCCCCTCTCTCTCTGTCCCTCTCTCTGTCCCTCCTCTCTCTGTCCCTCGCTCTCTGTCCCCTCTCTCTGTCGCCTTCTCTCTCTGTCCCCCCTCTCTCTGTCCCCCCCTCTCTGTCCCCCTCTCTCTGACCCCCTCTCTCTCTTTCCCCCTCTCTCTGTCCCTCCTCTCTCTGTCCCCCTCTCTCTGCCCCACTCTGTCACCATCTCTCTGTCCCCTCTCCCTATGTTCCCTCTCGCTCTGTCCCCCTCTCTCTGCACCCCCACTCTGGTCCCCCCTCCCCCTCTCTGTCCTCTCTCTCTCTGTCCCCTCTCTCTCTGTCCTCTCTCTCTCTCTGTCCCCCGCTCTCGGGCCCCCTCTCTCTCTGTCCCCCTATCTCGGTCCCTCTCTCTCTGTCCCCCTCTCTCTGTCCCCCTCTCTCTCGGTCCCCCTCTCTCTCGGCCCCCCCCCCCCTCTCTCTCTGTCCACCTCTCTCGGTCCCTCTCTCTCTGTCCCCCTCTCTCTGTCCCCTTTCTCTCTGTCCCTCTCTCTCGGTCCTTCCTCTCTCTGTCCCGCTCTCTCTGTCCCCTCTCTCTCGGTCCCCCTCTCTCTCGGCCCCCCTCTCTCTCTGTCCACCTCTCTCGGTCCCTCTCTCTCTGTCCCCCTCTCTCTGTCCCCTCTCTCTCGGTCCCCCTCTCTCTCGGCCCCCCTCTCTCTGTCCACCTCTCTCGGTCCCTCTCTCTCTGTCCCCCTCTCTCTGTCCCCCTCTCTCTCTGTCCCCCTCTCTCTCTGTCCCCCCTCTCTGCCCCCTCTCTCTGTCCTCTTCTCTCTGTCCCCCACTCTCTGTCCCACTCTCTCTGTCCCCCTCTCTCTGTCCCCCCTTTATCTGTCCCCCCTCTCTCTCTGTCCCCCTCTCTCTGTCCCCCTCTCTCTGTCCCCCTCTGTCTGTCCCCCTCTCTCTGCCCCCCCCCCCTCTCTGCCCCCCCTCTCTCTGTGTACTCTCTCTCTCCCCGCTCTCTGACCCCCTCTCTGTCGCCCGCTCTCTCTGTCGCCCCTCTCTCTCTGTCCCCCTCTCTCCCCCACCTGCCTCTCTCTGACCTCCTCTCCCTCCCCCCTTTCTCTTTCCCCCACTCTGTGACCCTCTCTCTGTCCCCCACTCCCTCTGACCCCCTCTATCTTCCCCACTCTCTGTGCCTCACTCTCTGTCCCGCGCTCTCTGTCCCTCGCTCTCTGTTCCCCACTCTCTGTCCCCATCTCTCTGTCTCGCGCTCTCTGTCCCTCGCTCTCTGTCTCCCCCCTCTCTCTCTGTCCCGCTCTCTCTCTGTTCCCCCTCTCTCTGTCCCCCTCGCTCTCTGCCCCCCTCTCTCTCTGTGTCCCTCTCTCTCTCTGTCCCCCACTCTCTGCCCCGGTCTCTGTCACCTCTCTCTGTTGCCCTCTCTCTGCCCACTCTCTGTCCCCCTCTCTCTGCCGTTCTCACTCTCTCCCACTCTGTACCCATCTCATTGTCCCCCACTCTCTGTCCCCCTCTCTCTGTATCCCTCTCTCTCTGTCCCCTCTCTCTCTCTGTCCTCTCTCTCTCTGTCCCCTGCTCTCGGTCCCCCTCTCTCTCTGTCCCCCTATCTCGGTCCCTCTCTCTCTGTCCCCCTCTCTCTGTCCCCTCTCTCTCGGTCCCCCTCTCTCTCGGCCCCCCTCTCTCTCTCGATCCTTCCTCTCTCTGTCCCTCTCTCTCTGTCCCCCTCTCTCTCTGTCCCCCTCTCTCTCTGTCCCCCCTCTCTGCCCCTCTCTCTGTCCTCTTCTCTCTGCCCCCCTTTCTCTGTCCCACTCTCTCTGTCCCCCTCTCTCTCGGCCCCCCTTTCTCTGTCCCGCTCTCTCTCTGTTCCCCTCTCTCAGTCCCCCTCTCTCTGTCCCCCTCTCTCTCTGTCCCCCTCTCTCTGCCCCCTCTCTCTGTCCTCTTCTCTCTGTCCCCCACTCTCTGTCCCACTCTCTCTGTCCCCCTCTCTCTGTCCCCCCTTTCTCTGTCCCCCCTCTCTCTCTGTCCCTCTCTCTCTGTCCCCCTCTCTCTGTCCCCCTCTGTCTGTCCCCCTCTCTCTGCCCCCCCCTCTCTGCCCCCCCTCTCTCTGTGTACTCTCTCTCTCCCCGCTCTCTGACCCCCTCTCTGTCGCCCGCTCTCTCTGTCGCCCCTCTCTCTCTGTCCCCCTCTCTCCCCCACCTGCCTCTCTCTGACCTCCTCTCCCTCCCCTCTTTCTCTTTCCCCCACTCTGTGACCCTCTCTCTGTCCCCACTCCCTCTGACCCCCTCTATCTTCCCCACTCTCTGTGCCTCACTCTCTGTCCCGCGCTCTCTGTCCCTCGCTCTCTGTTCCCCACTCTCTGTCCCCATCTCTCTGTCTCGCGCTCTCTGTCCCTCGCTCTCTGTCTCCCCCCTCTCTCTCTGTCCCGCTCTCTCTCTGTTCCCCCTCTCTCTGTCCCCCTCGCTCTCTGCCCCCCTCTCTCTCTGTGTCCCTCTCTCTCTCTGTCCCCCACTCTCTGCCCCCGGTCTCTGTCACCTCTCTCTGTTGCCCTCTCTCTGCCCACTCTCTGTCCCCCTCTCTCTGCCGTTCTCACTCTCTCCCACTCTGTACCCATCTCATTGTCCCCCACTCTCTGTCCCCCTCTCTCTGTATCCCTCTCTCTCTGTCCCCTCTCTCTCTCTGTCCTCTCTCTCTCTGTCCCCTGCTCTCGGTCCCCCTCTCTCTCTGTCCCCTATCTCGGTCCCTCTCTCTCTGTCCCCCTCTCTCTGTCCCCTCTCTCTCGGTCCCCCTCTCTCTCGGCCCCCCCCCCCTCTCTCTCTGTCCACCTCTCTCGGTCCCTCTCTCTCTGTCCCCCTCTCTCTGTCATCTCTCTCTCTGTCCCTCTCTCTCTCGATCCTTCCTCTCTCTGTCCCTCTCTCTCTGTCCCCCTCTCTCTCTGTCCCCCTCTCTCTCTGTCCCCCCTCTCTGCCCCTCTCTCTGTCCTCTTCTCTCTGCCCCCCTTTCTCTGTCCCACTCTCTCTGTCCCCCTCTCTCTCGGCCCCCCTTTCTCTGTCCCCCCTCTCTCTGTCCCCCTCTCTCTGTCCCCCTCTCTCTGTCCCCCTCTCTCTCTGTCCCCCTCTCTCTGCCCCCTCTCTCTGTCCCCTCTCTCTGTCCCCACTCTTTCTGCCCACTCTCTCTATCCCCATCTCTCTGCTCCCTTTCTGGTCCCCCTCTCTGCGACCCCTCTCTGTTCACCTCTCTCTCTGTACCCCCTCTCTCTCTCTGACCCCCTCTCTCTCTGTCTCACTCTCTCTCTGTACCCCCTCTCTCTGACCCCCTCTCTCTCTGACCCCTTCTCTCTCTGTCCCTCTCTCTCTCTTTTGCCCCTCTCTCTCTGACCCCCTCTCTCTCTGTACTCCTCTCTCTCTGTAACCTCTCTCTCTCTGTCCCCCTCTCTCTCTGTACCCCCTCTCTCTCTGTCCCCCCTATCTCCGTACCCCCTCTCTCTCTGTCCCCCTCTCTCTCTGTCCCTCTCTCTCTCTGCCCCCTCTCTCTCTGCCCCTCGCTCTGTTCCCCGCTCTCTGTCCCTCCATCTCTACCGCTCTCTCTCTGCCCCCTCTCTGACACTGTCTCTCTGTACCCCCTCTCTCTGTCCCCCTCTCTCTGTCCCCCCTTTCTCTGTCCCCCCTCTCTCTCTTTCCCCCTCTCTCTCTGTCCCCCTCTCTCTGCCCCCTCTCTCTGTCCCCCCTCTCTCTGTCCCCACTCTTTCTGCCCACTCTCTCTATCCCCATCTCTCTGTTCCCTTTCTGGTCCCCCTCTCTGCGCCCCCTCTCTGTTCACCTCTCTCTCTGTACCCCCCCTCTCTCTGACCCCCTCTCTCTCTAACCCCCTCTCTCTCTGTCCCACTCTCTCTCTGTACCCCCTCTCTCTGACCCCCCTCTCTCTGACCCCTTCTCTCTCTGTCCCTCTCTCTCTCTTTTGCCCCTCTCTCTCTGACCCCATCTCTCTCTGTACTCCTCTCTCTCTGTAACCCCTCTCTCTCTATCCCCCTCTCTCTCTGTACCCCCTCTCTCTCTGTCCCCCTATCTCCGTACCCCCTCTCTCTCTGACCCCCTCTCTCTCTGTCCCTCTCTCTCTCGATCCTTCCTCTCTCTGTCCCTCTCTCTCTGTCCCCCTCTCTCTCTGTCCCCCTCTCTCTCTGTCCCCCCTCTCTGCCCCTCTCTCTGTCCTCTTCTCTCTGTCCCCCTTTCTCTGTCCCACTCTCTCTGTCCCCCTCTCTCTGTCCCCCCTTTCTCTGTCCCCCCTCTCTCTGTCCCCCTCTCTCTGTCCCCCTCTCTCTGTCCCCCTCTCTCTCTGTCCCCCTCTCTCTGCCCCCTCTCTCTGCCCCCTCTCTCTCTGTCCCCACTCTTTCTGCCCACTCTCTCTATCCCCATCTCTCTGCTCCCTTTCTGGTCCCCCTCTCTGCGACCCCTCTCTGTTCACCTCTCTCTCTGTACCCCCTCTCTCTCTCTGACCCCCTCTCTCTCTGTCTCACTCTCTCTCTGTACCCCCTCTCTCTGACCCCCTCTCTCTCTGACCCCTTCTCTCTCTGTCCCTCTCTCTCTCTTTTGCCCCTCTCTCTCTGACCCCCTCTCTCTCTGTACTCCTCTCTCTCTGTAACCCCTCTCTCTCTGTCCCCCTCTCTCTCTGTACCCCCTCTCTCTCTGTCCCCCTATCTCCGTACCCCCTCTCTCTCTCTGTCCCCCTCTCTCTCTGTCCCTCTCTCTCTCTGCCCCCTCTCTCTCTGCCCCTCGCTCTGTTCCCCGCTCGCTGTCCCTCCATCTCTACCGCTCTCTCTCTGCCCCCTCTCTGACACTGTCTCTCTGTACCCCCTCTCTCTGTCCCCGTCTCTCTGCGCCCTCTCAGTCACCATCTCTCTGTCTCCCTCTCTCTCTGTAGCCCTCTCTGTCTGCCCCTATCCCTCTCAGCCCCTCTCTCTCAGTCACCATCTCTCTATCTCCCTCTCTCTTTGTAGCCCTTTCTGTCTGCCCCTATCCCTCTCTGCCCCTCTCTCTCTGTCCCCCTCTCTCTGTCCCCCTCTCTCTCTGTCCCCCTCTCTCTATCCCCCTCTCTCTCTGTACCCCTCTCTCTGCTCCCTTCTCTCCGTCCCCCTCTCTCTGTCCCCACTATCTCTGCCCCCCTCTATCTGTCCCCCTCTGTCTGCCCCCTTCTCTCTCTGTCGCCCTCTCTCTCACTGACCCCCCTCTCTCTCTGACCCCCTCTATCTCCCCACTCTCTGTCCACCTCTCTCTGCCCCTTCTCTCTGCACCGGTCTCTGTCCCCCTCTCTCTGTCCCCCTCTCTCTGCCCCCCCCTCACTCTCTCCTACTCTGTACCCCTCTCTCTGTCCCCCACTCTCTGTCCCCATCTCTCTGTCCCCCTCTCTCTCTGTCCCCCTCCCTCTGTCCCCCTCTCTCTCTGTCCCCCTCTCTCTCTGTCCCCTCTCTCTCTGTTCTCCCTCTCTCTGTCCCTCCTCTCTCTGCCCCCACTCTGTCACCATCTCTCTGTCCCCTCTGCCTCTGTTTCCTCTCGCTCTGTCCCCCTCTCTCTGCACCCCCACTCTGGTCCTCCCTCCACTCTCTGTCCCGCGCTCTCTCTGTCCCCCTCTCTCGGTACCCCTCGCTCTCTGTCCCCCTCGCTCTCTGTCCCCCCTCTCTGTCCCCCCTCTCTCTGTCCCCCTCTCTCTGCACCGGTCTCTGCCCCCCTCTCTCTGTGACCCCTCTCTCTGCCCCCCGTCTCTCTGCCCCCTCTCTCTCTGTCCCCCTCTCTCTGCCCCCCTCTCTCTCTGTCCCTCTCTCTGTCCCTCCTCTCTCTGTCCCTCGCTCTCTGTCCCCTCTCTCTGTCGCCTTCTCTCTCTGTCCCCCCTCTCTCTGTCCCCCCCTCTCTGTCCCCCTCTCTCTGACCCCCTCTCTCTCTTTCCCCCTCTCTCTGTCCCTCCTCTCTCTGTCCCCCTCTCTCTGCCCCCACTCTGTCACCATCTCTCTGTCCCCTCTCCCTATGTTCCCTCTCGCTCTGTCCCCCTCTCTCTGCACCCCCACTCTGGTCCCCCCTCCCCCTCTCTGTCCTCTCTCTCTCTGTCCCCTCTCTCTCTGTCCTCTCTCTCTCTCTGTCCCCCGCTCTCGGGCCCCCTCTCTCTCTGTCCCCCTATCTCGGTCCCTCTCTCTCTGTCCCCCTCTCTCTGTCCCCTCTCTCTCGGTCCCCCTCTCTCTCGGCCCCCCCCCCTCTCTCTCTTCTGTCCACCTCTCTCGGTCCCTCTCTCTCTGTCCCCCTCTCTCTGTCCCCTTTCTCTCTGTCCCTCTCTCTCGGTCCTTCCTCTCTCTGTCCCGCTCTCTCTGTCCCCTCTCTCTCGGTCCCCCTCTCTCTCGGCCCCCCTCTCTCTCTGTCCACCTCTCTCGGTCCCTCTCTCTCTGTCCCCCTCTCTCTGTCCCCTCTCTCTCGGTCCCCTCTCTCTCGGCCCCCCTCTCTCTGTCCACCTCTCTCGGTCCCTCTCTCTCTGTCCCCCTCTCTCTGTCCCCCTCTCTCTCTGTCCCCCTCTCTCTCTGTCCCCCCTCTCTGCCCCTCTCTCTGTCCTCTTCTCTCTGTCCCCCACTCTCTGTCCCACTCTCTCTGTCCCCCTCTCTCTGTCCCCCCTTTATCTGTCCCCCCTCTCTCTCTGTCCCCCTCTCTCTGTCCCCCTCTCTCTGTCCCCCTCTGTCTGTCCCCCTCTCTCTGCCCCCCCCCTCTCTGCCCCCCCTCTCTCTGTGTACTCTCTCTCTCCCCGCTCTCTGACCCCCTCTCTGTCGCCCGCTCTCTCTGTCGCCCCTCTCTCTCTGTCCCCCTCTCTCCCCCACCTGCCTCTCTCTGACCTCCTCTCCCTCCCCCCTTTCTCTTTCCCCCACTCTGTGACCCTCTCTCTGTCCCCACTCCCTCTGACCCCCTCTATCTTCCCCACTCTCTGTGCCTCACTCTCTGTCCCGCGCTCTCTGTCCTCGCTCTCTGTTCCCCACTCTCTGTCCCCATCTCTCTGTCTCGCGCTCTCTGTCCCTCGCTCTCTGTCTCCCCCCTCTCTCTCTGTCCCGCTCTCTCTCTGTTCCCCCTCTCTCTGTCCCCCTCGCTCTCTGCCCCCCTCTCTCTCTGTGTCCCTCTCTCTCTCTGTCCCCCACTCTCTGCCCCCGGTCTCTGTCACCTCTCTCTGTTGCCCTCTCTCTGCCCACTCTCTGTCCCCCTCTCTCTGCCGTTCTCACTCTCTCCCACTCTGTACCCATCTCATTGTCCCCCACTCTCTGTCCCCTCTCTCTGTATCCCTCTCTCTCTGTCCCCTCTCTCTCTCTGTCCTCTCTCTCTCTGTCCCCTGCTCTCGGTCCCCCTCTCTCTCTGTCCCCCTATCTCGGTCCCTCTCTCTCTGTCCCCCTCTCTCTGTCCCCTCTCTCTCGGTCCCCCTCTCTCTCGGCCCCCCTCTCTCTCTCGATCCTTCCTCTCTCTGTCCCTCTCTCTCTGTCCCCCTCTCTCTCTGTCCCCCTCTCTCTCTGTCCCCCCTCTCTGCCCCTCTCTCTGTCCTCTTCTCTCTGCCCCCCTTTCTCTGTCCACTCTCTCTGTCCCCCTCTCTCTCGGCCCCCCTTTCTCTGTCCCCGCTCTCTCTCTGTTCCCCTCTCTCAGTCCCCCTCTCTCTGTCCCCCTCTCTCTCTGTCCCCCTCTCTCTGCCCCCTCTCTCTGTCCTCTTCTCTCTGTCCCCCACTCTCTGTCCCACTCTCTCTGTCCCCCTCTCTCTGTCCCCCCTTTCTCTGTCCCCCCTCTCTCTCTGTCCCTCTCTCTCTGTCCCCCTCTCTCTGTCCCCCTCTGTCTGTCCCCCTCTCTCTGCCCCCCCCTCTCTGCCCCCCCTCTCTCTGTGTACTCTCTCTCTCCCCGCTCTCTGACCCCCCTCTCTGTCGCCCGCTCTTCTGTCGCCCCTCTCTCTCTGTCCCCCTCTCTCCCCCACCTGCCTCTCTCTGACCTCCTCTCCCTCCCCCCTTTCTCTTTCCCCCACTCTGTGACCCTCTCTCTGTCCCCACTCCCTCTGACCCCCTCTATCTTCCCCACTCTCTGTGCCTCACTCTCTGTCCCGCGCTCTCTGTCCCTCGCTCTCTGTTCCCCACTCTCTGTCCCCATCTCTCTGTCTCGCGCTCTCTGTCCCTCGCTCTCTGTCTCCCCCCTCTCTCTCTGTCCCGCTCTCTCTCTGTTCCCCCTCTCTCTGTCCCCCTCGCTCTCTGCCCCCCTCTCTCTCTGTGTCCCTCTCTCTCTCTGTCCCCCACTCTCTGCCCCCGGTCTCTGTCACCTCTCTCTGTTGCCCTCTCTCTGCCCACTCTCTGTCCCCCTCTCTCTGCCGTTCTCACTCTCTCCCACTCTGTACCCATCTCATTGTCCCCCACTCTCTGTCCCCCTCTCTCTGTATCCCTCTCTCTCTGTCCCCTCTCTCTCTCTGTCCTCTCTCTCTCTGTCCCCTGCTCTCGGTCCCCCTCTCTCTCTCTGTCCCCCTATCTCGGTCCCTCTCTCTCTGTCCCCCTCTCTCTGTCCCCTCTCTCTCGGTCCCCCTCTCTCTCGGCCCCCCCCCCCCTCTCTCTCTGTCCACCTCTCTCGGTCCCTCTCTCTCTGTCCCCCTCTCTCTGTCATCTCTCTCTCTGTCCCTCTCTCTCTCGATCCTTCCTCTCTCTGTCCCTCTCTCTCTGTCCCCCTCTCTCTCTGTCCCCCTCTCTCTCTGTCCCCCCTCTCTGCCCCTCTCTCTGTCCTCTTCTCTCTGCCCCCCTTTCTCTGTCCCACTCTCTCTGTCCCCCTCTCTCTCGGCCCCCCTTTCTCTGTCCCCCCTCTCTCTGTCCCCCTCTCTCTGTCCCCCTCTCTCTGTCCCCCTCTCTCTCTGTCCCCCTCTCTCTGCCCCCTCTCTCTGTCCCCCTCTCTCTGTCCCCACTCTTTCTGCCCACTCTCTCTATCCCCATCTCTCTGCTCCCTTTCTGGTCCCCCTCTCTGCGACCCCTCTCTGTTCACCTCTCTCTCTGTACCCCCTCTCTCTCTCTGACCCCCTCTCTCTCTGTCTCACTCTCTCTCTGTACCCCCTCTCTCTGACCCCCTCTCTCTCTGACCCCTTCTCTCTCTGTCCCTCTCTCTCTCTTTTGCCCCTCTCTCTCTGACCCCCTCTCTCTCTGTACTCCTCTCTCTCTGTAACCTCTCTCTCTCTGTCCCCCTCTCTCTCTGTACCCCCTCTCTCTCTGTCCCCCTATCTCCGTACCCCCTCTCTCTCTGTCCCCCTCTCTCTCTGTCCCTCTCTCTCTCTGCCCCCTCTCTCTCTGCCCCTCGCTCTGTTCCCCGCTCTCTGTCCCTCCATCTCTACCGCTCTCTCTCTGCCCCCTCTCTGACACTGTCTCTCTGTACCCCCTCTCTCTGTCCCCCTCTCTCTGTCCCCCCTTTCTCTGTCCCCCCTCTCTCTCTTTCCCCCTCTCTCTCTGTCCCCCTCTCTCTGCCCCCTCTCTCTGTCCCCCCTCTCTCTGTCCCCACTCTTTCTGCCCACTCTCTCTATCCCCATCTCTCTGTTCCCTTTCTGGTCCCCCTCTCTGCGCCCCCTCTCTGTTCACCTCTCTCTCTGTACCCCCCCTCTCTCTGACCCCCTCTCTCTCTAACCCCCTCTCTCTCTGTCCCACTCTCTCTCTGTACCCCCTCTCTCTGACCCCCCTCTCTCTGACCCCTTCTCTCTCTGTCCCTCTCTCTCTCTTTTGCCCCTCTCTCTCTGACCCCATCTCTCTCTGTACTCCTCTCTCTCTGTAACCCCTCTCTCTCTATCCCCCTCTCTCTCTGTACCCCCTCTCTCTCTGTCCCCCTATCTCCGTACCCCCTCTCTCTCTGACCCCCTCTCTCTCTGTCCCTCTCTCTCTCGATCCTTCCTCTCTCTGTCCCTCTCTCTCTGTCCCCCTCTCTCTCTGTCCCCCTCTCTCTCTGTCCCCCCTCTCTGCCCCTCTCTCTGTCCTCTTCTCTCTGTCCCCCTTTCTCTGTCCCACTCTCTCTGTCCCCCTCTCTCTGTCCCCCCTTTCTCTGTCCCCCCTCTCTCTGTCCCCCTCTCTCTGTCCCCCTCTCTCTGTCCCCCTCTCTCTCTGTCCCCCTCTCTCTGCCCCCTCTCTCTGCCCCCTCTCTCTCTGTCCCCACTCTTTCTGCCCACTCTCTCTATCCCCATCTCTCTGCTCCCTTTCTGGTCCCCCTCTCTGCGACCCCTCTCTGTTCACCTCTCTCTCTGTACCCCCTCTCTCTCTCTGACCCCCTCTCTCTCTGTCTCACTCTCTCTCTGTACCCCCTCTCTCTGACCCCCTCTCTCTCTGACCCCTTCTCTCTCTGTCCCTCTCTCTCTCTTTTGCCCCTCTCTCTCTGACCCCCTCTCTCTCTGTACTCCTCTCTCTCTGTAACCCCTCTCTCTCTGTCCCCCTCTCTCTCTGTACCCCCTCTCTCTCTGTCCCCCTATCTCCGTACCCCCTCTCTCTCTCTGTCCCCCTCTCTCTCTGTCCCTCTCTCTCTCTGCCCCCTCTCTCTCTGCCCCTCGCTCTGTTCCCCGCTCGCTGTCCCTCCATCTCTACCGCTCTCTCTCTGCCCCCTCTCTGACACTGTCTCTCTGTACCCCCTCTCTCTGTCCCCGTCTCTCTGCGCCCTCTCAGTCACCATCTCTCTGTCTCCCTCTCTCTCTGTAGCCCTCTCTGTCTGCCCCTATCCCTCTCAGCCCCTCTCTCTCAGTCACCATCTCTCTATCTCCCTCTCTCTTTGTAGCCCTTTCTGTCTGCCCCTATCCCTCTCTGCCCCTCTCTCTCTGTCCCCCTCTCTCTGTCCCCCTCTCTCTCTGTCCCCCTCTCTCTATCCCCCTCTCTCTCTGTACCCCTCTCTCTGCTCCCTTCTCTCCGTCCCCCTCTCTCTGTCCCCACTATCTCTGCCCCCCTCTATCTGTCCCCCTCTGTCTGCCCCCTTCTCTCTCTGTCGCCCTCTCTCTCACTGACCCCCCTCTCTCTCTGACCCCCTCTATCTCCCCACTCTCTGTCCACCTCTCTCTGCCCCTTCTCTCTGCACCGGTCTCTGTCCCCCTCTCTCTGTCCCCCTCTCTCTGCCCCCCCCTCACTCTCTCCTACTCTGTACCCCTCTCTCTGTCCCCCACTCTCTGTCCCCATCTCTCTGTCCCCCTCTCTCTCTGTCCCCCTCCCTCTGTCCCCCTCTCTCTCTGTCCCCCTCTCTCTCTGTCCCCTCTCTCTCTGTTCTCCCTCTCTCTGTCCCTCCTCTCTCTGCCCCCACTCTGTCACCATCTCTCTGTCCCCTCTGCCTCTGTTTCCTCTCGCTCTGTCCCCCTCTCTCTGCACCCCCACTCTGGTCCTCCCTCCACTCTCTGTCCCGCGCTCTCTCTGTCCCCCTCTCTCGGTACCCCTCGCTCTCTGTCCCCCTCGCTCTCTGTCCCCCCCTCTCTGTCCCCCCTCTCTCTGTCCCCCTCTCTCTGCACCGGTCTCTGTCCCCCTCTCTCTGTCCCCCTCTCTCTGCCCCCCTCACTCTCTCCCACTCTGTACCCCTCTCTCTGTCCCCCACTCTCTGTCCCCCTCTCTCTGTCCCCCTCTCTCTCTGTCCCCCACTCTCTGTCCCCCCTCTCTCTGTACCCCTCTCTCTCTGTCCCCCTCTCTCTCTGTTCTCCCTCTCTCTGTCACTCCTCTCTCTGCCCCCACTCTGTCACCATCTCTCTGTCCCCTCTCCCTCTGTTTCCTCTCGCTCTGTCCCCCTCTCTCTGCAACCCCACTCAGGTCCACCCGCCCCCCGTCCTCTCTCTCTCTGTCCCCTCTCTCTCTCTGTCCCCATCTCTCTGTCCCCCTCTCTCTGTCCCCGTCTCTCTGCCCCCTCTCTCAGTCCATCCTCTCTGTCCCAAACCTCTGTCCCCCCTCTCTGTAGCCCTCTCTCTGCCCCTTCTCAGTCACCATCTCTCTGTCTCCCTCTCTCTCTGTAGCCCTCTCTGTCTGCCCTATTCCTCTCTGCCCCTCTCTCTCAGTCACCATCTCTCTATCTCCCTCTCTCTTTGTAGCCCTTTCTGTCTGCCCCTATCCCTCTCTGCCCCTCTCTCTCTGTCCCCCTCTCTCTGTCCCCCCTCTCTCTGCCCCCTCTCTCTGTTCCCCTCTCTCTGCCCCCTTCTCTCTCTGTCGCCCTCTCTCTCACTCACCCCCTCTCTCTCTGACCCCCTCTATCTCCCCACTCTCTGTCCCCCTCTCTCTGCCCCCTCTCTCTGCACCGGTCTCTGTCCCCCTCTCTCTGTCCCCCTCGCTCTCTGTCCCCCTCGCTCTTTGTCCCCCCTCTCTGTCCCCCCTCTCTCTCTGTCCCCCTCTCTCTGCACCGGTCTCTGTCCCCCTCTCTCTGTCCCCCTCTCTCTGCCCCCCTCACTCTCTTCCACTCTGTATCCCTCTCTCTGTCCCCCAATCTCTGTCCCCCTCTCTCTGTCCCCCTCTCTCTCTGTCCCCCTCTCTCTGTCCCCCTCTCTCTGTCCCACTCTCTCTCTGTCCCCCTCTCTCTCTGTTCTCCCTCTCTCTGTCCCTCCTCTCTCTGCCCCCACTCTGTCACCATCTCTCTGTCCCCTCTCCCTCTGTTTCCTCTCGCTCTGTCCCCCTCTCTCTGCACCCCCACTCTGGTCCCACCCCCGTCCTCTCTGTCTCTGTCCTCTCTCTCTCTCTGTTCCCCTCTCTCTCTGTTCCCCCCCTCTGTCCCCCCTCTCTGTCCCCCCTCTCTGTCTCCCTCTCTTGCCGCCTCTCTCTGTCACCGTCTCTCTATCCCCCCTTCTCTCTGTCCCAACTTTATCTGTTCCCCCTCCCTTTGTCCCTCCCTCTCTCTGTCCCCCTCTCTCTCTGTCCACCCCTCTTTCCCCCCTCTCCGTCCCCCCTCTTTGTCTCCCTCTCTCTGCTCCCTCTCTCTGTCACCGTTTCTCTATCCCCCCCTCTCTCTGTCCCACCTTTCTCTGTCCCCCTCGCTCTCTGTCCCCCTCTCTCTGTTGCCTCTTTCTACCCCCTCTCCCTCTGACCCCCTCTATCTCCCCCGCTCTCTGTCCCCCTCTCTCTATTGCCCTCTCTCGCTGTCGCCCCTCTCTCTGTCCCCGTCTCTCTATCCCCTTCTCACTGCTCCCTCTCTCTCTCTCCCGCTCTCTGACTCCCTCTCTCTCACCCTTTCTCCCTGCGACCTCTCTCTGCCCCCACTCTCTCTGCCCGACTCTCTGTCCCCCCTACTCTCTTTCCCCCTCTCTCTGACCCCCTCTCTCTCCCCCACTCTGTACCCCTCTCTCTCTGTCTCCCTCTATCTGTCCCCCTCTCTGTCACCGTCTCTCTATCCCCCCTTCTCTCTGTCCCAACTTTCTCTGTTCCCCCTCTCTTTGTCCCTCCCTCTCTCTGTCCCCCTCTCTCTCTGTCCCCCCCCTCTGTCCCCCCCTCTCTGTCCCCCCTCTCTGTCTCCCTCTCTCTGCCCCCTCTCTCTGTCACCGTCTCTCTATCCCCCTTCTCTCTGTCCCACCTTTCTCTGTCCCCCTCGCTCTCTGTCCCCCTCTCTCTGTTGCCTCTTTCTGCCCCCTCTCCCTCTGACCCCCTCTATCTCCCCCGCTCTCTGTCCCCCTCTCTCTATTGCCCTCTCTTGCTGTCGCCCCTCTCTCTGTCCCAGTCTCTCTGTCCCACTCTCTCTGCACCCCCGACCCCTCTCTCTGTCCCCTCTCTCTCTGTTCCCCTCTCTCTATCCCCCTCTCTCTGTCCCCTCTCTCTCTCCCCTGCTCTTTGACCCCACTCTGTCTCCCTCTCTCTCTCTGTCTCCTCTCTCTGTCCCCCTCTCTCTATCCCCATCTCACTGTCCCCTCTCTCTCTCTCACGTTCTCTGACCCCCTCTCTGTCATCCTCTCTCTCTCTGTCCCACATTCTCTCCATCCACCCACACTCTGACCCCCTCTCTCTGACACCCCCTCTCTGACACCCCTGTCTCCCTCACTCTGTACCCCTCTCTCTGTTCTCACTCTCTGACCCACTCTATCTCCCCAACTCTCTGTCAATCTCTCTCTGCCCCTCTATCTTTCCCCGCTCTCTCTGCCCCCCTCTCTCTGTCCCCCTCTCTCTGTCCCTCTCTCCCTGCCCCCCTCACTCTGTCCCCCTCTGTCTGCCCCTATCCATCTCTGCCCCTCTCTCTCTGTCCCCCTCTCTCTGTCCCCCTCTCTCTCTGTCCCCCTCTCTCTCTGTCCCCCTCTCTCTGTCCCCCTCTCTCTGTCACCACCCCCCCCCCGCTCTGCCCCCCCTCTCTGTCCCCCACTCTCTGCCCCTTCTCTCTCTCTGTCCCCCTCTCTCTCACTGACCCCCTCTCTCTCTGACCCCTTCTATCTCCCCACTCTCTGCCCCCCTCTCTCTGTCGCCGTCTCTCTGTCCCCCTCTCTCTCTGTCCCCTCTCTCTCTGTTCCCCTCTATCTGTCCCCTCTCTCTCCCACCCTCTCTGACACCCTCTCTCCCCCGCTCTCTGACCCCCTCTCTGTTGCCCTCTCTCCGCCCCTGCTCTCTCTGCCCACCCAGACCCCTCTCTCTGTCCTCCTCTCTCTGTTTCCCTCTCTCTGTTCCCCTCTCTCTGTTCCCCTCTCTGTCCCCCTCTCTCTTATCCCCACACTCCTGTCCCCCTCACTCTGTCCCCTCTCTCTCGCCCGCTATTTGACCCCTCTCTGTCGCCCTCTCTCTCTGCCCCCTCTCTATCTGACCCCCTCTCTCTGTCCCCCTCTCTCTATCCCCCTCTCACTGCCCCCTCTCTCTCTCTCCCGCTCTCTGACCCCCTCTCTCTCACCCTTTCTCTCTGCGCCCTCTCTCGGCCCCCACTCTCTCTGCCCGCCTCTCTGTCCCCCGTACTCTCTGTCCCCCTCTCTCTCTGAACCCCTCTCTCTCCCCCACTCTGTACCCCTCTCTCTGTCTCCCTCATTCTGCCCCCCTCTCTGTCACCGTCTTTCTATCCCCCCTTCTCTCTGTTCCCCCTTTCTCTGTTCCCCCTCTCTCTGTCCCCCTCTCTCTGTCCCCCCTCTCTATGCCCCCCCTCTCTCTGACCCCCTCTCTCCGTCCCCCTCTCTCTGCCCCGCGCTCTCTGTCCCTCGCTCTCTGTCCCCCACTCTCTCTCCCCCTCTCTCTGTCCCCCAGCTCTCTGTCTCCCCCGCTCTCTGTCCCCTCTCCCTCTGTTTCCTCTCGCTCTGTCCCCCTCTCTCTGCACCCCCACTCTGGTCCTCAACACCCCCCCGTCCTCTCTCTCTCTGTCCCCTCACTCTCTCTGTCCCCCTCTCTCTCTGTTCCCCCCCTCTGTCCCCCCTCTCTGTCCCCCCTCTCTGTCTCCCTCTCTTGCCCCCTCTCTCTGTCACCGTCTCTCTATCCCCCCTTCTCTCTGTCCCAACTTTCTCTGTTCCCCCTCCCTTTGTCCCTCCCTCTTTCTGTCCCCATCTCTCTCTGTTCCCCACTCTTTCCCCACTCTCCCTCTGACCCCCTCTATCTCCCCCACTCTCTGTCCCACTCTCTCTATTGCCCTCTCTCGCTGTCGCCCCTCTCTCTGACCCACTCTCTCTGTCCCACTCTCTCTGCCCCCCCGACCCCTCTCTCTGTCCCCTCTCTCTCTGTTCCCCTCTCTCTATCCCCCTCTCTCTGTCCCCTCTCTCTCTCTCCTACTCTTTGACCCCACTCTGTCTCCCTCTCTCTCTCTGTCTCCTCTCTCTGTCCCCCTCTCTCTATCCCCATCTCACTGTCCCCTCTCTCTCTCTCACGTTCTCTGACCCCCTCTCTGTCATCCTCTCTCTCTCTGTCCCACACTCTCTCCATCCACCCACACTCTGACCCCCTCTCTCTGACACCCCCTCTATGACCCCCCTGTCTCCCTCACTCTGTACCCCTCTCTCTGTTCTCACTCTCTGACCCACTCTATCTCCACAACTCTCTGTCAACCTCTCTCTGCCCCTCTCTCTTTCCCCTCTCTCTCTGCCCCCCTCTCTCTGTCCCCCTCTCTCTGTCCCTCTCTCCCTGCCCCCCTCACTCTGTCCCCCTCTGTCTGCCCCTATTCCTCTCTGCCCCTCTCTCTCTGTCCCCCTCTCTCTGTCCCCCTCTCTCTCTGTCCCCCTCTCTCTCTGTCCCCCTCTCTCTGTCCCCCTCTCTCTCTGTACCCCTCTCTCTGCTCCCTTCTCTCTGTCCCCCTCTCTCTGTCCCCCCCTCTGCCCCCCTTTCTCTGCCCCCCCTCTCTCTGCCCCTTCTCTCTCTGCCCCCCTCTCTCTGCCCCTTCTCTCTCTCTCCCGCTCTCTGAACCCTCTCTCTCACCCTTTCTCTCTGCGCCCTCTCTCTGCCCCCACACTCTCTGCCCACCCCGACCCCTCTCTCTGTCCCCCTCTCTCTGCCCCCAGTCTCTGTCCCCTCTCTCTGTTGCCCTCTCTATGCCAACTCTCTGTCCCCTCTCTCTACCGTTCTCACTCTCTCCCACTCTGTACCCATCTCTCTGTCCCCCACTCTCTGCTCCCCTCTCTCTGTATCCTTCTCTCTCTGTCCCCAGTCTCTCTGCCAACCCTCTCTTCCCCCTCTCTCTGTCCCCCTCTCTCTGTCCCCCTCTCTCTGTCCCCCTCTCTCTGTCCCCCCTCTCTCTGTCCCCTCTCTCTGTCCCCTCTCTATCTGCCCCCTCTCTCTGTCCCCCTCTCTCTATCCCCCTCTCACTGCCCCCCATCTCTCTCCCTCCCGCTCTCTGACCCCCACTCTCTCACCCTTTCTCTCTGCGTCCTCTCTCTGCCCCCACTCTCTCTGCCCGCCTCTCTGTCCCCCGTACTCTCTGTGCCCCTCTCTCTAACCCCCTCTCTCTCCCCCACTCTGTACCCCTCTCTCTGTCTCCCTCTCTCTGCCCCCCTCTCTGTCACCGTCTTTCTATCCCCCCTTCTCTCTGTTCCCCCTTTCTCTGGTCCCCCTCTCTCTGTCCCCTCTCTCTGTCCCCCTCTCTCTGTCCCCCCTCTCTTTGACCCCCTCTCTCTGACCCCCTCTCTCCGTCCCCCTCTCTCGGTCCCGCGCTCTCTGTCCCTCGTTCTCTGTCCCCCACTCTCTGTCCCCGTCTCTCTGTCCCCCAGCTCTCTGTCTCTCCCGCTCTCTGCCCCCTCTCTCTCTCTCTTTCCCGCCCTCTCTCTGTCCCCCTCTCTTTCCCCCTCTCTCTCTGTCCCGCTCTCTCTCTGTCCCTCTCTCTCTGTCCCCCTCTCTCTCTGTCCCCGTCTCTCTCGATCCCCCTCTCTCTCTGCCCTCTCTCTCTATTTCACCCCTCTCTCTGGCCCCCAGCTGTCTGTCACCCCCGCTCTCTGTCCTCTCTCTCTCTCTCTTTCCCGCCCTCTCTCTGTCCCCCCTCTCTTTCCCCCTTCTCTCTGTCCCGCTCTCTCTGACCCCCTCTCTCTGTCCACCTCTCTCTCTCTGTCCCCCTCTCTCTGCCCCCTCTCTCTGCCCCGGTCTCTGTCCCCCTCTCTCTGTTGCCCACTCTCTGCCCACTCTCTGCCCCCCTCTCTCTGCCCCCCTCACTCTCTCCCACTCTGTACCCCTCTCTCTGTCCCCAGTCTCTCTGTTCCCCCTCTCTCTGTCCCCCCTCTCTCTGCCACCCTCTCTCTGTGCCCCCTCTCTCTGTTCCCCCCTCTCTCTGTTGCCCCCTCTCTCTGTTCCCCCTCTCTCAGTCCCCCCTCTCTCTGTCCGCCCTCTCTCTGTTCCCCCCTCTCTCTCTCCCCCCTCTCTCTGCCCCTCCTCTCTGTCCCCCCTCTCTCTGTCCCCCTCTCTCTGTGTACTCTCTCTCTCTCCGCTCTCTGACCGCCTCTCTGTCGCCTGCTCTCTCTGTCGCCCCTCTCGCTCTGTCCCTCTCTCTCTCCCACCTGCCTCTCTCTGTCCTCCTCTCGCTGCCCCCTTTCTCCGACACCCTCTCTTTCCCCCACTCTGTGACCCTCTCTCTGTCCACACCCACTCTAACCCTTCTATCTTCCCCACTCTCTGTGCCCCACTCTCTGTCCCGCGCTCTCTGTCCCTCGCTCTCTGTCCCCCACTCTCTGTCCCCCTCTCTCTGTCACGCGCTCTCTGTCCCTCGCTCTCTGTCCCCCCTCTCTCTCTGTCCTGCTCTCTCTCTGTTCCCCCTCTCTCTGTCCCCCCGCTCTCTGACCCCTCTCTCTCTGTCCCCCTCTCTCTCTGTCCCCCTCTCTCTGCCCCCAGTCTCTGTCCCCTCACTCTGTTGCCCTCTTTCTGCCCACTCTCTGTCCCCCTCTCTCTACCGTTCTCACTCTCTCCCACTCTGTACCCATCTCTCTGTCCCCACTCTCTGTCCCCCTCTCTCTGTATCCCTCTCTCTCTGTCCCCAGTCTCTCTGCCCACCCTCTCTGTCACCCACTCTCTGTCACACCTCTCTCTGTCCCCTCTCTCTCTTTTCCTACCTCTCTCTGCCCCCTCTCTCTCTGTCCCCCGTCTCTGTCCCCCTCTCTCTGTAAACCGCTCTCTCTGTCCCCCTCTCTCTGTCCCTCGTCTCTCTGTCCCTCCTCTCTCTCTGTCCCCCTCTCTCTATCCCCTCTCTCTCTGTCCCCCTCTCTCTGTCCCTCCTCTCTCTGTGCTCCTCTCTCTGTCCCCCTCTCTCTCTGCCCCTCTCTCTGTCCATCCTCTCTCTGTCCCTCGCTCTCTGTCCCCTCTCTCTGTCGCTATCTCTCTGTCGCCCTCTCTCTGTCCACCCTCTCTCTGTCCCCCCTCTCTCTGTTCCCCTCTCTCTGTCCCCCCTTCTCTCTGTCCCCCTCTCTCTGTCCCTCCTCTCTCTGTCCCCCTCTCTCTATCCCCTCTCTCTCTGTCCCCCTCTCTCTGTCCCTCCTCTCTCTGTCCTCCTCTCTCTGTCCCCCTCTCTCTGTCCCCCCTCTCTCTGTCCCTCTCTCTCTCTGTCCCCCTCTCTCTCTCTGTCGCCCTCTCTCTGTATCCCTCTCTCTCTGTCCCCAGTCTCTCTGCCCACCCTCTCTTCCCCCTCTCTCTGTCCCCCACTCTCTGTCCCCCTCTCTCTGTCCCCCCCTCTCTGTCCCCCCTCTCTCTGCCCCCCCTCTCACTGCCCCCTCTCTCTCTGTCCCCCTGTCTCTGTCCCCCTCTCTCTGTTCCCCGCTCTCTCTGTCCCCCTCTCTCTGTCCCTCTCTCTGTCCCTCCTCTCTCTGTCCCTCGCTCTCTGTCCCCTCTCTCTGTCGCGCTCTCTCTGTACACGCTCACTCTGTCTCCCCTCTCTCTCTGCCCCCCTCTCTCTGTCCCCCTCTCTCTTTCCCCCTCTCTCTGTCCCTCCTCTCTCTGTCCCCCTCTCTCTCTGTCCCCCTCTCTGTCTCCCCCTCTCTGTCCCCCTCTCTCTCTGTCCCCCTCTCTCTCTCTGTCCCCTCTCTCTGTTGCCCGCTCTCTGCCAACTCTCTGTCCCCATCTCTCTGACCTCCTCACTCTCTCCCACTCTGTACCCATTTCTCTGTCCCCCACTCTCTGTCCCCCTCTCTCTGTATCCCTCTCTCTCTGTCCCCAGTCTCTCTGCCCACCCTCTCTTCCCCCTCTCTCTGTCCTCCTCTCTCTGTCCCCCTCTCTCTGTCCCCCTCTCTCTGTCCCTCCTCTCTCTGTCGCCCTCTTTCTGTCCCCCTCTTTCTGACCCCGTCTCTCTCCCAGCTGCCTCTCCCTCTGCCCCGCTCTCTGCCCCCTCTCTCTGTCGCCCTCTCTCTGTCCCGCTCTGTCTCCTACCCGCCTCTCTCTATCCCCCCTCTTTGTCCCACTCTCTCTCTGTACCCCTCTCTCTGTTCCCTCTCTCTCTGTCCGCCTCTCTCTGCCATTCGCCTCTCTTTGACCCCCTCTCTCTCCCACCCGCCTCTCTCTCTGTCCCCCTCTTTCTCTCCGCCTCTCTCTCTGTACCCCTCTCTCTGCCCCCCTCTCTCTGTTCCCCTTTCTCTCTGGCCCCCTCTCAGTCACCCTCTCTCTGCCCCCCTCTCTCTGTCCCTCCTCTCTCTGTCGCCCTCTTTCTGTCCCCCTCTTTCTGACCCCGTCTCTCTCCCAGCTGCCTCTCCCTCTGCCCCGCTCTCTGCCCCCTCTCTCTGTCGCCCTCTCTCTGTCCCGCTCTGTCTCCTACCCGCCTCTCTCTATCCCCCCTCTTTGTCCCACTCTCTCTCTGTACCCCTCTCTCTGTTCCCTCTCTCTCTGTCCGCCTCTCTCTGCCATTCGCCTCTCTTTGACCCCCTCTCTCTCCCACCCGCCTCTCTCTCTGTCCCCCTCTTTCTCTCCGCCTCTCTCTCTGTACCCCTCTCTCTGCCCCCCTCTCTCTGTTCCCCTTTCTCTCTGGCCCCCTCTCAGTCACCCTCTCTCTGCCCCCTTCTCTCTGCCCCCCCTCTCTGTCCCCCTCTCTCTCGGTCCCCTCTCTCTCTCTGTCCCCCTCTCTCCCCCCACTCTGTACCCCTCTCTGTCCCCCTCTCTCTGTCCCCTCTATCTCCCCCTCTCTCTGTCCTCCTCTCTCTGTCCCCTATCTTTCTCCCCCGCTCTCTGTCCCCTCTATCTCCCCCTCTCTCTGTCCTCCTCTCTCTGTCCCCTATCTCTCTCCCCTGCTCTCTGACCCCCTCTCTGTTACCCTCTCTCTGCCCCCTTCTCTCTGCCCCGCTCTCTGTCCCCCTCTCTCTCTGTCTCCCACTCTCTCCATCCCCTAACTCTCTGTCCCCCTCTCTCTGACCCCCTCTCTCCTCCCCACTCTGTACTCTCTCTGTCCCCCACTCTCTGTCCCCCTCTCTCTGTCCCCTCTATCTTCCCCTCTCTCTGTCCCCCTCTCTCTGTCCCCTCTATCTCCCGCGCTCTCTCTGTCCCCCTCTCTCTCCCCCCCGCTGTCTGACCACCACTCTGTCGCCCTCTCTCTGCCCCCTCTCTCTGTCCCCCTCTCTCTGTCCCCCACTCTTTCCAGCCCCCCACTCTCTGTCCCCCTTTCTCTGACCCCCCCCTCTCTCCCGCTCTGTACCCCTCTCTCTGTCCCCTTCTCTCTGTCCCCCTCTCTCTGTTGCCCTCTCTCTGCCCACTCTGTCCCCCTCTCTCTGACCCCCTCTCTCTCCCACTCTGTACCCCTCTCTCTGTCCCCTTCTCTCTGTCACCATCTCTCTGTCCTCTCTTCTCTCTGTCCCCTCTCTCTCTCCCCCACTCTCTCTGCCCCCTCTCTATCTGTCCCCCCTCTCTCTCTGTCCCCACTCTCTCCATCCCCCACTCTCTGTCCCCCTCTCTCTAACCCCCCCCCCACACTCTGCACCCCTCTCTCTGTCTCCCTCTATATCCCCTCTCTCTGTGCCCCTCTCTCTGTCACCCTCTCTCTGCCCCTTCAAACTCCCACCCGCCACTCTCTTCCCACCTCTCACTGTCCCCCTCTCTCTCTGTCCCCCTCTATCTTCCCCACACTCTGCCCCCCCTCTCTCTGCCCTCCTCTGTCTCTGTCCCCCTCTCTCTCTCTGGCCCCCTCTCTCTCTGCCCTCCTCTGTCTCTGTCCCCCTCTCTCTCTGTCCCCCTCTCTCTTTGTCCCCCTCTCTCTCTGACCCCCTCTCTCCCTGACCCCCCTCTATCTCCCCCACTCTCGGTGTCCCTCTCTCTGTCCCCCTCTATCTCCCCCACTCTCTGTGCCCCTCTCTCTGTCGCCCTCTCTATCTCCCCCTTTTCTGTCCCCCCTCTCTCTGTCCCTCCTCTCTCTGTCCCCCCTCTCTCTGTCCCCCTCTCTCTGCCCCCCCTCTCTCTGACCCCTCTCTCATTATGTCCTCCCCTATTTCTCTCTCTCCCTCCCTCACCTTATCTCTCCCTTCCCTCTCTCTCTCCCTCTGTCTCTCCCTGCTCCTTCGCTCTCTCTCCATCTTCTCTCACTCTCGATCCCCCTCCTTCGGTGTCTCTCTCTCTCCCCACCTCCCTCCGTTTCTCTCTGACTCAATCTCTCTCCCTCCTGTCCTGCCCTTCCTCTCTCTCTGACACACTCTGTCTCCCTGGTCCTTCCCTCTCCCTCTAACCTAGAGACTGGGTGTTTGTGGTGAAGCTGCATGTGGGGGGTGGGGGTGAGATGATTGAGAGATGTGGGAAGTGGGGAAATTGGGGTAGAGACGGAATTGCGGGAGGGAGACAGAGACGGCAGGAGAGAGAGAGTGAGGGTGAGGGGGAGAGAGAAGAATGGAGGCAGGTGGAGAAACTCATGTCGGGGGTGTGAGAGAGAGAGAGGGAGAGTGAGGCAGAAAGAATAGTGGAGGCAGGTGGAGAAACCGGGGTTGGGGGGGTGTCTGAGAGGGGACCAGAGAGAGTGAAAGGGAGAGGAGGTGAGAGAGACACAGTGTGCAGAAAGAGAGAGAGAGGGAGAGAATTGAGGAGGAAGAGTGGGGGAGAGGAAATGGGGAGGTCAGGTTGGAGTAGGGGGGTGTCAGAGGGAGTTAAATCCAGCTCCTGAGCTCAGGGCGCGGTGCCCTCCCCTTCCCTGAGGACCAGGACTTGTGGCTGAGTCTGTCTCTCTCCAGCTCAGCTTCTCCAACACAAAGACACACAACAACATCGGTCACTCTGCTGCTCGGCACGCTTTAATCAACATTTTTATTGGTTACAAATGGAAGTGATGGATACAGTCAGTGGGATGGTGCCTTTTCTCACTGGCCCCTGAGTTGTGAGAAACATTGAAATGTTTCCCTGTTACCTCCCTGTGGGATAAGGATGGACAACCCAGCGCTACCCTCAGTCTGTTACCATAGCGATAGGATGTTCCATCGCTGAAACACTGAACTGAAATGAGAAAATCCCGAATGGATTGACTAATGAGGGAATTTGATGGATGGATGGATTTGGGTGAAGGGATATTTCAGCACATTCTTCAGCTGCTGCCTGAACTTAGTCTGGGTCACGGCATAAATCGCGGTGTTTGTGCAGCAACTGAGGAGCTGCAGCATGAAGCCCAATTCCTTCACAAAGGGATGGAGATACAGAGGGGAAACCACAATATCAATCATCCGGAACCATATAGAATACAGCATGAACGTTGACCATAACAGGATGAAATTGGCCGAGATGACAAACAGTAAAATGATGGATCTTTTTCGGTTTCTCATTTCAGTGTCAGATTGAGCGTCCCCATTGGTGTGAGCGCGGAGTCTCCTGCGGGCTCTGCTGGTCACTACAATGTGTCTGACGGTGAGAACATTGAGCAGCAGAATCAGGAGAAATGGGACACACGGGGTTAGAATGTTGTGGAGGAACTCGATTGTGACCCAGACAATGGAGTATAGAACAGCGTCTGTTACCTCACAAAACCAGGGGGCGTTCGCCATCCAATACCGAGCAGTGAGCATAAAATACCAGAAAATGTTCTTTAAACAGCTCAGCACAGTCACTGCTCCCAGAACCACAGCCGCCGTTTTCTCACTGCAATATTTACTTTTCAGCTTCTGGCAACAAATGGCCACAAACCGATCAAAGGTGAAAGTGACGGTGAACCAGACAGAGCGGTCAGTGGCTGCATAAAGCAGGACGGCGTGGATATTACACACGGGGACGGAGTACACCAGGAAATAAAACTGTTCCCGATAAACAATGGGAATGTGTCTCAGGATCAGGTCGAGGATAATGACCAGGAGATCCGCCGCTGCCATGGCCCCCAGGTAACGTCTGACACATGGAGACAATCCACAATCTTTATAAAGCAGGGCGTAGATGGTCACTACGTTAACTGTGAGGAAGGAAAACAAACCCATTATCCATCAGCCTGGAGGCAAAGAGACGCGTTTGATCAGGGACCCAGTGAGATTTTCAAATGTGTCCCTGTATTCAGGGATTTATTAAAATAATTGGAGCTGGAATAACAAATTGGAAGATCTGAATTACTGACAAAAAAGTGACATAAACCACAAGAAACTCTCCCTCCCCAAACACACAGAGAGACATCCAAAAGGACAGATGGTTTCTAGAACATTCCCACACACTCGATCACTGGAGAGCAGACACAGGTCACTCCTTCCCAGTTCCTATTACGGAGGGTGGAAAGGTTGCTGTCCTGAAGGATTCTCTCCCAGTTTCCTGAAGACAAACGGAGTTTGGGAATTTCTGTATTTTTGGTCTAAATTGTGGTCGATCCTGTGCCGTGAAAAAGTGTAAACGCAGGGAAAACGCATTCACCCCTTTAACTGCCTGAGGGACCTTCGGAACAGTGTCTCCTTTTCCCTGGAACTGGATCTCTACCCGCGGGATCTTATCGTTTGTTCAATTCAGTGACGTCTGGCCATTCACAAACAATGTCAGGGACAGAACTTTCCGGGGAATGTCAGTTATAGAATGTCGGGGACAGAACGTTCCGGGGAACGTCAGTTATAGAATGTCGGGGACAGAACGTTCCGGGGGATGAAGTTATAGAATGTCAGGGACAGAACGTTCCGGGGAATGTCAGTTATAGAATGTCGGGGACAGAACGTTCCGGGGAATGTCAGTTATAGAATGTTGGGGACAGAACGTTCCGGGGAATGTCAGTTATAGAATGTTGGGGACGGAACATTCCGGGGAATGTCAGTTATAGAATGTCGAGGACAGAACGTTCCGGGGGATGACAGTTATAGAATGTCAGGGACAGAACATTACGGGGAATGTCAGTTATGGAATGTCAGGGACAGAACGTTCCGGGGGATGACAGTTATAGAATGACAGGGACAGAACGTTCCGGGGAATGACAGTTATAGAATGTCAGGGACAGAACGTTCCGGGGAATGACAGTTATAGAATATTGGGGACAGAACGTTCCGGGGAATGTCAGTTATAGAATGTTGGGGACAGAACGTTCCTGGGAATGTCAGTTATAGAATGTTGGGGACGGAACGTTCTGGGGAATGACAGTTATAGAATGTTGGGGACAGAACGTTCCGGGGAATGACAGTTATAGAATGTTGGGGACGGAACGTTCCGGGGAATGACAGTTATAGAATGTTGGGGACGGAACATTCCGGGGAATGACAGTTATAGAATGTTGGGGACGGAACGTTCCTGGGAATGTCAGTTATAGAATGTTGGGGACGGAACGTTCCGGGGAATGACAGTTATAGAATGTTGGGGACGGAACGTTCCGGGGAATGTCAGTTATAGAATGTTGGGGACGGAACGTTCCGGGGAATGACAGTTATAGAATGTTGGGGACAGAACGTTCCGGGGAATGACAATTATAGAATGTTGGGGACGGAACGTTCCGGGGAATGTCAGTTATAGAATGTTGGGGACGGAACGTTCCGGGGAATGACAGTTATAGAATGTCGGGGACAGAACGTTCCGGGGAATGACAGTTATAGAATGTTGGGGACAGAACGTTCCGGGGAATGTCAGTTATAGAATGTCAAGGACAGAACGTTCCGGGGAATGACAGTTATAGAATGTCGAGGACAGAACGTTCCGGGGAATGACAGTTATAGAATGTCGGGGACAGAACGTTCCGGAGAATGTCAGTTCTAGAATGTCAGGGACAGAACGTTCCGGGGAATGACAGTTATAGAATGTCAGGAACAGAACGTTCCGGGGAATGACAGTTATAGAATGTTGGGGACAGAACGTTCCGGGGAATGACGTTTATAGAATGTCAGGGGCAGAACCTTCCGGGGAATGACAGTTATAGAATGTCGGGGACAGAACGTTCCGGGGAATGACAGTTATAGAATGTTGGGGACAGAACGTTCCGGGGAATGACAGTTATAGAATGTTGGGGACAGAACGTTCCGGGGAACTCCTTGACCTGTCCATCACCTTTCCCCCCTACCCACCACACCAACATGATGCCTGGACACACTGTAACATTAATGTGGTGAGAGACGGAGGGTCAACTTACAGGAATGGGAGCTAAAGGCATTGCCAGATCAGCTGAAATGGTTAGATTTACCACATTCTCAATCCACCGCACAGAACCAGCCCAGACACCATACACCCAGAGGAGATATCTGTTCACCGTGGAACACTGTGCAGACCAGGCCAGTGTACTGCTCAGTACAACCCAGCAATCTGTCCAGATTCATCCATTGAACTGGTCAATACAATGCAGCAATCTGTCCAGTCTGGAACACTGCGCAGATCAGATCAGGGCATTGATCTATAAACCCAGACCATATATCTGAAAACGTGTTGCTGGAAAAGCGCAGCAGGTCAGGCAGCATCCAGGGAACAGGAGAATCGACGTTTCGGGCATAAGCCCTTCTTCAGGACAGACCATATATCTGTCCAGCATCGAGAGCTGTGCAGACCACAGCAGTGCGTTATCTATAAAACTCAACCAGATAGTCTGACCAACACAGCGACCTGCGCAGTGTTCACCCATGAATTAATCTAAAAGCCAGGAGCAGTTACCCTCTCAGCATGTAGGACTGTGTACACCACCCCAGTGCATTGATCTATAAATCAGGAGCAGTTACCCTCCCACCATGTAGGACTGTGTACACAACTCCACTGCATAGATCTGTAAACCAGGAGCAGTTACCCTCCCAAAATGTAGGACTGCGTGCACCACCCCAGTACATTGATCGGTAACCAGGAGCAGTTACCCTCCCAGCATGTAAAGCTGTGTACATCGCCCCAGTGCATTGCTCAGTAACATTGTGATAAATCACTGCCCAGCGTGGGGAAACTTTTAGCCCACGCTGGAAGTGACGGGATGGGTAGCTCCCATTCATTTTCAGCTCCATCTCTCCATCGTGCCATGACAAGGGGGTGCTATGGGTGTGAACATCACTGATAGAGAGTGATGGCGGGCGAATCACTTTAAATATCACCACATGCGATGCGTTTGGGGTATAGACAGAGAGGGGGAGACTGAGAGAAAGTGTCATGGAAGGATGTGTTCCCAGGTTTCAGAATGCTGAAGTGTAGACACTTCGATAACATCCTGTATCATGAGCCTGTCTTCCCAGGAAAGATGGGAAAAAGGGATACTGGTGTGACGTCAGCTTAGCATATGTTCTGCATCTTTTAACTGGAATTAGTTTCAACCGAATCTATGACTCATTGGGCAGATTCTAACAATAATTTCTCTTTGTTTGATTTTCCTTGAGTGTGACAGAGGGATTGTCCGCACGAGGCTGAGCTAGCTTCCTGGTGCTATCGTATCGAACTCACCTCATTAACTGCCCAGCCCACCCTATGGTGTCCCTCTCATTCAATACCAGCCCAATTCTCCCACCCATCATGGCCGCAGTAACTCACCATCGCCCGGATGCCCCTGGATATTCCCTGATCCCTGGCACTGGTGCCACCTTTAAAAGGCCAATGGGCACATGTTTGACCTTTCTCTGTTTGGAGCTGCCCTGCACAGTTTATTCCGAGCATGGCAGATATGGGGCAATAACACCACTGTTTGTCGACAGGGGCACGGAGTTCCTGGTGGACGGCCTAGTACAGAGGGGGCCATTCTCTTCCTAGAGTGGGGGGCACACCACCAGACCCACCGAGCATGGTCTGACCTCACCACCCAGCTCAGTGCACTATGTGCGGTCTGAGGAAATGTCCAGCAATGCAGGACAAGCA
The DNA here is from genome assembly GCF_037043375.1 of Chiloscyllium plagiosum. NCBI lineage: Eukaryota > Metazoa > Chordata > Chondrichthyes > Orectolobiformes > Hemiscylliidae > Chiloscyllium > Chiloscyllium plagiosum. Next base: position 73,611,411 of record NW_028270177.1, read on the forward strand.
TCAATAACCTTCTCTACTCTATCAGGATAAGGGTCACCGTATTCTCTCTGCTCCCTCACACTCACTTTATATCTGTTATGCCACCAACCCTTGAACTAGGTTCCTGTTCCACCACTCTCACTGCTGCATGCAGCACCTTCTCTCTCTCTCTATCTCCATCCACTTTACCCCCTGCATAGATACAACACTGTGGACTGACTCCCTCCGGACACCCCACCATACCTCCACCAACCCCCACCTACACCAGCACTAACAGCAGGGCCTCCCACTCCCTCCCTCCCTTCCTCCCTTCCAAGAGAAACAGCCTGGAATAGCACAGGAAGGGCCAAGCTGTGCGGTGGAGTGCCCGATATCCATTCCCTCACCCCCTCCCCCCGCCATGTGGGGAGGTCCCTGGTACGAGCCGGAGAGGAGAGGGATGCCTCGTGTGGAGATTCTTAAACATCCACGTCCCACCGACCGAGTAAGGAACAATGTTCAGTGAAGGGCAATTCTCACTTTAAACCCACTGGCAGCTCCGTTCCCCCCGGCACAACTTAGAAGCCGTAGCCCTGATGCCATCTCCCTTTTGTGTCGAGCTGGTACAAATGGTATCCCCACGGTCTCGGTGGGCAGGAGGGTGGGCTCACAACGCATCGTCACCACCACCTCCCAGGAAGGGAGCACGCAGACTCCCTCCTACATCTTCTCCTGTAAACAGCTCAGATACTGAAACTAATCTGTGACAGTTACTGCTCTCCCCACTTGTCCTGACATCTTCAACAATCCGTGCTCATATACACCGAGCGCTCTCTGCTCCTGCAGCCCCTTTATCATGGCACAGCCTGCTTTAAACTGCCTTTCATTGTCGTTCCTACCGAAGTGTATCACCTCACACTGCTCTGCACTGATCCACATCTGCCTTAAACCTGAACACTACACCAACGTGTGATTGTACGGTTAGAGTTCCACACTGTCCTCCATAGACTTCAGAGTTCTTCCAGGTTCGGTGCCATCTACAAACTTTGAGATTGTCATAGCGTCACAGTCCCCATGAAATAACTGAAATCCTGCCCCACATACACGAGTGTGAGCATGTGAAATACTGATATATTCCTATGGACAGAGTCGAATAATGACCTGCTGTCAATGGAGCAACAAAAATCCTGCACACACCAGACGGAGCAAATGAAATATTGACAAACCACAAAGCAAAAGAAATCCGGATAGGTCCCCCTTATCGATATTCACCAGGGTATAATGTGATGAAGTTGAAAGCGTGTACTGTACCTTTAAGCGAGGGTGAATGCTGTTCTGAACTGAGAGCTTACAAGCATCTCTGGTATGAGAGGATGGCAGACCCAGACACAGTATATTGCTATCGAGCTGGAGTCGGGTAATAAGCAGTTAAGAGAAAGGGGGTCTCAGAGTTGTGAATAGTTGATGTAAAATGTTCACTTTCAGAGTGAAAAAAATAAATTGATGTTTTTATTTAAACAGTGGGATTTGGCAGACCTGTCCCTCATATTTTAAGTTTACAAAGCAAATTGAGCATTTCTTTATGTTTAGTTTAAATTACCAGATGAGCTCAATGTTGTGTCCAAACAATTGCTGTGTGTGTATCTGTGTGTCTCTGGGTGGGGCAGGTCTGGCAGTCTCTGTGGTGCTTAAAGTGATGCAATGTCACCCTCTGCTGGCCTCCCCACGCCACTGCACAGGCATTGGCAGAGGGTGAAAACCAACAGGGATTCATTCAGAGATGGGGAGGGAGAGGGCAGCTGCTCACAGCACCATCCAAACTGATGTCTTATCTATGTACTGATCTAAATGTCCTTTAAACGTTGTAACTGTCCCTGCTTTCACCACTTCCTCTGGAAGTTCATTCCACACACATGCCAGCTTCTGTCTAAAATATTTACCTCTCGTGACTTTTGTAAATCTTTTTCCTCGCACCTTAAAATATCCCTCAGTTTTGAATCCCCAACTCTAGGGAAAAGACATCAGCCCTTCAGCTTATTTGTACCCCTCATTATTTTATAAACCTCTGTAAAGTTACCCCTTAGTCTCATACTCGCCAGTGAAACGAGTCCCAGCCGACCCAGCCTCTCCTGATAGCTCACTCCCTCCTTTCCCAACAACATACAGATTAATCTGTTCTCAACCCTCTCCAGCTTAATAATATCAAGGTCAGTAATATCAAAGTGAACAGTCAAGGTGTTTTCTAAGGGTACGGGAAGTCCAAAACTAGAGGGCATAGGCTTAAGGTGAGAGGGGAAACATTTAAGAGTGACCTAAGGGGCAGCTTTTTCACCCAGAGGGTGTTGTGCCTATGGAATGAGTGGGCAGGGTGACCAGACTGGACACATATTCCAGAAGAGGTCTCACTAATGTCCTGTACAACCACAACATGACGTCCCAATTCCGATACTCAAAGGTCTGACCAATGAAGACATGTGTGTTAAACACCTTCTTAACCACACTATCTGTATGAGATGCAAATTTTAAAGAATTATAGCTGACAGCTAGGTCTCTGTCCTACAACACTGCCAAAGACCCTACTTTTAATTGTATAGGTCCTGCTCTTGTTTGATTTACCAAATCCAATACCTCGCATTAATCCAAACTACACTCCATCTGCCACCCCTCAGCCCAGTGAGTGATATTACTGCCACCTCACCCTCCCCCTTCAATTTTAAAATGCCCATCCCTCTCCAGGAGACCTGCACACTCCGGCCTTGATTTTCACAAAGACCCTGAGCTTGGTTTGCCTTGTGTGGTTAGGGCGAGGAGAGAGAGATTGCTGACACAGTCAGTGGGGAGGAGAGGCTGGAGAGTAATTTCATTTTAGGAAGAGGGCAGTCGCACGTTAGAGGTGGGTAAGAGTGATCGGTGTGTTGTGACCAGAAGTAAAGCTCTTCCTTCGTCTCTGGTGTTCAGTAATAAATATCTATTTGAGACCCTTCATTGGGCAGGTTGTGTCAGCAGGATTTCTTTTTCTCATATTGCTGACCACAGATAATAGCAATTAAAGATGTTTATAGTTAATTTCGATGGCACAGCACATACACTCAATATCCTACAGTTGAGACAAATGTCTTGCATTTGTTTAATAATGCAAAGTGTTGTTTGTAATTCAGTAATGGTAACCTGATTATAATAAATCCACACCAAGCTGAAAGCGGGCACTAAAATATGAACCAAAATCTGGGTATGGTAGTGTAGTGGGTAGTGTCCCTGTCTCTGAACCAGAGCTCTGGATTTGATTCCAATTCCTGAAATTGTGTGGTAGTGTTCCTAGGTCTGGAATAGAAGGCCTGGATTCAAGTCCTGCCTGTTGCAGAGGTATGTCCCAGCATGTCTGAACAGACTGATGAACAAACCACAGAGGAGAATACTGTTACAACTTTATGGGTATTGCAGAGTGATGCTAGTATCCCAACCTCATTGCACAAAGGTCTAGGTGTAAAGCTCACAGAAGTGCCTCATGATACATCTGAACAAACTGAATAAAATGGACTTAGAATTGCGACTTGATGGAGAAGGAAGAGGTGTCAGTATTGAATTTCAGAATTTAGGCCCAGGATAACTGAAAGTACAGCCATTCGTGTTGATTGGGGCCATATTTCACAGCAGTAACGGTTTATAAAATCAGAATGGTCATGGATAGGGTGAGTAGTCAGGGTTTTTCCCAGGTTAGGGGCGTCTAAAACTAGAGGGCATTGGTTGACAGTGAAAGGGGAACGTTTTTGAAGAGGCCTAAGGGGCACCTTTTCACGCAGAGGTTGGTGTGTGTATGGAATGAGCTGCCAGAGGAAGTGGTGGAGGCTGGTACAAATACAGCATGTAAAAGGCATCTGGATGCTGACAGACCTGCCGAGCTTTTCCAGCAATTTATGCATTTCTTTAAAAATGCATGCATTTTAACACAGGAATTCTGAATAAATTAAACATTTCATTTTTTTAATGACGCGGGGCCATGTAAACATATTTCAAATCGGCCGAGACCATTTTCTGCGAAGGGTATGGCTCTGTGCATGACAGCAGCAATGATGCAACAACATGGAACAGGGAATGTGATGGAGACATAGTTTGGACAATGTACAAGGAGACCTCACATGGTCCAGTTTGGGAGAGGATGACATTATTGTGTGACTCAGCTCAGAGAGGGAGAAAATGTAATCTGCCCGAGAAGGAATGACCTATTGCACTCTCTCTCCTTCATTGTTCCTCATCACAGCAATGTATGCAAGCTAAAAAGAACTCTACAGTCATCGTTACCATTCTTATTGGAATAGAATCCCTGCAGTGTTGAAACAAGCCCTTCGGCCCAACAAATCCATACCAACCTTCCCAACACATTCCCCTATAGTTATCCCAGACTAATGCACCTAACCTAGAAACCCTTGTAAACGACAGACAATTTGGCATGATCAATCCATCCAACCTACACAGTTTGAGCTGCGGTAGGAAACGGGATCACCTATTAGAAGCTCACACAGACAAGGGGAGAATGTGCAAACTTCACACAGACAGTCACCCAAGGTTGGAATCGAACCCAAGCCCCTGGTGCTGTGAGGCAGCAGTGCTAACCAGCATGCTATCCTTTGGGTGCTCCCTGACCAGCATCCATTGGAATCTACTCACTGCCTAAAGCAAATGGAATTCAGCCAAATCCAACTCTCTCAGGATGGAATCCCATTGCTAGCAGCTGTGTGAGTACAATATCTTCAGAAGCAGAATGATGTTTTGGAAAATCTTGCAATTTTTCCTTTTGTCATGAGTTACAATAATATTTGGGCAAAGTTCTTTCAAGTTAAAGTTGCAGAGATTTTGTTTATATGTGTGTGTGTGTGTGTGTGTGTGTGTGTGTGTGTGTGTGTGTGTGTGTGTGTGTGTGTGTGTGTGTGTGTGTGTGTGTGTGTGTGTGTGTGTGTGTGTGTGTGTGTGTGTGTGTGTGTGTGTGTGTGTGTGTGTGTGTGTGTGTGTGTGTGTGTGTGTCAGTGTTTTTAGAAAAGGAAATATTGATTATATATTTTCAACACCCAAATATGCATCTTTCCATCAGAGTTTGAGTAACATTGCTCTGGATCAAAAACGTGCTATTTGAGCAGATTACAGAAACTAGCTTGACTTGTTCCTAAAACTGTCCCTGACCCAGTCTGAGACCGATATGATCGGCATGACACCAACCTGGTTACATTTAACATCTGTTGTGAGCAGTGCAGGAGTGGGACGAGAAAAGCAAACAGTGACCCAAAAAGCCGGGGAACTACAGACCGGTGAGCCTGATGTCAGTGGTGGGTAAGTTGTTGGAGGGGATTCTGAGGGATAGAATTTGCATACATTTGGGAAGGCAAGGGCCAATCGGGGTACACAGCGTAGCTTTCTGCATAGGAAATCATGTCTCATTAATTTGGTTAAGAGGTAACAAAGAAGATTGATGAAGGCAGTTTGGGTGACATTGTCTATATGGACCTCAGCAAGTTGTTCATTTAAAGAACAAAGAGCAAAGAAAATTTACAGCCCAGGAACAAGCCCTTCAGCCCTCCAAGCCTGAGCCGATCCAAATGTACTGTCTAAATCTGTTGGACAATTCCTAAGGATCTGTATCCCTCTGCTCACTACTTACTCATGCATCTGTCCAGATGCATCTTAAATGAATCGACCGTGCCTGCCTCTACCACCTCTGCTGGCAACGCGTTCCAAATGCCCACCACCCTCTGTGTGAAGTGCTTACCGCGTGTATCCCCCTTAAACATTCCACCTCTCACTTTGAAAGCACGACCTCTCGTGACTGAATCATTCAACCTGGGAAACAGCTTGTCTCTATCCACCCTGGCTATACACTTCATGATTTTGTAAACCTCAATCAGGTCCCCCCTCAATCTCCTTTTTCTAGTGAAAATAAGCCTAGCCTACTCAATCTGTCTTCATAGCTAGTATTTCATTCTGATTGGTAGACAAATGAGTAAGGTTCGGTCACTTGGGATACAGAAGAAGCTAGTTACAATTGGCTTGAAGGAAGAGGGATATTTTTCAGCCTGGAGGCTTGTGAGCAGCAGTGTGCTGTAAGAATCCGTACTGCGTTCACTGCATTTCATCATTTATGTGAAGGATTTAGATGTGAATATTGAGGACAGAGTAAGTTTGCAGATTATATCAGAATGGTGGTTTAGTAGATTATCTCAGAGTACAACGATACCATAAATAGATGGGACAAAATGCAAGGAGTGACAGATGAAGTTTAATTTAGATAAATACGAGGTTTTGCATTTTGGGAAGGCAAATCAGGGCAGACATTATATACTTCATGGTCAGGTCCTGGGGCATGTTGTGAAACAAAGGTTCATAGGGCTGCAGGTGCATTGTTCCTTGAAAGTGGAGTCGCAGATAGACAGTGTGGTGCTGAACACATTTGGCACATTTGCCTTAATCAGTCAGAGCATTGAGTATAGGAGTTGTGGTGGTATGTTGCATCTGTACAGGATGTTGGTGAGGCCACTTTAAGAATACTGCGTACAACTCGGTTTTCTGCAGAAATGACTTACACATATGTTCCAGGACTGGAGGTTTGACTGCAGGGAGAGGCTGATTCCGTTGAGGTGTTTCCCCCCGGAGTGTCAAAGGTTGAGGGGTAACATTACAGATGTTTATAAAACCAGCAGGGGCATGGATATTCTGAACAGCCACGTTCTGCTCCCCAGGGTAGGGGAGTCCAGAACAAGAGGGCATAGGTTGAAGGCGAGGGGGATTGATTTAGAAGAGACCTGAGGATAAATGTTTCACACAGAGAGTGGTGTGTGTACAGAAAGTGCTGTCAGAGGAAGTGCTGAAGGCGGTTGCAATCGCACATTTAAAAAGTATCTGAAAGAGGAGGGATATTGGCCAATTGCTGGCAAATGGGACTGGATCAGATTTGATATCTGATCGGAGTGAACAGATTGGACTAACGGGTCTGTTTCCGTTCTGCATGACTCTCTTATTCTATAAGAGGGATGATGAAAAATTCTGAAAGGACCTTTCAAGTCGGAAATCTCTTCACTGGAAGTTTATCGTGCCTCTATGTTCACATTGATTGAAAGATGCGTTAGGTAAATATTTGGTAGAGAAGTGAATAACGGATAATGGGATATAGACAAAAAAGTAGGCCCCAATCTGATCAGCCACAATTTTAGTGCCTGGTGGAGAAGGGTCAAAATGTCTAATGACCCTCCTGCTCCTCAGTCCCATGTTCCTGTGTTCCATTCAGCCCCTCATACCTGCTAGACAGGAACAGTTGGAGGCCACTTACTGCTATAACCTGTTGCACGGAAACAGAGGAGACTATTTGGCCCTTGAGGACTGCCCCACATGTTTCGAGGTGATTTGGGAAATATAATTGGAAAACCCAGGCACGGGTATGAAAGAGGCCCCTCATCTCTCTTTACAGAGCTTCCCCTCTCTGCAACTTGTGCTTCATTTGTTGGTAATGTTGTAGACCCAGATTCACTGTGAATACAGCCCCCATACCTCACTCAGCGCTGGCTCACAAAATCCTCTTGTCTCCCTGTCTGCAATATTCAAAACCATAACATTCAGGAAAATAACACCCACTAACTTTCCAATAACAGAATGGGCGAAGATCAGATACAGGGGCAGGTCGTTGACTCCCCAAGCCTGCCTTGCCCTTCACTAAGATCATGACTGATCTGCTCTTGGTCTCAAATCCTCTTCCATAACCAATTCTTCATAGCCCTCACCTCTCTGACAGGTCAATATCCAGTACCTCCTCTTCAAATACTTTCAGTCATCTAACTCCACGAACACTCTTGAGACGAGAAATCCTGGCATTCAATCCCATCTGTTTGAAGAAAAAACTTGCTGCTCCTATACCATGGCCTATTGATATGATCAAAAGAGGTTGAGACAAGGGTTCAGGTAAAAAATGACTGGCCCTGATATCAAGGCAATGGTTGCCTTCTGTTGACATCAAGGAGCTTAACAAAACTGGACTTAATGGGAATCAGAGTAAACTCTCCAGTGTTTGGAGTCAAACATGGCACAAAAGAAGATGTTCATCATCTCAGTCCTGGATCACCTCTGCGGGAGATCCTCAGGGTAGCTTCCTCTTCACAAACAGCTTCAGCTGCTTCATCAGTGTCTACCCAGCCCCACCCTCCCCACCATAAGATCAGAAGTGGGGATGGTCACCGAAGATTCCACAATGTTCAGAACATTTTGTTGCCCGTCAGCTCCTGAACTGGTCTGTGTCCATGAGCAGCAAGACCTAGACTCCATTGAGACTTGTGCTGTTAACGTATCTGTAACATTCGTGTAACAGCACTGCCTGACACTGCACATTGCCACAGTGAAATAGAGTTCATTCAGCAACTCACGCTGGTTTCACAGGAATATGAGGAAGCCATTCAGCCCATTGACACTATTGGAGAAGAACAGGGACAGCCTGTTCAGTGCCTCCAGCATATTACTCAGGAAGAGAAGGAGTCTAGTGTGATGGACCACACAAGAGCCCCTCACAATATTTTAAGGCGGTAGCGTAGATTCTAATGTTTTCTTATTTTAAAGGGAATGTAAAGGGTCTGTTCCAGATGCAATGTGAATGGTCAAACTACTCGCTGTGAAGCTAAACACTATTTATTTAAACATGAAAGATAAAATGAAAGCAAAGAAAGAGGAAATTAGAATAACTTAATTCTATTGGACAAGTTTACAGAATAATTGATCGTGGAGCTATTACTAATGAACTGGCCCGATACACGAAAATCCCATAAACACAGCCCTTGGCAAAACTGAGTATTCAGTCACAGATTGCCACAAACTCAAAGATCCTAATCTGTGAGAGCTGGCCACACCCATTCAGGCTGCACTAAAATAAACCCAAGGCCTCCCTCGCTGTTTACTCAGTGGTCTTAACTAACCAACTTGTTAATGATCATTCAATCTCTCTCTTCAAAGAAACCAGGACAAAATAATTCTTAAAGCTGCAGCATCATCACACTTGTCAGTACATCGACCTATTAAACAGGAACCAGGGGTAACCAGTCAGGCCCTTGGCCCTGTCCAATTGAACAAGGAAGAAGTCATTCAGTCCCTTGAGTCAATTACACAGAAACAGAACGAGGCCATTCAGCCCCTCGAGCTACTTACACATGAACAAGAGGAGGCCATTCAGCCCGTTGAGCTACTTATACAGGAACAGTAGGAGGCCATTCCCACCTCAATGCACTTACTCAGGGGCAGAATGAGTTAATTGATGCTGATTCTGATGAATGGCTTATGCCCAAAACGTCGATTGTCCTGCTGTGCTTTTCCAGCAATTGATGCTCTACTCTGATCTCCAGCATGGGCAGCCCTCATTGTCTCCTAATAGATGCTCTAACATGATGAACAACTGGAGGTAAGACTGCACAGACAGGCTGCTCCATGTTGTTCCTCCTGGCTCCATTGCTCATAACACACACGTGGGACTTTAACATGGTTTTCTCGCAGTGAGGAGGGAAGCCATATGTCTTGTGTGAAGTCTCAAGAAGGCACCTTTCATTTCCGAGAAGACAGCCTGCTGTTCTTTATGCAGGACGGAAGCTGGTGGGAATGGCTACCTGTTTCAGATGGAAGGTAGTATGGCTGCTGTTGGGGATTGTGAGCAACCTGACGTTCAGTACGGGCTCACACGCCGACTGCACAATAACATGGGGAGAGTTAGTAAAAGCATACAGACTATTAGGAAAGCAACATTAGACTGATGAATGGACTCACTAAGTTCAAATAATGCTGATATTACTCATGTTGATCTTGTCTAGTGCACGTCCAGTTCCGTGTAACTTGTGTGCCTTACTCTGTCCAAGTCTATGTCCACCCTATGATCTGTCTGGCCATGCTTACGATGACCTGTATCCACTGCTCATAAATAAAGTGTTTCCCTGTACTGAGGTACACGTGGCAATAAATCAAACCAATCAATCCTGGGGAAAGCATGGAATTTCTCACCCTATCAATGTCTCTTTTGCAAATAAGTGATCGCCTCCACTCCTCGTGTTTCAGCGTCACCATTTCTTCATCCCTTACATCTCTACAGGTTAAACACTTAGCTTCTTCACTCTATCCTCATGTTACCATCACCCGTGTCTGTGGTAAGGAGATCATTCCTTACAAAGGAGATCAAATCTGCAGAGATTGCCCCAAATGCTCTCTCAGCAAGGCTCTAAAACTGCAGGAAGATGGCTTTACTTATGTTCTCGAATCATCATAAAATGAAGGACAGCATACCATTGACTGTACCCATTACTTCCACAGGGTTTGATTCGGAGCAGGCCGCATTGACTTGTGAGTGGGAGATCATGCTTCCCAAATTTGTTCGAGTTCTTTGATGAAGTGACCAGGAAGGTTGATGAGGACAGAGGGGTAGATATAGTCTCTATGGATTTCAGTAAGGCCTTTGATAAGGTCCCACACGGCAGGCTGCTGTGGAAGTTTCCATCACGTGAAATGCTGGGGGAACTGGCCAATTGGATACACAGTTGGTTTGATAGTAGAAAGCAGAGGGTTTAGTGGAAGGATGCTTGTCAGACTGGAGGCTGGGTCCATTGTTGTTTGTTATCTATGAATTGGTTGTGAATGTACAAGTTATGATTCGTAAGTTTGCAGATGACACTAAAATAAGTGGGAGCATGTTCAGTGAGGAAGTTTATCAGAAATTGCAGCAGGACCTCACTCAGGTGGGGAAGTGGGCCGAGAAATGGCAAATGGAATTTAATATAGATGCGTGATGTCTTACATTTTGGGAAATCAAAGCAAAGGAGGAGTTTCATGGTGAATGGGAGGATCTTCAACGGTGTAGTGGGCAGAGAGACCTTGGGGTTCAGGTGCACGGTTCTCTGAGAGTGGAGACACAGGTAGACAGGGCAGTGAAGAAGGCATTTGGCACACTGGCCTTCATCAGGCAGGACATGGAGTACAGAAGTTGGGAATTTATGTTGCAGTTACACAGGACTTTGGTAAGGCCGCACTTGGAGTATCGTGTTCAGTTTTGTCACCTTGTTATAGGGAGGACGCTATTAAATTAGAAAGAGTGCAGAAGAAATTTTCAAGGATGTTACCAGGACCCAATCGTCTGAGTTATAGGGAGAGGTTGGACAAGCTCGGACCTTTTCTTTAGCATGTAGGAGACTGAGGGAATCCTTATAGAGCTGTATAAGATCACGATGGTAGGGTTAATGCTCTCAGTCTTTTTCCAAGGTTTAGAGAATCGAGAATGAGAGACGATCAGTTTAAGGTTAAAGGGGAAGGATTAAAAGGGAATCTGAAGGACCACTTATTTACATAAATGGCTGCTGTACGGATGAGCTGCCAGCAGATGTGGTTGGGGGGTACATTAACAACATTTCAAACGCATTTGGATAAATATGTGAATAGGAATGGACTGGAAGGATATGGGCCAACTTCAGGGAATTGGGGTTAGCATGGATGGACATTTACAAGGTGGAGTCGAATTCTTCTGTTAATTAAAAACAAACACCCAGAAAAGCTCACCTCACCTCGTAATCTGTAAAAATATGATCGACACAGATCTCCTACATTCCACGTTTTATACAAAAAATAACAAGTTAGTATCTTAACTTTAAAAGTGAACACTAAACAACAACTATTCACAAATACAAGCCCCTCTTTTCTTAGCTACTTACTATCTGACTCAGTCTCTATAAAAATATTCTGTTCCAACAGCCCACATATTAAACATTACAATCTCAAGACCATACAGAATCCATCTTCCCCGCTGTGTTCACTCTTCCAGCTGCTGATCTCCCTGGGTCATTTTTTATTGCAAGTCGGTTTGACATGAACATGTATCTTTGAAAGAGAGTGCTTGAGATGGCCAGTTAGCACTCCTGCTCTACAGCAGTTACTCTGTTGTTGGATGGCAGTGGCTCTCCCTCTAGTGTTCAAATGCTGGGTTTATATACTCCCCATGATACAACAATTCTCATAATTTGATTGCTTTCCAGGTGTCTAAACAATAATATTCAAATTCCGTTGGCTTCTGGTATCCTGACCATTATTTAAACGCTTTGGTTGTATTTGAATTGTTGTCAAAACAGCAACCAAAACTCAGGTATCCATTTCACAGCTAACTGTGACATATGGAACAATCTGACATTTAGCTGGCATCTGTGCTGTACTTTCTATTCAACAAAACCCGTTCTGTCTTACAGTGAGCTGACATGCTTTCTGCTTCATAAGACCTCCCTCCTTCAGAAAAAAAAACTTCAGAATGAAAAGATGGCTTCGTTTCTTTTCTTCTAATTCTTAATCCCATTATTATGAAATACAAAAGTATTAATCTCAGTTATATCAATCATATTAATCTTACACACCTATATAAACTGGAATAAGTCAAATCTTATCTAAACTTTTTCCTTTAAATCCACGATAACACATCTGCTATCACATTTTAGGACCCACAGCATGTACATTTTGTAAGTTTAAAGGAGGTATGATAAGACTCCAATGAAATGCTCTCATATTCTGGTCTTTAAATATTCCAAAAAACGCGAGAGGTTTGTCGTTGTCCACAACCACACAACCATCTCCGACAATTTATTTGTCACATAAACATTAAAATATTGTCAGGTCAGTGCGAAACTTAATCATCCTTTTTCAATAATGGAGAATGTTGTATTTTTCTTTCTGGTGGATATTGCGTTTTTTCGACAAGTAGCCAATTAGCCATTCAATTCCATCATCATCTTACTGTATCAATACAACTCCAACTCCTATATCCCTAGAAGCAAATAGAATTTTGAAAGGGTTTCAAAATATTTGGTGTAGCTAAAACTGGTGCGGTGATTAATCCTGCTTTAAAATTCTCAAATGCCTCTTGGCATTGTTCTGTCCACCACAATTATGTTTCCTTCTTTACCAAGTCCATCAGTGGTGCCAATGCGCTGCTGAAGTTTGGAACAAACTTCCGATCGAATCCACTCAGTTCCAAAAATCCTCTTTCTTCGAGGATAGTCGTGGAAATTCCTCAAAGCCCTTTGTCTTTGTGTTCCATGGCGTCAACCTTCCATGTCCAATGTAATGTCCCACGAACGTCACCTCTGCCTTCGCGAATTCAGTTTTCTTTAAGTTTATTACAAAGTTTGCTTCTTGTCAACATTCAACATGCTCTGGCAGTTGTAACACGTGAGCTTTCAATCACTTGCTAAAAATCACTACATCATACAGATAAACTACACAATTTGTCCATCTGACCATAACTCTGTTCCTGAGTCCCTAAACCTGGCATTGAAGGGGATTTCTATCACTGGTGATAATTCTAATACGTCATCCCCACAGGAAATCGTCAAAATTTCAGAGTTTTTATCTGCCACGTGCTTCATTCTATGCTGTGCCCTTTAGGTGCTGTTTAGCTAACTCACCTACTCCATCAAATCTCTCCCTCACCTCATATATATAATCCGAGTGTGAGATCTCTGACTTCGGTCCTGTCAATTTATATTCAATGAATTCCAAAGGAGCTCTGACTTCAAATATTAACTCAAAGGAAGTAAACTGAGTAGATTTATTTGGGGCAAATAATTTTTGTCTAATGACAAACAATTTAATGAGACACATTCATTCCAATCATTCCGGTAATCCTGACAGTACGCTGTTAATATGGTCTTCAGCGCCTGATGCTAATTTTCCAAGGATGCCTGGGATTCAGGATGGGACACCCTTGATTTGAAGTGCTGTATGCCTAAGCTATCCATGACTTCCTTAAACTATCCATGACTTCCTTGAACAGCTGAGCGGTAAAATGAGACCTTGGTCTGACTGAATCTCTCTGCGGAGCCCACAGTGAGTAAAGAAAGCCACCAACTCCTCCACCTCCCTTTTTACCTTAACACTCCATAATTTTGACGATTGCACAATCACCTGATGAAGGAGCGTCGCTCCGAAAGCTAGTGTTCTTCCAATTAAAACTGTTGCACTATAACCTGGTGTTGTGTGATTTTTAACTTTGTACACCCCAGTCCAACACCGGCATCTCCGAATCATGAGTCCATAATAGAATTGCCTCTGGGAATCTGGTAGACACATCCATTATGGCTAGCAAATATTGGTTTCCACTTTTGTTTTAGATAGGGGAGCTACACAACTAATCATAACCCACATGAAATGTTCTTCGAATGCAGGAATTGGTAACAAAGGTGATGGCTTTAGTACTGTCTGTGACTTCCCTACCATTTAGAATGTTTGACATGTACATCAAAAAATAACCACGTCCGTGTGCATTCCAGGCCACTAGAAATGCCTCTGTACCTTAGCCTGAGTCTTCTGTACACCTAGGTGACCCCCTGCAGTTAGTGTATGTGCTACCCGTAACACTTTACGCTACTCCGAAAACAATGTGATGCACTTCGGCCCATTTCCCTTCTGCACTAACCTATCGCGGTCTCCATTTTAATTTTAGCATTCTATCTTTAAGTTAATAACGTTCGACAATATATTTTGATACTTTTTTTTTGTGTGTGCATGTGTATGTGTGTGTATATATATATCTGTTGTAAGTCCATTAGCCTTTCAGGACTAAACACCCCTGCCTGATCCTCTGCCTAGTCAGGTTTTTTTCTGCACCGTGACATCAAGCAGGGTGTCAGTTCACTGAGCATCATCTCCTTTGGCTTTTTATTTTGGTTTTCCTTCCTGCTCTAATTAATGACAGTGGAATTGCAGATTAGATTACAAATTACATTACAGTTTGGAAACAGGCGCTTCGGCCCAACAAGTCCACACCGACCCGCCGAAACGCAACCCACCCATACCCCTACATTTACCCCTTACCTAACATTAGGGACAATTTAGTATGGCCAATTCACCTGACCTGCACATCTTTGGACTGTGGGAGGAAACCGGAGCACCCGGAGTTAACCCACGCAGACACGGGGAGAATGTGCAAACTCCACACAGACAGTTGCCTGAGGTGGGAATTGAACTCGGGTCTCTGGCACTGTGAGGCAGCAGTGCTAACCACTGTGCCACCGTGCCGCCCACAATCGTGTTACTATACAGTCTGGAAAAATCCTGGGTATTTTTCTTTTAACTCCCCAATTCCCTTGTTTTCCTTTTGCCTTCTCCAACACAAGGGGTGCCACACCCAACTTGGATCCTGTTAAATCGTTCACAAGAACAAACTGTATTCCTGGAAATGACACTCTGTTACTCACTGTCACTGTTAGTTCCCCAACCTTGATTTGGCATTCCAACCTGATGTTACACAAGGGAATGCTTAATTTCTAACCCCATTCCACAAATTGTCACGATCTTGATTAATACGTCAGAAAGAGTGAAAATACTTCCATCTCTCACTATCAGAGGCGGAGAGAAAGTGAGGGCTGCAGATGCTGGAGATGAGAGTTGAAAAGTGTGGGGTTGGAAAAGCATAGCCAACCAGGCAGCATCCGAGGGGCAGAAGAGTTGACTTTTCAGGCATATATCCTTCTCAGGAAAGTGGGGGATGGGGTAACGGAGGGATAAGGGGGCCGAGAAATAAATAGGAGGGTGGGAGTGGAGCTGGGTGTAAGATAGCTTGGAAGGCGATAGGTAGATGCAGGTGGGGTGTGATGGTGATAGGTCGGACAGGAGGGTGATAGGACACCTATCAGTGGTAGGACAGCTGGAACCCTCAAACTAGAACCATCATCAACGTTGACTTCACCAAATTCCAAATCTCCCCTCCACCAACCTCTCCCAGATCCAACCGTTCAATCTAGCACTGCCCTCTTGAACCGCCCTAACTTGCTTCCCAGCTTGCTTCCCACCTACCGACTCCATCCTCCTAACCGACACATCATTATTACTCCCACCTACATCTTCTTATCGCCTTCCCAGTGACCCTCCCACAGGCCCAGCTACTACCCTCGTATTTATCTTTCAGCCCCATTGTCCCCCCACCACATTCCTGATGATGGGTTTCTGCCTGATATTCGATTGTTCTGCTTTTCGGATGCTGCCAGATCTATTGTGCTTTTCCGGAGCCTCACTTCTCAACTATTAGAGACTGAGCAGATCCCATATCTCACAAAATTATAACTTCTTGTCCTTCTCCCCCTGATCTTTCTGAGTAAACTTTATCTACAGAGGTGAATTCTTGATAGCGATCAAGTACTGACTCCATACCCAGCCCCTGCCTTGGCTGTATACTCTCCTGCAGCTCCTCGGCTCTACTTGGGGTCTCCTTTACCAGTTTCACTAATGCCACTGGGCTTAGCCTCTTCTACCACATCTTTCCCCAAAATGCCTTCCTTCAACGACCACTGCAGTGAAAACACCTTTTTCCAGTGCCCTTCTTAAACCATCGGCACTGTCATTTTATGTATTACCCTGCCTTATACTGAGAACACCTGAGGCCTTTCACCTCCTTTCAACCCCTTTGGGCTTCTTTTTTCACTTGTGGTAAACTATTGTGCGCTACTGTTCGCTTTGTAATGTGTGAACTTCCCTTCTCCCAATTTCTATCCCTCATAGTATGAAAATTCTCCCGGAAGCTAAATTTCATCTCATGCACCAATACATATTTACCTGCCATTTCTGCCACGCTTCTCACTTCTTGAACTTTCTGTTCGTGCACATGAAATCTTACCATCTATGGAAGTGAGTCTTTAAACTTCTCCAGCAGAATAATCTCCCTTCGAGCCTCACAGGTCTTATCTATTTTTAAGTCGAACACCCATCTATCAAAATGACTGTAGTTAATTCTTTCAAACTTAACATAAGTCTGACCAAGTTCCGTCTCAACTTTTATGAACCTCTGTCTATGTGCTTCTGGTACCATTTCATAGCCAATCAAAATAGCCAATTTGACATTTACATAATCTCTGGACCCCCATCTGACAGTGCTGCACATGCCTCACCAGCTGTGCCCACCAGCTTAGTCTGAACTAGCATTACCCGCAAGTTCACTGGACACGTCATCTGCCGAGTTATTTTTTTCAAATGAAATAAAAAAGGTTTTGACATTTTTCTCACCGAAGTTGTATACATCCCAATGTTCTCCCTTCATCTCCATCCTGTTAATTTAACTTTCTTGTCTAATTCACAAGTTCTAAATCTTAAATTCTCTCTCTCTTTCTTTTTCCTCTCCTTCTCTTTTTTCTAACTCTGTTTCCGTCTCTTTCTTTATCTTCTAACTTCAGTTGCCATATTGCAATTTAAGTTTTTTCTAACTCGATTGCACTTGTCTGTTTCTCTGATACATCAATGTGCTTGACCAACTACATTAAAATTTCAGCTTTCCTTCTGTCCATCGTTAAACCCAATTCCAACCTATTTGCTAATTCTAATAAATGTCCTGCTTCTGTCTTTCTCAACTTTCTTGGCAAATTTGGGAACCTCTTTAGTAATGTTTAGAGCCATTTCCCTCAGTTTTAATTTAAACAACCACCAGTAAACACAATTAAACAGATTTTCCGACCGGTTTTATTTGAAGAACTAGGTCACTAATTGCAACGTGTTGGAATTTGCTGGGACATTTTGTACCCGAAATCTGTTCAAATCTACCCAAGTCCCTTATGGCAGGGCCCCGAACTGTGAAGACATCTATGTCGAGCACTTCTGTTAATTAAAACCACAAACCCAAAAAAGCTCACCTCACCTCGTAATCTGTTAATACATGAGTGACAAGAACTCCCAAATTCCACTAATAAAAGAAAAATAACAGTTTGCATGTATGCAAGTTAGCTCGCTGTGCTTGAAGGTTTGTTTTCTGACGATTCGACACTATGACTAAGTAACATCATCAGTGAGAGTCTCTGCTGAAGCGCTGGTGGTATGTCGCGCCTCTCTATTTATAGGTCTTAGGTTCTTAAGATGGGTGATATCATTTCCAGTTCTTGTGTTTTACAAGAGAAGGTAGATAGGATCTAAATTGCTGTGTTTATTGTGTGCAAGATAGGGGACTCTGCGACCCCCCATCAGGCACTCTGCTTCCCTTCCCAAGAACAAAGACACGGAGGAGTTCGTCCAAAACTATTTATTCAATTCTGCAGAACCGGGTGTTACCTCAATGGCTTCCCACGAGGCACACACACAGATTGCAATCCCCGCATGTTATATACATGTAGGAGTGGGCGGGGCCTTCTACTGTCTCAGCCAATGAGTGTTAAAGTTCCCCACTGTCCTCCTGATGGATGAGATTATTTGGTTATTCACCCAGCCAATCAGTGTTCGAGTTCCCCGCTTCTCCCTTATATGGATGATGACGTACAGCCGTGGTTGTGGGCGGTCCCTCAGCCACGAGGAAAGCTGTTTCCATTGTTCCATTCATGAAAATCTGGGGGAGTGTCTGCTCTGCTTACTACAAGGTAGAGAAGACTAAAATGGTGGCTTTGTACTTCATATGTGCTTACTACAGCAGTTAATGATTTAAAAATTACACCACCCCCTACAATTGACGGACTTCTGGTCAGAATGCCATTCCTCTAAGAACGTCCTTGCATGTCTTAGTATGTGCGTGCGTTGTCCCAATCAAAGTGGTGCCCTTCTTTGTCTGTATGTATGGAACATAGTGATAATGGGTCATGTCTTTTGGTGACCAGTTGGTGTTCATGTATCCTGGTAACACGACAACAGGACAGTGTCAATGGCAGAAGAATGATTTTATACTCACTGTTTAATTAATGTGTGTGTGCAGATCTGTAACATTTTTCATATGTGCACAACACATTCTAAATGAACAACGGAGACACAGTTAACTGAAAGTGATGCATATGATGTATAAAATTTATAAAACATTAAAACATCATTTGATTCTCATCTAAAATGATATGTTCCCCTTCTCTCAACGTTCCCTCCTTTTCTGGAAATCTCCACTCCAATCTCTCATTCTTATCAGGATGTGTATTATGAATTCTTGCTTCTGGTGTCCCACCTTATTTCAGTTAATCCACTCTCTACCAGATTTCAATATATTGGCCTGTTGGGTTCTTTCCAAAGCTGGTGTCTGTCACATTATTGGAGATAAAATTTCTGGCATCAGACTCAGCATTTGAACATATTGCTCTGTTGTACATGCACTGTACATAGGACCACAGCACACAGAAGTTTCCAAAACATTGGGGGATGTTCATCTACTTCTTTCAATAATCTAGTTTTCTCATATTTCACATTTCATCATCTATACCCTCTCTCTCTCTTTCTCTCCTTGGAGCGAGTTAAGAAATTTACCAATTATTATTTGCGTCCCTTCTCTCAAACCTCCTTCTTTAGGTTTATATCTATTGCTCTCTTCTTGATGTAACGTGATTATAATTGAGCAATGTAACTACAAAGACATTTGGAAGGAGCTGGTCATAGTCAATTGGAAGGGGAACTGAGCAGGGCAGACCATGTAACAGCAAAAGCTGGAATTTCTGGGGATATTTCATAGAATATCAGAAATTCTCCCAAAGGAGATGAAACATACTCATGGCAGGACAAGGCAGCCATGAGCGATAAGGCATCAAACCAAAAGAGGAAACATACAATGTGGTGAAGATGATTGGGAATCCAGAGAATTCATTGGCTCTGAAACTACATAAGGCTGACATCACTGACACTGCAGAGCTCTTAATCATGGTCAGGGAGAGAAACAGAGGGAATGGCATTCACTTTAAACACAGAAGATGGTATTACTAAGGAAAAAGATTCAGATGAATTAAACAATTGAATTAAAATCAGTTAATTGGTTTTGCAGAATGTGTCAGATTGAAGGCATGACCCGGGGAGAACCCTCAGCAGAATGAGAGTATGAAAATGGAAGTGTTACCACATCAGAAACCAGAGTAGGTCACTGCGTACATGGCTGATGGGTGAATGGGTCTCGTTGTGAACTAAGGGACAGAGAGCAGAATTGCATTGCAGATATTGCAGCTCAAAACTGCGTATTTATGTAGTGCTGTAGACTACAGCAGCAGGAGAAGCAGAACAGCATTCAACCACAACCTGTAACTTTTAGCCTCGAATAATTTCCTCAGTCTGCCATTGCCATCAATACGATCTATGTTTCAGTAATGACTGTGGGTGAACATGACTGGATCAGAACCACGTGAACCTAAACCTGACGCGAACCCATTAAAGCTACCACACTTGACTAACAGATCTGATCGAAGCTCCGCAATCCTGTCACGTTCTGTCATAAATGGTGATGAATGATTAAACAAATGACTGGAGCAAAGGGATCCACAAATATCCCCATCCTCAGTAATCAAACAGCTCTGCACATCAGTGTAAAAGACCAGGATGTGGTAGCTGCACCAACCTCAGCCAGAAGTGTTGAGTTGATGAACCACCTCACCCTCGCCATGATACCCACAGAATCACAGATGCCAGTCTTCAACCAAGTCAATTTGCTGTTTGTGACATGAAGAAACAGCTGATCACAGTACGTACGAAAAAGACAATGGTCCCTGACCCCATTACTGCAATAGGACTGAAGACTTGTGCTGCACAACAAGCCGTGTTCCTGGGGAAGCTGTTTCATTCCAGCTCCAACTCTGACATCGCCCTGGTAATGTGGAAAATTACTCAACTATGTCCAGTTCCTAAGAGGATTATAATTACAATCTGAGCAGTTACCTCCCCCTCAGACCCACCACGACAGTCAAATTGGTGGGAGTTCTTTTTGACAGAGTTATCAAACAGCACAGAAATAACCTGCTCAGTATGATTTCAGATAGGTCCCCGTGTAGAGATGGTGCTGCTGTGGAAAGGTCACTGGATTAATAATCCAGACCAGGCTAATGCTCTGGCACCTGGTGTAAGTTAAACACAATTGACAAAATATTAAGATGCAAAATCTGGTGTCCGGAAATAATGACCTTCAAGCCAATGTCGATTGTAACCACCAATTTGCTTCACAAATGTACTTTCAGAAAGTGAATCTCCCGTGCTTTCCTGGTCTGGCCTAAACGTGACTACTGACACACAGACATGTGGTAAACATTTCAATGGTCTCTGATTCTGCCAACCAGGACATTCTATTGCATCAAACTGTTCCGAGGTCTAAAGGATAAAACCAGAAAGAACACCCGGCCCCAGCCTCAGTATCAGAAAAGGGAATGAGAAACACAGTCCTGTTGACCCTGCAGAGACCTCCTTCCTAATATCTGAGAGCTTGTGACAACATTTACAGACTACATAGAAACATCGGGAATGGAGTAGGCCATACAACACATTGAGCCTTCCCCATTCCAGTTCATGTTCAAACATCTCCTCAACGCACTTTTCCCACACACTGTACACATCCCTTAATGTGTTTAACCATGGGAAGCGATAAAGTAGGAAGTGCAGTAGTCCATTTGGTCTGTCGAGTTTCCTACCCAATTCAATATAATGATACCTGACCCTTTATTTCCATATCGTTCTCCTTCTCTCCCACCATTCCTTTACTGTCTCTCCGTCCGTATTTATATTCAGTGTCTTGGATTCCAGATTCGAGTGCATTCCCCAGGTTCACCAGACGCTGAGGGCAGACATTTATTGTCATCTCATTGCAGAATGGTCTGTCTGTACCTAATACTGTGGACCCTTGTTTTAGACACCAGAGCCTGGGGAATTATTATCCCTGCTTCCAATCCGTCTCACCCTGTCAGAGCTTTATATATCTCACTGAGATCTCCACCCATTTTCCTAAACCCCATGGAATACAGGCCCAGTCGCCCCAAACTCTGCTCCCACAACAAGCCTGTCATCACAAAGATCCGTCTGGTCATCCTTCACTGCACTCCCTCAAAGTCAGGTTTGTCCTTTATGAGGTACTGAGACCAAACCTGCACACAATACTGCACAGTGTTTGAGACGGGGTCTCACCAACACTCTGTACAGCTGCAGTTAGACACCCCTACTCCTGGATTCAAATCCCCCTGAAATGAAGGTCAGCACATCATTGATCTTCCCAACCTTTTTCTGCTCCTGCAATATTGCTTTCAGTGACTGGTGTACAGGGAGATCCAGATCCTTTGCAATGTTACAGCTCCCCACTTGGTGGGTCTATGTACACTGGGCAGCGTGTGAATGCCATTCCCAGTGTTGACTTCTGGCTTCAGACCTCACTGTGCTGCAGGGACCTCGGAGGTCTGCGCAGAAAGAAACAATAAAAAGGAGCATATGTCGCTTTTTAGATCAACATGTTTCAAACAATCCCTTTTCAAATGAAAAGCTGCCAATCTCTTGTTCCCACCAAAGGGCACACCGTCACCTCTACCCATATTGCTTTCCATCTGCCACATATTTGCCCATTCACTCCACTTGCCTTCGTCACCTTAAAACTTTTTTACAACCTCCTCACCCACTCGCAATGCAACATCCTTTAGTTTTCTCAGCAGGTTGTGATATATTGTATTTGATTCCCACAACCACATTTTTAATGGATATTGTGAACAGCTGGTACCCGAGCACCGATCCCTATGATACCTCAGCAACCTTCCTCTGTTAAAAAAAATCTGTTTTTTCAATTTATTTATTTCGTGAATCTGGGTGTGACTGGCTGGGCCAGCATTTATTGCCTGTCCCTGGTTGCCCCTTGAGAAGGTGGTGGTGAGTTGCCTTGTTGAACTGCTGCAGCCCACTGTGGATTCAGTGATAGTAACACCATTGAATGCCAAGGGACAGCGGTTAGATTGTACTTCAGTGCTGATGGTCACGGTGTGACAATTGTGTTACGTGAATATTACTTGCCACTTTTCAGCCTGGATACTGTCCATATCTTGTTGCATTTGGACATGGACTGCTTCAGTATCTTAGGAGCCACAAATGTTGCTGAATAATGTGCAATAATTGGCAAACATCCCCACTTATGACCTTAGAATAGAGGCAATGTCATTGGTGAAGCAGCCCTGAAGATGTTTGGGCCTAGGCCACTGCCCGAGGGACTCCAACAGACTTGCCCTGGAGCTTTTTTGACTGGCCTTTATCAACCATGACCATCTTCCTCCGTGTCAGGTATGATTCTAACCAGCGGGGAGTCTGCCCCTGATACCCATTGATTCCAGTTTTGTTTATGCCCCTTGATGCCACACTTGGGAGAAGACAGCCTTGTTTTAAAGGACTGTCACTCTCACCCCACCTCTGGAATTCAGCTCTTTTGTCCATGTTTGAACCACGGTAATGAGGTCAGGAGCTGGGTGGCCATGGGGCAGCCCAAACTGGGCGTCATTGACCAGGTTATTGCTGAGCAGGTGCAGCTTGAAAGCACTGAGACATTCCACCACTTTACTGATGATCGAGAGTAGACTGATGGGGTGGTAATTGGCCGGATTGGATTTGTTCTACGTTTTATATACAGGAGATACTTGGGGTAATTTTCCACGTAATCGGGGAAATGTAATTGTAACGGTATTGGAACAGCTTGGTGAGGGCAGTGACAAGGTCTGGAGAACAACTTTTCAGTACTATTGACAGAATGTTGTCAGAGTATGTACCCTCTGGTTATCCAGTATCTCCAACTGAATCTGGATATCGCGTGGAGTGAATCAAATTGGCTGCTGGCTGGTAACTGAATTGCTGAGGACCACTGGAGGAGGCTGAGGTGCACCATCCACTCAGCACTTCTGACTGAAGATTGTTGTGAATGCACCAGCCTAATCTTATACACTGAAGTGCTGGGCTCTTCCGTCAGTAAGGATTGGGATACTCGTGGAATCTCCTCCTCCAATGACTTGTTTAATTGTCCATAACTATTCTCATCTCGAACTAGAAGGACTGCAGAGCTTAGATCTGATCCGTTGCTTGTGGGATCACTTAGTTTTGTCTATCACTTAGTGCTTATGCTGTCTGGCGCGCAAGTAGTCCTGTTTGGTGACTTTATCAGGCTGACACCTCATTGTCAGGAATGCCTGGTGCTGCTCCTGCCCTCCTGCACATTCCATTGAACAAAGGTTGATCCTCTGGTTTGATGGTAATTGTTGTGAGGGGGATATGCCAGGCCATGAGGTTGTGCTGGAGTACAATTCTGCTGCTACTGATGATTTGCAACACGTTATGGAAACCCAGATAGATCTGTTCGAAGTCTATCCCAGTTAGCACGGTGATAGTGCCACCTATGTTGGTGGAGCTTATTCTCAATGTGCAGGTGTGACTTTATCTCCACAATAACTATGCAGTGGTCACTCTTAACGATAATGTCATGGACAGATACTTCTGCAACTGGCAGATTAGTAAGGCTGTGGTCAAATATGGCTTTTCCGTCTTGTGGGTTCCTTCACCTCCTGCCGTAGACCCAGTCTATCCGGTATATCCTTTAGGACTCGGCCAGCTCAAGCAGTAATTCTGCTGCTGAACCACTCTTTTTGTGGACATTGACATCCCCAACCCAGAGTACATTTTGTGCCTTTGCCACCCTCACTGCTTCCTCCAGTGTTGGTCAGCTTGGAGGAGTACTGACTAATCAGTTGGGAGAGGCTGGTACATAGTAATTAGCAGGAGGTTTCCTTTCTCATGTGTAAACTAATGCCATGAGTCTTCCTGGGATACAGTTCACTGTGGAGGACTCCCAGAGCAATTCCCTTCCAACTGTATCCCACTGTGCCACCACGTCTGCTTTGTCTGTCCTGCTGGTGAAACAGTAGATATCCGGGGAAGGTGATGGGGTGTCTGGGACATAGTCATACTCACAGAATCAGACCTTAAATACCAGGTCAGGCTGTTGCTTCACGTGTCTGTTTTTTTCTATTCACTGTTTCCTGCCGTCTGTCCCATTCTAGAAACATGGCCATATATTCACCCCAATCCACTAAGATTTGATTTTGCAAACTAGGCTGGGAGATTTATAAACATTTTTCTGAAAATCCACGTGTTTTACATCCATTGTTTCTCTTTCATTTGTCTCCCCGTCAGTTTCTCAAACATAATTCCCATTTCATAAATCTATGTTAGTGTTGTCTATGACCATTACTCTCAGCAACAATAATTTCTCCCAAACCATTTACTTACTATGTTCTATGTTCCATGTACTATTTAGTTTTCCCACACCATACTTGGTTTTCCTGGTATTGTCAGAAAGTTCTGTGAAGACAGAACTGAAGTTGTGGATTCATAGTTTTGCCATTTCCCTGTTTCCCATTCTCCATTCTCTGGTTTCAAACTGGAAAAAAATCTGCACTGTTTTCTCATACTTCTCACATTGATATAATTTGACAAGCTATAACAGTTCACTCATATAATCTTTGTGAACATTATCTTCAGAAACCCACCAATTCATGTCTTAAGCTGCTCAGCTCCACATCATACACTCACAGGAGCATAGTCTCTATACCAACAGAAATACAGCACGATCTATATTAGTACCACTTTCCAACACCAGGCCCATAGCCTGGAATGTTATGAAACTTCCAGGTACTTTTAACGGTTGAGAGGTTAGCCGTGATAACTCCCCTCTCAGGAAGTACATTCCAGACCTCAACACCCTCTGGGTGAAAAAAAGTAATCTTTAAATCCTCTCTGAACCTCAAACCCTTCACTTTTAGATTAGATTTCTTACAGTGTGGAAACAGGCCCTTCGGCCCAATAAGTCCACACTACCCCGCCGAAGCGCAACCCACCCATACCCCTACATTTACTCCTTACCTAACACTACGGGCAATTTAGCATGGCCAATTCACCTGACCTGCACATTTTTGGACTGGAACTCCCAGAGGAAACCCACGCAGACACGGGGAGAATGTGCAAACTCCACACAGTCAGTCGCCTGAGGCGGGAATTGAACCCAGGTCTCTGGTGCTGTGAGGCAGCAGTGCTAACCACTGTGCCACCGTGCCGCCCACTTCAAAAGTGTGCTCCCTGGTTCTTGACCCTCTGTCTAAAAGGAACAGCTGCTGTCTATCCACCCTGTCCATGCCCCTTGTTAACTTATCCTTCTGAATCATATCCCCCGCAGCCTCCTCTGCTCCAAAGTAAACAACCCGAGCTTATCCAGCCTCTCTCCATAGCTGATATGCTCCATCCCAGGGATCATCCTGGTGAATCTCCTCTGCAACCCCTCCAGTACAATCACATCCTTCCTGTAATGTGGCTCCCAGAACGACATACAGTACTCCATCATGGACTAAACCAAGCCCTGTATAGCACTTATAATCTACTCCCTGATTAATAAACGCTACACCCAAGGTTCAATTCTTAATTTGTCCATTACCCTGTTCAGTCACATTCAGGGATGTGTGGAGAAACACCCTCTGAGCTCTCTAGTGTGCTACCAATCATTGTGTACACCCCATGTCTGGTTCCTCCTTCCAAAGTACATCACCTCATATTTATCAGGATCACATTCCATCTGCCATTGATCTGCCCATCTGATCATTCCACTCGTATCTTCCTGTAAAATCAGAACTTTCTTCTCACTGCCAACCACCCGGCCAATCTTTGTGTCAAACACAAACTTACTTATCACAACTCCCACCCCTCCACCCACCCCCCTCCCCCTCCAGATTCACATCTATACCATTTATGAATGTTACAAATAATAAGGGACACAGCACTGATCCCTGTGGTACACCAGGGGACACTGGTCTCCAGTCACACAAACAGACTTCTCCCACCACCCTCTGCCTCCTGACACTAAGACAATTTTCGTTGTAACTTGTCAAGTTATCCTTGATATTGTGAGATTTTACATTATCTTTTTCAATTTTCCATGTGGAACTTTGTCAAAGGCCTTGCTGCAAAACTAAATAAGCGACCTTCTCAGACTAATTCAATCAAATTCATTAGGTGTGACTTCACTCTGATAAAGTCATGATGATTATCCCTGATCAAACCTTGCGACTCTGATTGGACTTCGATTTTCTCTTTCTCTATTTTCTCCAGTAGTTTCCCGAACAGTGATCTAATACTTGCTCATCCGTAGTTACCTTGGCAAATATCTATCACCCTTACTGTGAAGTGGAATCATATTAGCTGCTCTCCAGTCCTCTGGCACCTCCCCTGTGGTCAGATTCCAATTAAAATTTCTTCCCTTGACTCCAACAGTGTCCAGACCTACGGATTTGTCCAATTTTATACCAGACAAAGCCTCAAACCCCTGCTCGTATTTTACATCAATGTCTTCAAGAGCTTTCCAGTCCATCTTCTTGAATTCTGTACCTGCATCCTCCTTCTCCCAAGTAAAACAGCTGTGATGTTTACATATACCAATCTATCAATGTTCTCTGGGTTGACGCATTGATTGCCCCTTTGGTTTCTAATGGACACTAACTGTTTGCTGATTATTCTGTTCTACTTGTCCGTGTAGAATACCGTGGGATTCTCCCTAATATCGCCTGCTTGCACTTCTCCATGTCCCTCTGTTATTCAGTCCCCTCTATGTTCCTAAGCTTCTACGTTTCACTACAATCACCTCTCATCTTTTGAAACTCGAGATCACAGACAGAGTTTCCCCATCAGACAATCTTGTAATTTTATGGATTAGTTTGGAGAATACCTTTTGCAGTTCCTCTGTCGTCAGTATATTCTATCTTAGATTGGGACTCCAAATGGTATGCAATACTCTAATTTCAGTCTCAGCAACACTCTATGCAGCTGGTGCATGACATCTTCGATATTGCAATTACATACACATGAATGTTAACCTAATTTTTCGTTTCCTATTTGCACGCGTTCTTCCTAATTCCTTTCACTTTAACTTTTCTGATGAAGTTAGTGGGAGAGTTCTTAAAAAAGATCCTCCTGAATATCCAACCATACGTTATCCATTAGCTCCTTGTTGCCTACGTCCACAAGAATCATCTTCAAACCGTTCCAAAAAATGTTTGCCACGTATGGTTTTCGTTTCATCGATGCATGATCATCCTCCCCAGTTTTCCCATTACCTTCTATATATCCAGTAACACATTCTTTGTAATTCAGCCCAAGAGACACCCGACCGCGGATTACAAGTTTACTGATCTGTAGTTCACCACTCTCCATCTTCATCCTTTCTTAAGCTGTTGGATAATATTTATAACTTTTGCCATATCCAGAGTGGCTAAATATCGTTCAGGAATATATTGAAAATAACATGAAAATTCGCAATGCAATCAATACGTCTATTGCTGCTTCCTCTGATATTCTTGTATGAAGTACATCTGATCTGTCAGATTTATAAATACTCAATCCAGTTTTCTTTTCAAAGATGACCTCAACACTGATAAGAATGATCTTAAACTTTACTTGCACAAGTCCCATGGTCACTTGGTATTTCTGGGAGAATTTCTGGATATTCTGCCTTGAAGATGGACACAAAGAAACTGTTTCTTTCCCCTGTGATTTCTCTGTTCTCTACAATAAATTACCCTGCCCGCACACATACTGTTCCATATTTGACCTTGTTTTTACATTAGTTTCATACACTGATGTACTTTTTTAGCAGTCTTTATGTTTTTTTTTAGCAGTCTTTATGTTTATCTTTCGCAGTTTGTATGTTTTTCTTTTGTTTGCATGCTGTTTCGCTTTTTGATTTCCTTCTCTGTTTCTTGGCCATCCGTTGCTGGGTCCTACATTTCTCCGAATCCACTGGCTTACTACGACACTTGGCATTTTTCTAAGCTGCTTTCTTTGACCTAATAGGTAGTTAAAGGTGAGGCTAAAAGGGTTAGGTCGGAGAGGAGGGTGGACCAGATTGATGGGAAGGAAGATGAACACAAAGGAATGTTCAAAATGGGGGAGTGTGCTGAGTTGGAAGATTGGACTGGGACAAAGTGGAGTTAGGGGAAATGGGAAACTGGTGAAATCTACATTAATCCCCTGTGGTTGGAAGGTCCCAAGGCAGAAGAACAACCTTTCTCCATCCATGCTTCGGGTGGTTAGGGTTTGGCGATGGAGGAGGCCCAGGACTCTCATGTCCTTGGCAGAGTGGAAAGGAGAGGTAAAGTGTTTAACCACAAGGTGGTGGAGTTGGTCAATGTGGCTATCCCAGCGATGTTCTCTGAAATGATCCACGTGTGTCTCGCTAATGTGGAGAAGACCACACTGAGTTTAAAGGATGCAGTAGATGAGGCGTTCTGTCTCCCTTCATCACCTATCACTTTCAACGCCACCTTCATCTACCTATCGCATTCCTAGCTACCTGCCTCCTTCCACACCCCCTTCTCATTTATCGCTCAGCTCCCTTGACCCAGAAGCCTCATTCCTGATGAAAGGTTGTGCCCGAAACGTCAATGCTCCTGCTCCTAGTACGTTGACTGACTGTGCTTTTCCAGCGCCACTGATCTCCAGCAGCTGCAGTGCCCACTTTCTCCTCACACCTTCAGGGTTTGCATGACTCAGATTTATAACAGTTACTTCAAATAAAACAAAAACTGTCGTGTACTCAAACCGCATAAAAGAAAAACAATGCATTGTGGTCACTGTTCCCAAAATGTCCTTTTAAAGTAAAGTTTTCAATTAGCTTTTCTGATCATCCAACATCAATTTCTAAATAACCTGATCTCTAGTTCTGTGCTCAACAAAATGTTAATGCCAGCCATCTAACACATGTTCATGAAATCCATTTTTCCCAGCATTAGCATTCAGTTTGGTTAACACAGTTTAGGTATAATGTAAACAGTACATTATTACTGCAGTAGCCACAATTGTGTATATCTCATTTTCCTGTTTTATAACCTGCCTAACATTTGTATTGCAGCTTTCACTTTGATATATAACCCCCATCAATGTTTCCTGCTCCTTGCTGTTTTTACGCTCCACCTCACAAGATTCTGTAGACTCTGAGTGACGTGGACTTTGGGGAGATTAATGGTAGAGATCATCTTGCCACATCATTAATGATCTTCTTAAGCATCATCGTGACATTTTCTCCAGATCTCCCGTTATGCTAGTGGAATAGAGAAGGACAATGATCATTCAACAATGCTCTGTATTTCCCCCAGAGAGCTGAGACTGCTCTAACCTGGGTGGGAACCTTACAGCAGGCTGGTAAAGCATTGCTGCTGCTGTACAGGATCTTAGTGAGATCACATCTGGAGTAGTGTGTACAGATTTGGTCTCTTCGATGAAGAAAGGATGTTATTATCTTGGAAGCAGCTCAGAGATGGTCCCCTCAACTGATTCCTGCAATAAAGGTGCTAACTTACAAAGAAAGGATGACCAGGTTGATCCAATAGCCATTGGAGTTTACAAAAATGAAAGAAGATCTTATTTCAACATAGATGACAGGAAGGAGTCAACAACTGAAGCGAATTACACAGATAATGGAGGAATCCATTCCGTTCTTCAGCCTGTTACACACGAACAACAGATGGATATTCAGGCCTTTGACCCTGTTACACCAGAATAGGATGAGGCTGTTCAGCCCCTGGAGCCTGATGTATATTTACAGGAGGAGGCCAATCAGCTCCTCGAATCTACAACACTGGTCCCAGAGTAGGCCATGCTGCACCAGTATCCTATTACACAGCAACAGGATCAGTCCATTCAGCCTCCTCAAGTCTGTAACATAGGAACTGAAAGCGGTCACACAGTGACTGGAAATTTGTTACACTGGGATAGCAGGAAGCCATCCATACCCACCGAGTCTGTTGCAAGAGAATTGGATCAGGATAAAATCTATTTGAGACTTATTTCATGAGAAAGGAGGAGGTAATTCAGACACGTGTCTGTTGTATGGGAACAAGAGAAGACCAATCGCTCCCTTGGTCCCATCTCTGGGATACATGAGGAGACCGTTCCGTATATCCACCTATTATGGAGAAATATGAGAAGACCCATCAGCCCCTCAAAATGTTGTACAGCAACGGGAAGTTTCCATAATCCACCACTCCTCTCACGCATCAACAGTGGGTGGTCAGTCTGGCCTTGGAGATGATAACATGGGAACGCCAGAAAGACTTCATCCCATCGATTTTGTTCACCAGCAGGAGGATGGGTCCAGTCAGCCACACATACCGCTTATGCAGCAAGTGGAGCACACCTCTTAAAACCCTTTTGTCAATCAAACAGGAATTCAAAGAAAACGTAAAGGTTTTAGAAAGGGAAGAACTTATAATAACTGAATACATTAGGGAGTAAAATGTAACAATAAAGTATTGTAATTTAAGGCAAATTATTAGAATCCATTGTTGTGGACATTTGCAAACGTAAACCACAATTCATCGGAGTCAACGTGGTTTTACAAAGGATAAATCATGATTGAAGTGTTTTCTTGAGTTATTTAAAGATGTGACAAACAAGGTGGATAGTGGGAATCCTGGAAATGGAATATATCTGGTCTTCGTGAAGGATTCAGATACGTCGCTTCTCCAAAGAGTGCGTGGTAAGATCAGACAGCATCGGTTTCGGAGTAATTTATTGGCTTGGATGGAGGATTGGTTAACCAACAAAATGCAGTCAGATGAATTAATTGTGTCATTTTCTATTGGAAAATGCAATTTGTTGGGTGCCATAGATTTCAGTTCTCATGCTTCAACCATTTGTGGTCGACATTATTACTCGGTTGACGGGATAGAAAATGCTATAGCTACATTTTCAGATGACACTAACATTGGTGGGAAATTACTTCGGAATGATGATGCAAGAGATTTAAAAACTATATGTATAGATTGGGTGAATGGGCAAACATTTGGCAATGAAAATTAAAGTGGATAAATATGGGGTTATTCAAGTTGGCCAGCCTAATAGAAAGGCAAATTATTATCTAAATGGAGAGAAACTTCAAAGTGCTTAAGTGCAGAGGGATTTGGTTGCCTGCTTGCATATCACAGAAAACTTACTTGCGGATACTTGAAGTAATGAGGAATGCAAGCATAACTTGAGCGTTTATTTGTAAAAGGATAGAGTAGAAAGGTTGCTGTAGCTATGCAAGGCGTTAGTGAGGCTGCAACTGGAGTACAGTTTGGGTGTCCTGCAGAATGAGGTATTTCATGTGTAGGCAATTCAGAAGAGCTTCATCAGACTGATTCCATATTTGAAGTGTTTGTCTTATGAAGAGAAATTGAGCAGTTCAGGCCTATACTGTCGAGTTTATAAGAATGAAATGAGATCTCATTGAGGTCTGTAAAATGCTAAACGTAATTGAAAGTGTAGATGTGGAGTGGATATTTTTTCATGTGGCGCAATCTACAATAAGAGACTAGAGTTTGAGGATCGAGAGATGGCAGGAAAGTGGAACAGAGGCCGCGATGACATCAGCCATGATTGTATTCCATGGCAGAGCAGGTTTGAAGGGTTGGATTCCTGACAGATGCTCCTTGTTCATATCCAGCTTTACGGCTGTGTTACACAGTAATGGGGTAGAATTATGTATCAAACAGGAAGCAGGCACTCCGGATAAATCAGTCTAAATCAGTTTGACAGAACGTCACCAGAGGAGTCACACAGTGACGAGTGCTGGGTCCTCAACTATTTACAATCTATATCAATGATCAGGAAGATGGAACAGATATAGAGATACTGAGTTTGGTCATGTTGCTGTGATAAGCAAGAGATTAAATTATCAGGAGAGGGTGGAGGGTCTACAGATAGATAGATACAGATAGGTAAATGCAATGGATAATAAGTTGGCAGCTGCAATATAACATGATATAATCTGTCATTTCATTTACAGGAATAATGGAAGGCAGTATGTTACTGAAATGGAGAGGGATCACAGGGATTAATAATACTGTGTATTGGGGGGTTCACTCTGACCCGTTCAGACAGGGGAGGTTTTACTCCATCCCTGATTGTCTGATCCTTGACGCTCCAAGTGATCCCATTGCTCTCCGTGCACATGGAATACTTAGAAGTGTTTGGTTGGTGATGGGGGATGCTGTTATCAAACGTGTATCAAGGTGATGGCCTTTATCCAAGATACATTCATTCCTTTCTACATGGAGATCTGAAGACGATGGGAATGGCTGCCTGCTTGTGAATGAAGAGGCTGTGGCTGCTGTCAGGACAGAGGTATTCACTAACATGATGGTTTCAGAGCCTCCCCTCTCTGCAACCTCTGCTCCATTTGTTGTTCATGTTGCAGACCCAGATGTTGTAACTCCAGTCCCCAGGCTCCATCCAAGAGTCCCCAGGGTCACCAAATCCTCAGGTCTCCCTGAATGTCTGAGGCAGCTCACAGCATAACTTCCAGCAAACCATTCCCAACTGCTGCACTAACTTTTCAATAACAGGAGTCAGTTAGAAACCCCTCGGCTACAAGTGTTGTGGACCAGACCGGATTCCCGCAAAATATTTTAAGAAGGCCGCTTAGAACCAAACCTTTCCTTATTATGAATATAGATGGGAAGTGTGCTTGCCAGATATGTTGTGATTGGTCAAACCACTCGACATTAAGCAAAATATAATCTATTTAAATGCTTTAGTTAAAATACAATCAAAGAAAAGAACATTTCGGGATGACTTATATGTTGGAACAATTACACATACAATAGATACCATACCTTATTGGTATACATCGCTTGGCACAAAGATATATTCAAATACAGATTCTTACATTGTAGTTTTCTGATCCAGGAGAAATCAACATAAATAGAGATCTCAGAGAGAAAGGCAGCTGGGGATCAAGTATTGACACTTCCAACCATTCTGGGACCCGAACAGCTTCTGAAAGCTGCAGCTAAAAACAAAACGAGTGAACCTGGTCTGGGAGAGCTGGCCACTGCCCTTCCATTGTTACCACCGTTTTAATAAAACCTAAAGGCTTTCTCAGTTATTTACTTAAACCTGTTTTCAGACAGCAGTTCTGCACCTCTGCCTTTAAAAGCTCTCATAAAAAAAACCCGAAGAGAAAATAACCTTTTTACAGTGATAGTATTCTCACAACTCCACTTTTAATAAAATGATCCATCAATATACACAAATTTATTCTTTTTAGACCGCCTAATCTTCCGCTATTAGTAGACTGGAATGAACATATATTACATTGACTCTGAGCATACAAATGTTCACAACTCGATTCGATTTCAGTCATTTCACTCCTGCCACAGAATGCCTTTTGTCTTTCTTCATCCAAGTCTCCACAACATGTCAAAACTTAAGTTTTCTCGCCCTGTCAACTTTATAATTTCAATAAGCTCAATAAAACCGGACTGGTATTTTTCTCCCTAAACTTCTCCAAAATCTTTAAGGGTCACGATCAGTGATAAAGATTTGTCTCATGTATGTTATTGGCAATTTAAATGCTGAAATGTTGTAACGCCAACGCCAAGCTCAAGGATTCCTTCCCCATTGTGGAATAAATCTGTTGATGTTTCTACTGGACACTCCAACCACACGTTACATAATGGAGCACCTCTCATCTCTCAAATAGTCCTTCTGAATGACATAGCTCCTCATGTCTCAGCATAAAAATATTACATCCTTCTGTACCACTTCGTGATGTAACCGCTTCACCTGCTAATGCTGGCCTACGCCAGTAAACCTTACTCTCACAGGGATATGTTTTAAGAAGATCCCGCACATTCTTCTCAATCCCTCACAGAAACCAAACTTTGATTTCTGAACCCAATCATCATTATCAGCCATTCAGCTTCTAATCTTGCCATAGTAACTCTCTGCTCTTCCACAGGAGTTCTCACGACTGCAGGAAGTGAATTGTTAACTTCTCCAAAATTAGAGTCTCTCTCAGAGTGCCATAACTTTGCTCTGTTTTAATACCCTTCCCCACCTTTCAAAATTACTTTGTTTGATTCTTTCAAACACAACGTGCGTTTAACCAGGGATGCTATTTTAGATCCCTGAAACACTGTCGGCTTCTGGCACAAGCTTATATGCACTTCAGATGGTTTTCTTCACCTCCTCCGATAGGGATGCAAATACCTATCAGCTTTGTTTGGATAAACTAAATCCACATGTTCTCTGGCCACTGCACTTGTTTACCACTTTCTGAAATGAAATTGAAAAGGCTCCCCCATCATTCTCATCAAATTTAGATAATGCCTGGATGTATTTAAACAGATCCTGATCAGGCCTTTCGCTACTATAGACTTGCTCAACCTCACTATCCTCCAATGAAAATCCATACAAAATGAAGAGGAATTTAGAATAGCTTAACTATTGTAAACCTTAACCGAATTTGGATACAGTACGTTCTGCAAATGAACTGTTCAATCTATTAACATCACCTAAACACACCCCTTGGCAAAAAGGAACATTCAGAAATGCATTCTTGCA
The DNA here is from genome assembly GCF_037043375.1 of Chiloscyllium plagiosum. NCBI lineage: Eukaryota > Metazoa > Chordata > Chondrichthyes > Orectolobiformes > Hemiscylliidae > Chiloscyllium > Chiloscyllium plagiosum. The sequence continues at coordinate 73,646,478 of NW_028270177.1, forward strand.
TACAGTTCTCCAATCCAGGAGGAAACACCATCAAGTGAGGCTTTAGAGAGAGTAACAGCTAGGGATAATTTACTAAAACTTCCAACCCCTCTGGGACCCCAAGCACCCCGTGATTGTTACAGCTTCAAGAAAAAACAAACTAGAAAGCCTGGTCTGTGTGAGCTGTCCATTGTTACTACTATTTATTAAAAACCCTAAAAGCCCCGTGAGTTATTTACTTGAGCCGTTTTCAGTAGGCACTTTGGCTTTTAAGACCTCTTACTAAAAAAAAAGAGAAGCTAACGTTTTATTTAAAAAGTAACAGCATTGTCAGGCAATTTAGATGCCTGGTCCTTCACTCAGTGGGCTTGCTCGTGTTACTGATCGCAAGGTCACCTGAGAGGGACAACCACAGGTACAGACCAAGTTACAAGATGTGTCTCATAACTTCTGAAACACACCTGCTCATGGACCATAACATGGAACATACCAGGAAGTGAACAACAGTTTGATACACACCATTTCAGTATTTCTGAGCTACACAATGCCAGCACTCGATACACCAGGGAGTCAAAACCCAAGGCCAGGGAAAGATACAGAGGGACAGAGAAATTCACATTAAAGACAGAAACAGACAATTAATTAACTGAAAAGATGTTGTGGAAATATGGGGAAAAAGACAGGGCAGTGGGACTAACTGGAGAAGTGAGATCTTCGTGAGTAAATTTACAAGAATGAGAACATTGAATAAAGGCATTGTCAGATCAGCTGGAATGGTTTGTTACATCAAATTCAGAATCTGCTTGACAGAACACCACAAACAACATAAACTGGGACAAGATGACAGCCCAGCATGGAGAGCTGTGCAGACCATGCTAGTGTGTTGTTCAGTGAACTGCACTATCTGCCCAGCATAGAGAGTATTGCAAACGTTACTATCATATGCTAACTTTCCTCGCATCAGATTACTGCTTGCAATGGGAAAGTTTGCTCTGTGTGTGTGTGCGCGCGATTGGCGTGGTTGAATGCGAAACTCACTGTTTGAGAAGGAACGCACATGGAGGAAACTTTTAAATAAGAAACAACTGTCAGGCTTTTTATTAATCAACAGAGAGAACGAGGGAAGTTTCATGGACAGATGAGATAAAGTGTTTGAGAACATTAAAATAAAGTCATTGCCAGACACAACAGCAATATACATCGGCGTGCACATGACTGACAGATGGATGGGGTTTTGTGTGAATTCGAATCAGTTTTGCTTCGGCAGGTTTGAAGCCGGGAGCGCCAGCAGCAGATTATTTGCTTCATTAAGCCTGTATTTCATAGCTCAAGATTCAAACAGCAGATTGAATAAGCAGTGAGATATATTCTGGAGTGGTGAGTATTTCAAGTTAGAAATGGTCAGGGCGTGGTGTCAATATGAAGCTCATGATCAAAGGGATCACCCACAGTTGTGACTTGTCTGCTTCAGCTGTAGATATTGGCCAGGGATGGGATGGAAACAGTGGAAGGAAGTGGAGTTTGTAACCAGAGCAGTAGACGGTGACCTCTATGCTCTTAACAGCAAAGGCAATGATACAATGCATTGTGGTTCTCCCCTGAAACTGAATAGATCAACATAGAGACCCGGAGTAACACTGCCAGAGCAGAGAGCGAGACAGTAATTGAACACGTTCATTGATGTAGTTAGTAGTGGTCTGTAGAGTGAATATCTGGATTGAGAGATTCAACAGGAACAATAATAGTGGCAGGAGTGTAGACTACATGAAATAACAGTAATACAGTCATAATTGGTTTATAGAAACAAAATCTGGACAGTGACACTCACCAGGAACACCAACGATAGCCAGGAAGGGATAATAAAAATATTGAATAATGAGAAGAGCATAATAGATCCGCAATGATAATGAAAACCAATCAAATGCAGAAAGAGACCAAACATAATTGGATAAGCGCCTGTCTATTGTTGGAACATGCCAGTCCAATGTTCTCAGATTCTGATCCACTGTTGGCACTTTCCAGTCTAATGTTCTCAGATTCTGATCCACTGTTGGCACTTTCCAGTCTAATGTTCTCAGATTCTGATCTCTCCTTCCCCTCTCTCTGGATCTGCTGATCCCTGTCAGTGCTGCCTGTGATGCTCCCGCTCATGTTATGGAATAATACATTGAACGGAGCCCATTTATCATTAAAAGATGGAAACCCTCCATTGGCATAATTAGAATCCATGGAGATTGGCATTAATCGCAGTCACTGAACAAATAGGCTCAGTTAACCTGTTTAAAACATCACTTTTCATTTATTGGGTTTGGATGGAATGGATGAGGGTTGCTGAGGGATGGATCATAAACCTTTCAATCTTTTAACTCTTTTTATTAACTTGTATGTGAGAGTATTAACAGGACACTGCAGGGGTCGATATATGTTCCACTCTGTTTATGAAAGGAGGCAGTTGTAAAATAACAGATCGGCCACATAAAAAAAAGTCGGGTGGGCAAGTTTCTCGATACCTGAACAAAAAGTACGGTACTTATTGACCAGTGTGAGGCTACTCCTGGTGTTAATGCCCTGTTGTCAAATCCTTTCATAACCTTGAGACAGAGCATTGAGACTGCTGCTCAGGAACAGACCGAAGCAATTCTGTCCCTATGGGCATCTTACAGAGGGATAAGAGAAGGCCATTCAGCCCATATTAGCCTGGTGCTACTTGAAAAGGTGGTAAGCTGGAATATTGGCACATTTTGCCGAAAGATTCATTCAAAACAAAGAGATGTGTCGCTGCAGCTGTATAAAATGTTACTGAGAGGGCACCTGGAGTACATTGTGTTGTTTGTGTTTCTGTAACTCCATCAGATACAGTTTAACGGCTGTTCGTAATCCACGGGTTGCTATCTCATTTAATGTCTCGGATCTGTTACACAGGGACAGGAGGAGGCCATTAAGCCTCTTAAGTCTATTTCAGAGGGACAAGAGGAGGTCATTTAGCCTTTCCAGTCTATTACGGAGGGACACGAGGAGCCCATTCAGCCTCTCGAGCCTGTTGCAGAGGGGCAGGAAATGTTTATTTAACATTCAAGTCTGTTACGCATAAATATTAGTTTCAAACTAGTTGTGGAATAGGATAGACCTGATGTAAACATTAAAGTTCTAACTTTGAATAAGGCCAATTTTGAAAGTGTTAGGCGAGCCCTGTGAAAGGCAGATTGGAATATCCTATTCACAGGTAAAGGGATGGTTGGAAAATGCAAGGTCATCAAAACGTGGTTTCAGGGAGTCCAGAGCCAACATGTTACTATTAGTGAGATGGGCAAGGTTGGTGGGTGCAGGGAGTACTGGATGACTAGATATATTGATGTTATGGTCAAGGTAAGGAAGGAGGCATATGTCAGGAAAATAGAGTTGAGATTAACTGAATCCCGAGGGGAGTATAAGGGCAATAAGTGTAAAGTCAATGGGGAAATTGGACCAGAAAAATGTGGACATAAGATGGCTTCAGAAATTGTGTTAATGAGGCATTGAAGAAATTCTACAAATCCTTTAATGGCAAAATATTAACTAGGGAGACAATAGGGCACCTTAAAGGTCAGTAAGGCTACCTATATGTGGAACCATAGGAGATGGAAGGGATACTAAACAAGTATTTTGCCTCGTATTTAATGTAGAAGAGGTTACAAGAGCGAGAGAATGAAGAAATACATAGTGATATCTTGAAAACTGTCTATATTACAAGGAGATGTTGGACATTTTAAATCATACAAAGGTGAACAAAGCCCTGGGAGCTGATCAGTTGTATCCCAGAATATTGTGGGAAGCTAGGAAAGAAATTGCTCAGCCTTTTGCTGATATATCTGTAACATTGATTTCCACAGGTGAGGTGGCAAGAGACTGGAGGGTTGCTAACATAGTGTCATTATTTCAGAAATTAAGGAAAACCCAGGTAACCATAGATCGGTGAGCCTGACGTCAATGGTGACTAAATTGTTGGAGGGGATTTTGAGGGAAACGATGTATATGCATTTGGAAAGACAAGGACTGAAGAGGGCTTTGTACATTGGAGATCACGTCTCACTGACTCGGTGGAATTTTTTGAGGAAGTGAAGAAGATGATTGATGACGGCAGGACAGTGAATGTTGTCTTTATGGAATTCAGTAAGAAAACCAAAATGTTCTACATGGTAGACTGGTTAGCAAGGATAGATTGCCTGGAATCCAGGGAGACCTTGCAATTTAGATCCAAACTTTTGTTGAATATCGAAGACAGGGTGTGACAGTTGGCATTTGTTCATTAACTTGGAGACCTGTGACCAGTGGCGCTGCTCGCAAAGATCAATAGTGGGTCCACTGCCTTTATTACTTATACAAATCATTTGCACTTGGGTATATGACGTATTGTCAGTAAGTTTGTAGATATTTCCAAATTTGGTGGTGTAGTCGACATGAAGAATGATCTCTCAGAATATAATGGGAACTTAGTTAGATGAGCTGAGGAGTGGCAGATGGAGTTTATTTCAGATAAATGTGAGGTGTTGCATTTTGGCAAGAAAAGTCAGGGTCAGACTTATAGGTAGGGTCCTGTAGAAAGTTGCCAATCAAAGAGAAGTCCATAGAGCCCATCGAGGCCACACCGTCCCTCTAACCAGTATCCCACTGGACAAACCCCTACCCTATCCCTCTCAGCCTGCATTTCCCATGGCTAATGCACGTTCCCCACACATCCAAGAGAACTATGCACAATTTAGGATGGCCAATCTACCCTTACCTGTATATAGTTATACTGTCGGAGGGAAACATAGCACCCGAGGAAGCTCACACAGACATGGGGAGAATGTACAAACTCCACACAGCCAGTCATTCAAGGATGGAATTAAACGAAGATCGCTGCGCTCTGAAGCAGCAATGCTAGCCACTGAGCTACTGTGTCACCTTGTGGTGCAGGTTCTCAGTTCCTTGAAAGTGCTGTCACAGGTAGACAGTGCAGTGAAGAAGGCACTTGGTGATCTTCCCTTTATTGGTGCGTGCTTTGAGTCTAAGCAATTGCATGAAACGTTGCATCTGTACAGGACATTGGTTTGGCCACTTTTGTAATATTGCGTTTAATTCCGATCAACCTGCTGTCGGAAAGATGCTGTCAAACTTGAAAGGGAGCAGAAGAGATTTAATAGAATGTTGCAGGTGTTGGAGGGTTAGAGTTACAGGAAGAGTTTGAATAGGCTGGGACTATTTTCAAGTGTTGAGGCTGAGGGTGGACCTTAAAGAGGTATATAAAATCATGAGGGGCACAGAAAAAGTAAACAGTCAATGTATTTTCCCAGGATAGACGATTCCAAATATAGAATATAAAGGCTTAAGGTGAGAGGAGAAAGATTTAAAAAGGGACGTGAGGGACAACATTTTCACACAGAACTGCTGCGTGTATGGATTGAACAGCCCAAAGAGGTGGTGGAGGCAGGTACAGTTACAACATTTGGATGGGTATGTGCACGGGAAGTGTTTAGAGGGAAATGGGCCAAATGCTGGCTAGGGGGACGAGATAAATTTAGGATATTTGGTTGGTATAGGTGACCAGACCCGAAGGATCTTCTTCCATGTTATACATCTCTGAAAGTCGATTGACTCTTGAGTGTTTAACATGGGAGCAGGAGGAGGCTATGCAGCTTCTGAAGTTTCTCAGTCAGCGTGTTTGCTCAATTACTGACAGTCAAATACAAAATTACATAATTCACATTTTGATGGTGTTTTACAGAAACAGGAGAAAGGCTTTTAGTCAAGAAAAGCTGTAAAGAATGTGAAGAGGCCATTCAGTCCCTCAATTCCATTCCACATGAGCAGCAGTTGAGCACAGAGCTGTTGGAGCCTGTTACTCTGGAGCAGTTGGAGGACATCCATTTTCACAAACTTGGGATCAGGAGGGAATCATTCAACTGCTTGAAACGGGGACACAGGAACAGGAGGCATCACTCAACTGCACGAGACTAGGTTAGACAGGGGATTGCAGGGGATGATTGGAGTTGTTTGCTTCCAGGTAAAGGATCTCGGGCAAGTGGTAGGGCTTTAAAAGTAAGATAGCTCGAGTTCAAGGTTTCCATTTTCCGATGAGGGTGAAGGTTATGTGAGTTGAAACTTTATTGCTGGAACAGCACAGCAGGTCAGGCAGCATCCAGGGAACAGGAGATTCGACGTTTCGGGCACAGGCCCTTCTTCTTTCCTGAAGAAGGGCCTGTGCCCGAAACGTCGAATCTCCTGTTCCCTGGATGCTGCCTGACCTGCTGTGCTGTTCCAGCAATAAAGTTTCAACTTTGATCTCCAGCATCTGCAGACTCACTTTCTCCTTGAAGGTTATGTGAGACTGGAAGAGAGAACCCTGGATGTCAAGAGATATTGAGGCTTTGACCAGAAAAAAGGAGGCGTGGCTCATGTTCAGGCAGCTCGTATCAAGGGAATCCCTGGAGTATTACAGGGGATAGAGGAGATTACTGAAGAAGGAAATCAGCAGGACCATAAGGGGGTATGAGGTAGTCATGGCTGAGAAGATTAGAGTGAATCCAAATTCAGTATAGGAAAGATAAAGAGCAACTAGAGAGAGAATAGGATGCTGTAAAATCTAAAACCGGCATGCATGCGTAAAACCTCAAGAGATGGGTGAAGTCCTCAATTTCCCCTCGGTGTTTATCATGAAGAAAGACATGAAGATCTGTGACCTTTAGGAGGTTAGTTGTCATATCTTGGTACTGTCCATATCACAGTAGAGTTGCTGTTGGACATAGTAGAATGCAGAAAGTCAGACAAATCTCTTGTTCCTGACCAGATATATCTAAGAGCACTGTAAGAGGCGAGAGAAAAAGCTTAGGGACAAAGATCCAGGAAGACTGGGCGGTAGCAAATGTTGTGCCCTTATTCAAGAAAGGCTGCGAAGAAAAGCCTAGGAAATATGGACCAGTAAGCTTCACACCTGTTTTCGGTGAACCACTTGAGAAGGTTCTGAGAAATAGGATGTGCATGCATTTGGAAAGACAGAGTTTGACGTGGAGCAGTCAGCATGGTATTGTGCGTGGCGGATCATGCCTTACAAATTGTGTTAGAGATTTTTGAGGAAGTGACCAGGAAGGTTGATGAGAGCAGGGTTGTAGACATATTATATATGGATTTCAGTAAGGCCTTTGATAAGGTTTCACATAGTAGGCCGCTCTAGAAGGCTAGATCGCATGGAATCCAAGGTGAACTGTCAAATTAGACTGAGCTGCCAGTGGAAGTGGTTGAAGTCGGTACAATAACAACATTGAAAAGGCATTTGGACAAATACAATGATAGGAAAGGATTAGATTGATACAGAGCAAAGACAGGGAAATGGCAAAATGGTAGATAAGGTGCAATTACACCATGGTTTGTTGACAGAGCACGGTGGGCGTATTGGATGGGCGAGTACAGAGGGGGAACATTCCCATCCCAGAAGGTGCCACACCACCAGACCCACCGAGCATGGTCTGTGCTCACTACCGAGTTCACTGCAGTATTTGAGGTCTGAAGAAATGTCCAGCAATACAGGATAAGCATCAATAACCTTCCCCGCTCTGTCAGGATAAGGGTCACCGTATTCTGTCTGCTCCCTCACAATCACTGTACATCTGTGATTGCAACTACCCCCGAACAAGGCTCGTGGTCCCCCACTCTCACTACTGCATGCAACACCTTCTCTCTCTCTCTCCTTTGCAATACCTCCCACACAGTCATAGAATATTCTGGAGAATGCCGATTATAGAATGTTCCAGATAATGTTCCAAAATTTCCCAGTTTCAGGAAAATGGTAGTGTGCCAGTGTGTAACACATAAGAGTTACTTGACTCACCTTAATGATATTAAACCAAAAACAACTTCTAAACACGTCTCGTTATAAATACAATTTCGAGCAAAAAAAATTTTTACCTTCAGGCGTTATCTTGACCGTTATCTGAACTGTACCACTTTCCTTATTATGCATGTTTCTCTTAAAATTTGTCTGTGACTGTTTCTGTCTGTAACAGTTACACAGTCTCCCACTCAGTTGGCAGGACGGCAGGTTTTTGATGTAGAGGCAGAGCAACAGCGCAGGTTTAGTCCCTCACACTGACAAAGATGACCATGAAGGGGACAGTCTCTCAGCCTCACCCCATCACCCGAGATGTGGTGATCCTCAGGATAAACCACCATGAGTGGTCTTTCTAATGAGAGTTTTTTGAGACTGTATTCTAACAATATTAGCATTTTAATTTAAAAAAAAAATAAGAAGAGATTTTTAGTATTATAATAAACCAATAACAACACAACTCAACTAACTGAAAACAAAATAACATCCAATTTCATGTACATACAAAACAAATTAAAACACTACACAGACAGAAGAAAAAACAAAACTAAACAAACAATAATGAATAAATAATACAGCTCAGTATAACAAAAGGACAGCTCTTGTTCATCAAGAGCATTAACTGAGACACATTTTTATGTACATAGTTCTTCCTCGCTGGGGGTGGGGGAGTTCAGACATCCATCGCAACAGAATATTTTTCCTAGCACGGAAAGTACAGAATGATGGGATATAACTTTGTTCCCATATTCATCTGTGGAAAGTACCCTGGGCAGGCCCAGGAAAACAGAAACCAAGTCCATCTCCAATTCAGTCCCCAATACACACTCTATCATATCTGACACAGTGCTCCAATATAGATGAAGTCTGCAGCAGGACCACAAGCAATGAGTAAGAGTGCCTGTAGACATTCTGCATTTAGGAAATGCTGAAGATAATCCCACTTTGCATTTTGAGAGACAATTTGGGGTCAGATAGACACTACGAAGAATTTTCAACTGCATGGAATGGGTCCTATTACAGATCAAAATCCTTCGATCATTTACACAAATATCCTCCCATGTCTCCGAGGTGTTCTGAACCCCAACTCTTTCTCGCAGATATCACAACGCTGCACAGTCTCATCTGAGGGGAAACTCTCCAACTAATGATAAAGGGTACTGACAGAGAGTGTGTTCTAAGCAATAAGCGCCCTCTTCCCTTTATCGGATCTGTAAGAGTGTGGTAAAAGTGTGTTTTTCTTTAATCAAATCTCTGATCTGGAAAAAAAAACAGAAGAGATCTGTACTAGGTAGTCCATACGCACGAGTTATTTGATCAAATGATATCATTGTTTCTCCATCAAATTACACGTGGTGGCTCAGTTGTGAGCATTGTTGCCTCACAGCACCAGGGTCTCGGCTTTGGTTCTGGCCTTGGGTGACTGGCTGTGTGGAGTTAACATTCTCGCCGTGTCTGTGTGGGTTTCCTCCCACAGTACAAAGCTGCGCATGTTAGATAAATTGGTGATTGATGAATCACCCATAGTGTTCAGGGATGTGTAGGTTTGGGCATTAGTCAGGGTAAATATGGGATGGTAGGGGAATGCGTCTGGATGGGTTACTCTTCAGAAGGTCGAAGTGGACTTGTTTGGCCCAAGGGCTTGTATCCACACTGTAGGGAGTCTACTAATTCTAAATCACTCAAGCAAGGGACACCCTTGCTGTCGACAGTTTAAACCTGGAATCCATTATTCCCAGATGACAACCCGGTGTACCAATTACAGGGGTAAGAAACATGATTTTGGCTGTATTGTCGTCGATCTGACGCATTGTCATTCCTGCTTTCACAAGATTGATAATTATTGGGTTATGACAATACTTCATAAATGTTGTCAATTTAGTTGAGAAAAACAGACTAATAAGGGTTCACATTATCTGATTGGGTTCAATATCTCACAGTATTGAAGCCGAGTCCTCAGCAGCCAAGGCACTAACATAGGATAAAAAAGAGCTTAATTGATAGCTTTTATCTGGGCGATCTACTCCCCACAATCTGTGGGGTAGTTGCAATTTGGTTAGCTTGATAAAGAGTCGCTCATGCTGCCAAATAAAAGAGCTAAACCAGCCATTATGTCTCCTAAATACCTATGTGGGAAACATCAAAGGAAGCATTCACACGGGGTGTAGTAAATGAGGAAGGACATTCTTTAATAAGAGCTATCCGACCTCGCCAGGATATTGGAAGTGCCTCCCATCTTTGAAGGTTTTGTTTAATTTTGTCAAACAAATGGACATAGTTCACGTTAAATAAATGATCAAAGACGGATGTAATGAATATACTGAAATAGAGAACCTCGCCCCCCTACACCCCCGTGACCATTTAACAGGAAACCAGGATTTGCCCTCATCAGGAATTTCCCAAGACCTCCCATAGACATGGCCTCCAATGTTGTAAAATTAATCATTTAGCTCGAAAAGGCGGCAAGCGAATTATTGCATTGCATCACGTGAGCTGCCGAAATTGCGGATTTGACAAAAACATAAGACCATCTGCATACAACATAATTTTATGTGACTTTTATCCCACTTCTGGGACAGGCATGTTGGGGTAATATTCCCAATTGTGCAGGGATGGGGAAGAGATCAACCCTCGTGTGCCATTTCTGCGGGTTAAAGAAGAAAATAAAATCCCTACTTGTGAGGTAGATCAGACTCCAGACATCCACCAGCTCTAGTTCTGCACACAAATCCACTAATTGCTTACATTATAACGAGGGCATTGGGGGAGCTTTGGACATTCTGTCCATCGTGGGGCCATAAGACAGTCGAAATTTCCTTCTGCAATCATGTGCCATGATGCAAGATAACTGAATTTAAAAAATGCATCTAAGAGGATTTCAAAAGGGTGCACCGGGTGGCAATAAACATTTAAAATACTGTATTAATTCCCATAGATCAAGACTTTGCGATTATGATCTTTCCATGGGTGTTAATACAATCTAGTAATTTAAATGTAAGATTCTTCCTATCCATTATGACTTTTCCCCCGACTCTTAGTATTAAAAGACGAGAAATAAATCCGATCGAACCCGCCCTGTTGTAACGTCAAATGTTTGTGTCATCAAGGTGCATCTCCTGCAATAGGACAACTCTCTCTTTTTTAAGATGAGAAAGTATATTTTTCCTCTTGACTGGCAGATGGCTCCCCTTAATGTTCCAGGTACACCATTTAAGCACATCATTATCCATAACACACTGCAGCAACATTTGAACTCCAGAGAATTTCATATCGAATTACACATCGCTGAGCATTAATGACAAAAGACTCATCGAGCCTTAAATCTGTACAAACTAAAACTACTGCAACTCACAAGCTCTCAAAACTTTCCAAAGCTAAAACCATAAAAAAAGAACGAAACAAAATCCAAAGTACCAATGACACTTGATAGGGTTTTTACCGCCCCCCCAACCCCCAATGGGGACGCTGACGGCCTAGGTCTCTGTTCTACAATAATGACAAAGGCCCTGCTTTTAATTGTATAGGTCCTGCTCTTGTTTTATTTACTAAATCCAATATCTCGCATTGATCCAAACTAAACTCCATCTGCCACTCCTCAGTCCAGTGAGTGATTTTACTGCCACCTCACCTTCCCCGTTTAATTTTAAAATTCCCTCCCCCTTTTCCAGGAGGCCTGCACACTCCGGGCTTGATTTTCACAAAGACTCTGAGCTTGGTTTGCCTTCTGTGGTTAGGGGGAGGAGGGACAGATTGCAGACACAGTCAGTGGGGAGGAGAGGCTGAACAGTAATCAGCGGCCTGGTATCATTTCATGGTTTTAGGAAGAAGGCAGTCACACATGAGAGTTGGGTAATACTGATCGGTTTTTTGGGGCCAGATATTATGGTCTTTTTCCGTCTCTGGTGTTCAGTAATGAAAATCTATTCGAGACCCTTCATTGTGCAGAGTGTGTCTGCAGGATTTCTTTCCCTAATATTGCAGACTACAGATAATAGCGATTAAAGCTGTTCATAGTTAACTTTGATGGCACAGCACGTACACTCAACAAAGTAAAAGCAATGACTTCAGATGCTGGAAACCAGATTCTGGATTAGTGGTGCTGGAGGAGCACAACAGTTCAGGCAGCATCCGAGGAGCAGTAAAATCATCAGGAAGTGCTTTTGCCCGAAACGTCGGTTTTACTGCACCTCGGATGCTGCCTGAACTGCTGTGCTCTTCCAGCACCACTAATCCCGTACACTCAACATCCTACAGTGAAGACAAATATTTTGCACTTGTTTAATACAAAGTGTTTTTTGTAGTTCAGTATTGGTAGCCTGATTATAATAAATCCACACCGAGCTGAAAGCTGACGCTTAAAATATGACCCAAAATCTGGATATGGTAGTGTCGTGGGTAATGTCCCTGCCTCTGAGCCAGAGGTCTGGATTTGATTCCTGAACGTGCGTGCTGGTGTTCCAAGCTCTGGACTAGAAGTTCTGGATTCAAGTCCTGCCTGTTGCAGAGGTATGTCACAGCATGTCAGAAGAGGCTGATGAGCAAACACACAGGAGAATAATGGGACAGCTTTATGGATATTGCCGAGTGATGCTAGTGTCCCTACCACCGGGCACAAAGGTCCAGGTGCAAATCCCACAGAAGTGTTTCATAACACACCTGAACAAACTGATTAAAACGGATTTAGAATTGTGGCTTGATAGAGAAGGAAGAGGTGTCAGTATTGCATTTCAGAATTTAGGCCTAGGATGGCTGAAAGTACAGCCATTCGTGTTGATTGGAGTCACATTTTGCAGCAGTAAAGGTTTATAAAATCAAAATGGTCATGGATAGGGTGAGTAGTCAGGGTTTTTCCCCAGATTGGGGCATACAAAACTAGAGGGCATTGGTTGAAATTGAGAGGGGAAAGTTTTTGACGAGCCCACGAGCACCATTTCACACAGAGGGTGTGCATGTGGAATGAGCTGCCAGAGGAAGTGGTGGAGGCTGGTACAAATACAGCATGTAAAAGACATCTGGATGCTGACAGACCTGCCGAGCTTTTCCAGCAATGACTGTATTTGTTGCAAAATGCATTCATTTTAACACAATATTCGGAATACATTAAACATTTTATTTTTTTAATGACGCAGCGACATATAAACATATCTTCAAATAGACCGAGACCATTTTCTGCTAAAGGTATGGCTCTGTGTATGACAGTAGCAATGATGCATCAACATGGAACAGGGAATGTGATGGAGACATAGTTTGGACAACGTACAAGGAGACCTCACATGGTCCAGTTTGGGAGAGGATGACATTATTGTGTGATTCCGCTCAGATAGAGAGAAAATGTAATCTGCCCGAGAAGGAATGGCCGATTACACTCTCTCTCCTTCATTGTTCCTCATGACAGCAATGAGTGCGAGCTAAAACAAAAAATCTACAGTCATCGTTACCATTCTTATTTTTTCGAATCCCTACAGTGTGCAAACATGCTCTTCGGCACAAAACGTCCATACCAACCTTCCCAGGCCCGCTCCCTTACATTTACTCCAACCGATGCACCTAACCTAGAAACCCCTGAACACTTCGGACAAATTATCATGACCAATCCATCTAACCAGCACAGCTTTGGATGTGGAAGGAAACTGGAGCAACCATTAGAACGGGAGAATGTGCAACCTCTACACAAATAGTCACCCGAGTCTGGAATTGAACGCAAGTTCCTCGTGCTGTGAGGCAGCAGTGCTAACCACTGAGCCACTGTGATACCCTTGGGCGATCCCTGGCCAGAATTCATTGGAATCTCTCCACTGCCTAATGTAAAGGGAATTCAGCCAAATCCAACTGTTCCAAGATGAAATCCCATTGCTAGCAGTTTGTGTGAGTAGAATGTCTTCAGAAGCAGAATAACACTTTGAACAATCTCTCAATTTTTCCTTTTGTCATGAGTTACAATAATATATGGACAAAGCGCGTTCAACTTGAAATTGCAGAGATTTTGTTTATGTGTGTGTGTGTGTGTGTGTGTGTGTGTGTGTGTGTGTGTGTGTGTGTGTGTGTGTGTGTGTGTGTGTGTGTGTGTGTGTGTGTGTGTGTGTGTGTGTGTCAGTGTTTTTAGAACTGGAAATATCGATTCTTTATTTGAAATTTCCAAACAGTTTGCCATCCATCTCTCCACCATAGTTTAAGTAACATTGCTCTGGATCATAAGCGTGCTATTTGAGCAGATTACAGAAACTAGCCTGACTTGTTGCTAAAACTAACCCTGACCCAGTCTGAGATCGATATCATCGGCCTTATCGCAAACCTGGTTACATTTGACATTTGTTGTGAGCAGTGGAGCAGTGGGAATTGAAAAGGAAACATGACCCGAAAAGTCGGGGAACTATAGACCGGTGAGCCTGATGTCAGTGATGAGTAAGTTCTTGGAGGGGATTCTGAGGGAAAGGATTTACATACATACTTATGCCTGCTCCTTGAATGCTGCCTGACCTGCTGCGCTTTTCCAGCAACACATTTTTCAGCTCATACATTTGGGAAGGCAAGGGCTGATCGGGGTAGTCAACGTTGCTTTCTCCATGGGAAATCATGTCTCATGAATTTGATTGAGTTTTATGAAGAGGTGACAAAGAAGATTGATGAGGGCAGTTTGGTAGACATTGTCTACATGGACCTCAGTAAGGTGCTCACAACATTCCAATTGGTAAGCAGATGAGTAAGGTTCGGTCACACGAGATACGGAGGAAGCTAGTCACAATTGGCTTGAAGGAAGAGGGATATTTTTCAGACTGGAGGCTTGTGAGCAGCAGTGTGCTGTAAGAATCGGTACTGACTTCACTGCATTTCATCATTTATGTAAAAGATTTAGATGTGAATATTGGGGCCAAAGTTAGTAAGGTTACAGATTACATCAGAAAGGTCGTGTGGTAGATTATCTCAGAGTACAACGAGACCACAATTAGATGGGACAAAGGGACAAGGAGTGACAGATATAGTTAAATTTAGATAACTACGAGCTTTTGCATTTTGGGAAGGCAAATCGGGGCAGAAATTATACACTGAATTGTCAGGTCCTGTTGTGGATCAAAGGGACATAGGGCTGCAGGTACATAGTTCCTTGGAAGTGGAGTCGCAGGTAGACAGAGTAGGTCAGTACACATTTGGCACATTTGCCTTAATCAGTCTAAGCATTGAGTAATGGAGTAGTGGTGGCATGTTGCCTCTGTACAGGATGTTGGTGAGACCACTTTTAGAATACTGGGTACAATTCGGTTGTAGAACTGGAGGTTTGAGCTTCAGGGAAAGGTTGATTAGGTTGAGGTGTTTCCCCCTGGAGTGTCAGAGGCTGAAGGGTGACATTATAGAGGTTTGTAGAATCATCAGAGGCATGGATATTCTGAATAGCCATGTTCTGCTCCCCAAGATAGGGGAGTCCCGAACAAGAGGGCATAGTTTTAAAATGAGAGGGCGAATAATTTAGAATGGACCTCAAGGTAAATGTTTCACACAGACAGTGGTGTGTGTGCAGAAAGTGCTACCAGAGGAAGTGGTGAAGGCGGCTACAATTGCACATTTAAAATGTATCTGAAAGAGGAGGGATATTGGCCAAATGCTGGCAAATAGGACTAGGTCAGAGTTGATATCTGATCGGAGTGAACAGATTGGACTAACGGGTCTGTTTTTGTTCTGCATGACTGTCAGATTCTATAAGAGGGATGGCGAAGGATTCTGAAAGGACCTTTCAAGTGTGAATTCTCTTCACTGGAAGTTTATTGTGCCTCTATGTTCACATGGATTGAAAGCTGTTTTGTTAAATATTTGACAGGGAAGTGAGTCACGGGTAATAGTGTACAAAACAGGAAAGTGGGGCTGAGTTCACAATCTTAGTACCTGGTGGAGACGGCTTAAAGTATCTAATGTCCCCCTCCTGCTCCTCAGTCCCATGTTTCTGCATTCCATCCAGCCCCGCATACCTGCTGGACAGGAACAGTTGGAGGCCACTTACTCCTATAACCTGTTGCACAGAAACAGAGGAGACTATTCAGCCTCTCAAGACTGTCACACACGCTTTGAAGTGATTTGGGAAATGCAATTGGAAAATCCAGGCACGGGTATGAAAGTCGCCCCTCATCTCTCTTTACAGAGCTTCCCCTCTCTGCAACTTGTGCTTCATTTGTTGGTCATGTTTAGACTCAGATTCACTGAGAATACAGCCCCCATACCTCACCCAAAGATGGCTCACAAAATCCTCTAGTCTCCCTGCGTGCAACATTCCATAACAGACATTCATGAAAATAACACCCACGAATGTTCCAATAACAGAATATAAGAACATCAGAAACAGGAACCGGTCGTTCACTCCCCAAGCCTGCCTTGCCCTTCACTAAGGTCATGACTGATCTACTCTCTGTCTCAAATCCTCTTTCATACCCAATTTATCATTGCCCTCAACTCTCTGACAGGTCAATATCTATCTACCTCCTCTTCAAATACTTTCAGTCATTTTTTCTCCCCAACACTCTTGAGACGAGAAATCCTGACATTCAATCCCACCTGTTTGAAGAAAACACTTGCTGCTCCTATATCATGGTTTATTGATATGAACAAAAGAGGTTGAGACAAGGGTTCAGGTACAAATGACTGGCCCTGATATCAAGGCAGTGGTTGACGTCTGCTGACATCAAGGAGCTAAACAAAACTGGACTTAATGGGAATCAGAGTAAACTCTCCAGTGTTTGGAGTCAAACATGGCACAAAGGAAGATGTTCATCATCTCAATCCTGGGTCACCTCTGTGCGAGATCCTCAGGGTAGCTTCCTCTTCACAAACAGCTTCAGCTGCTTCATCAATGTCTCCCGTCCCCACCCTCACCAACATAAGATCAGAAGTGGGGATGGTCACTGAAGATTCCACAATGTTCAGACCATTTTGTACCCCCTTCAGCTCCTGAACTAGTCTGTGTCAATGTGCAGCAAGACCCAGACTCCATTGAGACATGTGCTGTTAAATGGTCCGTAACATTCATCTACCAGCACTGCCTGATACTGTACATTGCCACAGTAAAATAAGAGTTCATTCAGCATCTCACGCTGGTTTCACAGGAATATGGCGAAGCCATTAAGCCCATTGACACTATTGGAGAAGAACAGGGACAACCCATTCAGTGCCTCCAGCATATTACTCAGGAAGAGAAAGAGTCCAGTGTGATGGACCACACCAGAGCCCCTCGAAAATGTTGGAAGGCAGTAACCTGGACTCTTTTTTTTTATTTTAAAATGAATATAAAGTGATTGTTCCAGATGCAATGTGACAGGTCAAACTACTCGATGTGAAGCTAAACACTATTTATTGAAATACGAAAGATAAAATGAAAGCAAAGAAAGAGGAATTTAGAAAAATGTAGTTCTATTGGACAAGTTAACAGAATAACAAATCTAGGAACTATTACTAATTAACTGAACCAATATAGGAAAATCCCATAAACACAGCCCCTGGCAAAAAGGAAAATTCAGACACAGATTGTCACAAACATTTCTCTAATCCAGGAATTAAAAACAGCACCAAGAGAAAATTCAGAGAGAGTAGCAGCCAGGAGATAGTCACTGAAGCTTCCAACTCTGTGGAGACCCCAACAGTTTCTGATGCTACTTAGAAACCAAAACCCAGAGATCGTAATTTGTGAGAGCTGGCCACACCCATTCAGTCTGCATTAAAATTGACCCAAAACCTCCCTAGCTGTTTACTCAGTGGCCTTAACTAACCAGTTTGGTAACGATCATTCAGTCTCTCTCTGAAAAGAAACCAGGACAAATGAACCTCTCAAAGCCTGCAGCATCATCACACTTGTCAGCACATCGAGCTGTCAAACAGGAACTAGGGGTAACCCAATCAGGCCCTTGGTCCTGTCCAATTGGAAGAGGAAGAAGCCATTCAGTCCCTTGCGTCACTTACACAGGAATAGGAGGAGGCCATTCAGCCCCTGGAGTCTCTTACACGGGAACAGGGGAAGGCCATTCGGCCCCTAAAGCCACTTCCACAGCAACACGATGAGGCCATTTAGCTCCTTCAGTCTCTTACACAGGAACAGAAGGAGGCCATTCAGCACCTAAAGTCACTTACACAGGAACAGTACGAGGCCATTTCCCCTCAACGCACTTGCAAAGGGACAGAATGAGGTAATTGATGCTGATCCCTGATGAATGGCTTATGCCCAAAACGTGGATTCCCCTGCTCCTCGGAGCTGCCTGACCTGCTGTGCTATTCCAGCAATCTACTCTCTACTACAATCTCCAGCATCGGCAGTTCTCACTGTCTCCAGATTGATGCTCCAACATGATGAACAAGTGGAGCAGAGGCTGCACAGACAGACTGCTCCACGTTGTTCCTCCTGGCTCCGTTGCTCATGATACACACGTGGGACTTTAACGTGGTTTTCTAGTGTTGAGGAGGGAAGCTATATGTCTTGTGTGAAGTCTCAAGAAGGCACCTTCCATCTCCAAGAAGCCAGCCTGGTGTTCTCTATGTTAGGCGGAAGTTGGTGGGAATGGCTACCTGTTTCAGATCAAAGGTACTGTGGCTGCTGTTGGGGATTATATGCAACCTGACATTCAGTACGGGCTCACATGCCGACTGCACAATAACATGGGGATAGTTAATTTAGGCATATAAACTATTAGGAAAGTCACGTTAGACTGATGAATCGACTCTCTATGTTCAAATAAGGCTGATCTTGCTCATGTTGATCTTGTCGAGTGTTTGTCTTGTGCAGTGTAACCTGTATGCCTTACTCTTTCGAAGTCTATTTCCACACTATGATCTGTCTGGCCATGCTTACTATGATCTGCCTCCACTGCTCAGAATGAAAGTGTTTCCTTGTACTGAGGTACACGTGACAATAAATCACACCAATCAGTCCTGGGTAAAGTATGGAATTTCTCACCCTATCAATGTGTCTTTTGGAAATACACCTGCTACACCTCGTTTCTTCGTATTTCACAGCTTTGTAGATTAAACTCTCAGGTTCTTCACTCTACCATCATGATACCGCCATCTGTATCTGTGGGAAGGATATCATTTCTTACAAAGGAGATCAAATCTGTAGAGAGTGTCCCAAAAGCTCTCTCCGCAAGGCTCTACAACAGCAGGAAGATGGCTTTGCTTATCGACTCGAATCATCTTACAATGAAGGACAGCATACCATCGACTGCACCCGTTACTTACACAGGTTTTGATTCAGAGCAGTCAGAGTAGACTTGTGAGTGGGCGATCATGCTTCCCAAATTTGTTAGCGTTCTTTGATAAAGTGACCAGGAAGGTTTGCGAGGACAAAGCTGTAAATTTAGTCTCTATGGATTTCAGTAAGGCCTTTGATAAGGTTCCACATAACAGGCTGCTCTGGAAAGTTCCATCACGTGGAATGCTGGGGGAACTGGCCAGTCGGATACACAGTTGGGTTGATGATCGGAAGCAGAGTGTTTAGTGGAAGGATGATAGTCAGACTGGAGGCTGTGTCCATTGCTGTTTGTTATCTATGATTTGGTTGAGAATGTGCAAGGCATGATTAGTACGTTTGCAGATGACACTAAAATAAGTGGTAGCGTGATCAGTGAGGAAGTTTATCAGTAATTGCAGCAGGACTTTAATCAGGTGGGGGAGTGGGCCGAGATATGGCAAATGAAATTTAATATAGATGCGTGACGTCTTGCATTTTGGAAACTCAAATCAAAGTAGGAGTTTCGCGGTGAATGGGGGGGGGGGGGGGGGGCTTAAGGGGTGCATTGGGCAGAGAGACCTTGGTTTTCACGGGCACGGTTCTCTAAGAGTAGAGTCACAGGTAGACAGGGCAGTGAAGAAGGCTTTTAGCACATTGGCCTTCATCAGGCAGGAGATTGAGTATAGAATTTGGGAACTTAAGCTACAGTTACACAGGACTTTGGTACGGCCGCACTTGGAGTATTGTGTTCAGTTTTTGTAACCTTGTTATAGGGAAGATGTTATTAAATTAGAAAGAGTGCAGAAGAAATTTACAAAGACGTTGCCAGGACCCAATGGTCTGAGTTACAGGGAGAGGTTGGACAAGCTACGACCTTTTCGTTAAAGTGTAGGAGACTGAGGGAGTCCTTATAGTGCTGTATAAATCACGAGGGGTATGGATAGGGTTAATGATCTCAGTCTTTTTCCCAGGTGTACAGAATTGAGGATTAGAGGGGATCAGTTTAAGGTTCGAGGGGAATGAATAAAAAGGAACCTGAGGGGCCACTTCTTTATACAGAGGGCTGGCACATGGATGAGCTGCCAGAAGATGTGGTTGGGGGGTGAACATTAACAACATTTCAATGCATTTGGATAAAAATGTCGATAGGAAAGGACTGGAAGGATATGGGCCAACTGCAGGGAAATGGGGCTAGCGTGGATGGCCATTTACAAGGTGGAGATGAGCCCCTCTGTTAATTAAAACTAAACACCCAGAAAAGCTCGCCTCACCTCGTAATCTGTTAAAATATGAGTGACACAGATCTCCTATATTCGACTATTTAAACACAAATTAACAAGTTTGTTTCTTAACTTTAATAGTGAACACTAAACATCAACTATTCACAAATACAAGCTACTTACTATCTGACTCCAACTCTGTGAAAATATGCTGTTCCAACAGCCCACATATTAAACATTACAATTTCAAGACCACACAGTCTCTATCTTCCCCACTGTGTTCACTCTTTCAGCTGCTGATCTCCCTGGTCATTTTTTTTTATTGCAAGTACGTTTGCATGAACATGTATCTTTGATAGAGAGTGTTTGAGATGGCCAGTTAGCACTCCTGCTCTACAGCAGTGGCTCTGCTGTTGGATGGCAGTAGCTCTCCCACCAGTGTTCAAAATGCTGGGTTTATATACTCCCCATGATATAGTAATTCCCATAATTTGGTTGCTGTCCAGCTATCCAAACAATAATATTCAAATTCTGTTGGCTTCTGGTTTCCTGAGCGTTATTTAAACTCTTTGGTTGCATTTGAATGGCTGTCAAAACAGCAACCAAAACTCAGGTATCCATTTCTCAGCTAATGGTGACATGTGGAACAGTGTGACATTTAGCTGGTATCTTTGGCTTTAATTTCTATTCGGCAAAACCCGTTCTGTTTTAAAGTACCCGACATGTTTTTGGCTTCGTAACATCTCCCCACTTCAGGAAATAAAATGAACTAGCAGAATGAAAAGATGGCTACATTTCTTTTCCTCTAATTCTTAATCCCAATTTTATGAAATAAGAAAATATTAATCTCAGTTATATCATTCATATTAATTCTGCACACCATTATAACACTGGAATAAGGCAAATCTTACCTATACTTTTTCCTTTAAATCCGCGAAAACACATCTGCTCTCACATTGTAGGATCCGCAGCATGTACATTTTGTGAGTTTAAAGTCGGTAAGGTAAGACTCCAATGAAATAGTCTCATATTCTGCTCTTTAACTATTCCAAAAAATGCGAGAGATTTGTCGTTGTCCACAACCATCTCCGACAATTTGTTTGTCATATACACATTAAAATATTGTCAGGCCAGTATGAAACTTATTCATTCTTGTTCAATAATGGAGATTTTGTATTTTTTTTCTGGTGGATATTGAGTTTTTTCGACAAGTAGCCAATTAGCCATTCAGTTCCATCATCATCTTTCTGTATCAATACATCTCCGAGCCCTATATCCCGAAAATCAAACAGAATTTTCAAAGGGTTTCAGAATATTTGGTATAGCTAAAACTGGTGCGGTGATTAATCCTGCTTTAAAATTCTCAAATGCCTCCTGGCATTGTTCTGTCCACCACAATACTGTGTTCTTCTTTAAGAAATCCATCAGTGGTGCCCATACACTGCTGAAGTTTGGAACAAACTTCTGATAGAATCCACTCAGTTCCAAACATCGAAGCACCTCTTTCTTCGAGGATGGTCGTGGAAATTCCTCAAAGCCGTTCGTCTTTGTGTTCCATGGAGGCAACCTTCCATGGCCAGTGTAATGTCCCAGGAACGTCTCCTCTGCTTTCAAGAATTCTGTTTTCTTTAAATTTATTCCCAAGTTTGCTTTTTGTAATCGTTCAACATGCTCTGTCAACTGTAACATGGGAGCTTTCAATCACTTGCTAAAGATCACTACATCATACAGATAACCTGCACAATTTGTTCATCTGGCCACAGCTCTGTTCCTGAGTCTTAAATGTGGTGGTGCATTATTCATTCATATGAAATACTCGGTAAAGTTTTTTTTGTCATCTCTGGTATCTTTACTAGATAGTTTAACTGACTCCACATTTTTTTTTAATTTGAAAGGGGCCACGAAACCTGGCTTTGAAGAGATTTCTTACCACTGGTGGCAATACTAATACGTCATCCCCACGGGAAATCTTCAAAGTTTCAGTGTTTTTATCTGCCACCTGCTTCACTCTATGTTGTGCTCTTCAGATACTGTTTAGCAAACTCACCTACTCCATCTACTCTCTCCTTCACCTCATACACATAATCCAAGTGTGAGATTTCCGACTTCGGTCCTGTCAATTTTTATTTAATTAATTTCAAAGGAGCTCTCACTTCATGTACGAATATTAACTCAAAGGAAGTAAAGTGAATAGATTTATTTGGGGCACCTCTAATTGCAAACAATTTAATGGGGCACCTTTATCCCAATCATTTGTCCAACCCTGACAGTACGCTGTTAACATAGTCTTCAGCGTCTGATGCTAACTTTCCAAGGCTTCCTGGGATTCAGGATGGGACGCCCATGATTTGAAGTGTTGTATTCCTAAGCCATCCATGACTTCCTTAAACAGTTGAGTGGTAAAATGAGACATTTGGTCTGACTGAATCTCTCTGGGCAGTCCACAGTGAGTAAAGAAAGGTACCAACTCCTCCACCTCCCTTTTTGCCTTGACACTCCAATAATGGAATTGCCTCTGGAAATCTGGTAGACGCATCCACTATGGTCAGCAAGTATTGGTTTCCACTTTTACTTTAGAAAGGGGAGCTACACAATTAATCATAATCCACGTGCAAGGTTCTTCGAATGCAGGAATTGGCAAGAAAGGTGCTGGTTTTATTACTGCTGTTACTTACCTACCATTTGGTATGTATGTCACGTACAACAAAAATTAACAGCGTCCTTGCGCATTCCAGGCCACTAGAAATGCTTCTGTACCTTAGCCTGAGTCTTCTGTACACCTCAGTGACCGCCTGCAGTTAGTTTATGAGCTACCCGTAACACTGTACGTTACTGCTAACACAATCTGGTGCACATCGGCCCATTTCCCTTCTGCAGTAACCTATCGGGGACTCCATTTTAATTTTATGGTTCTATCTTTAAGTTAATAACGTTCAACAATATATTCTGATTCCTTTTCTGTGCCTGTTCAGGTTTTTCCTGCACCGTTACTTCAAACAGGGTGTCAGTTCATTGAGCATCAACCCATTTGTCTTTTTCGTTCGTTTTTCCTTCCTGCTGTAACTTATGACAGTGGGATCTTGTTACTACACAGTCTGGAAAAATTCCTGGGTAATTTTCTTTTAACTCACCAATTCCCTAGTCTTCCTTTGGCTGCTCCACCACAAGGGGTGCCTATCGCACCTCGCCTCCTGCTAAATTGTTCCCAAGAATAAACTGTATTCCTGGAACTGACACTCTGTTACTCACTGTTACTGTTACTTCCCTTATCTTGGTTTGGCATCCCATTCTGATGTTACACAAGGGAATGCTTAATTTCTGTCCCCATTCCACAAATTAACATGCTCTTGATTAACATGCCAGAAAGAGTGAAAAAAACTTTCATTTCTTACTATTAGAGGGTGAGAGAAAGTGAGGGCTGCAGATGCTGGAGATGAGAGTTGAAAAGTGTAGGGCTGGGAAAGCACAGCACGTCGGCAGCATCCGATGTGCAGGGGCGTTGACGTTTCAGGCATAAATGCTTTTCATCAGGAAAGTGGGAGGTAAGGGAAGGGGAAGGAGTTTGAGAAATAAATGGGAGGGTGGGAGTGGAGATAGATGGAAGGGAGCTTGGAAGGCGATAGGTAGATGCAAGCGGGGTATGATGGTGGTAGGTCGGACAGGAGGGTGATAGGACTCCTATCGGTCGTAGGACAGCTGGAATATTCAAACTGTATAGCATCAACGTTGACTTCACCAAATTCCAAATCTCCCCTCCACCAACCTTTCCCCGATCCAACTGTCAAACTAGCACTGCCCTCTCGGACTACACTAACTAGCCATCTTCCTTTCCATCTATCGACTCCACCCTACCCTCCGACATATCACTATCACTCCCACCTACATCTTCTTATTGCCTTCCCAGTGACCTCCCAACAGCTCAGCTACTACCCTCGTTTTTATCTTTCAGCCCCCTTGTCCCCGCACAATGTTCCTGACGATGGGTTTCTGCCTGATATTCGATTGTCCTGCTGTTTGGATGCTGCCTGATCTGTTGTGCTTTTCCGGCGCCTCACTTCTCAACTATTAGAGACTGAGTATATCCCGTATCTCGCAAAATTCTAACTTCTTGTCCAACTTCCCCGTTCTTTCTGTGTAAACTTTATCTACTGAGGTGAATTCTTTAGAGAGATCAGGCACTGCCTCCATACTCAGCCCTTGCCAAGGCTGTGCAATTTCCTGCAGCTCCTCGGCGTCTCCTTTACCAGTTTCACTAATGCCACTGGGCTTAGCCTCTTCTACCGCATCTTTCCCCAAAGTGTTTTCCTTTAACGCCCAGCACGGTGTGTCCCAACTTACTGCAGTGAAAACAACTTTTTTCCTGTGCCCTTTTTAAACCACCAGCACTGTAAGTTTATGTGTTCCACTCCGTTGTAGTGAGAGCACCGGAGGCCTTTCACCATCTTTCAACCCTCTTGGGCTTCTTTCTTCACCTGTGGTAAACTATTGTGAGCTACTGTTCGCTTTGTAATGTGTGATCGTCCATTCTCCAAATGTCTATCCCTCACAGGATGAAATTCCTGCCAGAAGCTAAATTTCATCACATGTCACAATGCATATTTACCTGCCATTTCTGCCGCGCTTCTCACTTCTTGAACTTTCTATTCATTCACATGAATTCTTACTATCTCTAGAAGTGAGTCTTTTAACTTCTCCAGCAGAATAATCTCCCCACAAGTCTCACAGGTCTTATCCATTTTTAAGGCCAGTACCCACCTGTCAAAATGACTGGTTACTTCTTTCAAACTCAATATAAGTCTGACCTGGTTCCTTCTCTATTTTTCTGAACTTCTGTTTATATGCTTCTAGTACCAAATCATAACCAATCAAAATAGCCAGTTTGACATCTTGATAATCTCTTGATCCCTCATCTGACAGCGCTGCACATACCTCACCAGCTGTGCCCACCAGCTTAGTCTGAACTAGCATTACCCACAAGTTCACTGCACACGTCGTCTGCCTAGCCATTTTTTCAAATGAAATAAAAAAGATTTTGACATTTTTCTCACCGAAATATGGCAAGTTACTAACCTAGTTGTATTCATCCCTACGTTCTCCCTTCATCTCCATCCTGTTAATTTAACTTTCTTGTCTAATTCCCAACTTCTGAACTTCAAATCCCCTCTCTCTTTCTTTTTCCTCTCTTTCACTTTCGTCTCTCTCTCTCTGTTTCCGTCCCTTTATTTATCTTCTAACTCCAGTTGCCACATTTGCAATTTAAGTTTTTATAACTCTACTGCAATTGCCTATTTCTCTGATACATCAAAGTGCTTGACCAACTCCATTACAATTTCAACTTCTCTTTTATCCCTGGTTAAACACAATTCCAACCTATTTGCTAATTCTAAAAAATGTCCTCCTTCTGTCTTTCTAAACTTCCTTGGAAAATTTGGGAACCTCTTTAGTAATGTTTAAAGCCATTTCCCTCACTTTTCATTTAACCAACCACAAGTAACAAAATAAAACGAATTTTCCCACTGGTTTTATTTGAAGATCAAAGTCACTAATTGCAATAAGTTGGAATTTTCTGGGGCCTGTTGTATCTCAAATCTGTTCACGTTGGTCCAAGTGCCACACGGCAAGACCCCAAACTGTTATGACATCAATGTCGAACCCCTCTGTAAATTAAAACCACACACCCAGAAAAGCTCACCTCACATCATAATCTGTCAAAACGTGAGAGACAGCGAACTCGTAAATTCCACTAATAAACAAAAAATAACAATTTATATGTGTGCAAGTTAGCTCGCTGAGCTTCAAGGTTTATTTTCAGAAGTTTCGTCACCATGACTAGGTGACATCATCAGTGAGAGTATCTGCTGAAGCTCTGGTGGTATGTCCCGCCTCTCTATTGAAAGGTTTTGGTTTCTTAAATTGGGTGATGTCATTTCCGGTTATTTTCACAAGAGAATGCAGACAGGATCTAAATTGATGCGTTTATTGATGGACTTCTAGTCAGAATACCATTCCTTTAAGAAGGTCCTTGCGTGTCTTAGTATGTGTGTGTGCTTTGTCTCAGTCAAAGTGGTGCCCTTCTTTGTCTGTATTTAT
The DNA here is from genome assembly GCF_037043375.1 of Chiloscyllium plagiosum. Taxonomy (NCBI): domain Eukaryota; kingdom Metazoa; phylum Chordata; class Chondrichthyes; order Orectolobiformes; family Hemiscylliidae; genus Chiloscyllium; species Chiloscyllium plagiosum. The sequence goes on from NW_028270177.1 coordinate 73,672,804, forward strand.
GGAACATAGTGATAGTGCGTCATGTCTTTTGGTGGCTAGTTGGTGTTCATGTATCCTCGTAACACGACAACAGGACAGTTTCAATGGTGGAAAAATGATTTTATATACACTGTTTAATCAATGCGTGTGTGCAGATAAGTCGCATTTTTCATATGTGCACAACACATTGTCAATGAACAACAGAGACACAGTTAACGAAAAATGATGCATATGAGATATAAAATTGATAAAACATTAAAACATGATTTGATCCTCTCAACGTTTCCTCCTTTTTCTGGGATTCCCAACTCTTATCTCTCATTCTTACCAGGACGTCTGCTCCAAATTCTTGATTCTCGTGTCCAAACTTATTTTAGTTAATCCCCTTTCTTCCAGGATTTCAATATGTTGGCCAGCTGGGTTCTTTCCAAAGCTAGTGTCCGTCATATCATTGGAGATAAATATTCTGGCATCAGACCCAGCATTTGAACATAATACTCTGTTGTACATGCACTGTACAAAGGACCACAGCACACAGGCATTGCCAAAACATTGGGGGATGTTCATCTACTACTTTCGATAATGTCGTTTTCTCATTTTCCACATCTCCATATCTATATCCTCTCTCTCATTGTCCCTTTTGTATCTAGTAAAGAAATCCACGAATTATTCTTCGTGTCCCATCTCCCAAAACTCCTTCTTTCAGTTGATATCTAATGCTCTCTTCAAGATGTAATGTGGTTATAATTAAGCAATGTAACTACAAGGACATGCGGGCGTAGCAGGCCAGAGTTAATTGGAAGGGGAGCTGAGCAGGAAAGACCATGGAGCAGCAATGGGAGGAGGTTCTGGGGATAATTCGGAAGATAATACAAGAAATTGAAACATACTCATGGGAGAACAAGGCAGCCATGAGTGATAAGGCATCTAACCAAAAGAGCAAACATACAATGTGGTGAAAATGATTCGGAATCCAGAGAATTTATTGGCTCTTTAACTACATAATGCTGGTATCACTGACACTACAAAGCTCTTAATCATGGTCAGGGAAAGAAACACAGGAAACACATTGACTTTAAACACAGAAGATGGTAAATCTCAAGGAAAAAGATTCAGGTGAATTAAACATTTGAATTAAGATCAGTTAAATGCTTTTGCGGATTGTGTCAGTTTGGAAGCATGACCCGGGGAGACAGACCCTCAGCAGAATGAGAGTATGAAAATGGAAGTATTTCCAAATCAGAAACCAGGTTAGGTCACTGACTGCAGGGCTGATGGGTGAATGGGTGTCAGTGAGAATTGGGGAACAGACAGCAGAATTGCATTGCAGGTATTGCAGCTCGAAACTGCGTATTCATTTAGTGCTGCAGACCACAGCAGCAGGAGAGGCAGACCTGCATTCAACCACAACCTGTAACGTTTTGCCCAGGATAACACCTCAGTCTGTCATTACCATCAACACCATCTATGGCTCAGTGACGAGTGTGGGTGAACATGTCAGAGTCAAAATCACATGAACCTGAATTTGATGCTAACTCAATGTTTGGGTGAAGATTTGTATAAAATCCCATGCAAGGACTGCACAAAACACTATATAGGACAAACAGGAAGACAGCTAACGATCCGCATCCATGAACATCAACTCGCCATGAAACGACACGATCAGCTATCCTTAGTAGCCACACACACAGACGACAAGCAACATGAATTCGACTGGGACAACACTACCATTATAGGGCAAGCCAAACAAAGAACAGCCAGGGAATTCCTAGAAGCATGGCACTCATCCACAAACTCCATCAACAAACACATAGACCTGGACCCAATATACGGGCCACGACAGCGGACAGCTGAAACTGACAACCAGAAGCGGCAGGGACAGGCTACTATAAATGCCGGAAGGAAACACCACAGAAGTACTTCACAGGAGACTCCCAAGCACTGAGGATGTCACCTAGACAGGGGACGAAACGTTTGCAACAAAAACTTCCAGCTCGGCGAACAGAACCACAACAACTGATGCTCACTCATTAAAGCTACCAGACATGACCAACAGATCTGATCGAAGCCCTGC